>NC_142252.1:4021593-4691859 GCF_052056855.1 Sturnus vulgaris | reverse complement strand
TAAGCTCTGGAAGGAGAAGTGAGGTGATTTCAGGATTCTGAAATCACCCAGGAATGGCTGGCTGGATGGGAGGATGACAGGAAATCAACATGAGAATACCGTAGGTTTTACTAGAAGCATTAAAAAATGTTTTGGATTTTTTGATTTTTGAAAGAAATTTTACTTGAATTCTGGGTATACAGGGCTTTATGTGGTGGAAGCTGCTGGAGAACAAATGGTCTGGCAGGGATTCTGAAATCACCCAGGAATGGCTGGATGGGAGGAGGACAGGTTGCCTTTCCAAAGGCTTTTTCCTGACTCTTCCCACAAATTCAAGATGAGGATCTATGAAAACACACCAGCAGTGAAAGAACAGAATAGAGTCAAAGGCACAAAGCATTTTAATGAGGCAAAAACTAGGGCAAGAACTTCCCTTCCCTTCCCTTCCCTTCCCTTCCCTTCCCTTCCCTTCCCTTCCCTTCCCTTCCCTTCCCTTCCCTTCCCTTCCTTCCCTTCCCTTCCCTTCCCTTCCCTTCCCTTCCCTTCCCTTCCCTTCCCTTCCCTTCCTTCCCTTCCCTTCCCTTCCCTTCCCTTCCCTTCCCTTCCCTTCCCTTCCCTTCCCTTCCCTTCCCTTCCCTTCCCTTCCCTTCCCTTCCCTTCCCTTCCCTTCCCTTCCTCTCCCGCGCCGATAGCGACACCTGGTGGCGCTTGCCGCCCCTGCAGCCCCGCACGGCCCCGCAAATCCCGGGGGGCTGGAGCGTGTCCAGGGAAGGGAACAGAGCTGGGGAAGGGGCTGGAGCACCAGGAGAGGCTGAGGGAGCTGGGAAAGGGGCTCAGCCTGGAGAAAAGGAGGCTCAGGGGGAACCTTCTGGCTCTGCACAACTCCCTGACAGGAGGGGACAGCCCAGGAGATCAGGGTCTGCTCCCAGGGAACAAGGACAGGACAGGGAGGAAACAGCCTCAGGTTGTGCCAGGGAAGTTTAGATTGGATATGAAGGGAAATTTCTTAATGGAAAGGGCTTTTCGGCCCTGGCTGCCCAGCTGGTGGAGTCCCCACTCCTGGAGGGATTTAAAAGCCATGTGGATGTGGCACTTGGAGACATGGGTCGGTGGAATCCTTGGCTGGGGAACAGCTGGACTCTCTGGTCTTAGAGGACTTTTAAATGGTTCTATGAGTTCATCTTTATATTATGTTTAGTCACCCATTCCCCACGGCAAAGTGTGGCAGAGGTGTTTTCCAGCCAAGGACTTTTCCTCATGATTCATTCAGGAACATTCCTCCCTGGCTGGTTTCATTCAGCTCACAATAATGAGTCTTTAATGACAACCCCGTTGCATGTTCAGGACAAAGCTTAGAAATGAGGGATAGGAAATCTGTTGCCCTGTCCAGGAGGGATTATGAGCACAGGTGGTGAGATGCAAATACCACCAATCTAAAAGCAATTTTGAAAGTGAAATGCATGGCTGTAAACTGTCCATACAACTTTCACCCCATAAAAATGCCTGTGGATGGTTTTCCAAAGACCTGCCTTTTGCTTGTCATGGTGTTCAAGAGATGTTAAGGAGCAGAAAGTTCCTTTCCAGCTGACCTAACCCTCACCCTGTCCCACAAGGAGATGTCTCCAGTAGGAAATGGGATGGAATTAATTGCTGTGACCCATCAGAGTCCAGCCCTGTCACCCACAGCTCAAGAAAATGCTGAAATAAGACCCGTGGAAGTGGTTCACGGTCAGACTTCTGCTTCACAGGGAAAACCCAAGGAAATGCAGTTTATTTTACTCATGCAAACAAAACAGCTGAGCACAGTGATTGCAAAGGAAGAAAATGCCCAAGGCTCTTTTGCCACAATGGAGACAAAATTTTAATCAGGTGATGAAAATACGTGAGGATCCTGCAGCCATCATCCAAACTAGGGCAAGGCTTGGCCATTGCACGTTCCTGCTTCCAGGATCCCTTCTTGGTTCCAGGATTCCTTCTCACTGTCTCTGGGGCTTTAAAAGATTTACTAGCACAGAAATTAATGTGGGAATACCATAGATTTTACAAGAAGCATCAAAAAATGGTTTGGATTTTTTTGATTTTTTGAAAGACGTTTTCATTGAATTTTGGGTATACAGAGCTTTATGTGGTGGAAGCTGCTGGAGAACAAATGGTCTGGCAGGGATTCTGAAATCACCCAGGAATGGCTGGATGGGAGGAGGACAGGTTGCCTTTCCAAAGGCTTTTTCCTGACTCTTCCCACAATTTCAAGATGAGGATCTATGAAAACACAGCAGCACTGAAAGAACAGAATAGAGCCAAAGGCACAAAGCATTTTAATGAGGCAAAAACATCCTGCTAAGTCTTTTGGTTTATTGGTATTGAGCCTGTTCCAAGCCTAAAGAAAAGGACTCCGAATCTATTAAAATAGTTGGCTTGTGGGATCTGCAATGTAAGCATGATTAAAATCCATCTATTTTTATCCATATGAGAATATATCAGCCAGAGGAATCTGTTTTTTTCAGAAGTAAAATATATTTGCCTTCAATAAAAGCATCCAAGTGAGCTCAGTGTGTAACAGCATTCTCCAGGGCTGGGAAGAGAGAAAGGTACCAGGGTTTGCTGCTTCCCAGCCCCTTTGTTGGCTGGTGCTAGGGACATTCCAAGAATTGCAATGCCACTTGCACAGAAAAAGGGAGACAAGAGATAGATCTCTGCAAGCTTAAGAAATTCAGGCTTGCTGCTGCCCAGAGCAATCTAAGCACTGAGAGGAGTGGGAGAATCCTGCTCTTTCCTGCTTCCAGTTCTGATGGATCCAGGGGCTCCACAACTTCTTCTGTAGAGAGTGTGGGATTTGCTCAGTACTTCTTTCTGCTTCTCATTTATCCCAGTGAAAATGGGGATTTTCATACTTTTCTCAGAAAGAAAGTCACATAAATATTTTCCACTTCCTGGGCAAATGCTCCATTGTGCTTTTGTAAAAGAGGGATGGGATACAGTGACTCCTACAATTAATTATCTCCATTCCTGTATTGTGTGTGGGCTCTGAAAAACCGTGGTAAACCATAAACCAGCTCCAACTGCCAGAGCACAGGGAAACATTTGCATAAGTGACCTGTAAAACACAACCACATCAGTTTTAAACTTCTGCTCTGTTGGCTTCCCAAGGGAAAAGGGGAAGTCATGGAGAAGACTGAGCTCTCTGAGGATGGGTGCTGTGTTTGGAGTCGTGCTGAACTGCAATGAAAGGTGTGTTGTTTGAGCAGAGACATAATAAAGTCCCTGGAGACAAATTTTGAAGGATCATTTGCTGAAAAGCCAACAAAAGACCAAGCAGGAGCAGGTTCAGGTGCCTGCTTTCCTTCTCCCTCTGACAGATACTCATCCAATTTTCCCTCAATTTTTCCATTGAAAATGCATTGATTTGTAATTTTCTGTCCCAATACCAACTCTCACCTGAGCATCAAGCCCTGATAGAGTGCAGAACAAATTGTAACAGCATTGCAAGCCTCGTTGTGCAACATCCATGGCCCCAAATCCTGGCATCCACTGGCAAGGAAAACGCTCCCAATGACACACACATCAGCCAGCAGCCCCTGGGTGTCCTGGGGAGGGAAGAGGTGAGACAGCCAGCCCCCAAACACAATTTATTTCATATTTAGCAATATCATGGCATGCACACTCCCCTTATAAGGCAAACACAGAAATGGCATGTGCCTTCCCAACCACATGCTGAAACCATATTCCGAGGCCCTGCTCTCCCCCAGCCTCCCTTGCTTAATGCCACAGCAGCTCCAGCCAGCTTCATGTTCCCAGGATGTTTTTTCCATTAAAATGCTACATTTCCAGGAACTTGCACACACATTTCCCTCTGCTGCTGTGTGAGTGACTTCCTCTCTGTATATCCCAGCTTTCTTCAGGGCAGTTTTATGGACCTGTGTGCACAATTAGGAAATAAATAAAGGAAAAATAGAAGTCTGGGGCAAAGGGGAGCAGGTTGGAAGTCTGAAGGTTTTTATCTTTCCCTCAGTGCTTTTCCAGAATCAGGGGACACCAGCCTTCCCTGTACTGCCTGTTTATAGTTGATGTAACGGGACAAAAGGAGTTTGTGGGAAGGTCTGTACATTTTAAACTTTGAAATTTCAGCTCTTCCCTCCCCTGGAAGACTCCATGGGTCAGTGCTGATTTGAGTGAAGCCATCTGTCTATTTATATTACTCAATATGTTGTCCATTCCTTCATTCTCGGTTCTCCTCATGCTTTGGGAAAAGGCATGGCAAATTCAGAGATGTGGGAGAAAACGAGCAGCAAGCTGCCTGTTTGTTCCACCCTGATGAGCAAGGAGAAGTGGAAATCCTGGGGCACTGTGCTCTGTGAAAGATAGAAGTGGGAAACCCCTCAGGAAATGGCAGGAAGTGAAGCAGAGCAAATGAATGGGTTTATCCCTACTCAGAGGTGTACGGATGCATCCTTGCCCATGGAAAAGGGTAAATAAATTCTAAATAAAGGGGAATACTAAATAATAAAGAGGTCAATCAATACTAAACAGCTTAGGAAGACTGCTGCTTGCACAAGCTCAGCTGTGCCATCTTTTCCTAGCACTCCTAAATCTGAAGCCCCTCTTGCCCATTTCTAATGCCCATCCATGAGTAAAGCCAAAGCTCCAGAGCATTTCTGCAGAGAAACCTTGTGGGCAAACCTGTGCAAACGATGAGCTGAAGATTCCTAGGCCATGGAACCAAGGTGCAGTTGTGTTGGAAGCCATCCAAGCACTGAAGTCACCTGGTACTCGTAAAGGAGAGAAGCTGTTTGAAGGGAAAAATGTTGGAAGACTGATTGGAAGAGGCAGCAGGACTTCATTCCTGTGTCTGTGTGAAGGGGCCAGCTCTCCTCTCCAGGGAATGCTGCACAGTCACTTACACTCATAAAGAGGAGGTGGGAAAAGCCACCCCCTATCACAGCAGCATGTGCAAGCAAGTCTGGACACGGAGCAGTCATTCCCAAAGCCCTGTCTCCCATCTTCCAGCACCCACGTAAACATCCCTGGATCATGTGTCTTCCATGAGGCCCTCGTGTATCAAATTCCTATCAGTGCCATTAATTGTCAGCTATTTGCTTTTTCAGGTTTGTTTCACATTCAGAAATGAATCCCAGCTCTTCTGTGCCTCTCGGGACCCGGCAGTGGGAAGTGCTGATACAATCGGGCTGGGAGCACACACAGTGAAGCATCCCAGTGTCTATCCAAGCAAAACTTTTCCATGTGAGTGCTGCGAGTTCACAGCTATTGCTAGCAGCTTGCCACGGACAGACTTTGTGTATCCTCTTGCAATATAATCTGCCCTAGAATGGTTTTGAAAGACCATGAACTTGATCCTGCCAAAAATAATCTGTGCAGCCAAAAAAAATCAACACAAGATCTTCAGTGTTTGAGCTGGCCTGCGAGTTGCATTTTTCACCTTTTTCCAATGAGATGTTTCTTGACATCCATGAAACCTTCATTTGGCTCGTAATACCCCCAATTATCCTTGCAGCCTGCATTTTAATTACAACATGAGAGCCCAGCAAGCAATTGGCTCCATGGGCAAGAGGGGCCCAGCCAGGCCTGCAGCCCCGTGAGCGGCCGTGCACAGGCTGGCAGCTGCAGCCCAAGAATGTGTTTATTTGTGTTTGGTTTATGTGGTTTTGGTGACCTTTTGTTAAAATCAGCCAGTGGCTTCCAGGAGGCAAAGTTACATACTCACTGAAAAGCAATGCAGGGAAACAACCCCGTATGGGCCCTTCTGCTGAACGTCACATTTGTACTGAATATTGTGTCCTTATGGCCAAGGCAGGGGTGGCTGAGGTTAAGGTTAAAGTCATGTTTGTTATCCATGGTGGCTGCATGAATATTATCCCCTTAGTCCTCGTGAAGAAGAACAGCACAAAAATACGTTTTGGGGAAATGGGGTGCAGTGGGAAATGAAAAATGGAGCCCCATGTTGGGGTTCCTGTGAGTCCTGCCACCGTTACAGGGTGTTACAGCTGAGGAGAGTCCGTGGTTTTTTGTCTCTTCTTCCAACTCTTTGACTAACTCACAGATAAAAAGAGCTGTTTGTGTCCTGCCTGGTGCCTACACCAGGTTTTCGACCTTGCTGGGCTCATCCAACCTCCAGAGAGCAGCAGCAATTTCTGCCGTTCCTTCACGCTCATTGTGAGTGAAGCAGGGATCTCTCCAAGTGATAAATTCATGCCAACACTCGGGTGGCTTTGGCAGTATCTTCCCACAGAAGCTGCCTGCTAATGTCACCAGAAAAGGGCATCAAAATTTCGCTTGGCTGGTTTTGATCACATCAGATACCACACTTTGTCTGTCTGTCCACGAGTGCCTGAGCGAGGTGCATCAGAAACCACGTGGAGTCTGGGATTTAGGCTACGTGTGTCGGGCAAATAAACACACATGGCGAGGCGCCGGCTTTCCAGGCTGAGGAAATGGCCTGTGGAGAGGCTGTGGTGTGGAGAGCTCTCACAGCAACCAGCACTGTGCAGCCTGGGCCACATCCCCCAACTACAGACCTGCATGTAATTTCCAGCTCCGTTCTGGTTTGATATTTTATTTTTTTTTTTTATTCCTCACACTGTTTAAGTTAGTGATGGATATTCTGGGGAGAAGTGCGAACGATTTCTCTTTCACCTCAGTGATTAGAAGAGCAGAACTTCCTACACACTTTCCACTCTTCTGATTATGAGCTGAAAGACTCAGTGGTTAAACCCCACCGTGGCCAATTAGGCTGCAGTGTCCTCTTGTCACTGTGTCCCACAGGAAGAAATTCCTTCCTGCAGGTCAGGAAGGAGCACAGAATTCAAAGACATTTAGGGATTGAATGGTCCTAAGTGAATATTGTGATGCTTCTGCTGAAAATCTCAACCAAGCAGGCAGCTCCCAATGATGGATTTGCTAAGAGTAAAGCCTACACTGCTCTGGGGATTCCAGAGGAGCTGGAGAACAGCCAGGTGTGACAGCAGGTAGGAAGGTGACAATGCAATGTCAGCCCGGACAAATGAAGAACGAGGTGTGTTTAGGCCAATAGCCAGCTCAGAAAAACAAAATTCCCTTCCTATGCCAATTGGAACAGAGGTTTTGTGTTTCAGGGGAAAGGTGGACACCTTGAAAAAGGGTTTTGTACCAGACTGCCACAGAAATCCTTACTTTTGAAATTCTGCACAGCAGAGGATTTTGGGAAAAGGTCAGGAATGTTTGTATAGGAGATTCAAAGCCCCACACTGGAATTTAATGTTGTTTGCATCGTTGGACTTGATTATTATTGCATTCTTTTAAAATATATCAGCTGTCAAGCAGCCCTGCTGCTGGCATTCCATACTGTAACAGAACAGGAGATGTGTTTACAGTTTGGATTTTACTTCAGGATCATTACAGGCAGCAATGGCTTGGCTGGAGCTGAAATCCCCATCCTCTGTGGGCCAAAGGCCCTTTGTTACAGTGAAATGAAATGCTGCTGCTTCTTAGCTCTGAAAGGACTGTAAGATAAAAAAGCAGATTAAAACATTAAATACAACATCAGCTTGTTTTATATACTTACAAACAGTGCATTTTAAAATAACCTTATTTTTTTGTTTAAAAAAATTACCAAAAAAGGAAATTCTCTGAAACTAAAACACTGGTATTCCAGCAATATTGGGAAAGCTTCTGAGCAGTGTGTTGGGTTTTGGGCAGTGGGGGAGCTATAGGAGTGGCTTCTTTGAGAAGCTGCCAGAAGCTTCCCCTGTGTCTAACAGAGCTGATGCCGGCTGGCTCCCAAACAGACTTCTCATTATCCTACTAATCTGATTGGTAATAAATTCCATAGATTTCCTCAAACTGAGTCTGTTTTGTCCATGACAGTAATTGCTGAGTGGTCTCTCTCTATTTTTATCTCAACTTAGGAGCATTGTATTTTCTCTCCCTTGTCCAGCTGATGGAGTGGCTTTAGTGGGCACCAGGCATCCCACAGTCTGTCATTCTGGGATTATTTTTTGGGGGGGAAATTTTGGCAGAGCATTTCCAGCCATGACCCTGGCCCATCTTGGATGGATGGCTGGTGCAGGCTGGAAGGTTTTGGGGATGGAGGCAGTGACAGCTAAGCAGGAGCATGGGGATGTGCAGGTTCTCAGGGGCAAGCATGAGGTGATTCAGTGAGTTACCTCCAGCATGGGGTCAGATGCCATAAAGGACCTGGACAAGGCTTTGGAGATGCTGGTCAACAGTGGCTGGACATGAACCCAGGTGTGCCCAGGTGGGCAAGAGGCCAATGGGTCCAGCAGGACCAGGGCAGTGACTGGCACTGCGAGGCCCCTCAACTGCTGTGTCCAGCTCTGGCCCTCACAAGGACATTGAGGGCTGGAGTGTGTCCGGAGAACACAACAGAGCTGGGGAAGGGGCTGGAGCAGCAGGAGAGGCTGAGGGAGCTGGGAAAGGGGCTCGGCCTGGAGAAGAGGGGGCTCAGGGGGAACCTTCTGGCTCTGCACAACTCCCTGACAGGAGGGGACAACTGGGGAGGGTCGGGATCTGCTCCCAGGGAACAGGGACAGGATGAGAGAAAATGCTGCCAACTAAGTTGTGCCAGGGGAGGTTCATATTGGACATCAAGGAATGGGTGGCCAGGCATTGGAAGGGGCTGCCCAGGGAGGTTTGGAGTCTCCATCCCTGCAGGTGTCCAAGGAAGGCCTGGACGTGGCACTCAGTGCCCCGGGCTGGTGACAAAGGTGGGCATCGGTCACAGGTTGGACCTGATCGTCTTCGAAGGCGTCTCCGACCCCAGTGATTTTGCCGTCCTGTGTTGTCCCTCCTCCTCTTCCTCCCGGCGCCGGGCGGGATGCGGGAAGAGGCGGGAAGAGCCGTGAGGGGGATCCCGCCCCTCCGCCCGCGCTCAGGGGGCGCCCGCGGCGGCGGGAGCGGCGCGTGCGCGGGGCGGGGCCTGGCGGCGGCCGCGCCGTGCGAGGGTCCGGCGGGGCGGGGGGTCCCGCCCGCTTCCCCCCGGCCCTGCGTCCGTCCCTCCGTCCCCGCGGAGCGATGGTGCCGCGGCGCCGGGAGCCCGGCGGGGGGCGGCGGGGCCGGCCCCGCGAGGCGGCGGGGGAGGCGGGCGCGGGGCCGCGGTGGGGCCGGCGGGTGCGGGGCCCGCGCCGCCATCTCCTCCGCCTCCTGCCGCCGCCGCCGCTGCTGCTGCTGCTGGTGCTGCTGCCCGCCGGCGTCCAGGGCCAGCCCGGCCCCGGGCCGCACGCCCCGGACTGGCCCCCCGGCGGCCCCGGGCCCAGCCTCAGCATCTACCTGAGCGAGGAGGAGGTGCGGCAGCTGATCGGTGAGTGTGCCCGGCGGCGACACGGGGCCCGGCGCCGTGCGAGGCTGGGGTGGTGCGGCTGAGGGCAGTTCTGTGGGCCGGGGTAGAAGTTTGGGGGGCTGGGGAGGCTGTGGGACTGGGCTGGGAATGGTGGGCAGCAGGAGCGGAGGTGGCTGTGGGGTCCAGGAGGGAATTGAGAGTGTCTGTGGGAATGTTGGGAGGGAAGCAGATGTCGGATGCAGGGAAGGGTGGAGAGGGCTGTGAGTAGGAATGAAGGATCTCCATCTCATGAGAGGATGGGGGTCTGTGGGTCTGGGATGGGAATGGGTGAATCCAGAGATCTGTGTGGGTTCTGTGGGAGTGGCTGCGAGCAGGGATGAAGGACCTGGGGCTCGGGAGATTGGGGGGCTGAGGCACTGGGGTGGGGATGGTGGGTGTCAGCAGGACCAGGGGTTTGCTGTAGCGTCCAGGAGACGGGTGATGTCTGTGGGACTCCTGCAAGGGATGCAGATTTGGGGGTGCAGAGGAGAATGGAAAGGGTCATGAGCAGGGATGAAGGACTTGGAACTCTGGAGAGGATGGAGAACTATGGGACTGGGGTGGGGATGGGTGATCCCAGGGATCTGTGGGTTTTGTAGGACTGGGGTCATGGTGAGAATAGACGAGTCAAAGGGGTCTCTGTGCGGCCTTGTGTGTGTGTGGCTGGGGGGAAGAAAAGAGCACAGGGCTTCACCCTTATGGTGAGGGGCTCCCCAGATTGGAGCAACTGGGGATGGAGTCCTGTGGGAGCAGGGTAAGCCCCGCAAGAGGTGAGCTCAGGCCCATGATTTAATTAGCCAGGCAAGCGACATGCCGAGGGCAGAGAGGAGACCTGGCAATAATTGGGTGTGTGTGTGAAAGGAATCTTAATTTCTAGGCAGGCTGACAATTGCTGCTCAAGGACTTGGAGGCAGTTCCTGAAGTCCCCCATCTGGCCCGCTGTGGAAGGCTTTCACAGGAGTTCTGTGCTTGGAGAGTCTGACTTAAACAAAGATTTGTTTTCTGTAGGCTTTGGCTTGCATGGGCTCTTGTTTAGAGTTGGTGGCTGGAGTCTCAAAACACATCTGTTGGTGTCCCCAGTGATTTGTTTTTCCCAAGTGCCCTGTATCCCTGCAAGCTGGAAAACTGGCAGTGCAAGACTTTATTTGCGTCAAATGGACAAAATAAAAATATCTCCAGTTAATTGCACTCTGTGAGCACCCAGCTGACCCAAGTCAGGGGATCTGGGGACTGAAGAACACTGTAAACATTTTTCCCTCGTGGTTTGCCCTGGTGATCAGTGTCCTGCTGTTGTCATTTGTGTGTGGCACGTGCTTGCTGCAGATGCTCCAGTGCAGATATAGGGTGGAAATGTCTGGCTTGCTGGTGAGCTGGGATTCTAAATAAGTGCTTAATGAATGGTAAGGTTTGAGCTCTCCCCAGTCTAGTGCCTGAAATCTCTGTTAGTTGGGTTTTTCAGGCTTCTGTGGCCCACTGGCACAATTATTCATCGTGAAGTAGCAACTGAGAAGGCAAGATGTACTGATACTATTTTTTAAGGTAAATTTCTTCCTGTAGCCTCACTTATGGGTGTCTATTACTACATGGCCGAAGGCACTTACTACTCAGCTGTGTCTAGCTGGTTTATATCACTTTAAGTATCTGACATGAATAATCTGTTCTGCCTCTGTGACCCCAGAGACTTGGATGAATTGGAATCTAATGTGGAGGTAAACTGGGACTTGCTTCAGTTAGCGGGGTTCAGATCACTGGAAGTCTGTTGCAAACTAAACTTCCAAGATCTAAATAGTGTTGTTGGCATGAGCAGATTTAATTTTAGGGGTATCTCTACACGTGCTCTCTGCTGTAGGTGGGGTGTAGTTTAAGGAGGCATTTAGGCACAGGCCAATTACCAATAACTTCATGTATTCCTCTAGCAGAAGAAAATCCAGAGGGACAGATAGTTTTGTTCCAGGTCTTCACAATTCTGAAAACGAACTCAGCTTTTCATATGTTCCATGTTGTAGTATCTGATTGGGGTTTACAAGTTCATGGTTTAAGGATTCGTGCTGATGTGGGAACTTGAAAAGAACAGTGAGGGGGTTCAGCTTCTGGAATTTCCCTGAGAAAAGCCATGGTTCAGCAGATGCTGGGATAGTCAGTCACGGGGGATAGGAAAATGAGGTTCTTGTGAAGTGAAGTGTTAAGTTCAGTGAAGCTGCTAATAGAAACTGGATTTTTTCACCTTTTGTCTCTAAACAAACTCTTGTCTCAGCTTCTGTCTTGCTGTGGCTGAACAGAAACTCTCTGACTTTCTCAAGTGCTCATAAACCCAAGTGTTGCAGGAGTTACTACAGCCGTGCTGTTTTTATGCTTCTAAATATCTCTATACATCTTTAGGTGACAGATTTGATTAGGAATAAACGTAAGCACACATGTGGCTGCTGAATCAGTCACAGACAGCGATGCAGAGCTGGAGCATCCCCAGGGTGTGCTGGAAGCTCTGTGGGGCTGTATCCCCACGTGGTCTCTCCATCAGCCAGGCTGACACGGTTCAGTGGAGTGGCTGCTGCTGCTGCTTTCCCCAAACCCGGGGTTCGGTGTCTTGCAGAACCGTGGGTTGTGTTTCAATCAAGTTGTGGCTCTTGTAAGTGAAATAGAAACTTGTTGCAGATAATTTGTGGCTGCTGTTCTTTGTGGCATGGAGGAAGGACAGATAGGATGATTTACAGTGAAAACTGCTCTCTCCTTTCCTGTATGCTCTCGCCAGATTTCCACCGTCGGGCTATGGAATTCTGACCATGTGTCTGCCTTAGGAGGAATTGTTTTGTCGTCTTCAGGACTTTATGTAGAAGCAAACTAGAGAAAACTGGCTCGTCTTGTTGTGTGAGGTGGATTTTTATTTCGAAATGCTGCGGAGTTCTCAGGGTCTGAAAGCAGGACTTGCTATATGGCAGGCATATGGTGTCTCTGTCAGAAGTATTGCCATTCCCATGGAAAATATTCCCAGCCATCCAGACTAGAAGGCTTTGGGAAGAATAATCTGTGGTTTTCGCATAGCTGAATGTATCAGATTCCCCTTGCACCAGGCAGGATTCGGCAGTGGAGGGGATGGAGTAGGAAGGAGTTAGCTGAGGGGACTTGGCTGAGATGACTCCAGCGATGGCAGCAGGAGCCAGAGGTGTCAGGGTGAGAGCAGGGATGAGGTACAGGGTGAGGGGGAGTTGGGGAGGAGGAAGGGAAGTGCTGCTTTTTGGGGAGAGGCATCCAAAACACCACAACCATTTTAGGGGTGTCTGTGAACTCTCTTGGCACCATCATCTGTAGCGTTTTGGAGCCGGTTCATCTGGAGAATATTTTTTTGGGCCTGTGCTTAGACCTGAAGAAAGTTTTGTTAGTCTTAGGTAGTAGTGACTGTGCAGGTGTGAGAACACCACCTGATCCTGTCCCTTTTTCCAGTGACTGCCTTGTGTTGGTGCTGAACACGCAGGTGGTGTGAAGTTAGTGATGAGTTTCTCAATAGGAGGTCTCTGCTTGATTTAGTGACTTTCATTCTAGTTTTCCCATGAAATCAGAATGTGGTGTTTGCCTCATGTTGAAATGCTCCTTTTTTCTGCATTTCACAGGATCCTGGGATGTGAAAGCTGGTAGATCGCTGTTTTGCAGGTAGCAATCTAAGGTCTAGAGAATAAGGTAGAAAATATTCATTATTATTAGATAGCTCACTTTTAATAATTAAGGATCGGATCTAGTCTGTTTGAATACAGGGTGTTATTTGGCACTTTATGCATTCTTGGCATCTCTTAAACCTTGATTATGAGCTCCCAGCAGTTCTGAGCTCAGCCTCACAGGAGACCTCAGGTTCTACCCTGTGATTCTGAGGACCAGAATCAATAGCTGCCTGTGAAATCTTGGCTTAAGCAGTTCTCCTGGCATTGCAGGCTGTTCTTTTGCAGCATTCATGGCAGCAATAAGGTGCTTAAGCAGTGAGGACAACCCTTTCTGTCCCTGCGGGGGTTTTCTTGGACACTACGTGCCTTTCAGCTGTGAAATTGGTCTTGTGGATAGCCCTCCTGTCACATGGCTCTGGGTGTTTTTAGGAGTCTGGTCTGGATGTTAGCTGAGACTTTGGTCCCATGGGGGGGAAAATACCACCACATTATTGTGTAACTAAGGGCTATCATAATGCATATATACGGGGGCTAAATTAGACTTGTAGGGGAATTTTAAAGTCAGAAGTTCTACAGTGTTTACATTGAGTTTCCAAATTTAGTGTTCTCTGGCCTAGTTTCTTCTGAGCAATCACTGAATGCTGTCTGTTGTTAGTTTTATATTTGCACTCACTCAGTTACAGAGTTAAATTAATTTCACTTCTGTGACTGGTACTTACGTGTTCTTGAATTTCATTAAAAGCCATTCTGCAGTTTACTAAAATGAGTTGTCTGGCTGGAAGATGCAACATCGATGCAAAACCTATTGCAGCAGAGGGTTGTTTGTTTGGTTTTTAAATTGTGCTGCTGACTCACAGCGTGGTTGAGGTTGGCAGGGACCTCTGGAGGTCATCTGGTCCCACCCCCTGCTCAAGCTGGGCCACCCAGAGCTGCTGGTCCAACACCACATCCAGGATCTTTTGAACATCTGAGGATGGAGACTTCACCACCTCAGTGAGCAGCCTGGGCCAGTGCTCAGTCACCCTCACTGCATGAGATTTTCGTGCTCTTCAGGCAGACCCTCCTGTGTTTCAGTTTGTGCCTGTTTTTTGGATCTTGTCACTGGGCACTGATGGGAAGGACCTGCTTCCATCCTCTCTGCACACACCTTTGAATATTTATATACATTGATGAGATTCCCCTGAGCCAGCTCTTCTCAGTGTCCTCTCACGGTAGAGGTGTTGCAGTTCCTTTAATCCTCTTTGTGGTCCTTCACTGAACTCTGTCTTGTACTTCTGTGGCTCTTCTCTTGGGAAACCCAGTGCTGCAGGTGTGCCTTCACCAGGGCTGAGCAGAGTCCTGGGAAATGACAGATCAAATGCAATTTTGTATGTTTGTATGGAATCTCAACATCATCTTATTGCAACAGATGATCTTAATTGTTTTCATTTTATGCTGTGAAACAGCTTTGTTGATGTCACTGTTTTGGGGAGTTGGCCACAGGAGTTCCCATCAAAAGTGCTTTCTGGTACTTGCACTGTGTCTTTAGTGGCTGGAAGTTCTCTTGTTCCTTTGTTGCCTGGTTGTTGTGAAAGGGAGCTGAAATTCTTTGTGATTCTTGAAAAGCTTCAGGGCCTTGTTAAAATCCCACTCAGCCTGTCTTGGACAGCATCACAGCCTGGAGCACCATGAGCCAGCCAGTGCTGTGCTCTGAGTGAGGGTTGTTAGCAGCCCAAGATCATTTTTCATGGGAGTTGGGGAACTCACAGGTACTGGAAAAAATGCAGCAGAAGCCTCTAAGGATGCAAGAGGATGAAAGAAATGTTCCCAAAGGAGCAGGCGTTTGAGTACCCCAAGGTGTAGGAAGCAGATGTGTGTGTGGTACATGACTTACAGTTCAAGGTCAGGTTCTCTTGTATATGTGTTCCGAAATTTTCATTTCATAGCTTTTAAATGCTTGGCTCTGAAGTACAGAAGCTTTTTGCAATGCTACATTTTTGCTGTAGTCCACATGCCTGTCTTTGCAGGAGTACAAAATCCTGCTTCATGGCACCAGTAAAAAGGGAAGATTTACATGGGTGCACAGCTGGATGGAAAGAGTTTTTCTAATCACGACAGACACTAGAACAAAACTGAACTGCTGAAAATGTTCTGATGCATCCAGTGAAGTGCAAGTGCTGTTTTAAGGATAATAATGCTGTTACCTGGCTCTGTACAGCCCTTTGGCCCACTGACAGTGTGATGGGTGCTCAGTAGGTTTGGGATTGTGGGTGGGTGTTACCCAGCCTGCTCTGGAGCACTGGGGCTGGGGACAGGCAGATGTTCAGGGCTGTGCAGCAGCAGCAGGTCGTGACAAGTTCCCAGCAGCAGCCTGTGTTCCTTCTGGAGCCTCCCATTGTGCTTGGGTGCCTGTTGATCTGATTGACCCAGTGCCATGCTTTGCATCCATATTAAGGCTTCTGAGAAGCAGCTGTAGTTGGGGTTCCTCTGTCCCTTTCCATTCTGTTCCCTCCCCTTCAGCTTGCACAGTTCTGGTAACAGTGCACTGCCATTTCTTTGGAGACGTGTGAAATCGTATCATCCACTGCAGTATTGGTCATGCTTGCAGACCTGCAGAAGAATAAACTTGTAGAAGCTTGAAATAGCCAGTGGAAGGCCTTTCTCGTAGAGGAGGCAGCTCTGGCCTGGATTAGGATTGCTTTGAAACAGTATTAAGTGATGACACTAAGGCAGAAGTCTGAAATAAACTTCAGTCCTTGCATGTGTTGATCTGCTCAGCATTGCAGAGGTGGGTGGTTGATTTCTGAATCCTGCTTTACCACAGCTGATGTGTTGGGATTTACACTGCTGGGGGCTCTGTCTGAATCCTGCCTGGAGAAAGCTCTTTCCTTCTGCAAATTGGTGCTCAGGCGGGACTGCACGGGCAGAGCTGGCTGGGCTGCCTCGTGCAGCTCTGTCTGTGCTCAGGCCTGGAAGGAAACAGCCATTTCAGCTCCCCAGAGGCCAAGGTCTGTCTAGTGATGAATGTTTGTGGCTCTTGTAACATTTGTGTGTCAGGGACTTGGAAGAAACTTGACCTCTGAGACTGAAGGCTGTCCTGGTGGTGGTGAGGGGAAAAATTCCCAAAGCTGCATTCCTTACTCTTGTGACTTTACACCTGCATTCGGTTTGGCAGCATCCTATTTATCACTGCTGATTGTTTTGGCCTCTTTCTCCCTCCAGTGCACAGACAGAATGGGGATGAGAGAGAGCAAATGGAGGCACAGCTCCTTGCATGCAAGAGAAAATCCAGCAAGAAGGGCTCAGGATACTGGAAGGAAGGCAAGGACCGAAACTCCTAAACACCACCTGTGCAGAGGGAAGGAAATACAGGAGATAGGGATCATGTTCACAGGCATGAAAAATCCCAGCGTGCTGTTTTCCTGGGAGTGGGAGCTGTGGAGGCAGCTGTACTATACACTGGGTATTTTAAAGGATGAAGCCTTGTGTTTTTCTCCCCCCCCCCCCCCCCCCTTCTGCTATTCAGAGTTGTGTTTGAATACTGGAAAAGCTGAATTAATGAGACAGATTCCAAATGTGTTGATTCACGGTTGTGCTGAGCTCTAGTGAAATGACTTGATGACTCATTCCTACCTGAAACTATCCAGACTGGAATAGCACGGAGGCTCCTGCTTTGCTTGCAGTGGACGGGTGTTAAGTCAGAGTTACTCCTCTCTACTTTAGTGGGCAGAATTGAATCGTACTCGAGGTCTCAGCCATGAGAGCAGGGAGTACAGGCTGAAGTGCATTTAATGAGCTGTGCCTAGTGAATCGAGCTCTTATCCCTTTTTCTCCCGGAATGGCAGCAACACCAGCAGCTCCCATGTGGGGATGAATGCTAACACTCTCTGCAAACGCCTTGTGGTGGCACAAAGGGCACGATGGCACAGGCTTCAAACACATTATTCCTCTTCCATCGCTGCCTTTGTCCTTCTTTCAAGCGGATAACTCACATATTTGCACTGACTGCTCCGGAGAGCTGGGAGCAGAAGCAACAGCATGAAACTAATGTGATGCTTTAGAATTTCCCTGCCACTTACTGGGTGTTGAATAGCTGTAATTAAATTAACCAGTATATTGATTTCAGCACGCTGCTTGGGAAAGAGCAGAGCAGGAACACAGGCATGGGAGCTGCTGCTTGGGAGGCTTGGAAAGCTGGAGCAGGCTGATAAATTAATGATGATTGTCCTCTTCAGTCTCTTTGGGCCTTTTTTGAAATGAGTTGATGGCCTTGCAGAGTAATTCTTAATAAAAGAAAAAAAATTCTAAGTTCTGTAGGTTTAGAGGTGGCCACAGGAATGAACAAACCTGGCTTGGTTTTGTGTTAGCAATCTGTGTCACTCTGATGAAAGTGTTCAAAGCATCTCAAAAGATGTGGACTGTCCATTATCCCTTCTGCAGTGCTGTTGGGCACAGAACCAGGACTTGAAGGCTGAGAGATCTGAAGCATTGAGAGAGGGGGTGTGTCTATTCTTCCTAATTAATATGAAATTTATTCATACTCTGTCAGGTACTCGTTGCTGGAATAGCCATGGCACCGGCCCGGACACTGTTCTGGAGGTGGCTTAGGGTCTTGTTTGCAGGGATAGCTAAATCAACATGTGGGTGCATTGCTATAGCTAAATGAAATAAAAAATAAAATGGCACAGCTTCTCTGGGTAGGTGACACTGTGGAAACACCAGAAATACACGTTATTCACGAGCCCAAATGACACCTGGCACACCTGTGTGAGGTGGAGTTTTAGCAGGGAAGATGACAGCAGCTCCCTTCCAAAGCTTTGGGGCACTACTGAGCATTTGATAAGAGGTTGTTTTATTTTGAGGGCTGTGCTCTTGGCAGCTGCAGAGGAGGGAACTTTTTGGTTTTCTGTTCTCAGTGTTTGATTTCATTTTAATTCAAAAGGAGCAAAAACTTCATATTGCAGTAAGGATGAGATTTGCCATAGCTGCTAAGTTAATTTTTTATTTCATAAGTGCACCTAAGAATAAAGTTCTTTTCTATTTTTCCCTAAAGTTAGATTTATTTCTTTGTATTACAGAGTTTCCTTTCAGTTGCTTCCAACCCTGTACCTGTGCCTTTCCTATTCCCACTTGTCCCATTTCCCCTTGCCCTCTGTGTAGGTCCTTGCCACTAATTTTCCTCTGCCTTTAAGTATCCATTTTATACATCTCTGCTATGTTTTTGCCTTGGAATCACCACTTCAGGTTACTTATGTGCACCATCCTGCCTGTTAACAGAGTTCACTTGCATTTTGCTCTGAGGTGAGATATATGGTTTTGGTTTGGGCTTTTCCCCCCATTAAGAGGTATTTAATTTAACTATTTCTACAGGGATCCTTATATCCTACCCAGCAGAAAAGTGGAGATGTTTTTTTCTGTAGATGAAGGAAAGAAGAATAAGCAGGTGGCTGAAATGTAATTGCTGTTGATGTTTAGAGACAAAGGGTAAGGTTAGTCCTAGGAACAATAAATATCTCCTATTTAGTGTGGATGGAGTTAAATATTGATTGTACTTCAGCAGGTGGCATCTCCTGGGGCAGCTTCTTCCTTTGGAAGTGAAGTCGGTGGAAAAAATCCCATTTGTCTGGGGTGTTGAATTTGCAAATTGTATTTAACAGTGTCAATGAGGTGAATTGGGGGTGAACTGCCTGTGAAGATTCACAAGGACTTAATAAGAGTTCTGAGCTAAGAGTTTTTCTCCCTTTGCTGGATGTTAGGAAGCTTCCTGCTAAGATTTCCTGCAGAGGAGTCTTGGTCGGTTTTCAAGGGTGCATTAATTGCCTTGAAGTTATGTTGGGTATTTCCTCAAATTGAATGCCTTGCACGTTGTATTCCCCCTCCAGCTGGTGAGAAGTTAACTCTGCACAGGTAACAAACAACCACAGCCCATGTTCCCTGTGCTGCTGCTGCTGCTTGCAGTTGGGTGAGCTTGCAGAGCTGTGAGTATTGCTGGGTTTGTGCTGCCTTTGCCAGTCCCTGGTGCCTGTGTTAGGAGACTGAAAAGCTGCTTCTTCATCATCTCCGTGTTGCTGAAGGTTTAACTTGTTTTTGCTCTGTTTCATTTTTCATCAGTCATCTTTTCCACAGTCTCCCAACGTGTAAGGTGTTTAAAAACAAGTATTTTAGCCCAATATCCTGACCAGCTACTTGTAGCTGGCAGACTGTAGCTTTGTGGAAGGCTTAAGTAAAAGTGCAGGTGGAAGGCTGTGGTCAGTTACTTGTTTTATTAAAGCAAAGTTCACTTTGTTATTGTATACACTGGATATGCACAAATATGATGTAAGTAGATTTTTGTGTGTCTGTATTTTCAGAGGTTTAGTATTGCATTCCCAATAGTTTGCTGTTTTCTAAACTAAATCGATCCATGTGGATCAGTTTGCATTTTTGCCCTTGTATCTTTGAACTCCCAGTTGTAGTTTCAGCCCTGGGCAAGCTGATTGTTGAATTAATTAAGTACATTCAAACTAATAAGGCTTGCTCTGGGAGTGTGTTCTTTCTACCCTGTAGGAAAAAAAAAAAAAGATTTCAGTAGTCAAGAGCTGATTATTGATGCTGCAGTCACAGTTTCAGACTTAGGGTGCACATTAAATGGAAGGAAAATGGAAGTAAAAAGAAGCTGTCTTTCTTCAGCAAGGCAAATTGTCCAGTGGAGGGAGAATCCGGGGTGTTTATGGAATGGGATGAGCAGGCTTGGGAGGGAGGTGATGTTGGAGGGGTGTTGAACTTTGAGGTTTGTACTCTCTCACATGAGTGTTCATCCTGGTGTGGAAACTTCTGGTTTGGCCAGAGGACTAACCCAGATGATCTGCTCAGGAGCAGAGGCCTCATTCTCTGGAGTACATAATAGAACAAATAAAATATTTATATAAAGGTCATAACTCACTGAGCTGGTAAATCTTCCCTATTAATTGGTTTCAGTGGCTGTGAGTCAGGATCAGGAGTGGCTCTGTGCTGGGTGGGCTGTGGTGGTTTGATGTCACACTGCACAGATTTCTCAGCTGCTGGATGAAGAAACTCTTCTAAATTATAGACTAGAGCATTAAGAAAACAACCTCCAATTTCAGTCATTTCTCTGCTGGGGAGCCACTGGACAGAAGATTGTCAGCTATTGTTACCAGACTTCTTTTCATGAAATGCTGCTTTTTGCAATATTCTAGCCCTTGTCTAATGAGAAACTCTTTGCACACTGATATTGGATCTTCCCATATAAGACAAAATCTGCCAGAATTATTTTATGGAGATGAGAAGTGATTCACTAATGAAGTGTAACCCTAGGTAAGAGACTCCTAAACACTGCTGTCATCTTTAAGAAGAATGTGTTAGTACTGGTGCAGGATAGATTTGCTTCATAAAAATAAAATCCACTTTTCCCATGGTGGCAGAGGCAAGTTTCTTTTGTATATTGTGCTTAAAAAAAAAAACAAAAAACGGGAGAGCTAAAGCTAGACTGCATTTGCACAAGGACATTTGAAAAGAAGTGTTTTGTTAGGCTGCTAGACTGACATGATTCAATTTTGTCATGAACACAAGGGCTGTCCAGCATCCTTGGCATCTGGGAATGAAAGTTGGCCTCTCCCCTTCCTTTCTGAGCTTCTTCAGATGCTTTGTTATGTTAAACAGTGCAAAGAATGACAGACTTTCCCTGTGCTGCTGCTTAAATTTACCTTTTTGTTTGCCTTCAACTTTAATTTATTCTTTCAGGTCTGTGCCCAAGGTACAAAGATGGGCAAGTTAATAATGAGATTTAGAGGTAGCTTGGCTAAAAGGTTAGTAGTTTTGCCTCGAAATGCAGCAGAGCATTGCTCTGAACTGATTTCATGTGTGTTGGTGTAGGTTAGTCAAGTCCAAGTAAGGAGAAACCAGATCCTCCCGTGCTGTGCCTTGCCTGCATATGGACTTGTTTAGGGAGCTTTGCCAAAGCAGAGCTGCAGCACAGCTTTTCAAACTGGTCAGCACTGATCACCAATATTCTGCTTAGACCAACAGGAGCTGCTTTTCCTCCTCTGCATTTTCTGAGATTTCTTTGAAAGGCTCTCCACCCCTTTCTTTATGTTTTGCCACTTTGCCTAGAAAGTGATTGAGGAGCTTCCCATTTCCTGTAGCTCTTTGTATTGCATCTGTGTTTTCCTCCTAAAGCCACCTGTTTTCTCCTTCCTTTATTCCATTTAGGACACAAAACATTAAATCCATCTTGGATTTGCCCTACTTAGTGCAAAGGAAGAATTGAGCACCTTCAGATGAACCTGGCATCTTGCAGAATGACATTTTCCTAGGTTTAGTAGTTTACTGAGCATTCTTGAAATCTGAAACAGCTGAGAAACCAGAACTTGTTTCTCTTTTCCTCTGCAACCTGCTACCTCAGCTGGTGCATCTTATGCTGCTGCTGAGTTTGAAAGAGATTTACACTAAAAAAGTGAAAAGTTGAGATGGTTGCTTTAGGCTGTGTATTGGCAGTGACCTGCTTCATTTGATGCTATTTTTCTAAGCTACCTATGTCCAAAGCATACTTTGGAAAAACCTTACAGTATCTGATGAAGTCACAGGACTGTTGTAGTGTAAGCTCCATCTAGGTGCTGCTGCAGTCTTGTAAATGGGTTACTACATAATCAGTGGCTTGTTTTTATTATTTTTGTTTGTTTGTTTTTATTTAGAGTTAGGATTAAAAACACGAGATGAATTTTGTCGTGTTTGGACTTGGTTGTTTATTAAATTTTATCTGTAGTACAGAGTGTTTTGCAACACTTTTATCTACCAGCTAAAAGCGAGCAAAATTGAACTGAATTTAGCTAATTACAAGATTTTTTAAAGCTAAACAGTCTAGTAACTAACACCTATATTATTTATACTTTTGACCTAATAACTAAACGTCTGTGACCTGTAGTGCAGTGCTAATTATCTAAACAAAAATTACTACTTGAAACCATGAACAGGAAGGAAGAAGACAGAAAGAGACAACATCTGAAACCCTTTATCACTATATTCTAAAAACTTCAAATTTAAAACCTTTTACTGTGTGAAATCACACACTTTTATTCAACTACACACCAGTGATTCTACCTCCATCACTCAAATTTGGAAGCCTTCTCCAAGGCCTCAGGTCCAAAGCAGTGTTCTCCAGGGGGTCAGTGTCAGAAAGCTCAAAAATCCCAGGTTTCTGGGACCCAACATTAGTGTAAGCTCCATCTGAGTGCTGCTGCAGTCTCACCCTCCATGTGGGATGCTGCTGGGCATCCTCACTACTCGAGAGTTAAACTCACTGAGGAGTGTTCCCCTACTTGTTTTGTCTCCTTGCACAGTGCCAGCTTGACTCCTTGCACTTGGCTTGCTGAAGGCTTAAACAAGGAATGTTGCCAGGCACGTGTAAGTGTGCAAGTCTGAAGGAAAAATGCAGAATTAAAGCAATTCTGAGTTAGATTTCAGCTGTCATGGTGAGACTCAGATCCCACACCCCATCAGTGATCCAGGGCTCTGCCTCTCACTGCTGTTCTCTGTAGTGCCCTATGTGATTCCTGACCTGGCTGCACCTTCCCAGTGCCTTCCCTTAGGGCTGGAATCCAGGGTCAGGATCAGCACTGAGCTCCCCTGTGTCTGCAGAATCCACTTGCCTGCCTGGCTGCCTGCCTGCAGCACAGACTGGAGCTTTTTCTCACTGGCAGGTCCAACTGCAAAATTTTGTGTGTTTTGCTGGCCTGGTTGAGATAAATTAAACAGACACAATGCTTGGGGAATTCAGGACTGAGCTGGGGAGGTAGTGAGGGGATGAAAAATTAGGAATGGAAGGATGGTCTGGAAGCAGATTTGTGCTGTGGTGGATTGGAGGTGGGGAGATGGGAGCTTGATTGTCTGGGGAGGAGCCTGGTTCTTAGCTGTGCGTGGGAAATGGAATTTTATCTGTAGTTCACTGATGGGAAAAGATGTGCTAAAGAGGAAATGTTTTAATTGTTGATAAGCTTAAAATGTTTCCTGGCTTGGAGAAAACATTGACCCAGATTCCTAGGAGACAAAATATCTAGTGGGAAGCAATTGGGAGATACTGCCTGTGACTTTAATCACAGAATCATGGAAAGATTTGGGTTGGAAGGGACCTTAAATCCCATCCAGTCCTACCCCTGCCAGGGACAGGGACAAGTTCCACTGTCCCAGGGTGCTCCAAGCCTCATCCAGTCTGTCCTTGGACACTTCCAGGGATAGGGGAGCCACAGCTGCTCTGGCTAACCTGTGCCAGGGCCCTACCACTCATAGGGAATTCCTTCCCAATATCCATCTGTCCCTGCCCTCTGGCAGTGAGAAGCCATTCCCCCTTGTCCTGCCACTCCAGCCCCTTGTCAAAAGTCCCACTTCAGCCTTCTTGAGGAGCTTCCTAAAGTTTGTGATCCATGAAAAGTGGAAGCGCAGAGGATCTGCTGGTAAAGTGTCACTGTGTCCTCGGGTTTTAATCTTTCCCTAGGCAGTTTCTTTAGCTCCTTGATGGGAACAGGACTCTGAGCCAGACAATCTTCTGTCTTCTTTAGGAATTCAGAGCTGGAGTACAAAACTTCTGAAATTTTTTTATGCCAATCTTGAAGCATAATATTTTGAAGTAATACAGCACAACATGGATTCTCATGCAGCCTGTATATTTTGCTTATGAAATTCATATAATTAGTGTCTCCTGTTAGTGTGGAGCTTTTACTGGCAGTACAGGCACAAAACATTAGAGTCCTATAAAATGACATTACTCAGTGTTGTACCACAATGAAAGCTTAGAGGTTTGATCCTCTGTAGGGTAATTTGGTCTTGTACACCTTTAGATGATACTACACATCAAGATACTTCTGACAGCTTCAGTTAGGATTGCATTTTATATAAACTTTATGGAGCTGGGTTTTTGCAATAGGCAATTTTATTGCTGTGTACCCATTTGATTACAATGACCAGTTTCTCTACAACGTTTCTATTAAATCAAGGATCATCATCCTGAAATTCTGAAATGTTTCTGTGAACCTCTGGTTGCTGGCACCATTTATCAACAAGAGAAGGTTTTCTTCATTCCAGAGGCAGCTTCCTTGTTCCAATTGCATTGTTTCACATTGCTAATTCTTTTGTTTCCCTAATTTTTAAAATGATTTGTACTTAATAGGGTTCATTTGAATGAAGGTTCTGCCTTTAAACTTTCCCATCTTGGATCTAATGCCAAGTGTCTGATAGTTGTGAGCTCTTCTCCACGCTCCTGTGTTTGCTAACTCTGAGCTGGGTTTCATGTATAAACATGTAAATATGTAAAAAATGATCTTGGCACGGATTTTTGAAGTTTACTGTTGCTTTTATCTGTTTTCAAAATTTTACTTTGTTTCTGGGGCTGCGTGGGCTTTCCCCTCCTCCCTGTTTTGCTGGTGGATATGTTTTTCCATTTCCCATTTATTTTTAAGTGGAAATAGGGGCTGTGTGTACAAGGAATATTGAACTTCTCTTTTAGGTACTGTCTCAGCCTGTTTACATTCAGCACACAGAGCAGCACCTGCATCTTTTTCTGCTCGACATCTCGTGTGAGATCATTTCTCCCTGGGATTACTCCATTATCTTGATTCCTTTCATGCATCCAGTCTTTAGGGTTCTTGCCATTTTCATTCCCAATACCTGTGATTAAACTGTGGGGTTTTGGGACCCTGATGAGTCAGCAAGGAATAAAAGTGGTTAACAGCAACAAGAATGAAGGGGAGCATCTTGACTGCATTTTTGTATCTTGTGGAAACAAGGTGGATTAAATCAGGTTCTGAAATAAGAGAAAATGTCACTTTGTACTCATCTGTACACAGTTTTTGCACTAAACACAAGGAGTTATTTCTCTTGAGCTGATGATGTTCCCTTTCTTCAAATGCAGCTTATCTACACAGTTCAGTGGTTAGCTTGGATTTATTTTTCCTTAATTTCTTAAGAAAACCCTGCCTTTCATGTTTTTCTGGATTCTTGAAATAATTTCAGGATGCTTTAAATGCTGTCATCTTGAAGTCAAAGCCTCTCCAACATTCTTGACTTTCTAGCCATAAAAAAAATAATTAGTGGAATCACAGAATGGTTTAGGTTGGAAAAAGCTCATCCAGTTCCACCCCATGCCATGGGCAGGGACATCTTCCACAGTCCCAGGTTGCTCCAAGCCCTGTCCAGCCTGGCCTGGAACATTTCCAGGGATCCAGGGGCAGCCACAGCTTCTCTGGGCACCCTGTGCCAGGGCCTCACTTCCCTCACAGGGAAGAGTTTCTTCCTAATATCCCATCTAAGTCTCTCCTCTTTTAGTTTAAAACCATTTTTCCTTGTCCTGTCACTGTCTCACTTTGAAAAATGTCTTCCTGTTTTTTAAAATCTCCCTTTAGGTCCTGGAAGGCCATGAGGAGGAATCCCAGAATCTGCTATCTCTGTTCCCATTTGTACTGTGACTGATTTGAACTGTTCTCTCAGAGTGGAATATTCAATGTATGATTTACCCCATTGTTCCCCTGGCATGTCCAAGAGCCTTGATAGCATTTAACTGGGAGCAGTGGAGGAGGAGCTGTATGAGGCAAGGCCAAATGGCACTGACTGCAAATCCAGTGTGGTTTTGGTTTTGTCCTGAGGATATGGAGCTGGGATTAATTTGACCCCTGCAGGGAAGCAGTGCCTGCCCCACCACTAATTGCTATTGACACCCAGGGCAAGCTGCAGTGCCCCATCCTGTGTTCAGCATGACCTTGGACCATGTGCCACAAAATATAACAGCAGCTGTAGTGTTTATAATATCAGAAGCTGCCTTATATAGGGAAATGCATCTTAGTGCCTTAAAATGAATAGTTCTGTGGGGCTTTCAGGTCTCCAGGTGTATTCAAATGTTCAGAGAGCAAAGGGTAAACACAAAACTGTTGGTGTTGCTGGGTGTACAAATGTCACCTCTCACTCTGTATGAACGAGAGTGACTTTTTACATGAGCAGACATTAGGAAGAAAGTGTTCCCTGTGAGGGAGGTGAGGCCCTGGCACAGGGTGCCCAGAGAAGCTGTGGCTGCCCCATCCCTGGAATGTCCAAGGTCAGGTTGGACAGGGCTTGGAGCAGCCTGGTCCATGGAAGGTGTCCCTGCCCGTGGCTGGGGGTGGGACTGGATGGGCTTTAAGGTCCCTTCCCACTCAAACCATTCTGGGATTGTGTGATCTAATTACCTTGAAGCTAATTCCATACTGCCTAGCTGTCTAGGCTCAGGAAATGAGCTATTCCAGAAGGAATTACCTGTGATTACCAACTGATAATCCAGAGCAGTATGACTTGAGTGAGCACATAAATTGTAAATAAAACGAGCCATGATTCCCTGACGCAGAATAGGGGGTGTTCAGGATGTTTCCTGGATATTTCTATGAAAAGTCATGTTTCCTTCCATTCCATTCCAGCTTTTACCTGTTCCTTAGGCTGTGGCACCTGTCTGAAGTGATTGCTCTGTCAGGCTTTGGAGCACTCTCTGAGAGTTGATGGCTCTGAGCCTTGGTCTCCAAACCTGCCTCAGAATTTATGGACTGGGCCAAGTGTTTGCTTAAACATGCAGATATAAATGAAGCTGGTGGTCCTGAAAGTTGCTTGTTCCAATGTGTTTGGTCCTGTTCTTCCCTGTCTTACTCTCCTCTTCCTTCTTACAGGTCTGGATGCAGAGTTGTCTTACGTGAGGAATGATGTGGTTAATCACTATGCCTTGTCCTTCAATCTCCTAATACCCAGCGAGACCAACAATCTCCACTTCACCTGGCATGCCAAATCCAAGGTGAGCAGGCATGACTTCTGCTCTGGCTCCTTGAGACATGAGCTGTTCTGCTTGGTGAAGACCCATTGCTGTCATTTATTAATGGCTTTTTTCTTCACAAAAATTAGCATATGCAAGGTGCAAAATACTTATATGACTGCAGGCAGTAAGTTAAGATGGCACACATCCAAGCTGTTCCTTCTTTTAAAAAGTTGAAGCACTTATTTCAAAGTATTTTATGCTTCTTGCTCCTGGCAAAGTCTGTGTATGCCTACAAGCCACTGGCTGTGCAATCTTTTCCCTTGATGCAATGGACACACAAAAGGGCAGCCATGAACTGAAGTCTCTGGAAATGATATGTAGAGCAATTGTTGTGGAGATTTCTAGAAACATATGCTTGGAGACAAGGAGAGCCTATAAAAACAGCATCCAGTATGTTATTACTGAGCCCTGATTAAATGGAAAGGGTTTTTATGTCACTTAATCACCGTGCCTGGAGCATGCAGCAGCAGCTGTCAGAGAGATTGTGTATGCTCTTACATTCTGAAGCATTTCCAGTTACTTAACAATTCATTTTCATATATGAAATGATCTGTTTAGTCTCTGCCAGATGTTCATTCTGTTTTTTTTTAACTTGAGTGATGGTTGTTCTTCCTTAAGTAGGAAAGGCTGCAGTAGGAGCAGTAGCATTAAACAACTCCACCAGTGCAGGTCCTGAGGATTCCTCCTGCCATTGTTCTTCCCTTGGAGGTGTAATTTTTTAAGAGGAGTGACTTGTGGCCTGCAGTGGAGTTGAGTCGAGTGCCAGCCAGCCCCAATCCCACATTCCACATGCACAGTCACAGTTCAGTCCCTTGTCATTTGATCAGGAGTTCCCTTGTCACAGCTTCAGCTGAGGCTCCCTGCATTGCTGGCTCTGCCCTGTGATTCCTTGGTCCTGGCTGTGAATTCTGAGGAATTTTGGAGCTTGTGTAGCCTTGCTTCCCATTCCTGTGACTCCACCCCTCAGCATCTTCCATTCTGACTTGGTGTGGTGTAACTTGGAGGAGCTCAGAAACTGGGTTGTATCTCTTCCCTTGGCATCTTGACTGAAAAATAAATTGATAACAGAAATGAACATATTATGTTTTAGAAAGGGGGGAAAAAACTAACTATTGGGAAAAAGTCAAATTAATTCAGCTGAGAGTAGAGGGGTAGGATGAATTTCCAAGAGGAGCTTATGACTTAGAGTAGGTCCTGTGCTTTTTTTTTGAGTGAATGTTTGCAGAGTCAGCTTCTTAAGTGGAAACAAAATCTTGACTATAGTTGAATAAACTATTTCTAAGCAATTTTGTTTGTAAAACTGTGGGAGGGGGAATGTTTTGAATTCTAGCAGCTTTAACAAACTGACTTTTGAACAAGTAGGTTTAAAAGTATCGAGTGAGGTTTGTGGGGGAATTCTTCTTAATACAAGCACTCTGAATTCTGCCCCAGATTTTAAGGCATGATTTCAAGAGTAGCTTCTGTTTTGGCTTTCTTAATTTGAACTGTCACAAAAGTCTTGATACTAAAATGTCACATAAGAAACTTTGAATATGGACACCTGAAATGACCAACCAGCACTCCATGAAAATAAAGAATGTTTTTTTATTTTCAAGAAGAATTATGAAAAGAGATGTTGTATTTCTTTATACTCCTAGGCAGATTTCTGATGTGTTTTTCTCTCCCAATTGTTGTTACAGGTTGAGTATAAACTGGGATTTCAGGTCCATGATCCCATGGCTATGGCTCTGCCCCAGGCCAACATTTCTCTACAGGGAGAAGTTCCTCGCACCCTCTCAGGTGAACTCCCCACCCCCATCCAGCTCATGGATGAGTAATGGTCATTTAGCCACAAATGCAGTTCTAGTGATCTGTGAACATTTAATAAAATTGACAAAAATGAATTTTAAATCCATGTCCTTTAATGCTCTAATAGCTGAAGTGATGAGGCGTGAAGACTAAAACAGCATTTCTTCGTTTTGAGTTCTTTATATTGTGATAATTTATGATGTTTATAATGTACTTCATAAACATAATCTCCTTATTTAAATATTTTCTCATGCCAGTGTCTGAGAATGTGCCACCCCCCCTGTAAATCCTGTGTTGTATTCACAGTGTTCCGTGTCGAACTCTCCTGCACCGGCAGACTCGACTCCGATGTCACAATATTGATGCAGCTCAACTTAACAATCAATTCCTCAAAAAACATCACAGTTTTAAATTTCAAACGGAGGAAAATGTGCTACAAAAGTAAGAGATTAAGTTTCAGATATTTAAAAGCTGTTACTGTTTTAAGTGTGATAGGAAAAAGGAGTGGGATGGTGTATGAATCAGGGCAGGAGTAACAGAGTGAATTTTGGGGAGGATCAGAGGAAACCAGGTAAAATTCTGCCTTTCAGAGAGGAATGGGGACTTTTGGTTAAAGCAGGAGCTGATGAATGAACAACTTTCCCCAAGAGTTCTGTTGCACTGACTGACCTTTTTATAGATACATAACAAAAAGCATTTTCTCTCTGTTTGGAAAGAAGAATCCAGTTCCCTCACAACTGCAACATTCTGAGAATTCAAATTGTTCTAAGAATTACCAAGAAAATCTACTTACTTTATAAATTGTGATAAAATTGGCTACTTAGTGAGTGTAGGAGATATTAGTCTGTTAGATATGAAGTACAAAATGATCTTGGGAGACAATCCAGATTTTGGAAATCCTAAATTGACTCTTCTGTGTTACCACTTGAGAATCTGCAAGCATAATTTATTCTTAGATTGTTCCTGTTTACTGTTGCTGCTTCCTAGAATTTTCATAGGATTTTCTAGTATTTTCATAGGCATCAGAAGAAAATTATTTTGGAGAATCCTTAAAAATGCCTGTGGTGTCCCAGTCCTGGGCAGTATTTGGGGATGGGCACCTCCCTCTCTTTGCATACTCCTCCTGCCTCTGTTCAGCTTACCTGGAACCTTTGAGGACAGTAGCTGTCTTTCCAAAGGGAGATTTACCACTTTTCTTAAGTATAAATATCTAAGGATAAGCTCAGGGAAGGTGTGGATGAAGAGCCAACCATGCCTTGTAGCACATAATATTGGGGTACTCGTGTTCCTTGCATTGAGGCTTCAGGAAAATCATTCTTAATTCAAGTATCATGTATCTCCTTCTAGTAAAATGGAGGTCTGGCTGATAATGTTGATATTTTTACCTTTATTTCATGTTTCCTTGGGTATTTTTTCAAATACTCCAGGTGAGGGAAGTCAGCCCTGCTGATCCATTCACAGCTTACTGAGCTGTGGATGTGTGATGGAGCTTTCCATAAGCACCACACAGTTCTCTGGGGGGTGAGACTGAGCCACTGAACCATCAGAAGTGCTCCTTACAAAGATCTCGTTTCTGCAGGTTCATAAAAACAAAAAAAAATTACTTTGTTTGGTGTGTATTGATTGGTGTAGTGCATACAGAGATTTCTGATGGAATTTAATGCTTAAGTTTGGAATATGGAGGAACTTGCTAGTGGTTTTGCTCAGGACATTCCTGATAGTTCCTCCTCAAGTTCAAAAAAGGGATTAAGAAACCTCTTTGATTTTTCCCTCCCTTGGATTACTTTTTCCTGAGCTGCACTGGCTTACCAAGGAGTGGAAAGGGGCTGTGCTGGGTTGGACACAACTGAGGGGGTCGTGCAAGTGGGGCTGTGCCTGTGCAGCCGCAGAAGTCCATGGGATTCCTTCCCTCAGCTGCCTGCAGATCCTCAGGGAGGTTCACCTGGAGGCATCTCCTGCATTGCCCAGGTTTGCACTGCTCCTCTTGGTAAAACCAGACTCAGAGTAAGCTTAATGAAGATTCACCCACATTCTAAAGGACTGCTACCACACATGAGCTGAGCGTTGTTCTCCTGCCTTCACTTGCATATTTATGAGTATTTAAATAGACATCACCTCTTCCATCCTTCTGTTTTAACTCTTTGACTTCTGACTGGCATCAGCTAAGAAGGCACAATGCCTGTGTTTGCATCTCTGACCCCTTCCTAGAATGAGCAACATTAGACTGGAGCCAGGATTTCCCCCAAAAGATCAGGGTAGTGTTGGCTGAACATCCCAGCAATGATTTTCTCTCCTGTAAGAACTGATTCTGTGAGGTCTTTGTTTAGTGCCTTAGCAAACACATTCTCTGCACCTCTTCTTTCTGCTGCTTTGGACCATGGACAAGCTGCAGGGTTTTACATGGATTCAATGAGTTCAAGCTTTGCCTCCCTGGACATTTGTGTCAGTGGTGAAATACCTGACCTGTGTGTTTCAGTGTGATTTTAATTCTACCTGGTTAAGTATTTAAATGGAAATGTAGGGATTAATGTAGTCCTTGAGTCAGCCCTTCTCTTTGGAAAAGCAGATCCATTTTTCCATACTTGAGGCAATGTGAAGGGTAATAATAAGTAATAATTAATACAATAAATTATATTACAATGCAGCAATAAATGTACTCCAAACTTAATGTCTTTCTCTCATCTCTTTAGAGCTCGAACCAGAAGTCAAATCTCCAACAGCTGATAAAAACAGCAGCAAGGCTATCTGTAAGTAATCCTGAATGTACAACTTGAGGTGTAAAAACTGAAAAACTTCATATGTGCTTTGATTCCAAAGCTTTCCCTGTGAAAACAGTCCCCAGGTAGTCTGTCCTATACCTGGTATTGCAGTGGTTTTTTGGTAATTAATTGTTTTAATTGGTGAAGAGGAAAAGACCCTGTTCCAAGCCTTGTAACAACTTTTGTATCACATCTTAGGGTCTCTGGTTTCTGTACATGACTCTGATCTATTTTCTTGACCTTAGGACCTGTCTGGTTTGCTGTTTTAATTTATCACTATTGAAGGAATAGAATGAGGTAGTTTCCTTTCCTCCCCCTCTAGCTGGAAATGTCATTGGCTGACTGTGGTTCCATAATACCCAAAATGAGAGTGGTTTTTGCCAAAATGCTGTTGGAAAGCAGTGGGAAAGAGTGCTCAGTGCTCTCTTTGCCTCCCACTGTCTGTTCCAGGGTGGTTGTTCTCCAGGATGCCTTATTGAACATTTGGGATGGCTGAGGCTGCTGCCTCTCCCTGCCTTCAGCCCTCTGCTTGTATTGCCATAACAAAATGTGGTTTTTGGTGGGTTTTTTGTTGTTTTTTTCTCCTTTTTGAGAAGAGTTCATTAACTTTGCACATTTGTTGCAGTTGACCCTGTAAATGCAGCTCCCACCACTTCGACCCGGGTGTTCTATATCAGTGTGGGCGTGTGCTGTGCTGTGATATTCCTGGTGGCAATAATCCTGGCTGTCTTGCACCTCCACAGCATGAAAAGGATAGAGTTAGATGACAGGTACGTGTTCAAGCTTTTCCACTGTGGTTTTGGGACATATTTATTCAGATTTGTGGGCGTTTGGTCTCAAAATGAGCACTCTGTGGTGGTTTGCAGTTTGTGCTCTCGATGACAAGCTGTAGCAGATAGTGCCTGTGTGGGGCTGTGGTGAGAGCTGGGCTGCAGAAAGGCAGCAGTTGCAGGTGCTCTGCTGTTTATGAGGTGGAAGGGTTGTTCAAGTTTTTCCAGAATATTTGTGTGGAGTGGGAAGATTCAGACAGAATCAGAGCTGCAGGGATTGGAAGGATTGAAGGAAAAATTGACTTGGGTGCACTGGAAAAGCAGGCTGGGAGAGCTGGGGGTGTTCTTACTGCAAAAGAGAAGGCTCCAGGGAGACCTTAGAGCCCCTTTCAGTGCCTAAAGGGGCTCCTGGACAAGGGCCTGGAATGCCAAGACAAGGGGGAATGGCTTCCCACTGACTAGAGAGTTTTTACTTTTAATTTACCTTCGATGGGATGTTGGGAAGAAATTCTTCCCTGTGAGGGTAGTTAGGCCTGCCACAGGTTGGCCAGAGAAGCTGTGACTGCCCCTGGATCCCTGGAAGTGTTTCAGGCCAGGTTGGACAGGGCTTGGAGCACCCTGGGCTAGTGGAAGGTGTCCCTGCCCAGGCTGGGGGTGGGACTGGATGGGCTTTGATGTCCCTTCCCACCCAAACCATTCCATGATACATGACTGGATGAAAATATTTGGGTTTTACTGACACCTGCAGGAAACTGAATTTCAGTTTTTCCTACTTTGATTGATTTTCCAGTATTCAGTTTGGCCTTAGGGTACAGTCTGAGCATTACAACTGCTTGGTTGTAAAACTGGCAGTGTTGGGCTCTCCCAAATATATTTCCAATCTGGAAAAACCATAGCATGTGCATGGAAAAGGGACTTGTAACATGAGTCCAAGGGCATTGGAGTGGGGATTAAACACTGAGGAGAAGGGAGGCTGGAAAAGCAGGTGGACTGAGCCTGCATCAGATGCAACTGTTCAGGAGCAGGCAGTGTGAAACTGGATCCTTTGGAAAACAGCCTGTGGGTGGTCACCCCTGTGAAAGGATATCTTGAACTAAAGGATGTCTTGAACTGCTTCTGTGCTGCCTGCAGCCTCATGGAGTAGCTTTATCTTTTCATCCTCCTCTTTATCCATTCATCTGTTCCTTTCCATTTTCTCCCTGCCATTCCCTCCCCTGCTGTCCCCAGCCCATTGTGCATTTAGTGATGCCACTGCATTGAGCAGTTGTGATTTCTCAATTGATTGTAACCAAATGAACTTGTCAGCCTCCCTCAATTCCTTTGTGCCTGATTGTCTGATGGAGGGGTTTTAATCAGCTGAAGGTGTTAAGGGATGTGCAGCTTGCTTTAATTCAGAAAGGAAAAACATTACATTTATAGAGTGGGATAGTGTCATTGTGTGGTTTTGAGGTGTCCAGCTCAGGAGTGTGATCACATATCCTTCCATCTACTCCATTGCACTGGATTTCTGTGGAAATAAAAGATAAAAATGCTAAAAAATCAGCTGACTTTCTGTGGAGAGAAAGCTAAAAATCCATCTGATGTTAGTCCTCTGTGGTTTGCAGTGTTAAGAATTTGCTCTGAATCACCATATATACTTCTGATAAATTCTGATAAATTCAGGGGGCTTCTCCTGTCCATGAAAGAGGAATGAAATGAGATAATCTTCAAGGGCTCTTCCATCCCAGACCATTGTGTGATTTTATGAAGTTTGTGCAGCTCCTGGGCTTTAGCTCTTCAAGCATCAAGTGATGACTTATCTTTTGAGCCTGGAGGTGCCTGGCCTGGCAGAGCTGTGGATGTGCTGCTGTGTAAAAGCTGATGCTCAGGTAGTGCAGGGCAAAGGTGTAACAGAAGCAAAATATGCCTGAAAATCAGGAGCTGTGGGGTTTGTTTTGAACAAACTCACCGAGGGAAGCAAGAACTTCTGATTTGGTCGTGAATAATAATTTTTAACTATTTCTGTAAAAGGTTCCTGAATGGAATATGACAAAGTCATTAGGGTTAACGACCTCCCAGGAGCAACAGAGCCTGGAAAACCCACTGGTGCTCTTAATTTCAACCACCAGAACTAAATAAAACCGAGGAGGGTTGTTAACTGGAAGCTCAAGGCAGGCAGCCGAGTTTACAGGCTGCACATGGATTATTTAGGAACATTGTATTGGAAATCCACAGCAAATGCTGCAAACCTCAGAGTAAAGGCACTGGAAAAGTGCCAAGGAAAGCTGGCATGGCTTAACAGCAGGATAATGGGAGTCATTACAGCAAGAAGGCATCGTTCAAATAGCTGACAGAATATGCAAGTGAGGAAGCTCAAGGAAGCAAATTAAACCTAAAAACCAAAATGAAACCAACCCAAAAGGGAGTTTTTCAAACTTGCAATAAGGCATTAAAAGAATGATTCCTTCCTCACACTTGCCTCCAGCCAAAGGAATCCGCAGGGCTAGTGGGTGATCAGGTTACAAAAGGAGTTTCCAGCCAGAGCAAGAAAAGGAAATGCAAGTTATGCCTTGGTGTTTGATGTGGTGACCATGCCAAGCCTCTCCTTCCTGGGGAGAAGGATCTGCAGAGTGGATCATACTGAAGCTGCTTGTGGATGCTATAGTGGGAACAGTTCAAATAAGCAGTAAGAAGTTGCCAGCACCAAAGAATATTCATTCAGAATCTCTGAAGGAAGTGAAAGGGGAGGAGCCAGACCAGCATCTGTTGTTTTTAGGTTCATGCTAAATGCTATGCTGGAACACTGCACCTGGAAGACAGGGAATATGGGAATAGCTGTAAAAAAAAGGTTCCAGGGAGGGATTGAGACCAGCTATAAATGAGTACTTTTGTATTGTGAGATTCAGTAGACTCTGTTCCAAAGGAAAAGTTCAGTGGGTGCATCCATGTTAGTGGTATAATGGGGAAGAGTGGACTTGGATTTCTGGTTTTTAGAGGAAGCCTGGCTTCAAAGGAATCTGGAGGGCATCACCAGCCGTGTCTGACAATCCTACAAGGGTGGCTGGCACTGCTTGGTCAGTGCTCAGCAGCAGCCCAAGAAACCTTCAATGTTGATTATTTGGCAAAGCAGAGGTTGTATCCCAAACTAGTTTCCTCTTTGTCCTGCCAATACAGTCAGCAGTGGAGAAGCTTTGAAGCTGGATCAAAGGGGGGGACATTTGTGTGTGTTTGGAGGGGGACAACATCAAAAAAGCTTCTGGCCCTGCCATCTGATCTGCTAACAGGTTTTTTGGTCCATTACAGCTGAAACTGCCCTTTTTGTTGGGTTTTGACTATGAAAATAAGACAGAAGTCAGCCTACTGTGGTTTAGGCTGTAGTTTACCTGTTTCATGGATACTCTGTGGGGCCCTGGTCCTTCTGCCCAAAGAAAGCATCTCAAAAAGCACATTTTAGGTGGTGCTGGAAGGGACAACAAGTACCCTTAGGGAGGGGAGTGACAAAGTAGGGTAGAGGAGTTTGGGTTGTAAAATAGAGCCCTTGTCTGAGTTGGGACATAAGTGCCGTGACAGGAATGTCAAATCTTCTCTGGAATATAATGGTTGTTCTTGGTATGATAGGCTGGTTCTGGCAAGGAATGGTTTGTCACTTGGATTATTCAAAAGGGGGGAGAAGTACTAGGAGATAGAGCAAATTCTGGAAAATTAAATAGGAGCAAGCTGTGTGTGCTTACTGGCAAGATTGTTATTTGAAATACATTTTTCATGTGTGAGAGACTTCAAAAACTCTGCTTTTTTAAAGCCTTGCCTGGAAAATCTCCTGGTTTTGACCTCTACAGGTTCATTGGGAATGTGTTGGAATGGCAAGCAGTGATGTTGATCTGTGCTTTTGTTTCCCCACAGCATCAGTGACAGCAGCAGCTCTCAGGGGCTGTCACAGCCCTCCACACAGACCACGCAGTACCTGCGAGCTGACACACCCAACAATGCCACTCCAGTAACCAGTAAGTGTTAATCTAAGCACAGACCCTCCTGCCACTCTGCTTTGGTTCAAGTGCAAGAGAAGAACAGGAATAATTCTCTGCCTCTGTCACTTTGCCTCTTGAATTCACACAATGTGTGCTTTATCCATGCCATAGTCAGGAGTGAGTTTGGGGACATGTGAGTGGTCATATGAGCATGAGACTGTGTTTGTCCCTTGGGTTGTTCTCCCTGCACCCAGAGCAGTCAGCCAGCCAGACTTCACCAGTAGCTGTGAAGCATCTGTGTTTTAACACTGGGAAGAGCCTGCCTTGTGCATCCAAGCAGAGGAGAGAGAACAGGATGTGTCCACCCAGCCCTGGGATCAGTTACCAAAGCAGGTGATGTCATGTACATCCATCTTGGTGGTTGTGTTATTCTTGTCACCTCCTGTTGCTTACAGCTTTGCTTGAAAGCATATAAAATATCTGAAGAGAGCAGTGAGTGGAAAGGATGGGTGGCAGCAGTTTAGATACTGATCTGGTAACTGACACCACAGAATCACAGAATATCCCAGCTGCAAGGGACCCATAAGGATCATGCAGTCCAACCCCTGGCCCTGCACAGACACCCCAACAATCCCACCCTGTGCATCCCTGAGGGTGTTATCCAAACACTCCTGGAGCTCTGGCAGCCTTGGGGCTGTGCCCATTCCCTGGGGAGCCTGGGCAGTGCCCAGCACCCTCTGGGGGAAGAACCTTTTCCTGATATCCAACCTAAACCTCCCTGACACAGCTCCAGCCGTTCCCTGGGTCCTGTCCCAGGTCACAGAGCACAGAGATCAGAGCTGCCCCCCTTGGCAGGAGCTGCAGACTGGGATCAGGTCTCTCAGTCTCCTCCAGGTTGAGCAGACCAAGCTGTGCTCTGAGATAATTCTGTAGTTAATGAACTTACTCCCCCTGGCACAACTTGAGGCTGTCTCCCCTCCTCCTGTCCCTGTTCCCTGGAGCAGAGCCCGACCCTCCCCAGCTGTCCCCTCCTGTCAGGGAGTTGTGCAGAGCCAGAAGGTTCTCCCTGAGCCTCCTTTTCTCCAGGCTGAGCCCCTTTCCCAGCTCCCTCAGCCTCTCCTGGTGCTCCAGCCCTTCCCCAGCTCTGTTCCCTTCTCCAGAAACACTTCAGCATCTCAGTGTCTTACCCCAGCTCAGGTTGAGCTGTTGATGTCCTGTCAGCCTCAGGTTTGTTGTTTGACTTTCCAAATGACTGGGGTTAATTTGGCTGAGTTCCAGATGCTGGAATGTTGTCCCCCAGAATCCTCTGGCCAAGGGAGGGGACCAAGCCCGGGGTGATGGTTCAACCCCCCTCACCCTGCCCTGTGTAGTGGCCGCTGTGCCCAAGTGGCATCTGTTTGCCGGGGGCAGCCCTTGCTTCACAGCCTCCTACCTGCTTTGAGACACTCCCAGTAGCACTGGAAACAGTGAAAATTAGAAGAAGAAAAAAGGTTGGATGTGTGAAAAAAGCAGGATTGGCATTCTTGGTCATTCCACAGTTGCATGATTTTGTTTTCAGTAATGTTCAGATTTTGAAGGAAGTTTTATCAGAGTAATTCTCAAGATTTCTCTAATAATTCATTCACATGTACAATAGTATTCCAGTCTTTCTGACTCTACTGGTGTATCCAGATGTCTGGAAGTGCCAGAAGAGGGCACTGGTAGTTTGTTCATGTCCTGCTGGGGTAAGGCACCTTTCCCAGCTCCAAGATTTCCAACACTCTATTCCTCCTCCTGAGGGCAGTGCTGTGTTGATCACCTTCAGTACAGGAGTTTCCTTCACCTCGAGTTAATAATAAAAGTTGTTTTTGCAGAGAACTCCTGTGTGATTTATTTCCATGCAGATGATTATTCTTGTGTTTTTTGTTGCTAAATACTATCATCTTTTTAAAACTAATATATAATGTAATACTGTCATCTTTTTAAAATGAATATATAATATATTTAAGGTCATGCTGCTCCCCTGTGTGTGGGGCTGTAGGTGGTGAGAGCTGAAGCCCTGTGCCTGTTCTCATTCCAAGGGTATTTATGTTGGATTGTTTGGCTCTGCTGGCTCCTCAGGTTATCCCACATTACGGATAGAGAAGAATGATCTGAAAAGTGTCACTCTCATGGAGGCCAAAGCTAAAGTGAAGGACATAGCCATCTCCAGGGAGAGGATCACCCTCAAAGATGTGCTCCAAGAAGGTATTTACAGCACTCAGACACTTCATTCCTACAACATGGTGGAGATCCATAAATACAAATACAGAGATATTTATTTACAGGTTTTTCTGAAATCATTCATGGATGACGTTTCTGATCTTTGTAGCTTCGGTGGAGAGGAGGAATGATGAGTTATGTTTGCATTTGGGGTGTGAGGGGTGGGGAGAGCAGCTTCCCGAATTCATTAGGCTGGGGGAACAAGCAGGCATGCTCAGTAAATCATTCAGCTTGTCTGGCTTGATAACCTGCTCCCTAAAATTAAATGAATGGTGGCTGAAGAGAGAGGTAATCAGGGCTCTGAGTGCCAAGGTAACTCACTTCTGGGAGTTCCTACAGGAGAGCTGCTCTTAACAACATAAAAATCAAAGCAAAACTATCCCAAAGCCCAGAAAAATCTCAGTTGTTCAAATTTGGTGTCTCAGTTTGATAACTTTGGTTTGGAAATCTAATCAGCAGATACAACGTGTACAGCCCTGATATAAGAGATTCAGAGATTACCTAATTGTTTTCATGGAATATCCTGAGTTGGAAGGACCCACAGGGATCATCCAGTTCCTGAATTGTTCTCTCTTTGTTTAATGTGCACTTGGAAGGTGTTCATACATAGCATGAATTGGTTCTTGTTGATCCTGAATTTGAAAAATAGGCTTAAATATTTAGTTTTCTTTGTCATTCACCTTTACTGCTGCAGTTTCTCTGTGTCCTGAGAAATCAAACTTCCCAAAGCTGGAGATTGGAGATTATCATCCTTTGCAGGCAGAATGCTTGGTGTTATCGGGGCAGCAGTGGAGGATGTTCCTGTTCCTGTTCAATGTGTGCTTCTTGAACCTCTGAGGAGGCAGCTCCATGTTCCCTTCCAGTGTGGGCTCTGCAAGAACCTTCCTTGGCATGTGGGATGTGCTTCACGTTCCCCTGGGCTGCCTGGGGCTGGCATGTTGGGTTGTCATCCATGACTAGAAGTGACTCAGTGGCCCAGCAATGCTTCAGATGTTTGGTGACAGAGCTGCTCTGTTCTGCCAGATGAGGCATAAGGAGCTGTTGAATGCAGTTTGTACCCACTTAATCCTGGGACCTTGTTTCTTAGCCTCCAGCTGTTGATTTGAGCCAGAACCTTCCAAAGTTAATCACAGAGTGATTAAGGTTAGAAAAGCCCTTTAAGGTCGTGGAGTCCAAACACTCTCCCTGCACTGCCAATTTCACCCATGTTCCCAAGTGTCACATCCACATGTCAGAACACTTAAAAGACCTGACCAGCTTTAGTTCAGGATCGTATTTGAGTCTCTGGCACTGAAGAACAAAAGAGCTTCAGAGGGGTAGAAGGAGATAAAGGAAATGCATGCATGGAACTTTTTGACAGATCTTGGGCACAGATTCATTATAAACTTCTTGTAGCTTCCATAGCTTCACTTGCTTTATCATTTTGGAAATACATATTTAGGCACTTTCTTGGAGTCTCCAAGAGCCAAGACAGGAGGATTTTAGTTGCTGTTAAAGTAATTCATGGTGTTGTGGTCGCCTGAGAGTCTCCTGAGTACAGCTGCTGCTTAGTGAGATTGCAGTTTGGAGACTCCTGTCATGCAGGGCTTCCTTGCAGCCCCAGGGTAGGTGACAGAAATGTTGCACTGCCCCTATTTAAGGTATTTAGAAACAAATAAGATCTGTATTTCATACTGTCAAAGATCTTTCAACCTAGTCAGGCAGGAGGAATCCCTGGGAAGGGGCTGTAATGCTGGAATCGACTGTGTGGAGGTGCTGGACACTTCGGTGCAGGAAAATGTTGCCAAGCTGAGCAGTAAAAACCAATTAATTAATTCTCTGTGTGTTACTAGATGTTCTCAGCCCAGCTCCTCAGAGTAGCTCCTCTGTAGAAACAGTTGCATCAGTGATATCCTGTGAATGGAAAAATGCTGGAGAGTCTGAAAGACCCCCAAACAAACCCAGCACAAACTTGTGGATAATGTGATGCTGGCTATTTCAAAGTGTTCCATATGTGCTGGCTGGCCACAACTGCTGTTTCCTTGTGAATATTTCCAAAAAAACTTAGTCTTTGTGAGAAGTGCCTTGGCTTAGAATTCCAGACTGGGTGGATGAGAAAAGGGAGCTGGAGTTCTTAGTGCAGGGAGTCGACTTTAGTGCCACAAATAAACCATCACCATATTGATATTTAATATCACTGGGCTCTGCTGCTGTAACTAGTTCACTCTCATGCTTGTCCCTTTAGTTTTATTTATGTAAAACTTCAGCATTTACTGCCTGTAGTTGTGAATCCCCCTTGGTGACTTTATAGGGTTTAGAGACATTTTAACTGCAGGCATTCCTCATTTCTGTGAAAGCTACTGTTTGTTTAAGATACCCCTCATGTTATCAGTGTTTCTTAACCACACATTACTAATTGGATGTTCTGTTCCTAGGCACGTTTGGGCGCATTTTCCATGGAATTCTAATAGAAGAAAAAGACCCCAGTAAAGAGAAACAAGTTTTTGTCAAAACTGTTAAAGGTATGTTTGCATAAAGGAGTGGGTTTGTGTGCAGGTGTTTGAACTGTGCTGCAGGCTGAGGGTGCCAAACCTGGCTTTACAACAACCCCCTTCTCCCCAAAATACACAAATGATGACAAGCAAAAGCAATTTGGATGCTTCAGCCACAGAGAGCAGCAATCTTATATGGAAGAAAAATGCATGTGTTCTCCACCAGTGCCTTCAGTCATCACCCTTGAATACTTTTGTTTATTATTCTTTTAAGTAAAAATTATATTGTTTTTTTTTTTCCCCCCAGCATGTCATTGTCTTCCCAGTCACAGCCTTGTCCCCTGCAAATTGCTGAAAAGCACCTGAAATGCATCTTAAAAAATCTTTGACAAATGTATGGCTGTATAAAAGACAAAGCAAAGTTTCTGCCCTCCTTAGGCTTTGCAGCTGAAGCATGAGAGTTGTCATTTAGAACTGAATTTATCCAAATACAGCACCTGTGTTCAGGAAATAGCTTGTTAGAGTGATTGAAATGGGGATAAGTAGACTTAAGGAACAAGGTAGGTGTAGATGAAATTATTGCAAATGTCCTACAAGTCTGTCACATGTATCCTCTGTGTATATTACAAGTATCCTGCATGTATCCCTATGTTAATGTATCCTCCATCCATCCCTTCCTCTCCAATCCTCACAAATTCTCTGGTAGCTCACCAGAGTTTTGCCAAATCCCAGTACAGTGGTTGTTTTACCACTTGTTTTTGTCATTTCACTTGGGTGTCTTACTGACTTTGCTTTTTCATTTGATAACTTCTGTAATGCTTTCTTGCAAAAAAAGCAGCATCTATAAGAATTTCAACTCATTCTACTTTTCTTTTTGTTGCCTGGTTATTAATTTTTGAAGATACTGATTGGGAAGTGGTGAAGATGCTGAATTTTGGTTTTGAATCTTTCTACTACCCATTTATTCTCTGCCACCTTTAAGAAAATTATGTTGCTTAAAGGAAGGAGCCCCCTTGGTCTGTGTCTGACACAATCAGATGCCTGTGGTGCTCTTTTCTCTTACATGACCTAGAATCATAGAACAAATCATGGAATAGTTTGGGCTGGGGGGACCTCAAAGCTCCACTCCCTGCTGGGGCAGTGACAGCTTCCAGTGTCCCAGGGTGCTCCAAGCCCTGTCCAGCCTGGCCTTGGACACTTCCAGGGATCCAGGGGCAGCCACAGCTGCTCTGGGCACCCTGTGCCAGGACCCCACCACCCTCACAGGGAGCAATTCCTTCCCAATATCCCATCTATGCCTGCTCTCTGGCAGTGGGGAGCCATTCCTCCTTGTCCTGTCCCTCCATCCCTTGTCCCCAGTCCCTCTCCAGCTCTCCTGGAGCCCCTTTAGTCTCTGGAAGGGGCTCTGAGTTCTCCTTGGAGCCTTCTCTAGTCCAGGTGAACACCCCCAGCCCTCCCAGCCTGGCTTCTCTTATTTAAAAACCAAAAAAACGTGCTTCTTTCCAGTATTTTGGGAACATTTCCTGAATTCTGCCTTCTTCTGTTCCCTTTCCCTGCCAAACAGTTCTGTCTTTTTTTTTTTTTTTCTTGGCTCTTATTTAATATAGTTCTCAAAAACTTAGCCCTTGGCACGCGAGCTACTTTTTGTAGCATTGGATTAAACAACATAACAACATTTGTCAAAAGTGATCTTAATTTAGCTGCCTCCCATGACCTCTTACTGAATTGCTTTCCCAAAATGGGACTTACATGCACTCCTAAATCCATAATTCTCCCTTACAGTGGCTCGTGTCTGTGACACAGCCATGTGCTACAGGAAAAAAGCTCTTCCCTTTGCAGGAAGGATTTGTTGCAGTGAACTGGAGCATGGTGTTCAGGGAGTGATGGCATTCATAGGGTCATTGTAGGGAATTTCCCAGCATTAAAAAGGATCTGTATCTAAAAAGTGTAGAGTAGGTTTTACTGATAGTTGGGCTTGAGCAGCAGTAGTTTGCAAGGAAAAATGCCTGTAATATCCCCTCTCCTCACAGCAGCTCACTTGCAGTGCTGATATTATATTCATTTTCACACCCTGGCTGTGATTGCTGTATGTGCAGCTGGGACATGTAATAAGTTGGGAATTTGATCTGGCTGGAAGAAAAAAAACCTGCAAAAATTCTCTTGTAAGCAGAGTTTTTCCTTGATCTCAGTCATTCTGTGGCCACACACACACTGCTGTTCTGGCACAAGCAGGAGCAGGGCAGGACCATAAAAGCTTGATGGGTATGAGAACCATTAAAATGACTTAAGTATCTCTTTGCTGAAGGCAGTAAAGCCTGAGGGTCATGGAAAATAGACAAGGAATAAAGGCTTTGTCTGTGGAGTTGAATTATCCCTTCCCAAAAGTACGAGCTGCTCCAGAACTGTTTTGTTTTACCCAGAGGTGCACTCTGAAAGTGATAAAATGAAGTCCAGTGGTGCCCCAAATGTCAGGAAACAATGGGGAGGGGAGGTGGAGTATCCCATATCTTTGGAAAATGTGAACTGAGGTTCTTTTAGTAGGTACTGTGAGGAAGAATAACCTCCTTGAAAGAAAAAAAAAAACAACTCTTTTTTCTCAGCAGGATCAGAGCTTGAGAAACTGAAGACACTGTTCTGACATTAGGGGAGTTGTTATGGCTTTAAACCTGGGATTTCAAGAGAGTCCTAGAATCCCAGAATGGTTTGGGTGGGAAGGGACCTTAAAACCCATCCACTCCCACCCCTGCTGTGGGCAGGGACACCTTCCATGGACCACGTTGCTCCAAGCTCCATCCAACCTGGCCTGGGACACTTCTGGGGATGAGGCAGCCACAGCTCCTGCTGTGCAGGTGTCTGACCTTACAGGGAAGAATAAATAAATAATTTTTTTAAAATTGTATTCATTATGTCCAATGGAAATCCACCCTTTTCCAGTTTAAAACTGTTGCCTCTTGGCCTGTCCCTGGAAGCCATGATCAAAAGTTTGTCTCAATCTTTCTTACAGTCCCCAAGCCACAGAAATGTGTCCTCGGAAAATTTTCTTCTCCAGGCTGAACCCCCTCAGCCCTACAAGTATTACAGATGGGCCATGAGCCTGGGTTTGTTGGCTGTTAGAAGAGCTCTGTGCCACTCAGGCAGGTGTCAAGGTTATGCTGATCAAGGAGGGGTTTCAGAATGAAAATCCATGAAGAAAAGTCATGTCCTAAGTGCCTGTCACAATGGATCTCTTTTCCTGTGTCCCTCCTTCAGCTGTCAGTGTATTACAGCATCCATACCCTTTCAAGGGGGTTATTTCCAATCGTGTGGACAGAGTGAATGTACTGTCAGTTTTCCCATTTCCTGTGCTGGGGAAGGTGAATGTTGTGGCTGTTGGTGCTCATCAGGCAATAATTACATGTGTGGGTATTTCCTGCTCTGGAGGGAGAGTGATTGCAGCCTTGTCATTTTCTCTTCCCCATATTCTTTCCCCATGGTTGATTGTTGCCCCTAAAGGATCAGAAGCACTGGTAGTTGAGTGCAATAACTGCAGCAGCCCTTCCCACTTTCCTTCCCCAATGTTTTAGGGGATGTAGAGTATTCCTGTAAAGCAGGAGACTGCTCAGTGAAAACAGGATCCCTGGATTTCTCTGAACTTTGTGTTTGTTCCCCTTCTGAAGTGATCTGCTCCTAAAGGAGTCAGTAATACATGAAAACCAAGAGAGCCTGGACCTGCCTGAGAGGTGGCAGAGCCCTTCCAGAGAGTTTCCTGGAATATTCTGTATTCCCTGTTGTCTCAAGCTGGGGTAGAACTATTAGGTCAGACTCTAAAACAGCAAGTTTGAGCCTGATTAAGCAATATCAGTGCAGGGGTTGTCTAGGTTGGAGTGTGCTTGTTCAGCGTGATCTGACTGGTTTCTCATCCACCACAGAATTTGGGGTCTTTCATTTGAACACTTCATGAAGTTATTGAAGTACTTTTGAAGTAATTCAGTGATTATTTGTTCTGTAGCTCTTAAATTGATGGGATATAAAAGCTGGAGACACTTCTCTTGAAGTCTCAACACCACATCTCTTATAAAGACTGGCTGAAGGAGGATTCATCCCTGGGTTTCCCTCCAGATCCTTAAAAGAGTTTTTTCTTTCATGAAGCTTCAGTTCACTCCAGGGAGGAAGTTGTAACATGCCTGTGGCAGTGACAAAGTTTCTACATGCAGGTTCATGAAATAGATGAGTTTATAAGGTTTTTTTTAATGCTGTATCATCTGTCTGGGTGTCTGAGCCTTCTGATATGTGCAGTGCCTTGTGCCAAGGAGAGCTTAAAAGGAAAATGGATCTCTCTTGGCTTTCTGGAAGCTCTAATAATTTCAGGCTACAAAGATCACAAGCTCTGGGAAAAGGTGTGACTTGTTCAGGCTGTCCTGCATCCTTCATGTTGGCCATACAGTTGTTGGGTTGTCTTTGCACTTTACACTTCCTGTGTGTTCATTCACTAGGCAGGGGGCTCAAAGTCAGTTATTTTCACACTTAGATATTTCAGTGGAAAAGTCACCTTCTTTCTGTCTTCAAACAGACACTGGTGAAGATTGAGGATGTGTGTGATTGCCAGCAAGAGCAAGGATGTGTTATCTAGAATGTTTGGGACTTTGGAATCTTTGGATCAACACAACCTGAATAAGTTCTTTGTTAGAGAGATGAGAGACTTAGCTGGCATATGCTTTCTTCGTTGTGTTTTTTGTTTTACAGAAAAATTGTGTTTATGGTGGTGGAATGCTTCACTTTCCAATCAGAGGTTTCCAATCCCTCTCAGTTTTGGAAGTGTCTCTGATGGCATGTTTCTCCAAGCTGGCATTGCATCTCTTGCAGGGTTTAACTGATCCCTTCAGCCTTTCTGGGGAATCTTTTCAATCATCTGATGTCAGAGGAAGAAGAAAACACACAGGTTTCACCTTTGATTTAACGAACACATTGTTTAATGGTGCTTTTCCTGTGAAGGAGAAAATTCTTAGCAAAACAAATGGAATTGTGTTATTCCAGGAACATATGAAGTGAGGGTGAGCTGTGCAGAGCCCTGACTCATTTAGGATGTTCTGGCCAAGGTACACTTTCGGTAAAAACAACCCAGTGTGCTGTTCAAGATAACCTGGCTGCTCCCATTTCATGTTCTAACCACTTAACATTTTTCTGATGTACAAGGAAGGAGTGTTTGGAAACAAACCACCCGTGGAAAGCACTGGAAACAAGGCCAGTGTTGACAAAGGTCAGCTCTTTAAACTTTATTGTTCTACCAACTTTTAACAAAGCTTGGAGTTCTGTCGTCTTAGGTCACTAAAAGACTTTTCAGTATTCTTGGCTATCTCTGACATTTTACTATTGAGATAAATTTATTGCTAATCTAGTTAAGAGGAGATGCCTCATCCCTGCAAGTGTTCAGGCCACGTTGGACAGGGCTTGGAGCATCATGATCTCGTGGAAGGTGTCCCTGCCCATGGCAGGAGGTGGAGCACGATGGGCTTTAATGTCCCTTCCAACCCCAGCCATTCCATGATTGCAAGATTGGTGACACTTTAGGACTTCATGCAGTTGGGAAGTGGAGGAATAGAAATCCTGAGAATTCAGGCCATGGCAAGCAGGAGAAAGCAGTAGGCACAGTTAGGGGATTTAAGTGTGGACAAACAGCTCAGTGTTAACCAAGGTGAAGGTTTCTTGTTCACACTAAACAGACACCAGAACTTGGAGCATCCACACTTGTTCTCAAGGGGTCACGTTTAAACTGATGGAATTTGCTATTCTGGGCAGTTCATTCTTAAAAGCACAGCCTTGTGAAAATAGTTCTAAGTTTAAGTTCATACCTTAAGCATACAGTATTTGAATTAATTGTTCAAAGTACTTAACCTCCCAAAATCAGAGTGCAGGATCCTGTTTCTGAAGAATATAGCTTGTGCCAAAGAAAAAAAAAAATCAAGAGCTACTGCTCATCTGAGCTAAATTCTTGAGTGTCTTTTTAAAGGAAGATATTTGAATTTAAAGAATTGGGGATAAGTAGCAAATTTCTGAGAATCAGCCTAAAAATGCACTCGATTTGTCATTTAATCCCAGCTTCTTAAGAAAATACCCTGAGATACATAACAGTACAATATGCTGCAGAAAATACTGAGAGGATTGTATTGTACTACATTATTTAAATGTGCTAAGAAATACTTGCCTGCAGGACACTTTAATTTACATACAGTTAAAATCTCTGCTTGTACATCAGTTTTATTATGTGCTGCTCCTTGACCTTTGGACCATGACCTCAGTCATGTCTCTCTTTCCCAGTTTCACTTTGCACTTACTTAACACTTTCAGCTTCATTTTGAGTTAAATGGATTATTGAGCCAAGAGCCTTTTACTTCCTCCTTTTTGCTACTCCTTTTTGTGTTACTGTTACACAAGAAACTCAGACTATTCCAAATCCTGCTTTTCTCTGCCCTTTTCTGTGGTTTAAAACTGCATTTGTGATGTAGGAAAACCAGAATTGCATACCCTATTTTAGCAGTGTCACGTCAACTCACTCCCAGAATTTATTAAAATTAGGCTTGGATTTGTCAGCGTGAGCTGCTTTGCAAAATAAACTCATGTGGTTGATACTTGATGCCTGGATACCAGGATTGGAAAAAAAATCCTGCTCTCTGGAAATGTTAGCAGGACTGACATTTCCATAACATAACACAGGAGGTGTCCTGTGCTATAACTTCCTCCTGCTGTGGTTTGGAGTGCATGGGTTACCTGTACAGGAGGCTGGAATTCTGAAGGATTACAGGGCTGCCTTGGAGAGCAGGGGGATGTTGATGTGTGGAAGTGCTGACCTGAACACCTCCCAGGAGTAAAGTGTCCCGTGCTCAGTCTATGGCAGGAGGAAATATTGGATGCTCCACTGCCTCCACTTGGCCCTGCCTGACTCCTGGGGCCTCTGGAAATTTTAAAGCTGAAATATGTTTTATGTGTACTTCCCTTTCTGCCTATGAAAAAGCAGGTTGGATCATGACTCCTTGCATTCCTTTAGCATCCTTCTGGTGAAGGAAAGTTGTGAGTTACCTCCTAAGAGCATTAAAAATGTCCTGTGCAACAGATGTGAGCACAGGCATTGAATTTTTTCCAAAGACTTGTATAGAAGGGTTAAAGCAACACTCAGGCATGCATTCTCTTTGAACTGGGGTGGAATTCTGCCTTGGGAGCAGTTTTACCTAATTAATTGCCTTGCAAAAGCAGCAATAATTAACAAGGATGTGTTGATACTGGGAGCATTTATCACCTGGAGCTGCTCTAATTCTTCACTCTCAATTCCTGTGGCCACACTCTGTGACCACTGTGTCCCTGTCACCCTTCAATAACTGGAGCTTGTGCACTTTGTCATGGGATATTTGGCAAAGCCCACCGGGTTGAAAAATAATAAGGGTAATAGAAGCTTGTGAAAACAGGCAGGTGTGTAGAAAATGGGCTGTGTAAGTGTTGTGATGTGAGGGAGTATTACCTTGCAGTATGAAACAGGAGGAAGTTCAAGCCATTGCAAATGGTCCAAAGATGAGAAAAGCTGCAAGTAAAACATGCTCTTAAATACTGCTGTTGGAAACATCCATCAGAAGCCTTGGACCTCCTGGATGTAGCATTTGCAGAGCTGCTTCTGACAAGAGTGCTGAGGATCTGCTGTTACTGCCTGTAGCAGGCTGTGAGAGGGTTCAGATGTGGCTCAGTTCAGTTTTGAAGCCCGTGGTTATGTGGATTTTCAGGTTCTATGTTGTCTTCTGAAGAAACAGATTTCAGTGACCATCCTGGAATCAGAAGTCTTTTAAATTGTGATGCTGCCTGAAAGGGAGTTGGGTGTCAGTCTGTTCTTCCAGGGAACAAGGAACAGGACAAGAAGAAATTACCTCAGGTTGCCCCAGGAGAAGTTTAGGTTGGATATCAGGGAAAATTTCTTCCCAGAAAGGGTTGTCCAGCCCAGCACATCTGCCCAGGGCAGTGGTGGAGTCCCCATCCCTGGAGGGATTGAACAGATGTGTGGATGTGGCACTTGGGGACATGGGTTAGGAGTGGCTTTGGCAGCGCTGGGGGAATGACTGGACTTGATGATCTTGGAGGGCTTTTCCACCCTAAAGGATTCTGTAGTCCTACTGTGCTTTGCTGTTTTGAGGTTCTGGGAGGTCTGACTTAAAAAGTGACTCATGAAAGCATCCAGCTAATCAGTTCCCCACTGCAATATCCAGGTAATTGCTGCTTTTCATCTCTGCTACATCCTTTGGGGTGTGGAGTGACTTTTCCTGGTGAAGCAGAGCCTGGTGCCCTGCAGCTGATGAGTGCCTGGTCTCAGAGCAGGCAATTTCCTTCAATTTAATGTCATCACAGAGCTTCCCCAAGATCTTTTCACCTGATGATTCATGTGATCAATGATTGATAATAAAGATTTTAAAATATATTTTTGCAGCTGGATTTTAAGAAGTTGGTAAAAGTGGAATAAGTGTATTTTCTCCCCATGAACAGGGCAAGGCCCCAGCACATCCCAGCACAGAGGGATCAGCCTCTTTTGCAAAATCAGCAGTGCCTAGAGCCCCATTGTGCCTGGCTGCATACAAATCCTGTGATATCAGCAGATAAACCTGCATCAGAGCTTGAAATCCTGCCTTGTTCTTGTCCTGGGCCTCAGGGCAGGCTTTCACAGCCAGGCTTTTGGGTAAAACCAGGGCTTGGAGAGCATCTTCCTCTCTGGAATGCGTTTACATCTCTCTGAATCTTGGGTTTAAGGTCCTTCTGAAAGTCAGTCCTAACTGAGCACCTGGAATATTTCTGAGTGTTAAATCCTCCTCTGAACTCACCTCAAGTTGCTGCTCTTTGGTTTCTCAGCTGTTGGTGCATGATCACCTTATAGAAACCTGGCTGCTCCTCAGGAGTATCCAACTGCAGCTCCATTCATGGCTGAGCACTGACATGTTCTTAATCACAAATACCTCAGTTGAGCTTTTTTCAGGGCTTTGAGGAAGTTTTGCAACGAGCCCTTGTTGCCTCGCCCTGGAGCACTCATCTTAAATTCAGGGCTGTTCCTGGTGCCCAAATTTAATAAATGGGAGACTGTGACCTCCTCAGTTGTGTCTCCAAGTAGCTGTTGTAATTTCAGAGGTTTTTTTCTGACTCTGTGGGAGGCTTTTTCTCCCCTTTCCCCTCTGTAGCTGTGTGTGTGGCTGTGCCCATATCCAACATCTTCACGGATGCAGGGCAGACAAAAGGAGCTGCAAAAGCCCCTGGGCATCCCCTGGGCTTGACAAGATCCTTCCCCCCTTTTGAGTGGCTGCACAAACAGCTCTGAGAAGAAAACAAAGTGTGTGTGTGTGTGTGTTTATGTGTAGCACTGAGGGATTGACACAGTTTGGGGACTTTGGGATCATACATTGGCCCAGGGAGGAAGATGAAAGCTGTAGGATTCATCTCAGTATGGAAAATGAAAAAATGTCACAGCAGGCTGGGATTGCTGTGGCTCAGCTGTCACTGGCTTGGCTCTGGGACACTTTTCTCTTATCAAAACTAGAAATGGTGGATTTGCTGGGTTGGTTTTAAGGGTTTTCAGTACAGGATGGTCAGACTCACCAGGCCTTCACAACAAAAAATGTAATGTTGCCAAAATCACCTTTGTCCTGGTCTCTGAAGATGTGTGTGTTGGTTGCTCTAAAGTGGTTATAGTCTACTAAATGTGACAGAGTTTGTTTAACTGAACTTTTTCCTTTGTAACTGATGAAAATGGCCTTAAAAGGAAGCCTGATTGCAGTGGGGACTGTTGCAGTGGCAGTATTTTGGTGTTCTTTTCCCTCTTTTGACAAGAATCACTCCAAGAAGTGGTGATTAATATTGTGTTTTGAATTATATCTAGTACAAACCCACAATAATCAAATTGTGTTGATTCTAAATTGGCACTGATCTCAGCTAAGGGAGGATTAGCCTTGAACACTATTGTTTGTTCTGAGTCTGTTGAATTTGTTGGTGTTGGGTAAGTTTTTTTTCCAGACAGAAAACAAGGAAATAATATTGATAAGCAAACACAATATGGATGGTGGGACTGTTCCACAAGATAAGATTTCAGTTTCCGTATATACTTGCCTGGGAGTCAATCATCCTTTTGGGTGCTCAACCACTATAACATGGAGAGAAAACAACAGAACGTCACAGTGACCTGCTGGAAACTTCCCTGAGTGCTGGAAAGGGAAAGGCATCAGCAGAAAAGTCACCATGGGTGCATTGGCCAAACCAGCCTGACTTGTTCTGTTGATTTTAAATCCACTCTTAAACAATCTCTGATTTAAAGCTTCAAATTATTGCTTGGTGGCTCTTATAATTAAAAGCAAACCAGTTCAGCAAGCACAGGGCCAGAGAGTGTGTGAGGAGTTAATCAGCTTAAACTCACACCCAGGAATCTCTTTCCTCCCTTCATCGTGTGCTGAGTGAAGAGGTTGAGGTCTTTGGACCCTGTAATTAGTGCTTTTACACCTGAAGCTCTGTACAGGTAGCCTGCTCCTCTGACTTCTCAGAATCTGCTTTTCCATCTCCATTTTTTATGCTGGCTTTTAGAACTGCCTGATTCAGTCATTCAGGGCTGTGTAACTTGGTTTTAATGTAGAATCTGGGTTTTTCTTTCCTCTTTCCAAGCCTTTTGCAACTGTCTCATGCAAAATCAAATCCATCAAGTGTCCAGCCCATAGGGGTAGGACTTTCTCATGTTTCTGTTGGAGTGCAGACCAGAGACTTCAGCTGGCCATGGCTTCAGTGTCTCCTGCACTGCAAGAACCTGTTTGTACCATCCCCACACACAGACTTGTTACCAAATAGAAGGGAATCATAAATTTGTTTGTGTTGGAAAAACTCTCCAAGACCATTGAGTCCAGCCATTCCCCCAGCACTGCCAAGGCCACCACTGACCCTTATCCTCAAGTGCCACATCCACACAGATTTAAATCCTTCCAGATTTAAATCCTCAACCATTGTCCCAGGCAGTCTGTTCAATGTCTGACTGTCTTTTCTGTCAATAAATATTCCCCAATATCCAGCTTGAACCTCCCCTGGTGCAACTCGAGGCCATTCCCTCTCCTGTCCCTGTTCCCTGGGAGCAGAGCCCGACCCTCCCCAGCTGTCCCCTCCTGTCAGGGAGTTGTGCAGAGCCAGAAGGTTCCCCCTGAGCCTCCTTTTCTCCAGGCTCAGCCCCTTTCCCAGCTCCCTCAGCCTCTCCTGCTGCTCCAGACTCTTCATGGATGCAGGTTTTTGGTGGGCCCAAAAGCACAGGCTGATGCATCCCATAATATACCACAGCCATAATTGTCACTAATTTAGTGGCACCTTTGGGCTTCTCCAGAGTGCTCCCATCACTCTTCACTCAGCCAGAGTCACGTTTTCTTTTGCAGGGCTCAGGCTCAGTTAGGAAAGGGTGTCAGGGCTGTACAGGGAGCAGGATCAGACCTTGGAGGAGGGAAAAGAGCAGAGGATTTTTTGCCTGTTTTTCCTCCCAGGGCAGTAAAACCTTGGCTTGACTCATCCACAACATGTAAATTCCCCCTAATGCAGCAAGGAGAGCTCCTTGGGCTGTGCTGGGCTCTCCTGTGCCAACTCCTTGCCAGAACTAGTCCCAGCACGAGGGAGACACGGAAAATACTCCCAGGTGTGAGAGGGTGGGATTGGGAGAGCTCTCATTGACGTCTCCTTAAGCTTCCCTGGAGGTTTTTGTCACCAAAGGAGGGGAAAAACCCCAAATACACAAAAAATAGTGGTGGGAAAGGGGTTCCAGGCACCACTTGTGCTTCTGCCCAGTGGATGCTCTGATTGCTCTGGGTTACTGTAGTTATCACAGGTGCCTGAATCTTAGCTGACAGCAGTGGTTTTATTTATTTATTTATTTTTAAAGGTGGGGGAGAGAACAGCAAACAATTCTAAGGTTACCAAGAGTCAAGTGTTTCAAGCAGAGAGCAAGGAAATAAGTAAATATAGACATAAACAGCCTCCAGCCATGTGGCAGTAAACACAACTGTACCTGGAGTGGAAACTCAGCAGCAAAGCAATGTCCTTGGAGCACATTGGTGCTTGGGAAGCACTTGGCACAATCCCACTGCTCCCATGGGCACCAGTCCTGTGCAGGATGGCACCACACTGCCCAGTGCAGCCAGCTTGTGCCTGCCCAGAAGCTGCCAGGAAGTGCAGAACCACAGCCTGGAATGTGCTCGATTTCCTTTCTGGGTTTTACCCCACTCCTTTAAGCAGAAATCTCAGAACTTGGCCTTGAACTTCAAGGCTTTTTCTAAGTGCCATTTAAAGAAAGGAGGCAAACAACTTTTGTTCGTGCTCAAATGACCTCAAGTGACTTGTAAATTTGGACTGAATTTTAATTAATGTGTTGATTTGTTTCCAAAGTTTATGTGTGACTCCTTTTTCCCCCAGACCAAGCCTCGGAGGTGCAGGTGACAATGATGCTGACGGAAAGCTGTAAACTCAGAGGGCTTCACCACAGGTAGGGCAGGCAGGGTTGGTGACAAATCCATGTCACTTTGAGATGGAAGTACCTGGGCTAATGCTTCCTGGGGAGAGGGAGCTCTTTTTTGGGAATTCTACAACACTTCTGTAGAATCATGGAATGCCTGAGTGGTTTGGGTGGGAAGGGACCTTAAAGCTCATCTCTGCCACGGGCAGGGACACCTTCCACTGTCCCAGGTTGCTCCAAGCCCTGTCCAACTTGGACACTTCCAGGGATGGGGCAGCCACAGCTTCTCTGGGCACCCTGTGCCAGGGCCTCACCTCCCTCCCACAGAAGAATTTCTTCCCAAGATCCCATCTATCTCTGTCTGGCAGTGGGAAGCCATTTCCCCTGTGTCCTGTCCCTTTCCAGCTCTCCTAGAGTCCCTTTAGGCACTGGAAAGAGCTCTGAGGTCTCCCTGGATCCTACTCCAGGCTGGATATTCCAGCTCTCCCAGCCTTTTATAATAAAGGCCTTGCCTATAATACAGGAGTAGCAGGGTCTTGGTGAAATGTACCTAAAATAGAAATAAAGTGAACCTGCCCTGCTTTCATAATTCCAAATGAGCTGTTATCCTCCCTTTTATAAGTCAAACTTAAAAAAAAAAAATCCAAAAAGCTTTTCTTCCCTACACTACCTGTAAAGCTGGGATCTTCATGGGTCTCTAGAGATCATAGATGTGACACCCAGCTGTGAGAAATTTTCAGGAAAGAGTAAGAAAATTCAAAATTAAAAACATTTGTAAGTCACTGGTGACTTTTACTAATGGTTTTCAATGGGAAATACAGGTATTTTAAAAAGTGATTAATGGAAATTGAAACTGTATCCAGTTTGGCTTGAGTTTCTATGAATTTGCATATTGATATATATAATATTATATATTATATTTCTTCTAAGGAAGATGTACAGGGACACTGCAGCATGGGGGTTACCTGAGCCACAAGAGGCTTGGAAAGGCCCTTAAAGTGGCTGATTCAGAACTAAAATTTTCTGTTCTGTCATTTTGCAGCAGATCACACATGATGTTCTGATTTTTTTTTGTTAAACTGCTGTAATGGAAGCATATATTTTATATTTATAGTTGATTTAGAACGCTACACCTCCCAGTTTAGGATATAGCACTTCTGTGTACAAATGGCAACCTGTATTCACAACAAATTTATGTCAGCCCTCTTGGGCCAAGTGAGAACATTTGGAAGGTTCTTCATAATGGGAAAGTAATCAAATATTTTGTTTGTAAAAGAAGTACTGTCTAGGGCTTCAGTTATTTGAACATGTTGTGCTCTGCAATTACTAATACAAGATTAAATGCTTTTCTCCCATGTTCAATCAATTTCATTACTGTGTTTAGGAATCTAAAATATTTTTATCAAATTTCATAACACTGGGAATTTCTTTGTCTTCCAGGAATCTGCTGCCTATCACTCATGTCTGTATAGAGGAGGGAGAGAAACCAATGGTGCTGCTGCCCTACATGAACTGGGGGAACCTTAAACTCTTCCTGAGACAGTGCAAACTGGTGGAGGCCAACAATCCTCAGGTACCCTCGGGCACGTGGGACTTTGTGCCCATTAAACCCCCATTTTCTCCTGCACCTGAGTTTGTGCCATCAGAGGAATGGTTGTGGCACTCTCCTGTTCAATGTGATGGCAGGAGAACTGCAGAGGTGGCTCCCCCAGCAAGTGTTTGCCTTGATTCCCACCAGGAAAACATTCCTGGCTGTTTGTCCTGGGTGTTCAGAGGGCAGGAAGTTGAGTCAGCTCTCATTAGGGTAGGAGCTCAATCAATGCATCCTAAAATTATATCAACAAATAGAGAAAATCTTGGATTAAATTAAGGGAAATAATTTGTGAAGAAATTTTAGATTTACTGATACTACTTTTGGTATCTCAAGCTATAAATACATGCAAGATTTTAATTATGATGGGACTGTGAAGTCGCAAAAGAAGCTGAAGCAACAGCCTTTGATACTGGTTTTAGAGAGCAGCAAGGACTTTGGCTGTGCTGCTGCCTGGAAATGAGCTGGTTTCCAGGAAAACAAAGTGGAAAAGGTGTGGGAAGAGGGGTAAAATGGACCAGTTTTGCCTATGTCCACTTGCAGTCAAAGGAAAAGTAGGTACAAAGAGTGAGGCACTTGCAAGATGGAAGTGTTTTCCCTTGGCATGTCAAAAAAAGAAGTTAAAATTTTGAGTAAGGAGCCATCATGAGTGTCCATAGGTGGGAAGGGAAGGGAAGGGAAGGGAAGGGAAGGGAAGGGAAGGGAAGGGAAGGGAAGGGAAGGGAAGGGAAGGGAAGGGAAGGGAAGGGAAGGGAAGGGAAGGGAAGGGAAGGGAAGGGAAGGGAAGGGAAGGGAAGGGAAGGGAAGGGAAGGGAAGGGAGGCACTGGGACACAGCAAACCCAGTAACCCTGCAGGTACTGATGGCTGCTGCTCTGGGCTCTTGCAGGCCATTTCCCAGCAGGATCTGGTACATATGGCCATCCAGATTGCCTGTGGGATGAGCTACCTGGCCAGAAGGGAGGTCATCCACAAAGACCTGGCTGCCAGGAACTGTGTGTGAGTACTGTCCCCTCTGCAGCTCCCTGCACTCAGCCTGAGCTCTCTTTCAAAATGCAGCTCTGGGGTCACTGGTGTAGTCAGTGAAGTTGTTTTCCTCCAAATCAAGGGGATCCAGGAATTGTGGTTCTAAAGGATGCAGAACATCCTCTATGTAAATGCCTCAGCTGGGTCTGTCTATCACTTTTTCAAAGGCTTGAAAAGCATTAAAACGTCCCTTCAACTTTAATAAAAACCTGGAATATCTTAGACAATTTATTGATGGATAGATTTCCGTTTGAATTTGGTTTTCTTCATTTTTTCTCCTTAAAAACTGAGTTAAGGACTTTGTTCATTGGTAGATTTCATAATTGCCAAATGATGGATAGATAGGAATGTGCCCTGGAATGGCAGGAGTGCCAGGCTGGAATGCACTCCAAAATGTAGAGATGGAGGTGTTTGGTGGCCTTCTAGCAAGCCAGTCACTCAGTGACCACCATCTCTGCTCTTGTGCCTGGAAGGATACTCAGTGTGGTGGGGTTCCTGACAGATTCTCTTCCTAATTTCTCCTGCTTTCCTTCACTGGTGAGCACACTGAGGAGGAACACAGGAGACAGAGATTACAAACAGGATCAGGGACATCACCTGGAGCTTTATTTTTGGAAAGAGAAAGAGGTGCCAGCCAGTAGCCAAGGTTCCCTGCCCCTCCTTGTTCCACCTGCCCCTCTTTGTTCCCCAGGTTTGCTGTGAGTGGTGAAAGGCTGGGAAGTGCATCACACCCATGTCCTAATTTTGGGAAGGGAGCCAGAATTTCAGTGATCTTGGCAGGTTTAAGGGAGGAAATGCTTTTGGTCTCATGTGCCCATGGCCAGTTACAATGGACTCGAGCATTACACAAGTCAGGGCTCTCTAATCACTGGGGAATTGCCTTTTGAACTGAATTTGTTTTCAAATGGGTTTTCTAGGAATTTCTCTGAAGTCTTAAAAATTACTAGATAGGAAATTTCCTGGCGTATAAATTTTGAGGATAATGGCTGGCCTGAAAGTGCATAGAAATAAAATAAATGAAAAGGTATCTGAGCTAGTAAAGAGGGAAACACAAAGACTGAGCATTTATATTTCATTTTTCTCATCAAAATAAAGAAATAATTGGCAAGATGAGAAGACAACAAAAAACATTTTGTTACCATACCCCCAACCCAATGTTTCTTCTCTATTTTTGTCATGCAATGTTGAAGCCAACATCTTTGCCATATTCTGAAGTCAGCTGTTTATGAGAACACTGAACTTTATTACACACAGTTTTAAGTTCAAAGAGTTTGAATCACATCCCAGAGGGGACAAATTCTCTGTACTGTTTTGAGTCATCTTTTCATGATTAAAGTAAGTTTCCCTTAGTACCCTGTTTCTGACAAGCATCAATATCTCTTGTGGAGGAATAAAACAGTTTTTCAGCAGATGGCTTGATTGGAGACACGCTTTTGGACCACAAAGAGTACTGGTTGCTTAAAGATATTACTGGCTCTTGCTTTGCTTAGATTGTTGCCTCATTGTTGCCACAGAGCTGCAAGGTGTTTAATTGCTCTGATTAGGGGATCTCCAAAAGAGCAAGAGTAACTTGAGGCAGTTACTTGTTTGCTTTAACAGTATTTTTTTTTTTACACCTGTAAATGTTTGATTTTATTTAATCAAGCCTGCTGATTTTTCTATCGCCCTTATCAGTTGGCACAGAATAAATTGGTGCTGTGATAATATTTACTAATGACAGGGGAAGTGTGTCTTGATGCAGGAGAGTGGCAGTGTTTGAGATGAGGATTAGTTAGATGCTGCAGTGTGCTGAGCTGTGCTGTTGTGTGTGCCCAGCATCGACGACGCGCTGCAGGTGAAGATCACGGACAACGCGCTGTCCCGGGACCTGTTCCCCATGGACTACCACTGCCTGGGGGACAACGAGAACAGGCCAGTCCGCTGGATGGCCCTGGAAAGCCTGGTCAACAATGAATTTTCCAGTGCTAGTGATGTGGTGAGGTTTTGGTTTTTTTTTTCCCTCCCGCCTCTTACGTTTTGGAAATGTGTTGACATTTTTCTCTTTTTTCAGCTGTTGGAGAATCGCAGAATCCAAGAATGGTTTGGGTTGGGAGGGACATTAAAGCTCATTTAATTCCACCCCTTGTCATGAGCAGGGACACCTTCCACTCTCCCAGGTTGCTCCAAGCCCTGTCCAGCCTGGCCTGGAACTATTCTAGGGATGGGGCAGCCACAGCTGCTGCTGGACATCCTGTGCCAGGACCTCATCACCCTCACAGGGAGGAGTGTCTTCACAATATCCCATTTAATGCTGCCCTCTGGCAGTGGGAAACCATTCCCCTTGTCCTGTCCTTACATCCCTTGTCCATAGCCCCTGTCCAGCTCTCCTGGAGCCCCTTTATGCACTGGAAGAAACTGTGATGTCTTCCTGGAGCCTTCTCTTCTCCAGGTGAACCCTCCCCAGCTCTCCCAGCCTGGCTTCAGAGCAGAGGGGCTCCAACCCTTGGAGCATTTCTGTGGCCTCCTCTGAACTCATTCCAGTAGCTCCAAGATCCTTCTGATGTTGGGGACCCCAGAGCTGGAGGCAGGGGATCATGGCACTGGGTGGGTAACAGTGGCTTGTTCAGAGCAGCATCTCTGCTCCCACTCCTGCATCAGCTGCTTGTGGCAGGTGATTCAGGGGTCAGTCAGGCCCTTCATGCACAGCAAAAGTGCCCCTTGCTCCCTGTTCCCTTGGTAGCACTGGCAAGGAACACAGTCACATTCAGAGAGCTGCACTGGGACTAGGCAGCGTTTCATAAAGTATTCCAAGTTGGAAGGGACCCACAAGGATCATCCAGTCCAGCTCCTGTCCCTGCACAGGACAATCCCATTCTGTCCCTGGCAGCATTGTCCAAATGCTCCTAGAGCTCTGGCAGCCCTGGGGTCATGCCCACTCCCTGGGGCTGCTGTTCAGTGCCTGAGCATCCTCTCGAAATCAAGGTGGACATCCATTGCTCACCCTGTGCTCTGTATGCTCAGCAAAGATCTGGTCAGGCACAGCTTCCCTTCATGAATCCACTCTGGCTGTTCCCAGACATCCCTGTGCTTCATCCACATGGGAGTGAGTTCCAGGATAACGAGCTCCCTTGACATTAGCAGGAGCTGGGCTTTGAATGTGGCCCCTGAATCCCAGCTCTTCCAGAGGATGCCTTCATTCCAGTGGTCAGGAACCTCTCCCAGCTGAGGTGACCTTTCAGGGATAAGAGCAGTGTTGCAGTGACCTCAGCTTGTTCCCTTTGGATGCATCTCATCCAGGATAGTGGTCTGGTGCCAGTGTGGGAAACATTAGAAAAGTTCTGATTGTTTTTTTTTTCCCTTCATGGTCTCTGCACTAGTGCTGCAGCCATGTAAACAAGAAAAAGAAGGAAGGGAAGGTGCCAGTTGTGCACATGTGGATTTATTGAAAAACACATGGAGGTTTGTGTTGTACCAAACTTGAAGACAGAAGAGGAAAGGGAAGTTGCCTGTAAAAGCATGTTTGTAGAGAGCTAAATTAACTCAGACAAATGGTGTGGTTTTTATTTTTACTTTATTTAAGAAATCTGGAACGTGAAAGCATTTGCTGTTTGTGAAGACTGGGAAATCAAAGCTTATGTAACAGTGGCAGCAAGATGCAGAATTTTATTAGGATGAGTAAATCTCAGTATTGTAACCATTTTTGAAAACTCCAGTGCAAGTCAGCATCACTTTTAGCTCATTTAAACCCAGAAGTTCTTTTTTCATTGCTTAGGGATGAATGCCACCCACCTTTTAACACACAGTTCTAACTGCAGACACGTGGCCATCTGAGTTTTGTAGAGTTCAAAAGTGAATAGTTCTTCTGGATGTAGAAAACACTATGTGCCTTAAATATCAGCTTTGCATCTACCTGGACTCCTTTCACAAAAAAGCTGATGTCAGATGTTTTTGTGGGTTTGGTAGGAACAAACCCAGTGATGCATTGCATGTAACGGGGAACGGGTGATGAAGTGTGGTACAAACAGTGTTTGTGTCTGCAGAGATGCCATGGGATGTGTTCCAGGCTTGCTTTTTGGATGACTTTCTTTCAAATGTGTTTGCTGGCTTGAAACTTTCCCAATAATGTGTTGCTCCCCTGCCAACTGCTCTATCAGTCAGCCAGAGTACAGGAAAACAAACCATGATTCCTGCTGAATCTTAATTCTGTGGTTTTCCTGCTGTTGAACATGAAGCTCTGCATCTCTTCATGCCATTTTTATGCAGCTACCTATAGAATTAGAACAGCTGTATTCTTCCCAGAGTGGTTTTGCTTGAATCACTCTAATCTTCATGACTGCCCCTTGTCCCTCAGCACTCTTCTCCACTGCAGGGAAAAAGAGGCTTTATTTCCTTCAGTGGCTGCCTGGAGTAGGGCCACATCTGCATCCCTGCCCTTCTCTGCCTTTCCCACCTTAAAATAACCCTTTCCTAAGGCTTGGGTCAATGCAGTGGTGGGATTTCTCTTGATTAAAACAAGAATTGTGTGAGCTTTGCAGGATTCTGCCCCTTTTTAATGAATGATGATGTGTAACTTGAGTAGTGAGTCATGAGCGTGCAGTATGAGCCCCATCTCTGGTCTCCTGGGACTCTGGATAGCAGATAATAAATGATTTTCCTTTTACTCAGCTTGTGCATGGATTAATTGATGGATTTTTCATCACTTTAAGCTCCTTCTGGCAAGGATTGCTGACTGAACGTGTTGAATGCTGATCCAACTGTCAGGTTTACTGAGATGAAATCTCTTTGTTTTTTGTGAGTCCTATTCCTGAGCATACTCTCCAAATACACAGATGATTTGGAATCAAAAAATTATAGTGTCATTCAGTTTGCCTTTCTGATCCTTCGAATTTCACAGACTTTTTTGAGGATTTTCGAGGCATTTTGAAGGAGTAAAATGTAAAAAAGTAAATATCATTTTTATACTAGACAATCACTCAGTGTTCAGTAGTGTTTAGATTTAGATGTTCTGTAATACCATGTTAAAAATGCGCTGATATCTTAGTGCAGTAAGATTTTAAGCTTAGTTGGACTTCATAGAATCACAGGTTGGTTTGGGTTGGGAGGGACCTTAAGACCATCTGGATGGGCAGGGACACCTCCCTCTAGCCCATGTTGCTCCAAGCCCCTGGACCATGGACACTTGCAGGGATGGAGCAGCCACAGCTTCTCTGAGCAGTTTACCACCAGTTCTGTGATTCTTTATTAGCCCAGTTCACAGCATGTTGAATTTGATTATATAGAGCATTTATGTCAAGCTTTCTTACTGTGTGTAATCTTCCTTAGAGCTGATTTTGTGCCCTGGCTGGAGGAGCTGTGGCCATTCAGCATGTGATGTTAATGCTGCACTGTTCCTTTTGCAGTGGGCCTTCGGGGTGACCCTGTGGGAGCTGATGACCTTGGGACAGACCCCCTACGTGGACATCGACCCCTTCGAGATGGCAGCTTATTTAAAGGATGGCTATCGAATAGCTCAGCCCATCAACTGCCCCGATGAACTGTGAGTGCCTCTGCTGGGGAAGGAGGAAACTGCTCATTTGTGGTTGCTGTGTTAAAGCCAGGCTGCCCAAAGAGAGAGCCAGGGTTGCCTTTCCCTGCCTGTCAGACAGACCCTGGGGTAAACATTGCTCATGGAACACTGCCTCCTGTTCTGGGGTCCCCAGCATCAGAAGGATGTGGAGATGATGGAGCGAGTCCAGAGGAGGCCATGGAGATACTCTGATGGCTGGAGCCCCCTCTGCTCTGGAGACAGACTGGGGGTGTTCAGCCTGGACCAGAGAAGGCTCCAGGGAGACCTTAGAGCCCCTTCCGGTGCCTAAACAGGCTCCAAGAGAACTGGAGAGGGACTTGGGACAAGGGGTATAGTGACAAAACAAGGGGGAATGGCTTCCCACTGCCAGAGAGCAGGGTCAGATGGGATATTGGGAAACAATTCCTCCCTTTGAGGGCAATGAGGCCCTGGCACAGGTTGTCCAGAGAAGCTGTGGCTTCCATCCGTGGAAGTGTCTAAGGACAGACTGGACAGGGCTTGGAGCAGCCTGGGACAATGGAAAGTGTCCCTGCCTCTGGCAGGGGGTAGGACTGGATAATCTTCAAGGTCCCTCCCAACCCAAACCATTCCATGCTTTTATAGCACTTGAACAATTTCCAGTGAACTATGTACTAACAGCTCCTTCCTGGATGGCCATGGATTATATCCTAAATCAAGGCAGGACTTCTGGTGCCAGCCCCTTTGCTCATCATTCCAGGTGTCCATCCTTGGAAGGAGCTGTTCAGCATTATGAACCATAAGATCCAGGGCTCCTTGGCTCTCACTGGTTTCTCAGCCAGTTTCCCAGTAGCTGTTTTGCCTTTCAGGCTGGGGCTGTGCTTGCCTGGCTGACATTCCCCTGTGCTCCATGTGCCTCTGTGTTGCAGGTTTGCTGTGATGGCCTGCTGTTGGGCCCTAGATCCTGAAGAGAGACCCAAGTTCCAGCAGCTGGTGCAATGTCTCACTGAATTTCACGCAGCATTGGGAGCCTATGTCTGAAACAGCAGCAGAAGATGGAATTCCCTGCCTGGGAAGAAGCCATGGCATCCATCTGCAGCTCCATGCATCCCTTGGACTCACACACTTGATGTGTATAAAGCAACACTACAGGGAGAAAGCACTTCTTCCAAAACACTGTGCCTTAGAATGCCTTAGTAGTCTCAAGTTTTTTTGTAAGACCTCTTGGTGTTGAATATTTTCTAGATATCACTTTTGCTAAGTTAAATTGAGACCTTTTGGTTTGCCATCAGGATTTGTAAAGTGTAGAGGTAGTGAACTGAAACACGAGATTTGGATGGACTTTGCACTCTGACAACAGACACGTGATTTCTTCGGAAAGGTTTGTGGAACTGGTAGAAAACTGAGGAGAGGGGAAATGAAAAGCCACACTGCAGAAAAATTTCCCTGCTTTAAAAAAAAAAAAAAAGTTGAAACTGAATCTTTCTGACCAGCTCTAGTGTTTGTACTTGTATGTATCTGGAATAGCTTTTTAGTATCAACTTCTTCTATTTTGAGACAACAGCACATTATGGTTGGATCCACACATCTTACCTTTTTAACCCATTGACAAATGTTCTTTGGAAAAGCTGGTCTTCAGGATACAACATCACCTTTCTAAAGCAATGATGTAAAAGTGATCCCAGTTTACCTCATACAGAGAGTGGTGAAGGTGGGGTAAGAATGGTGCCCCTCCTTTCACATCAAAGGATTTTTGAGATGGTTTTATGTGCTAACTAAAGGCCTTAAGAGAAGCACCAGAGCAGCCCCTGTGTGGGAGTCTGTCACCTCAGGCTTCTGCCCTGCAGTTTCTCTTGTTCAAAAAGGTACTGGTTGTTTTTTATGGGCTATTATGGCCTGAAATGGGCTTAAATATATAAATATATATTTGTAAAGACACTTGCAGAGTAAAGAATGTTTTTCTATTACACCTAATGTGAAAGCTTGGTCCCTCACCTTGCCCTGTGTGTGGGTTGTGGAAGGGAAGGTGGTTTACCTGCCTCCCTGTGGAACTGGTCCCTGAGACTTCAGGTATTATCCTGCTGCTTTCCTTAACCCAGAGATCCATTCCACTACGGGTTGTTTTGAGTTGAACATTGCTTAAGAGAACTGAACATGATTTTTCAGCAAAATGTGTAATGATTCGGGCTTTTTCTATATGTAACAAAGTTACCTGCAGGATGGGTCCCAGTTCTCCTGGTGAACTGCAGGCTGCATCCTCTGCCTGGTGGCACCATGAGGAGGGTTGTGCTTCAGCACAGTGTGGGACATGAAAAGTTGCCTTTTGTCTCTCACCATCTGCCTCGAGTGTTTGTGCAACTGCAGGGATGGGACATTGCCCTGACAGGCTCTGGAGCCATCTGAGTGTTTTAGGAGACTGCTGAGCAAGTATGAGCAGCTGGATTTGGCTGGGTCATGCAGATGTGTAGCTTCTGTTCTTTCCAGAGTTGTGAACCTTGCTAAAGAAAATTAACCCTCTCTAATTAGTGTCACATGAGGCAGAGCCTTTTGTGATCTGTGTCCCTCAAAACATCAGAGCTTTCCTGTCTGTACTCCAGGGTTTATTACCTGTGGCCAGTGAGCCAAGCCTGGCTTTATCCTGGAAGGAAATTTTCCTGCTGGCTCAAGTTTGGGCATGTTGTGATGGGCTGTGCTTGCCTGACAGAATTGGAACTGGTTTTGTTTGGTTGAGTTTGGAGTGGCTGAGTCTGGGGACAGCAGCAGGACTTTGGGTGTGTGGTCTCTCCATTCTGACTTGGGGAACTGGTACCAGTGGCAGGACTTGATGGTGACGTGGGTGTTGAAGTCAGCAGTGGAAGTTCCTGACATCCAGGTCAGTGTTCCAATGGGATCTGTGGAGATCACAACTTTAAAGGTGAGGTTGGAGAACAGCCCAGGGTGAAAATGATCCACCTGTTGTATGTGCCCAGGGCAGAGTCACATGCACACAGGATGTGCATTGTGCAAATTCTGCTGACCCCCCAGGGGTGTCAATGTGGTCACAGTGGGCTGGATGTGGCTCAGGGATGTGCTGTACCTGAACCTGCTCCACTCCAGGCTCTGGGAGTAGGAAATGTGTCAGCTTTCCCTTCCCTGAGCTGCTTCTCCCCTGCTTTCATCCACAGAGACTGGGAAGTGGTTCAGGGTAGGTGAGGGTACAGATACAACTCTTCATTAATCTGGGTTCATCTACAGGGATGCTCCACCCAGGGCAGTGGTGGAGTCCCCATCCCTGAAGTGTTCAGAAAACAGGTGAATGTCACACTTCATGTACAGTTCGTTGGGCATGGTGGGCTGTGGTCAAAGGTTGGATTTAATGATCTTGGAGGTCTTTTCCAGCCCTAATGATTGAATGATCCTGTCATAGGCATTCTGCTGATAGCAGAGCTACCTTGAGTAGATTCCTTGCAGGAATTTGTTGTACCTGAGAGTGCAAATAGCTTACCTGCAGGGATTTTGCTACATGTGCTGCATCTTAGCTCCATGGGCTTTTGGGGAAACTCTTGAGGAGCAGGTCACTTGAGTAGAAGATTGGAAAGACAGACTTCCTGGAAGGAGAACATTGTTGGTAACTTCTAGTCTTAAAGTCCATGGAATACTCTCAGTGTGAGAGCTGAATGGAGCGTGGCTGGGAGGTGAGGCAAAGAGATGAAGAACAAAAAGCTGTGGTTACAAGGAAAGAAGAAATGAGGAAGATTTTGGCTCCCAGGTTTTTTTTTCTTGGGAGGGTTAATGCCAGAAATAAAAATGAGGTGTGAAGGAGTAAAAAGCAGGAGCATGCAATTGATGGCTTAGGTGGGAAGCCAGCTGGAGGACAGGGTAGGATGGGATTCCCTTTGAGGACAGAGGGCAGAGTTCGTGGGTGGATTCAGATCCACCAAGGAGGAGTGATCACTCTGCAGTGAAGAGAAGGATCACACCATGGGGAGAGAAGAAGGCTGAGAGCAGACAGGGATTCATAAGTGATGGGTTGAGAGCTGTGGAGGTGTTCAGGGAGATAAAGGGCACCTGGAAAACAGCACTCACAGAATGGCTGCTCTGAGGCTTTTCCATGTAACTCAAGGCACCTTGGAGGATCAAAACACTTTCCTTGTTCAGCCTCAAGTCCTTTGTTTCCCACTGTAGCTGTGTCAAGATTTGCAGCAAAGGGTGAGGCTGCCATGGCAAAAGAAGGTGGGAATTAAGAGGTGACTTTGTTTTATTTAATTATTTCCTTCCCTGGAGTTTAACACTTGGAATCAGCACTCCAGAGTGTTCAACAACCTTTGTGCTGGGATCTGAGAAGGATTTAGGCTGTTCTGTCTGGAAATCCATGTGTTGTGTGCTCTGAACTACAGCATGGAAAGATCAGCTGGTGCTTCATTGGCAAGTGGAAATACTGCCAAAATGGTGGAATTCCTGTCAGGGCATTGAGTTTAAACATTTTTGTGGTAGCTGGTGGATGGGAATCATCTTGAAGAAAAGGAAGATGAAAAACAATAAGGAGAAAAGGTCACCAATCCAAATGCCAGTGTTAAAACTCTCGCCTGGCATGTGGAAGGTGTCTATGCAGTCCCATTGGGAAGCCACACCCTTGGAGTGTTTTGTGCCTCACATCAGGTATTTTTTCAACACAACACATGTGCAAATGACCCAGGGGTTTTGAGTGCTCGAGGCTCTGGTAACTCAGTTTGAGTAATCACTGTGTCTCAGTTAATTCCTGCTGGTGCCACTGGATTATCACAGCATGCTGTGTGATCTCAGCACAGGAATTTCAGTGAGGAGCCATTGGAAGAAATTAAAGAAATGTGTTTAAAATACACAAAAAGGGCTCTGAGAACTGCTGTGAGGGATCCACAGAGTGCCCAATAAGGAGCCAGAATCTGGCAGCTGGAATCTGTGGAGCTGCTGCTGGGGGAGTGAGGCACTTAACACCATGGCACATCCAGGTAATTCCAGCCACATAAGGACATTCCTGCAGCCATCCGTGGGCTCCATGCAGTGATGCTCCTGGTAATTGCTGCTTCCTCCTGGGTGAGGATGTGGAGAACCTATCTTTGCTCTGGGAGTGCCTTGCAAATATCAGATGGAAGTGGCATTGCAGAGAGGGAGTGTTTTGGGGTGGAGGGAATGTCCTTTATTCCTGATGGCTCACCTCGTTCCTGCAGGGAGTGTGCTGTGCCTGTCCTGACCCTCCTGGGTCTTGCTTGGAGCAACACCAAAGTGCTGCTGAGAAGGGGCTTGTGTTGCTGTGCAGCAGCTCTGAGCAGGAGGCAAGGTTTGGCTGGAAGATTTGGGGAGTGTTTTGGGTCCGTTTTTGGCCTGATCTGGCACTGAGTGTTGGACTCAGCAGAGCTTGGCATGTTCTCACATGGCTGAGCTTGATGCCCTGCTGCCAGAGATGGTGGCTTTCCAGGAGCTTCCAGTGAAAACATTCTTCCACTAAGAAATCCAAGAATTAGACAAAGTTAAACAAAAGAACATCCCCAGGTGTGTTTCTGATCCATGTGCCAGCTTCTGTGCATTCCTAGGGTTGGAGAGGCTGGATCATCAACCTGTCTCCTCCTCTCCCTCCTTTCTGCCCCCAGCCCCTTCTGCAGCTCCATTACTCTCAGCTTCCACCTGGCTTTCTTAAACAGGATGGTAAAGAAACATCCCTTAGCTTTGGGCCTGGTGAGCTGGGTTATGTCTGGGAGAAACTCTCTGGGATCCAAGAACTTTTACCTTGCCTTGCATCCATTGTGGAACCAAAACACAGAGCAAGCAGCCAGAAACCCTGGCACTGCCTGGGCTGCAAGGAGTCCCCCAGCCCAAGGAATCTGGAACCAGCTGGTAAGAGAAGGATCTGTGTGGTTCTGCTCACGTCACCCTGGAGATGACAAGATGTCTGGGACCTGTCCCAGAGCAGAGGCTGGCACTTGAGGCTTGCTCTTGGAGCTGTCCAACACCTTCAAACAAGGTATTTTCACTGTTGGAATGGGTTTGAAATCCCAGTTCTGTGCACGTACCAGGCTTGCCTGCCCTGTAAAAGCCAGTTGCTCTAAGGGTAGAAGTTAGGGGAGGTGGCTCCAATATATTTGTGATGCTTCAGCCTCTGGAATAGACTTGGAGAAAGCTGGAAGCTGAAGCTGTGAGTGCTGAGTGCATTTCTGCTGCAAAACTGGGATGAAAGCCTGTCAGAATATCCTCTGGATGTACCTGAGATGCAATACCCTGTGCAGGATGCAAATCGAGTGCTGCAGCCAACATAGAAAAGCTGTTTCCAAGCTTACCTGATCCTGAGACTGCTCAGCCCAGGCTCTTTGTGTCCCACCTCATTCCAGGCAGCCTTGGGTCAACACTGCCATGAGCACATCTTGATTCTTGAAGCCCCTTGCCCACAGAAGATCCAAATGTTCTCAGTCTTCCCTTTCCAAATGGAGCAGGGCTGGTGGGACTTGTAAATAAAGCTGCCCTGCAAGCCTTGTCTGAGCCAGGAGAAGCCCAGCACTGTGTAAACCTCCCCTGTGGAGTCAGGCTGAGGAGGCTGGGGCTTCAGCATGGAGAAAAGAAGGTTGTGTGGAGATCTTAGAACAGCCTTCCAGAATCTGAGGGGACCACAGGGAAGCCAGAGAGGGACTTGTTATCAGGAACTGGAGTGACAGGACAAGAGGGAATTGATTCAAACTGAGACTAGGTTTAGATGGAATACTGGGAAGAAATTCCTCCCTGTGAGGGTGGTTAGGCCTGGCACAGGGTGCCCAGAGAAGCTGTGGCTGCCCCATCCCTGGAAGTGTCCAAGGCCAGGTTGGACAGGGCTTGGAGCCACCTGGAAGGTTGGAAGGTAACCCTGCCTATAGCAAGGGCTGGAATGGGATGAGCTTTAAGGTCCCACCCAACTCTTGACATTCTGGGATTCCATGCAGGGAGAGGGCCATGCTGGGGGTGATTCATGCTCTACAAGGAAAAATAAATGCATTGTCTGTCTGAGTGATGCAAATAGGACAGAGGTTGGGAACAGCTCTCTAGGAAATGCTGAAGGACAGTGAAAATAGGAGCAATTAAACTTGTCTTTGCAGACATGTTGAAGTCTTAGGAGGTGGGGAGACAGGAAGCTGCTGTGAAACGAGGAGATTGATTCCATAGGTATGACAAAAGCATGAGCCAAGCAGGGAGATGGTCAAATACCAGGGGATTACAGCTATGTTGGTTTGGCAGGAGGCTTCAAGCTCTATGTTGGGTAAATGTCGTGTTTGGAGCATCTCTTTTTGTACATAAAGAGTGTTTCATGGAGCAGCTGGATGGGACACACCTCAAAAATACCTGGCTGATACACAGGGCCAGGCATGAAATTAGTGGAGAGCTGCTCTGTACCAGTGACCAAACCAGAGTTGGGTCTGCAGTCCTGCTGGGCAGGAAAAGAAAAAGAGCAAAGGGAGTGAAAAAACAGGAAAAAACCCCAATGAAAAAAAAAAAAAAAAAAAAAAAACACAGAAAAAATCCCACAACTAAATTAATATTTAGTCTTGAAAGCAATGGTGGCTGAGGCTGCTGTGCTGAAGGATTTATAGGAGCATCAAGAAATGGTGGGGAAGCAAGGCCAGGGGAGGTTTAGATTGGATATTAGAGAAAATTTCTTCACCAAAAGGATGGTGAGAAGTTGGAACAGGCTACCCAGGGTGGTAGTGGAATTCCTGACCCTGGAGGGATTTAAAAGCTGTGTGGATGTGGCACTTGGGGACATGGTTAGGGGTGGCCTTGGCAGTGCTTGGGTGGGGTTGGACTCGATGATCCTGGAGGGCTTTTCCATCCTGTTTGTTGTCAGTTAACTGGAAATAGCACAGGGGAAATTAAACCTGGGATGGGGGAGTTGCTGGCAGCTTCTCTGGGAGTATTTAACCTATGCTGCATCTCCAAGGGGCCCTTCCATAGGGTGCCATTGTACATTCACTACCCAATTTTACTTCTGGAGTGGTTTACTGGGGGCTGAGGAGACCGTTGGCCTTGAGCTCTTACAAAAACCATGAAGGGGTGGTGAAAACCCACTGCAAAGTTTGCTGATTTAAGCCTTTCTCCAGCAGGATGGCACTGGCTGAGCCGTGGGCCCAGCTGGTCTCCAAATGCCAAGCAACTCGTGGGAGTAAGGGCCATCTCCATAAAAAAGGTGTTTTCAGTGCCAGTGCCCAGCAGAAATCCCAGAAATGCTTATGGAAGTGAAGTTTCAGGTGATGCTGTGTCAATCCTTCCTTCTCCCACGTCACGTTACCTCAGGATATCTTGGTCCTACCTGCAGAGGCCATTCCTAACTTTGTTTTGGCACCGTTGGGATATAACAAAGAACGTGGATTCTGGGAAGAGCTCTGAGTTCCAGCTCTGCTCAGCTTTTGGGTAAACAGGATCCCACGTCAGAGCTGGGTTTGGGTGTCTGCAGGGAGTTGTTGTGCCCTGGGGGATCCGTGCTGGATCCTCGGTGCCGCTGCCCTGGGATGGTGTTGGCTGCTTCCCAATCCTGCCGTGGTGCCAGCACTGAGGAATGTCTGAGTCCTGGCTTTTGGGATGTGGCCTCCAAAGATTCTCAGCCAGAAAGTTGTACCTGGGAGCAACAGGAATGCTGCTTCCAAGAAACGGGAGGACTTCCTGGGACAGACCCAGGGTACAAGTCTGAAGATTTGTGGTCATCCAGGCTGGAGCCACTTCTCCTGCTGAACCCCAGTGTGGTTCCTGGACCTGCAGAGGAGATGCTGTTGTTTTGTGCCTCACATCAGGTATTTTTTCAGCACAACACATGTGCAAATGACCCGTGGGTTTTGAGTGCTTGAGATTGTGGTAACTCAGCTTGAGAAATCCCTGTCTGTCAATTGAATTCCTTGTTCTGTTCCTTGTTCTGACTTTATTTACCAGATACAATCCCATTCCCTTGGATGTTAAAAATTAGTGTCCACGTAATTTTTGGAGCAAAAGTCTGATGAGGAGCAGCTGGAGGGGCTCAGCCTGGAGAAAAGAAAGCTCAGGGGGGACGTTCTCACTCTGTCTGGGGGAGTTTGGGGACAAGTGGAAATGGCCTCAGGTTGTACTAGGGAATGTTTAGGTTGGATATTAGGAAAACATTTCTTCACAGAAAGGGTCGGGGGGCCACAAACACCCAAACAATTCCTGGTATGGGTAAACTCTGGATTTTACCTATCACTGCAATGAAATTTGTCCTCTTTTCCCCTCTCTGATCTGTTCCACACAACACCTCACATTCAGTTCCTTGCTGAGGACTGAGTGACGTTTTCATGGAGCATTGGAATTACAGTAAGTCTTTAGGGGTAAATTAAAGTTAATACAGCTCCTGACCCAGACGTTAGATTTGTCCTTTTCCCTTGTGTAACACTGGTGTAATGAGGAGTGCCCCACACTATGGACAATTATCCATACTGGAAAGCTTCAGCATGACTCCCAAACAAAGGAAAAAAGACTTTAATAATGAAAAGCCTAATGCCCTAAGTTGTACACACAGGGTTTTGCTGCAAGAAGGGACTTGTGGATATTGTCTCTGAGTCTATAGAAATTCATAATTCTCTCAAAGCTCCTTTGTTCCTTTGGGTAGCCCGAGCCATGCTGGGTGTGTGTCTCTAATCTTGAAATCTATGAGCTTTAAGGAAAAAATTAAGTTAATTAAAGCAGTTTTTACATGTATTGTCAGGCGTTGCTTCTGAGTGTGGGACCAGACTGCCTGGATCCATGATCACTGAAACACAGGAATTTCTTACCATTATCCCCTCCCAAAAATCTGCCTGATTTGGACCAGAGCAGTTTGAAACTCTGGTGTTTAGGGAATTAATATCCTATTTCTTCACATGTCTGCTCAATAGACGCCGAATCCCAGGGGGGAAATTGGGAGCCATAGGAAGGAGAGGTGGGTGGGAGAGCGCATTAAGCAGCTGCCACTCCCACGAATATATTTCCTCCTAGCTGGTCGTTGATGAGATGCTCTGGATTTGCAGGAAGCTTGAGTGCTGCCACTTCTTTTTATCTCTTTCCTGTGTCCTGGCAGAGTTCATCTGACAGTGATTGGTGACAGGTTTGTGTTTTCCTCCAGTTCCCTGGAGCAGAAACTCTCCCTTCCCTTCGCTGCTGGCAGCAAAGTCACAGTTCTGAAAGCCTTGGTGGTCAGACCCTGTGTGGAGCTTGTTGGCCCCCTCAGGTACATTCCTCAGCCAGGAGCAACATCTGGTACCACTTCCAAAGTTCATTTGGGCTTCTTGCACCTGACATTGGCACTGGGCAGGTCCTTGGGGATCCAAAACCTGAGGGTTTCCTGGTTTTCCTGTCCCTGTGGGGTGAGGTGCCTGCAGAGCCCAGGTTTGGTGAGCTGCTGTTGCTGCCTCTGGCAGCCACCACAGATTGGATGTCAGAGCCACAGAAAACAGCAGGAAAATGCCAAATGGGGCTTTTTTAGCAGTGCTTTAATTTACTCCCTTAAAAATGTCAGGGTCTGAAGTCCCGTCCTTATGTAAAACACCTCATTGAGGTGCTGCAGCAAGTTCCCAGCCTTGAAGAACCAAAGCCTGGAAAACAAATGAGCTCTAATAGGGAAAATGTCTTCATGAATGTCATTTTATAAAAAAAGATTTAATTAGTTTGGGGATTTTTTCCATGTTGGAGGAAAACTGTTTTCCTTCATGCGTGGTGCAGATGCCAGTAACACATCAACCCTTGAGCATCGCTCAGAGCTTGGACACCCCCAGCACAGGAAAGAAGGAAATTCTTTGTGTTTGACTGCAAAAATACAGTAATCTGGGAGGCCATTTGGTGGAGGAAGCAGCTCTAAGTGTCCATTAATTGCTCAGAGTTTGTTTTTAATTTCCCAATCTCAAGTTTTAATTCTTTCCCTGTGCAGCCCAGAAATCCCCTTGTGTGGGGCTGATCCCCCAGCATGGGCAGCAGGAAAGGGATTGGGATTCTGCCCCACTCAGGTGAGATCCCACCTGCAGAGCTGCCCCAGCCCTGGGGCCCAGCACAGGAAGGAGCTGGAGCTGCTGGAGAGAGTCCAGAGCAGGCACCAGGATGAGCAGAGGATGGAGCAGCTCTGCTGGGAGGAAAGGCTGGGAGAGCTGGGATTGTTCAGCCTGGAGGAGAGAAGCTCCAGGTGACCTAATGGTGACATTCCAGTGCCTGAAGGTGCAAGAAGGATGGAGAGAGAATATTTCCTATGGCCTGGAGTGACAGGACAAGGGGGAATGGCTTCAAACTGGCAGAAAGTAGGTTTAGATTAAATATTAGAATTAAATCCTTCCTTGTGAGGGTGGTTAGGCCTGGCACAGGGTGCCCAGAGAAGCTGTGGCTGCCCCATCCCTGGAATGTCCAAGTCCAGGTTGGACAGAGCTTGGAGCAATCTGGGACAGTGGAAGGGTGAGGTGGGACTGGATGGGCTTTAATGTCCCTTCCCAAACCCAACCCATTCTATGACTGATGAAGACAAGTCACTCACTTTGCTCAGCTGCTGTGTCTCTTGTTGCAGGCCTCCACAGCCTTCCCAGGAGCTGCAAAGGGCAGCTCAGAAATCACAGAATCTTTCCTGGAGCCTCTTTGCTTGCAGTGGATGGTACTTGTGAGGATAAGGGGAATGTGTCCTGGGAGGGGCTGGCGTGTCCTGGGGCTCTCCCTTCAGGTGAGTGCTGCTGTCAGGACCTACATGGGGCTACTCTTTTGGGAATCCCATCCCTGGGAAGTTTCAGGCTCGTTCTGCCTCTACCAGCAGTGAGGTGAGCACGTGCCATGCAGAAGGGATGGTCTTGGAGAGTAAAGCCCAAATGCCCTGGGACTGCTGGCAGGGGCTGCTCCAGGTGGTCCCTAAAGGTAAATGAAGGTACAAAGGCTGGTAAAAAGAGACTGCCATTGTCCCAGCACAGGGCACAGAAGGACCTGGAATGTGCAGCCCCCATGGGTGAGTCCTGGTGGGATGTGGTGCAAAGCAGCCTCTCTTCCCTTTGCCCCCGTGAATTCTCTGCTAAAATGTGGCTGTGGCCATCCCACCCACCCCAGGATTTCCTTCATCAGGGATCTTTTGGGTAAATTCCTCTGTAATTGAGTCATGCAAAGCTGTCACATGAGCTGTAAACCCAATTTGTGTCTGTGGGAGATCCAAAGAGATCCAAAATTTCCCAAGCCCTTTGGCCATGCTTTGGGCAGGGAATGCTCAAGTCCTTGTGTAGTTTTGCACTGCTGGGCTCCATCCTGGTTCCACTGCAGAGGGTTTGATGCCACCAAAGGTTCATGAACTTGCTTGATTTGTCCAAAATGTGCTTCCCTGTGGCAGCTTGTGCCAAGCTGTCCCTGTGGGTGGCACATTCCAGCCTGGCACACTCCAGCCTTGAGAGCCTCGTTGCTTGGCTTGTCCAAACAAAGGCAGGTGGCTGATGGGCTCGGCAAGGGAAGCAGGAGCAATGCTCCCTGCTTATCCTGAAAGAAACAAACGGGTGGGAGCTGCACCTTTGTGGGGAGGCCTCCAGAAACAACGAAGTTGACAGCCAGGCTGAGGCCTGGGCAGAGCCAGGAGAGAGGTGGGAGCAGCTGGCACAAGCATGGGACAGCTCCTCCATGTGCCCTGGGCAAACAAAGCAGCACCTGAGCCAACACGGGCAGGAGGCAGCAAGGGGTCAAGAGGGCTGGCAGGTTCCTAAGGCACCTTTTCTAAGCTCCCAGGAATGTCAGAACCCAGAGCAAGACATGTCTGCATTACCCTGTAACCCCAGCAAGGTGTGGGATCCCCAGGAATGGCTTTGCTTCCTGAACGTCCCCCAGGATTCCAGCACAGCATGGGGTCACCTGTCCCTGCTGCTGTGTCCAGGGCTGTTCCATAAAAGATAGTCGACTAGATGTTATGAAATATTTCTTCACAGAAAGGGCTGCTCAGGGAAGTGGTGGAGTCACCATCCCTGGAAGTGTTCCCAAAACATGTGGATGTGGCACTTGAGGCCATGGGCTAGTGGTGAACTCTCTGGTGCTGCTTGATGGTTGGACTTGGTCATCTCAAAGGATTTTCCCAACCTTGAGGATCCCAGGGCAGTAAGGATGCTCCCCCATCGTGCAGAGGTCATCAGCTTGCCCCTGGCAGAGGCAGCACAAAGGACAGTCACACCTGGGCTGGCGAGAGCAGGCAGGTGTTACCCCTGGGGACCCCGCGGGTGCCGCAGAACCTCAAGAGGCCGTGCCCTGCTGGCATCCCTGGCTCCAGGCTGGGCTCACGTCAGCAGGGTGGCTCTGTGTGCTCCAGGATAAGGCCAAGCTGTGGAACATCCTCCCCATGGAGTCTCCTGGTGCTTTGTTTGCTGGCAGAGATAAAGGCTGGCGTGGGCTCGGGGCACGTGGGGCCGCCGCTCTTGCGCAACCCCGTGAGAATGAAAACAAACCCCAGTCCTTCCTCTTCCCTCCACCCCTGGCATTTAGTGGAAATGCTGATGGGCCTGGTTGGTATTTTTATGTTTGTTTGTTGCCTTCTTTCTGGCCCAAGTCCACGTTGCCACCGATTTTCAGTTAAGCTTTTTCCTGGAAAGCTCTGCCATGGAAGAGGAGGAGTGCCCAGGGAAGACTTGGGGCTCAGAGCTCAGGGCAGGTGGTGGTGGGATGCCCTGAGCAGGGCTGGAACACGGCCATCTCCTGGGGCCAGCAGGAGCTTCAGCCTGGAAGATGGAGGAAAACTTGGTGGAGGAAAACTTAATGAAGAAAACTTCAGCCTGGAAAATGGAGGAAAACTTGGATGAGACCAAACATACTAATATTTTGAAGATCACAAAGCCAGTGGGGAACACATGAGGGAATCTTGGGTTTTGAGGGACCTTTAAAGGTCATCCAGACCAATCCTCCTGGTGTGAGCAGGGAGTTGGACCTGGGAGAAATTCAGATACCCCTGAGGATAAGCAGGGAGAGCTGAGGAGCAGCAGATGTCAGAGCTGAGTGACACAGTGCCAGGGTGGAGTGGCTGCCTGCCACCTGTCCCCACCACACCCTGGGATGGAGCCAGGAGTTTGCTGAGCTGCTGTGTCAGGATGGGTCAGCATGTCCTGCCCTGGACTGTGCCCTTACAGTGAGGGATCTCCATCCATGGAGCCATGGGGCAGGAAAATGGTCTCAGCAGCAGAGGTGGTGCTGGAAAATGGTCTGTGAGGATCTTGTGAGTGACCCAGAGCCCAGCCAGAAGGGCAGAGCTGGGTGTCACACGTGGCTCTGTGGGCACAGTGGGTGTTATTTGCAGGTGCCTTGGTAGGGTGGGATGTTCATTGCAGCTTTCTGGGAAAAATCTCACCCTGGGCTTTTTGTGTAATCTCAGAATGGTTCGCTTTGGAGGGGACATTAAAGCTCACCTCATTCCACCATCCCAGGTTGGCCTGGGACACTTCCAGGGATGGGGTAGCCACAGCTTCTCTGGGCAACCTCTGCCAGGGCTTCACCCACTCACAGGGAACAATTTTTTCCCACCATCCAACCTAAATCTCTCCTCTTTTCCCCTTATCCTATCACTATTTTCTTGTGTAAAAATTCATTCTCTCTCTTTTATAAGCCCCTGTAAAAACCAAAAGGCTGCAATAAGATCTCCCCAAACTTTTACTTCTCCAGGTGAACACCCCTGGCTCTCTCAGCCTGTTGGTGGGAGCTGCTGCTCCTCCCAGTGCTCTGTTCCTCTGCTCTTGTCCTCTCCAGTCGCTGGTGTCCAGCAGCCTTGGTGATGTTTCTGCAAAGAGGAGAAGGCCTGGCTCATGTTGACTCACGTTGAGTCATGGCACTGTTCATCCCTCTTGCCATCCCAGCTCCTGGATGGAACCTCTTTGTGGGGGTGATGTGAAGTGTTTAAAGTTTTAAAGTGTCTTGTCTGTTCCCCCTGGGCCCCTCTGGTCAGACCCTTCTCCATTTCCTCCAGCACAGCCCCTCCTGACTGAGCCGTGCTGGATGCCCAAAATAGAACAATGACTTACAGGGTTTTCCTTTGAGAGTGCCTTGAGGGAGAACAAATGGGAAGGACTCAAACAGGCCATCTGCTCCCCTCCCATCCGGCCACGCTGGGCCAGGCCCTTGGTAAGGGTGGCTGAAAGGTGAGGTTGGCCAGGAGGGTTGGTGTGAAGGGCGTGAGAGGGGGCAGCACACAGGGAGCCCTTCAATCCCACCACACCAGGGACCACTCGGGAGGAGAATCAACACAGCCCATGAGAAAGGGCTGTCCCTGCCAGCCTGCTGCACCTGGGGCAGCTCCTACCCTGGGCACCCCTGCCCTGGGCACCTCTGTCTTCTGCTCTGAACCCTGGCTGGGCAGGGAGGAGTCCCTGGTAGAGCAGGGACTTCAGCAAACACAGCCAGCTTGGATTGGTCTGGTCCTTGGATTGATCTGACCTGGTCTTTGGAGCTGGAGAAGGGAAGCCTGGCAGTGGGAGCATCTCCTGGTGTCCTGGATAGAGGCAGGACCTCACCAGCAGGGGAGGGTGAGTTCCAGGAGCCCTGGCACAAGGAGATGCCAGGGCCTGGCTCTTGTGTTGGTGCCTGGGGTCTGACGTTCCCAGCCTGCTGTGGAGGGAGTGGGCAGGACCTGGACAGTGGCCATGTCCATGGGTGTGCTGTGCCCTTGTCCCCAGGCAGTGCTGTCTGTCCCCCCCGGGTGAGCCACGTGCTTCCCTCCTGCACCTGGGGAGGCCCAGTGGGATCTGCAGAAACTGCAGTGGGATCCTGCAGCTGGAGCAGGAGGCACACCAAGCTGGGAGGTCTCCCAGAAATCAGGGCACGAGCCCCCCAGGGCTTGTGCTGGAGCTGTCACATCCTTGTGGGTTCCCGTCTCGGGGTGTTGTAGATCGTGTTTCTCTGACCTCAGGTGCCCTCCTGGCTCTGCTTGTTTGGTGAGGAGGGAAGGCTGGGAGAGAGGCTGGTGCCCTGCTGGTGGCTCAGGTTCTGCTCTGCTCACAAGGATGTTTCTGTCTCTCCTCTGGCTCGTTGAGCCCAGCCTGGGAGCTGAGTTACATTGGCAGTCCTGGGTGCCCGTGGTGTTTGCAGTTCTCCTGCCTTTAATTTGGCAAAAGACAGCCCTGCTGGCAGCGGGGCACCTTGTGCCTGCAGCAGGAATGAGAAGGCTGGCACGCAAAGCCAGGACGATGGGATGGTCAAGCATGATGACTAGAAGCAGCTCCCTTCCTGTTTTCCAGGAGTCTTTCCAGCTGCTCCCTCAAGCTGGTGCCAGCCTGGCCACATCCCAGACATTCCCTGTTTCCCAGGCTCTTGCTGTGGGTCCTGAAGATGTTTGTCTGCTGCAGGAAAAGCCCCAGGGCTGCAGCTCCCGAGCAGGGAGCAGGGCTTTGGCTGCAGCCCTCCTCTGCAAGAGGCAGCACGCCGTGGCCTCTGTCCCTGTGCTGGGCAGAACAGGGAGGGACGAGCCCCAGGCCTGTTCCCAGCACTGCACATCTCCTGGCACGCAGGATAACCCCCCTGCCAGGGCTGTGCCTCCTCCAGCCCTGCACCCTGGCCATGGTGGGTCCTGCTGGTCCCATCCTGGGGCATGGCCCAGCCCCTGGCAGGGATCAGGGATCAGGGATCAGGGATCAGGGATCAGGGATCAGGGATCAGGGCTGGGTCAGTGTCCAGGTGCAGCAGATGGGTTGCTGCAATGTGCCTGTTCCTGCTGGGCAGGGAATGTTGCTCACCTGCCCGGGGAGGCACAGGCACTCCATGGCTTGGCACTGCCTGCCAAGCCTTAATCTCCATTGTTTGACAGCTGGAGCGCTGCTGACGTCAATGCCATGGCTCAGGGGGCTTTTGGGTTAGAACGGGCAAGTCTCCACACACGTGGGCTTAGCAGGAAAACATCAGGCTGAAACCACAGCAGGAGAGCAGGGAGAAGGAGGAGCTGGAGAAAGGACAAGGGGTGCAGTGCCAAGGGACGCTGCTCCTGTGCTGACTCACAGCCGCCTCTGCCTGGCTGGGCACCATCACTGATGCAGGAAAATGCCACACTGTGTGTCCAGCCTGCTGGGAATCGCTGCTGGATTCCCTTCCCCACCCATGCTGAGGGGCTGTATGTGCCCTGGAAACATCTGGCCTCCCAATCCCACGGGGCCAGCTGGGACCACTGCCGTGGGAAGCTGGATGTTGTCTGTACTGCTGGGTGATTGATGGCTGCTCTCCTCTCATCCTTGTCCCAAGGCCTAGGGAAGAGGTGTGGATCTGTCCCTCCCTTCAGTCCATGTCATTAAAGAAGCTGCTCACCCCTGTCTGGATTGTGCCAGCTTTGGACTTTATTGTCCTGCCTCAAGGGAACATTTCAGGACGCTCCTTGGAAGCCATGCCCACGTCACTTTTGGCTTTGGTCAACTCAGCTCTGCTGCTCTCCTCACGAAGGAAATAGATCCTGTGAATAGGTCATGGGAATAACACCCTGTGTCTCCTATGGACTGACCCTTCCTCCACAAATCCACAGGTATCCAGGGTGATCCATGTGGTACTCACTGGTCTAGGGAATTCTGAGCATCCATTGTTTCTGTTTGCAGGAATGGTCCAGGTCCAGCTTCCTTGTGTCTGTCTTGCAAAGCCTCATTTATCTTTGGAGCCTGGATAAAGCTCTCTGGAGAGTCTTGGCATGGAAATCTCTGCTGCTTCCACATGTGACCTTAGCAACACATCCTGATGGCAATTGTTCTCCGAGCTGGAAATCCTGTCTGCTTCCCAAGCAGCTCGAGGTCTTTGGCCAAGGCAGTCAACCCTTCCTGCAGGGAAATCACTCCTGTGCTGTGGCACGGGGCAGCCACTCCTGGCACAGGCTGCTCCACTCCCTGGGCTGGGCTGCTCTGCTTTAACATCCTTAAAAATATTTTATATTATTAAAAGAAAAAAAAAGGCAGCAACCCAGAGAGTGAGGAGACAAAAGAAGAGGAAATCAGGAGTTACACAAGTAGCTCTGAAGGGATTGGTTTTTTTCCTGGCTTAGAAAGCAACTTGGTGGCAACTGTGCTGAAGCTCAACCTGGGTCATTCCTGGGAAGTGGAAAGCCCTGAAGGCCATTCCAGGTCCTGAGCTGAAAGCCAGGAGGGAGAAAAAACCCTGTAAATAATCCATTTCTCAAATGTAAGTTGTTTTCTTTTGCCCCTCACCCCTGTCAGCACCAAAGAACCTGGGGAATTACTCGACATCTTGCCTTAGGTTGCCTTTGGTTATGTTTGCACCACTGGCATGGGGCTGTGTTGCTTCCTGAGCACATAATTTTGAGGCCTTGGAAACTGAAACTTGGATGATATCCACCAGGCAAGGGTTTTAGGAAAGTGTCTCAGTTTTCAGCTCTCCGGGGAAACATCGACTATGGCTTCATCCAGAGGACGGGAAGTAGCACAAGCTGTGCCATGGTGAGTTTTTCTGGAGAAAGCTGGATTCCTTGCTGTGATTAGTCAAATGCTGTGATTCAGCCCTCTCTCAGTAAATGAGGCATCCAAAAGTATGCAGGGAGTTTCTCTTCCTTGAAACTCTGCTCCATGTGGGCTGTATAACTCAAATTTTCCTTCGTAGAGATAAAAATTGCACTTGATTACCCAAAAATCCTGCTTTGATAACTTTTCGTAGATGAGCATCCTCTGTGTATGACTTTATCTTCTTGTCCACCTAACCCCAGGGTGCAGTGGCAAACCCCACGATTTTTTAGCTGATATTCCAACAATATTTTCTGTCTGATATCCAGCCAAGACTTCACATGTGCACGTTTCTGTAGCTCGGGGTGGAGGGCATGCTCTGCAGCCCAGCCCAAACTTTGAAGACCCACAATCAGTTCTGACTATGCCAAAGGCAGTTTGAATATCAAAATAATTAACAAATCAGAGGAAATTACTCTAAGTGTGCCAGAATCTTCCCTAGCAACTCAGCTGGGAAGACTTAGGAGAAGTTTTGTGCACGCCTTTAGCAAGATGAAGCTGAGGAGGAGATGTGATGTTGTGGTTAGAAATATTAATAAAAGGTGTTGCTTTCTCCTACAGACCCGACCTACTGCTCCAATGACCCCGGTGTTGGCTCATGCTGTGATTTTAGCCATGACTTACAAAATTTGTGCTCACTTGAAGTATCAGGGAAGATGAGACAGGAACTGAGTGATCTCAAGGAAAAGATGCAGCCTGGTGGCACAAGGGTGAGGGGTCAGAGTGGGGCATGGTCTTCTCTGGAATTCCTGGGCCCCCTTGTCCATTAAAAAGTGGGATCTGTGCTTCAAGTTTTATTTTGGGGTCATCTTTGTAACCCTTGTGAGTGGTGTGAGGGTCAAGTTGCTGCTGGTGCAGCTGGGTTTGCAGAGGCTGAGGGGATCCTGGACTGTTCCCTCTCCAAAGCACTCCCAGCCTGGCCTTGGGCTGAGCCTACACCTTCCCCAGGTGTGGCTGCCAGCCTTGGCTGGATCATTGCACAGCAGGGAGAGTCACCTCATCACTTCCAGTGCTGAATAGCAGCATCTCATCAGGATCTGGCTTTCTCTCTGAGCCACAGTGGCAGATGCCACCTTCCAGGTGGTCAAGGACCAGCGGTCCCAAGCCCCTCTTTGAAACACCAAAAACATCAGCCCAGGCTCGGCTCTGCCTCCTAAAGAGCTCCCATTGTTTCACTGGCCCAGGAGCCAGGGATTGTCTGCCTGAGAGCTGGTTCCTTTGGGCTCTTCTCAATCAAAAATCTCATGTTTTCCATGGAAGAAAGGTTGTGAAAAGCTGACATCTGAGAATCCAAGGTTTTGGTTCTGCTGCCGCCCACCTTGGCCATGGGGCTCCCTCTGGGCAAAGCCTGGCCAGGCTGGGTCAGTCTCTGCCATGTCCTTGCAGACTCCAATGGTTTTGCAACACACAATTCCTTTTTCTTGTTCTTTCAGCTCTGGGAAGAGCACAGCTGGTGCTGAGAACTCAGCCCAGCCTTTCCTTTCATGGCTTTCTCCATTTCAGCTCCAAAGCACACGTAGGCAGTGTCCCCTCCTGTGCCTGAGCTGCCAGCACTGATCCCAGCCTGCCCTGCCACACTCGCCCTTGTGATGGTAAGGTTCCAGATGTGGAACACAGAATCCCAGATGTGGAACACAGCATCCTAGACTGATTTAGGTTGGACAGAACCTTAAAGCTCATCCCATTCCATGCCATGGGCAGGGACACCTCTCACTATCCCAGGTTGCTCCAAGCTCGTCCAACCTGGCCTTGGACATTCCAGGGATGGGGCAGCCACTGCTGCTCTGGGCACCCTGAGATATGTTTATGGAGAGACCCCCTTGACTTAATTGTAAAGGGTCTGGGATAATTCAGCTCCCAAGAAATGGAGGGAAAAAACCAAGAAGCATCCCAGGGAGGGAGAGGTCAGAAGGATTTTCCCATCCTTTGCTGCCTGGACTGAGTGTTGTGTGTCCTTGGTGCTGAGATGGGGGCCACAGGGAAACAGGCAGAGCTGTGGGATACTAAAGGAGAAAAGAAACATATATAAACACCAGACCCTTAGAATCCAGGCTTCTTAACCTTTCTAGTAATTCCAACTTAGCTCAGTGTTCATCCATTTCTCCAAACCAGGGGCTGACACTTCCCTGACCGTTCACTTCTGAGAAATGCCCTTTCCTGTTCACTGAGGTCATCAGACAAAACACACTGATCTGTGGCTGGTTGTGTGGTTTGGGAGTTCTTGCTAGGAGGAATTATCTTACTCTATAAAACCTCGTCTTCAGCCCCAAACCCAGCAGCTTTCAGAGAAAAATGGGATGTGGGTGAAATGTCCCCCGTCACTTTACCCACTTCCCTACAGATTTCCTGAGTCCATGAAACTGGGTGGAGGAGGCCGTTCCTTACTCTCAAAAATGCCAGGCTCAGGTTGGTTGTGCCAGACTCTTGGCCAAGCTGGTTTCTATGAACATGAAAGACCTCATTGAGAAGCTCTCCCCATCACATCAGCCCATATGAAAATCTGCTTCTGGAAAAGTACTTTCTTCCTGCCTTTTAAAAGCCAACTGCAGGGTGTTCCTGGTGGAGCCAGAATATTTTCCAAGGGCTAAATAATTATGTTTAATTAGTTTTCATTAAGGTGATGCCAACCCACCCTTCTCTTTGGAAACTCAGCTTCTGAAAGGGCTTGAAAACAATGAAGCAGGGGAAATATTGTACCTGTACCTCACTCATTTCCATTTGTCATGGAAAAGGACCACCACACTCCCAAAATGCTTGGGGAAAGGGGCCAACAGACTGCACATTAGATGTCCATCTAATCGTGGGAAGCCATGGAATGTCCTGCTGGGGGACACAGGGGTTTCCCCTCTGGCACCTGTGTTACATTGTCTGCACAAAACCAGCTGGCACTAAACCAGCTGTGGCAGTGGATCCTTGGCACACGACTGAGTCCCTGGTTTCCATTTCATAGAATCATCATTCCATCTGGAGGATTAAACCCTACAATCACAGAATGGTTTGGGTGGGAAGGGACCTGTCCATTCCATTCACCTGCCATGGGCAGGGACACCTTCCACTATCCCAGGTTGCTCCAAGCCCTGTCCAGCCTGGCCTTGGACACTTCCAGGGATGTGGCTGCCCAGCTTCTTTAGAAACCTATTCCTTCCTCTGCTTGAATCTATAGTGTTTGATCAAAAAATGGTTTCCTCGAGTTCTGCCTCTTATTGGTCTAATTTCTGCTGTTTTCCATTGAGCTCGAGTGCAACACATACCCAATTAATTAAGGAATTGAATTTGGGAACAATACCTCTTTGGATCTGCTTTTACCTGGATGCACACTTGCTTTGGACTTTTCTCTGCTGAAATCACTGATTTTCTTCCTGACCCCTTCCCGAGGAGAACCCTTCCTACAGGAGTTTCTTGTACACAGTGTAATGGTGGGAGGAAGCAAAGCCCACCACCCAGCTGTCCAGCTGTGTTACCAACGCAGCTGCCTCTCCATCTGGTCCTGATCCAAGCCCCAGCAGTGGCAGGGGAAATTCCCTGTCCAGAGGAAGCCATACCAGCATTCCAGTCAGCCTTTTCAAAATACTTGCTGAGGAAGAGCACACACCCTCTGTCGGAGATCATGGAGTGTCCTGTTTACCTTTCTTCTTGGACGCTGCAGGAGAATGTCCCGGTATCACCTGACCCAAGAAATGGGAATTATCCATGAAGGTTTGAAAAATCCCCTGTCCTGGCACTTCTCTGAGTTGAAGAGGTGCCAGCAGCCCAGGTGAGAATTCCTGGGATGGGGATTGCAAAAGAGGCTAAAAAACATTTGAGACTTGGCAGTACCACTCATGGCTGTGCCCTAAGGAGCTACAGGTCTGCTTTCCCTCTTTGCATCCCATACCTGTTGGGTTTGCTCTGTGCCATAAGATTCTGCTTCTGTGAATTGTGTCCAGCGAGTAGAAGGGGACTGGGTGCTACAGAGGGAAATGTTGGCCTGGGAACCCATCAGAGACACCCTGTGCTCCTGGACAGGATGGTGGGAGCAGGACAGGGGCTGGATTTCCCTGGGTACCTTGTTGTGCAAAGAATGAGAAATTGTTTCTTAAAGGATCTCACCATATAAACATTTTGAGTGTGTTAAATCAATCCCACATCACAGTCCGGGTCTTATGTCCTCACCATTCCTCTGTGATTCCCAGAAATGCTTCCAAAACCAAGCTGGCAGTCAAAGCACAGCACCCTGCACAATCCATGTGGATGGGGCTTGCAGCAGCCTGGTCTAGTGGAAGGTGTCCCTGTCCTTGGCAGGGCTTTGGAATGAGATGGTCTTTAAGGTCCCTTCCATCCTGAGATTCTGTGGTTCTATGATCTGTGAATTCAGTGGTTCTGTGATCTGCCTGCAGCTCCAGGGAACTGCAGCTGTCCCAAACTCTCCATATGGAGCTTCTTTGGAGTGTCCCAAAGGTAGCAGGAACACCCCACGCTCCAGTGAGACCCCAAGCCAGTACTGTGTCCCCAGCAAGGTTGTCCCTTCCCCGTGAGAGAGCACTGGGATGTGTCCAGGGCTCTGGGAGGAGAACCACCCCCGTGGGTGCTGGTGGGAGACGTGCAGCCCCCACTTTGTGCCCTCCTCACCACGAGGGGCACAACCTGCTGCCCTCCCCCAGGAATTTGGGTGCTGAAGGTGACGTTCCCAAGGCTGTCCCTCCAGGAGAGATGTTGGCTGTCCCTCGGCGCTCTGTGAGTGGCTCTCCCTCTTATCTCTGGTGATGGAGGGCTGTGCTGCAGAACAAGGAGTCCCGGGCCAGCATCCAGCTGGGGATGCCAGCAGCTCTGCACAGGCTGTTCACAGAACAATCCCTCCCGGTTCGGTGCTGCCGTGTTCTCTTGTGAAACCTCCTGGCTGCATCACGGATCAGGGCTGCAGGAGGCAGGGAAAGGCTGGTTGCCTGGGGGCCAAGGACAGTGCCAAATCCTGCCCTTTCAACCCCTCTGTGCCCACGACCTGTGAGGAGGATGCCCTGTGTCTTACACCAATAGTTGTTTTCCCAAGGATCTGTCCCTAGACCATGGCACAGCGCTGCTCCATGAGAGCACTGGGATGTCCATCTGGATGGCACCAGCTGCATTCAAGTGCCAGAGAGTTGCTGCCTGTACCCACCTGTCTGATGGCTACTGTCCACACCAGGCTTTCCTCTCTAGCTTCCACTTAGCCCCAGGTTTGCATCATATTCTTGGCATCTCTTCTGGGAGTTTTCCTGGCTGACAGGACAGGTCGATGTGCCTGTCTTTGGGTCTTCCCCAGCATTTTGGAGGGGCAGCAGCTGCTGCCAATGCCAACAACCTTTGCAGGGGTTAATTTTCCTTAATTTGGGTGAGTTAGGAACCTGCTTCATGATGCACGGATGGACCAGGCAAGATCTGCACTGATGTTTGTGGCAGCAGAAGGGAACTGGCTGAATCTTAATTCCTCGTGGCACCTTCCCCTCCCTCTGCTGCTGCTCTGTTTGTGCTCAGGCTGGGTTTGAGTTGACATTGTTCATCTGAGAACAAACCTCCTGGTGGGACTGGAAAAGGAGATGAGTTTCCGGGTGCCTACGGCCTGCTGTTGACATCAGGAGCCCACAGAGAGGGCAGCTTGGGTCCCTGGAAGACCCCAAATGCCAGGGCCTCTGGGGATGGGAGGAGGTACAGCCTGAGTCATGCGAGGGAGGAACTGCTGCTGTGCTCCACCTATTCCAGTTATGTTCCATCCCCTGCCTCGCTCGCTCTAGCAGGGGAGCAGGCAACAAACGATGAGTCAGGCATTGTCCAGAGAGTCTCCAAGGGACAAACATCATGCTATCATCTTTCCTTGGCCATCTCCTCAACAACTGCATCCTACAGCTGGCCTGGCAGCTTCTCCTCCGGTTTTGTTTGCTTCCTCCTGGCTGCAGACTGCTGTCGCTGGAAGGGGAAGTGTCCACGGTGCCTCTCAGTCTATTTTACCTAAATTTAAACCACTATTTTTGTCCTTCAAGGCACATTGTGTTTTAAATTTGGAATAAAGAGGTCACATGAGGAAAGCTGTTGTCTGATGTTTGGTGCCTTGGTGATGAAGACCTCGGGCTGGCTCAGCCCAATCTCACCATGAGTGTCCTGACTGCGAGGGACAGGGATGTGGAGTGAAAGTTTTATTCTGAATCCTATTGTTCTTTTCGGTTGTTAATAAAGGTTTTTCTTTACACCCATTAAGTTTTAAGCCTGCCTTACCTTTGCTCCTAATCCTATCTCACAGCAGGAAATGATTATATTGAAATTGGTAAATCAAAACCACAACACTAAATTGGTGTTCCTGCCCGGTTTTGAGCTGAAACCAGGACACCAGGCATTCCCCAAAGGAGCAGGGAGGAGGCAGGAGCGGGATGGGATGTCCCATTTTTGTTCCCAGTTGAGTATTTCCAGTCAAGAGGCTCCTTCGGCTCTGTCCACACAGAGATAACAGAGGTGGGCTTGTTTCGGGAAGCAGTTCCCAGAAGTGGCTTGACAATTCTCCCTGGTGTGACCTGGGTGAGGGGTGACCTTGCAAAAGAAGGAAAAGCAAAGCCAGAGGTCAAACAACAGGAACAGACATTGAGGAAATGACCCCTTGCTGAAATTACTGAACTCATGTGGATAATATATCTTTGGGTGTGAGTCAGAGCTTTTCCCTTCACAGTGCTGAGGGGAGCACTGGGGTGTGGGGTTCCCGGTGTCCCTGGGCTGCCATGGATGCTGGAGTCTGCCCTGAATGAGGTGAGCACTTCGGTGTCTCCTCACCAAAAGAAGGGCAGCTCTTGGGTTGGGTTGGGATGGGATGGGATGGGATGGGATGGGATGGGATGGGATGGGATGGCTGGGCAGCCCCCTACTGAAATCACCCCACTGGCTGCTTGTGAAGAGCTCAGCTGGCCCCAAAAAGCGTGGTGGTGTCCAGGCAGCTTCCCATTGTTCTGGCTAGGAGGAGCCTACCCCTGCCAGGTGAGGCCAATTCTCCTTAACTCCAGCTCACAGGAGATCTGAAGAAGGGAGGGAGCTGAAGGATGCTGACCAAACTCCCCCATGGCTCTGCCCTCCCACGCCTACAGCAGCAGTGTGGGCTCCCTTCAGGTGAGTAGCTCAGGGGAGTTTCTTCTCTAAAGAACAGCAACTCCTGTCCCTCTCCTTTTGCTCGGGGTGCAGGGAAACTTTAAAATGCCACTTCCAAGGGAAAACGGGCAGCTTATTCCACGAGCTGGCAGCTCACTCTTGAAATGATTGATTTTGAGAGAGCTTCATGGGACCACCACTGACCACATCCTTTTTACACTGGAATGTATCTCCCCTTACAGCTCTGTGCTGGCATGTCAAGGAGAGCTGGAGTGGGGTCTCTGTGCAGCCAATATGGATCCAGGTGGTGGGACCTCACCATGCCTTTGCTCTGGAATTCAAACTCTATGACAGATCCTCTATCTGACTGTCAGCTGTCAGATCAGACGAGGAACACAATGTTCCTGATTCGAAACAAGTAATTTCTAAGGTAAGTAAAGTCAAGCCCATCAGGAAGATGGTTGGTCAAAGGAGTTCTCCTGGGTGGGAATGCTCCATCAGGGCTGTCAGAACAATTTACTGATTTCCCTGTAAAAATAAACGCCTGTCTCAGTTTTTAGGGTGAGGCTGGGCAGCCGTGGCAGAGGCTGAGAAGTCAGGCAGTCACTCTCTGTCACCTGGCGGGGTGGCTCTGAAGTGGCTCAGGTGGAGTGTGAAGGTAAATTGTGTGTCACAGGAGCTGGCAGCTCCTCACCACACCTGCTCCTGGCTCCAAGATCACTCCCTGCTTGTGTGACTCGGTCCTTGCTGTCCTTGGAGCAGCTGGGGACAGTCAGGTTCCCCTGCTGACACTGCAGTGCTGATCCCACAAGGCAGGGACTGTGTGGGCTGGTCCTGGTCCAAGGATGTGGTGCTGAGTCGCTCCTTCATCCCCAGCATCCCATCCCCAGCATCCCATCCCCACCATCCCATCCCCACCATCCCATCCCCAGCACAGTCATGGGGACACGAGGTGTGGGGTGGGCTGTGAGCTGCAGCATCATCTCCATCAGGTTGTTCTTAAAGGATCATGGAATCACAGAATGGTTTGGGTGGAAGGGACATTAAAGCTCATCCAGTCCCACCCCTGCCATGGGCAGGGACACCTTCCACTGTCCCAGGCTGCTCCAAGCCCTGTCCAACCTGGCCTTGGACACTTTCAGGGATCCAGGGGCAGCCACAGCTGCTCTGGGCACCCTGTGCCAGGGCCTGAGCACTCTCACAGGGAAGGATTTCTCCTCAATATCTCATCTACCCCTGCCCTCTCTCAGTTCCAAGCTGTCCCCCCTTGTCCTATCTCGTAAAAGAGAAGAGGAAAGAAAGGATCTTCTTTCCAACATGTTTGACTGGAATACTGAGATTTTTTTTTTCCCATTTCTGTTAGAAAAAAAATTAAAAGGAAAGAAAAAAGGGCGCATTTTGTTTCAAACCTTTTCACAATCATTTAGAATGTGGGTGGGGAAGATGAGGGGAGGAAGATGTTTCAGAGTCCTCAGCCCATTTTTGAAAGGAAACAGCAGCAGATTATTTTGTTCAGAAATGATTGTTTAGGAATGTGAGCTAGTCACATAGTGCTAAAAAATCCGTGATCTAAAGGAAATGTTTTGAAATAGTGAAAGGATAATGCTGCAACCAACCTGAGACTGCAGCTTTCTTCTGCTGATAAAGCTTTCCAAGAACAGAGTTTTTGTCTGGATTGGAGATGGGAGAGATTGGAAGTTCATTGAGTTCTCCAGATATGAGAAAGCTGAGACTACAACAAAGCAGGGCTCAGATTTCTCAATTGTTACCAGTTCTCCTTCCATTCCTTTATGGAAAACTGACAGGGGTTTTTATGGAAAACTAACAGGACAGTGCTCCTCCAGTGCCCTGGATGTGGGTCCACAGGGACTTGCTCCCACCCAGTCCATGGGGGAGATGCACAAAGGCTCCTCCTCCTGTCAGGTAGAAACCAAGAGCTTTGAAACCATCCCCAGATCTCCTGTTGATGTATTCTGTGATAGGTCACATTTCAGTACTGTTTTTCTCCTAATTTTTTGGCCTTCCCTCAAGGTCTTAACACAGTCCAAAACACATCCCACTGGATGTCTTGCCCTCCATTTTCCACATTCAAATGGGTGTTTCCATGAGCTGTGCCCATGGGGACTTGCTAGGATGGCTCTCCATCCCCCTGGATGCCATGGTTGGATGGATCTCCACTCATCTTGCATGTGGTTCCATGGATCCCTCCTGCTGAAGTGGGAAGGGCCAGAGAAGGATGGAAACTGTGATGGGAACGACTCCTGTGTTTATCAGCAGAAACAAAATGTCATTTCCATTGGAAAATATTTCAAGGTGTTGCAGCCTTTCAAGATGAAACAAAATCTTCCCTTGCAAAATGTCCATTCCAGCCATTGTTCCAGTTGGACTTGCCTGTTCCAAGGAAAACAAATTTCACTTGCAACGGCTCACGCCGATAGCAGCTCGAAATCAGCTCTTCCCTGCCCACACTCAGAGTTTGGAGAGGCTCTTGTGATCCAAAACCTTTCCACTGTTTTGTTTCCAGCTTCTCCAAACAGAAAGTTTCCAACACTTTTTGTAGGACGGACATTGCAGTTTTCCATCCTGCCCTGGGCGACGCCCACATTCTCCTCTTGGAACGACGCCCAGGATGGAGCCAAGGCTGCCAGTGCCAGGGTATGGCCAAACCTTCACCTTAATTTTGGGGTTTGAGCTGCTAAAGCTGAGCGCTGGAGGGAACCCCATGGGAAGAGACACCCCCCAAAGGCGTTTAGTGTGGGCACGTAAAGAGCTCCCAGCGGCGGCGTCTCCTTGGAAAACCTCGGGGGAGGAATGGGGAGATCCAGCTTTGGGTGCTTTGAGCATCCAGAGATGGGTCTGTCAGCCCTGATTCCCAAATCAGGGCTCTACAAAACTCGTGTCAGCAGGGCTTGGTGGCTGCCAAACCTCGGCGCCTCGCGCCCAGCCTGAGCAGAGCAGAGCTGTCATGGCTTTGTCCTGGGCTGTGCTGGGGAGTTTGCTGCCTGAAATCCAGGCTGGATTATGGAGGGGTTGACCCTTCCTCAGAGGCAGCCAAACCTTGCAGTGATACCCCACAGCATCAGAGAGATCTGCAAGATTTCCAACCAAACAAGGAGTTTTTATGAAACCTCTGAGCAGCTGAAAAACAAAATGAAAAAAAAAAAAAAAGAGATGATTACACAACTTTGTTGGCACTCTTGCTGCCATCATCGTTTAATAAGTCAATATATAGTATAATAAAAATATTTTTCTGCCTATTAGTGGAGACTGAAGCATTTTCCTTGCAAACACATAACTCTCATTCCGTATTTAACAATGCCCAGAGCTTCAGGACTCGCAGCAGTGTGAGTGCAGTCAGAGCCAGAGATATTAGGAATGAGATGTGCTGAATTCACTCTTACTTATCCTCTTTTTATTGAATTTAACCTTTTTTTCCAGAGGGAAGCCTACAAGCATCCAAAGTTTGTGGTTTTACTGCCCTTAGAACGGCTTCAGGAGGGATCAGATCAGAGCTGTGATTTTTGCACAGTGCTTGGACCAGCTCCTGTCATGTAATGGGGTAAGAGCCATTAAAGCTTTTGGCTGTTTTGCTTTTTTTAGTTTAATTTCCATTCAGTGGTGGCTGCCAGAGCACTCTGAGGTCTTTTAAAGGAGGCAAAACAGCTATAGAAAATAATTTCTAAGTTTAAGTGTCATAGAAGCTGTGGCCACCCCATCCCTGCAAGGCCAGGTTGGACAGGGCTTGGAGCACCTGGGCTAATGGAAGATGTCCCTGCCCCTGACAAGGGGTGGCACTGGATGGGCTTTAAGGTCCCTCCCAACCCAAACCATTCTGTGATTCCATGATGTACTCAACAAGGATCAGCTCCTGAAGGAAGTGAAGGTTTCCAGTGGGATGTGACCAATGTGGGCACTCGGGTGTCCCAAAACCACAGAGACCATCCCACCCCTCCTGGCCCTTCCTGGGGTGTCTGTGGGGACTCTGTGCTCACCTCAGTCCCTTGTGTGTCAGAGAGCAGAGACTCCTCACCCACAGTGGAGCAGGAGGTGACCCCTGAGCTCTCCATCTTTTCCTGGGATGTCCAGTGCAGCTGGATCACACCCAGCTGGGAGCAGCTGCTGGGACAGGTGATGCTGAGATGTCACCACCTTCTTCCCTGGCCCTGGGGTGTCCCTCTGGACAGGACCCTCCTTGAGCTGCTCAGGGTCTGGTGCAGTGCCACGTCTCACCCCTCGCAGCTCTGCAGACCTGCAGGGATTTAGGGCACTCCTACAGGTTTTGGTGCTGCTGGATGCACCGGCTTTGCCCTGCAACCCATTTTGAGGCAGAGGAGAGCCTGGAAAAGTTTGTCTGTCTCTCCAGGGTGTGAGTCCGTGGAGGTGTGGAGGTTAGGGAATTTTACATAAATATTTGACTATAACTTTTCAGGCAGCAGAATCGTTGCTTAGGGGCACTGTTCCTGAAATGTTTACCAACTGTGCAGTTTATTGGCAGTGGGCAGAGTAATTTAGATTGCCTCATCGTGATCACTTGAAACAATTTCAAGGAAATACAATCCTGCTTTGAATGGCTCTGTCAGATCCTTGTCTGCCTCCTTTAATTGCTTTTCCTACAGGATACTGATGCTTTAGATTGCAAATCCTCCGAGGCAAAGACTCTCCCTTTGTTCTGGTGTGCAGTGAAGGCCGGGGCTCTGGCTTGGCTACAAACATCTGGCTCTTTGAAATTCTGTGCTGGGAGAGTTCCAGGAGGGTGTGAGGGCTGGGGGGGGTCCTTTGGGTGCTGGGTGACCACACAGCTGGAATCCACAGCACCCACATTCCAGTGAGGGATGCACGTCATCATCCCTCCTTCCAACTGCCCTTGTGCATGGCACAACACAGATGGGCAGGGTGTGGAATTAATAATCTTAATTCCAATCTCCCACCTCCTCCTTTAACCAGCCAGAAGAGTTTCTCCTCTGGAATGTCCTGAGCTAAAGGCCTCACACGTGACACCTTGGGGGCTGTCATCTCCAAAAATTTTTTTGGGGAAAAAGGAGAGGTGGGAAAGATGTCATGGAGAATGGAGAGTTGGCTCTCCCACCAAAATAATCGGCCCCTCAGGCCATCTCCAGTTTCACTGAAGAGCCTCTGGTGTACCATGGCATTGCCTTCACTGATGGTGAAACTCAAGTGGCCTCAGAATAAACAAGATTTACTGGAAACAGAAAAGGCAGAGGAAAAGAAAGTGGCTGTTTTAAGGGACACAAAGCACTACCAGGGCTCATTTAAAAGCATTTCCTTCATTCCCCTGTTAGCTCTTAAAAGTGGAGGAGCTTCTGCGTTCCTCTCTTCTCTTCCTGAAGTCTCAGCCTGCCAAAATCACGGCCTCCACAGTCACCCTGCAGTCACAGCCTGGCCAAACTGCCTTCCCATTTCTTCCCCCAGAATGCACCTTCCCTCTGCTGCTGCCCTGCCAGAGGTTTGATTGCCTGGCTTTGGATATGGGATGGAGCTGCTTGACGTATTTATTAGTCAGCATCACGGGAGGCAAGGTCTAAGCCTGACATGCAGCTCTGCCATCGCCCAGAGGAGCTCCCTGCCCTCCACCCCACCTTGACCTCGCTCCTAATCCTGGGAGTAGCTCTGGCTGCCCTGCAGGGCTGGTGGTGGCCTCACATGGAGGACAGGCAGTGTCACCTCCTGCTCTGGGGCTCAGCTGTCACTTGTCCCTGAAGCAAATCCCCTATGGGCCTCTCCACCTTGGGGATAGCAGTGTCCCCTCCCCAGGGGTGCTGAGGAATCACCTGCCCCATGTCCAGGACATGTGAGCCAGCCAAGCCTGTTCTTCAGGTACAGCTGTGCACTTCCCCTGAGCACTATTCCTGCTCCAAATAGTGCTGCCAGATCAACCCCAGCTCTGTAATTCCCAACCACAGGCACTGGCAGCAACCACTGATGCCATTCTGGTCCTTGTTCCCCCCTGTGCCACCCCACCAGCCCTGCAGAATAAATGGGGGCTCCAGGGGTGGGGTTGTGTGCTGCTCTGCACCCCCAGGGACTGGCTCTGGTAACATGGAGAGGGTTCTAATGTTTGTACTTGCAATCCTGAAACCTCCTGGGAGCCCAGGGGCTTTGTGTTTGCTTCCCCAGCAAATTAATTTCCATTCAATGGTGGCTGTCAGAGCACTCTGAGGTCTTCTAGAGGTGGCAGAAGAGCTAAAGAAAATCACTTCCAGTTTAAAGTTCAGAGAAGCTGTGGCTGCCCTATCCCTGGAAATGTTCCAGGCCAGGCTGGACAGGGCTTGGAGCAGCCTGGGATAGTGGAAGGTGTCCCTGCCCATGGCAGGGGTGAAACTGGATGAGTTTTAAGGTCCTTCCAACCCAAAACTTTCCATGATTTCTGAGTTTTTAAAGCAACAAATAATTGAGCAGAATGGGTTGGAGATACCATGGAGGAAAAATGAGGTGCTTCAGTCCCTGCCAGATTGAAGCTGGGTGGTGAAGCAGAGTGAGCCTTGTCCTCAGCCCAGGACAGCATCAGCCACCACCACTCAATGGGAATTGGGGAGTGGGGTGTGGGGAAAGAGTCCTCTCTTTACTCGTGGTCACGTTGAAGCAGTTTGACCCAATCTCCTCCCCAGCAGAAGGAAAGTGGTTTCAGAGGGTTCTGATGTTCTGTGAATGAGGTGAGCACCCCAGAGAGGGGCTTGTCTTTGCTCCTGCACTGGTCAAAGTTGGCTCTGGCCATTGGAAACGTGCAAGGTGGGCATGGAGACAAAACATTCCAGTGATGGCTTGTTCTGGATGAGGGAAAGGGCTGGCTCAGAGGATGAGCTGCTGGGTACGTGGAGAGCCGTGGTCTGACTCAGCCCTGCCGGCTGGAGTAGCTGATTCCCTCTCCGTCAGTGGCATGGGGGGTTCTCCTTCCCTGAATCCTGGGCCAGGGGAGTCTGCTGGAGGAGGAGCTCCTTTCAAAGGCTGAGGATGAAGCACAGCCTGGGAACACTGAAATGAATCAAACCCTGCCAAAGTGGGATCTCTCCTGCCAGGCACATCAACCCTCTCGCCCAAGCATGATGAGGAGAATGTGGAACCCAGCTCTCCTCCCGTTGTCAGGACCACCATAAATCACTTCCTTCCTGTGCACTCATCTTCAGAATGAGCCACTCCTTGCCAGAAAGGTGAAATGCAGTAGAGAATCCTCAAAAAGAGGCAAGAGACCCCCATTTTCTCACATGCAGCTCATTTTGTTAGCTCCTGTTTCACAATCTGAAACCCGTGATTTAAAAGAAGTGTTGGTGTAAGAAAGCTGGAGTTGAACATGTGTCCAAGGGCTGGAGTTTCTCTTTCAGCAGGATAAAAGCTTGAGAGATGTCAGCAGTATTCTCTGATGGTCAGAGATGACTGGACTTTAAATTCAGATTGTCAGCTTTTTTTGTGTTACTATGGCTATTTAAGCTGCCAAGGCTCCCTGCTCAGGAAAAATGTTCACTGGGAGCTCTTCCTGGAGCACAGACCAGGATGTGGAGTGGGGTGAGGTCAGCAGGGTCTGCAGCCCCCGGGCTTCCCAGTGCAGCCCATGGCTCATGGCTGAGCACGAACCAGCTGTTTTCTTGCCTTACCTATTGCAAGAGCTGCACATTGAGAAATACAACAGCAGCGTGGTTTGCCAGCATCGTTTCTCCCTGCCCTCCAGCAAATCGGCCCCACTGGGGCACCTCTCCATGTCTGGGATCCAGCAGGGGCTTGCTGGGGGTGGCCAGACCCAGGGAGGACAGTGGTGCCTGGGGGGACAGGTCCTGAGCTGCTGAGTACATCTGAGGCTGCTCCAGCCTCTGAGTGAGGTGTGTGGTCAGTTCCCACCAGGGACCTGCATCCATGAAGGGTCTGGGGCACCAGGAGAGGCTGAGGGAGCTGGGAAAGGGGCTCAGCCTGGAGAAAAGGAGGCTCAGGGGGAACCTTCTGGCTCTGCACAACTCCCTGACAGGAGGGGACAGCTGGGGAGGGTCGGGCTCTGCTCCCAGGGAACAGGGACAAGATGAGAGGGAACAGCCTCAAGCTGTGCCAGGGCAGGTTTAGACTGGATTTTGGGAAAACTCCTTCCCAGAAGGGGTGTCCAGGCATTGGAAGGGGCAGCTCAGGGCAGTGGTGGAGTCCCCATTCCTGCAGGGATTTAACAGAGATGCGGATGTGGCACTTGGGGACATGGGTTAGTGCTGGGGGAACAGTTGGACTCCATGGCAACATCCAGCCCCCAGAGATGTTCACCAGGGGCAGATGCAGAGGGTCCCAATTCCCTTTTGACCCACCAGAGCCTTTTTCCTTCCCTTGTGGGGGTCACCAACCCCCCCGCCTCGGGGTGTCCAACCCCTTCCACGGAACGGGGCATCAGGGCAGGGATGTTTCCCTGCTGCCAGACCGGGCTCAGGCTCATCAGGCATTTTCCCTGCTGTGTTCTGCTGTACGGAGACAAATCTGTAGGGAAAAGCTGGAGTCAGTGGCCAGAACAGCTGCTGCTCGAGGGGGTTGTTATGACAAAGTGAGCGTCACGGTTGCTGCAAAATAAACGGAGTGGGGAGCAGGTCAGGCACTGCCTGAAAAATTAGGTCAGTGGCACGCTGGGCGCCGGGGAGGATGGGAGAGGAGCAGAGATGTTGGTTTGCTTGAGCTTTTCTCTTGGTAAGGCTGAAACTTCCACGTCTGACCATCGAATGTTGGGTGAAAGGGCTTGGCTAACTCTGACAGGGAATAAAGGGTCTCTCCACACCACGTCCTGCCTCAAGATGTAGCAAATTCAGGGATGGGAGCGGAAAATGAAAGCTGAAAAACAAGGATTTTTCTTTTGTCACCCCAAAGTCAGTGATACCCACCCGTCCTGGGACAGGGCTCAGAAACTGGGAAGCTGGCAGCCAAAACGAGCTCATTTTATGTTAGCAGTGCTGATTGTCACTGTGCCCTAGGCAGGGTCAGGGTCCTCACCTGGGGGTCGTGGGGCGGGAGGGAGGATGGCAGAGCCTGGGAGCGGCTTCCCACGGGTTCCAGGCACCCTCTCGTGGTGAGCGCCCACGGCGGGATGTGGGGCCGGGGGTGACACCGAGAGGGGCTCGGTCCTTGGCACCGCACAGGGGGACCCGCCAGCCCTCCCAGGGAATCCATGCTGGCAGCTGGGATTTATTTCTGCAGCCTCAGGACAGCGCAGGGTGGGTCCCACTGTTCGGTGCAGGGTCCCCCTGCTCTCCCCACCTGCAGGGAAAGCGATAATGTGGACAAAACACTTGAAGCTGGTTTCTCCTCCGGCTGGATCAACCTGCCCTGCTCCTTCTGACGCGTTTCCCCCTGAGAGGATCTTGCAAAATAAATCAGTGCTTTGCATAAACAAAGCCCCGAGAGGTGTCGGTGAAAAAAACAGCTCTCGGCAGCTTCACAAATGCAGCTTTTTCTATGAAAGCGAACACAGAAGTTTTCCCTCCAAAACCCCTCGGCTCAGGGAATGATTTCTCCATCTGGCCATACAGTTTCCCCCTCCCACCACCTGGGAGCCAAATCTCAGCTGCTGAAAGGTGCCTCCCCTTCCTCTCGCCCCTTCAGGGGGCCTTTGAATCAAAATCCCAGCGCGTTTTCCCTGCGGGAAGGCTCCGCTGCCTGTGCTGGTTCCTTGTGCTGCCACGTCCTGCAGCCTGGCACCTGAGCACAGAGGCGGCTCGGGTGTCCCCACGGGTGGGTAGAGCATTGTCCCACCAGCACAGCCCCCGCTCCCGAAGTGTCCGAGCCCTCTCCCCCACCTGCCCGGTGCGCGCTGCCTTTGCTTCCTGCGACTTTAAAGTTCCCTCGGTGCGCAAAGCAAAAGAGGGAGGAGAAAGCGTTTCATCATCGCTCCCGGGAGCCGACTTATAAAAAGTTGACGCTCCCGCTGCCCGGCTCACTCGCAGCCTTGGAGGGATTTCGGCACGGTCCGTGCGGGCTGCGGGCGGCGGGACGGGCCGGAGAGCGCCGGGAGCGCACGCACAGCCCCACGATCCCGGGATCCCCGGGAAGCTCTCGCCATGGGAGTCCACCCCGAAGTTGGCAAATCCCCAGTTGACATCCCCAAGAGCTCCAGCACCTGCTCCAGGAGTATCTTCTGCAACATCAAGGTGAGGATGGGGCAGGGATGCTGGCGGGGAGGGAGGGGATTCCTGCCTGGAGAGGGACCCCCAGCTCACCGCACGCATCCCCGTGTCCCGCACCGCGGGTGGAACGAAGGGTTTTGGTGATGCAGGAGCTCCTGGGGAATCCTGCCCTACCGGGGGGCTCTGTGGGTTCGGAGTGATGCACCCACCCCATGGAGCAGCTCTCCGTGAGCTTCCCCACGGCGTCTGGGACACGGTGTGCGGCTGCCTGGGGAATGATTAACCACATCCTGGTGTGAAAAGAAAGCACTGCCCTACAATAACACGGGCTTGCTTTAAAAAACTTGGGTGAGCGGAGTTTTTGAGTGACAGAAACCAAAGCTCGGTGGGTTGAGGTGAGTTTTCCCGTGCTGGCTGCCCAGTTCCTCACCTGAGAGCCGCCCCTGCCTGAGCTCAGTGCCTGCGTGACAGCACACCGCTCACCTGGCCGTGTGTCACACCCTGCCACCATCCCGGCCTCACACCGCCCCTCACCTGGCTTTTCCCTGGTTTTGGATGTGCACCGGGGCTGCTGCACGTGCTGGTTCCTGTCCTGGGGACATTCGCCTGGATGTCCTTGGAACCGGGGGATTTCCACGCCTCACTTGGCAGCACCTGCACACATCGGCACCTGGAGCAGCCGGGTGCGGTTTTTGGGAAGGCTCCGGGGATGTTGAACCCCTGGTGCCGGTGCTGCCCGGGCCGGGCTGTGTTTTCCCACCCGTGTTCCTGGATCTCTGTGTGTGCTGTGGTGTGCCAGCACTTCCCAGCCCGGGCTTTTCAAGGATGTGTGGCCGTGGGTAAGGTGTCGTGGTCGGGATGGGTTTGGGCTCGGTTTGCCATCAAGCTTAACTCACACATGAAGGACGGTGCTGCCCTCTCCTCCCCGGACTGTGCTGGATTCTGTGGGAATGCTGTAGGGTACCACGGAGCTGTTCCCAAGCTGCTGCTCCTCCTCCTGAGAGCTCCCAGGGCTGGAGGCATGATCCCAGGTGATGTCTCCCACTCCCATACCCCTGAAGGTCCCCACTGCCCGGGCTGGGCTATTCCAGCAGGTGACTTGATGACACTTTTTGTCCGTGAGCTCCAGGAGAAAGATCTTGAGATTACCCTGTGCGATTTGGGGCTGCCTGTGGGCTACACTGATGTTCCTCTGTCCCCTGCTCTGCTGGAGGTGCAAAATGTGCCCCCAGCCCCCTTCCAGGCTGCTGCAGTAATGACCCTGACTTGGGGTGAGTAAAGTCACCCAAAACCAGAGCCCTTCTTGCAGTTCATGGTCTTTCCTGGAAACTGGCAGCAAGCAAAAATATCCTGGAGCGAAAAAACATTGCCAAACCCTCTTGCAGGATGTCAAATTTCGGATTAAAAAACAAAAGCCCCAACAAATAAATGCTACTCCATTTGTATAGCCCATAGGCAGCTGCAGGGTGTGGGATGTGGGTGCCCCAGAGTCAGGCTGGGTGCTCGGCACCCCACATGCCCCAAGGCATTTCCCTGGGACCTTTTAGGGGCATCTGGCCAAGGGCAGATGATTTGGGGGTGTCACTTTGCTAGTGGCAGGAAAAACATTGCCTGAAGAAAAGCTTTAAAAGCTTCTAGATTAAAATCATTTCTGGTTTAAAAAGTCAACAGTTTGGCAGTGCCACTGTTCAAGAGCGTGAAGGAACAGTTTGAGCTCTGCCCAAACATGCTCCTTGGCATCAGAGGGATGATGTGCTCCATCTGGGATGGTGGGCAGTCAGGACACCCATCCCTCAGAGAAATATTCTTGCTTTTAAGAGCAAATGTATAAATTGACAGGCAATAAGATCCCCCACCCTTTCCTGGCTATTCACTCTTCCTGTCCTGAGACATTTGCATGAAAAACATATACATTAACAAAAGAACTGCTTCAGGGTCAGAAAGCATTAGCATTAGTGTGCAGTGTCAGTCCTCTCAGCCCCCAAAAATGAGGAGGATATCAAAGTGTCGCAGTGGAATTTCCAGGTTTGGGGAGTTTTGGAGTGAATGGTCATCAGAGGGCAAGGTGTGGTGAACATCTGGATTTGAAAGGGTTTGTAGCTTTTATTTGTACAAGAAGCCACTGGTGCTATGAATGATGGATTATAAAAAAGCCTCCAGCCCAAAATTTTATGGGAAGCTGTGGGCATCACCCTCCCCAGAGCCATCAGACACAACATCCTCATACAGGCATTGGCAGTTTCTGATGGGGACAATGTTTCCAACGCAACAAAATTCCCTGCTTTTAACAGGCTTGGAAGGACGTGATTAAGACTTGGAAGATTTAACCACGAAGCTCATATTCAATCCCCAAAGCCCACGTGATGGGATCACATTCAGGGTGTCTTTTGCAGGGTTGGGGCCAAAATAACAAATTATTTTTCCATGGAAACCATCTTGCCCCTCCATGATCCCTGTGACAGAGACCACCACCCCCTGCACTGACCCCCATCTCTCTCAGGGTGTTTTCCAGAGCTGAGCCCATTGCCACTGGCGTTTGGAGGAGTGGGAACACAGTGGTGCCAGGGATGGGCGTCAGGGAGGGAGAAGTCTGGTGGAAAGGGGCAGTTTGAGGGATTCTGTGGGGGTCTGAAGAGTGGGATGGTGCTGGAGTCGTGGGGACGCTGCTCGGGATGCAGGAACGGTGCAGCTGCGCTTCAGGAAGGAATTCCCTGTGGATGTGGGCTGGGATCTGTGTGCTTCCAGCTGCTCCCCGCTGCCTCTGGAGCCCGGCTGGGACATTTCCATGGGGTGCTGTGGGGTCACTCCCGGTCACACGTGGGTATTTAATGGCTGTGCAGGGACACTGAACGGGCTCGGTCCGTGCTGATACAGCCGGGCTCCGCCTGGCCCGGCCGGAGTGTGATTGCCGCAATGAGCACAGCCACTGCTCTGGTGTGAGTGCAGGGCTGCCGAGCCCTCTGCACACTGCTCCCACCCTGATCCCCCTGGAAGATCACGAGCACAACATCTAAAGCCTTCGGGTTCTGGGGCTGGGAGGTTTTGGGGCTGCTGGGCTCTGACCTCGGCCAGAAACCTGGAGCATCCCCATAATCCCATAGTATTGGTGCAGATGGGGGTGATGATGAGGCATTTCAATGGGATATTGGGTAGAAATTGTTCCCTGTGAGGGTGCTGAGGCCCTGGCACAGGTTTTCCAGAGAAGCTGTGGCTGCCCCATCCTTGGTAGGGAACAAAGCCAGGTTGGATGAGGCTTGGAGCACCCAAGCTTCCACCCGGGCTAGTGGAAGGTGTCCCTGCCCATGGCAGGGGTGGAACAGGATGGGCTTTAAGCTCCCTTCCCACCCAAAACATTCCATGGTTCTGTGATTTCTCTGCTGAGCAGGGACGTCCCCCTGCTTGGGCATCCCCCAGAGCTGCCAGGGTTGTGCTGCCTGGCACTGGGGCTCGGGGGATTTGCAGCTCTGCTGCTCGCCAAATGCAGGATGAACCCAACCTTCAGGTGGATGCCAGCACCTGGGGGCACTGGGGACACCGAGAACCTCCCAGCCTAAAGGATTAAAACAGGTTTAAAAGGTGGAGAAGGTGGTTGGTCCTTTTGATACCCACATATGGCCAGGGACCTCACCAGCATCCCCCAGTCCAGAGCCCCAACCATGTGATTTAAACTCATGTTGGGCTTGATGATCTTGGAGGTCTTTTCCAACCTTAATGATGCTACGATTCTATGTCCATTTTCTGTTCTCAGACAACCACTGGAAAAGGATTATTTCACAGGAATTCTCTGTTTACAGAGCCTCAGATTTTTTGGCTTCTTCTCCTTTACTGTCTCATTCGTGGTTTTGAACTATTTTAATTGATTTTGGGATCCCCAGAAAGATGAGAAGGAGGAGAGCTTTATAAATATCTTTTGATTTAGAGGAGCTGGAGTAGTTTCAGCTGGAAGCTGGAGAGCACAGAGGAGCAGTGTGAAAGTGTTGTGAGTGCAGGCAGGAGGAGGCTTTTTTTTCCATGCCTGTAAACTGCATGGCATGGAAAAGGAAACAGGAGGACGACAGAGAATAATTCTCGCTTATGCCAGCCGGAGGTGATCCAGAGAGAGAGATTTAAAAGCCTTAGGGGAGGTTTAAATTGGGTGTTGTACTGGGGCAGGGGCAGGGAGGGGATGGAAGAGGGTAGGAGAGGGGACAACAAGGTCAGGAGGAGACGGTGGCCTCTCAGAGTGTGACGAGGCTTGAGAGCATCCCGGGATGAAGGTGTTGGGAGCAGTGAACAGGAGCAGGGAGCTCCCACCTCCCTGGGGAGTCTGGATGTCTCCTGCAGAGGAAATGGAGTCTGGCCTTGGGCTCTGAGGTCCCAACAGCAGCAGAGCAAGTTTTTTGTCCCTTCCTTCCAAGGGACTAAAGGAATTTGCTGAGGAGAGTATTCCAGAAGCCTGGAGATGTACCAGTTGTGCTCTTACATCCTGTTGGAAAAGATTATGAATTGCTTTGTTTAGCCACAACAGGAGATTCATCAAGTCACAGATCTGGAGGTTTGGAGAGGGAAACCCAGAAAGGAGAAAGTCTTGACTGATTAGAGCCATTGATTTGAGCAAGAAAATCAAAGCAATATTTCAACCCTGGGCACTGTGCAGGCAGGCACGGCGGGTTGGGTGAGTGTTTGTGGCAAAGACACAAAGAGGGTCCTTAGTGACACGGGGAGAAGGACCTGCAGTGACCAGGGCCTTCCAGCATTTGTGGTGATGGTGCTGGCACCAGACAGGTTGGGTTTGGATGGTCCAGCACTGTGGTCACGTCTGCTTTTGGTGGGATCAGGCTCCAGAAGGGAAGGACCACCCGGTCTTCACCAACACCACCAGCAGTGGGGTAAGGAAAGAGATGGCTTGGAAAGTTAAGTGGGATCAAGGTCTAGGAGACCTGAGACAAGGGAATTTTATGAGGGGCGAGGTGGTTGGGTGCCCAAACACAAGCAAGGAGTGGTCAGCGTAGATAAGATTATGGGGAGCGGGACGGGAGAGGAGTGACGCTGATAGGGAGCACGAGGCACGGGGAGGGACGAGTGTTTGCACACACTGCTGGGGCAGGCAAAGCCAGCCAGCCTGGACCTGCCCTCAGGGAAACCCTGCTCGGATCCTGATGCCCCAGCATGAAGAGACACCTTCAGGAAAGAACGAAGGAAGACCAAGCACCCAACCTGCCGGAGGATGCCCGGCATCCTATTTCTTGGGAAGCATTCCCACACTGAGGGTCTGTCTGAGCAATCCTCCACAGCCAAAAAACCTCCATTCTGGGCAAAGCTGGGCTCACATGGGCCTTGCAAAGTCATCAGGATACAGTGCCAGGAAATCTCGTGTCTTGTGTTGCAAAAAGAGCAAATATTGTCTTTGCACGTGACAGTTGTGGGGTGTAAAACGTGCCTAGCTTGGCAGTAGACAGTTGTCATTCCAGCACTCTTCCAGCAATCCCTAATCAGGTCAATTTTTATATTATTTTATTATTTGCAGTAGAAGTCCCACTTAGAAGCCAGCTTCTGCTATCAGAGCAGGATCAGAGGTTCTGTGCTAAAGGATGGGTTCTGTGCAGGGTATTTGGTTCTTTTGGGGAAATGCTGTGCTTTTTTTCATCTTTCATGGTACTTTTTGATCCACAAATCCAGGCAGCTGCCCATAGGAAAGTGATGCCAAGGAGGGATGTATTCCCCCACACCTCCCTACACTTTCCATATCCAGCTGATATATTTCTTTTAGACTGAGTGAACTCAGCTGTCCTACTGCAGGAGGATCTCCCAGTGCAAACTCTATGCAAACTCTAAAATAAACACTCTGTCTTCTCCCTATTAAAATTTTGTAATTCCTACAATTCATCCCTCACTCTCCTTTTTTCTCTCTTGCAAGCTCAGGAGATTAAAGTGGAGGGAGTCTCCAGAGGTGGGTAGCTTGCAGTCTGCTGCTTTTGGAGGAATGTTCCCTGATTTTGGGAGAAAAGTCTTCTGACTTTCCACTCAGGTCGAACAATTTTGCTTTGGACTCAACTCCAATTGTACCCTGCTTAGGCAAAGAACTAATGGAGCATCCTTACTCCTAGTCCTTCCCAAAGGTTCACTCCATCCAGCCAGATTAATTTTGCTCTTGGCCACGTCCTGCTTTGGTGTCATCGCTCACCTGGGAGAAGGAGAACTTGGATAAGTTCTGTGAGGGTGTCCAGCTCTCCAGGCACTCCTTGTGTCCATCTAGTGAACAAAGCCCTGGCTCTTCCCATCCCCAGTGCCATGGGAAAGATGCCGGGGGGCACGGAGATTAGCACAAGTGCCGTCAACATTTCCACCCTCTTTATCTCCAACCAAGGCTGCCAAGGGGAAGACACTGAAAAATGAGGTGAGGGATGGCTTTGGACATGAGCTGTGGAGGCAGAGCAAAGAATTAACCCTTAACTCACTCCTCCAGGTGGAGCAATGGCCATGCCACACGTAGCAGGATCCTACCAAACCAGTGGTCCCTGCAGAGCAGAGTTAGGCTCCCACCTGGAAGAGTCTTATCCTGACTCCTGGAGATCCCTGGAGGCTCCACAGAGATGGTTCACTCTATGGGATGAAACCTGAGTATTTGTTGGAGACATCTCAGACAGAAGTTTAGGCTGGGATTGATTGAATGCTTGCCAGCTCCCGTTGTCCGGAGCATGGCAGGACCAGCGCTCCCCCTTCCCTGGAATGGGGTGGGTTTCTCTTCCTTTGGAAAAAGCACTGCCCTGGGAGGTGCTGGTCCCCACGAGCTGGGTGGGGGCAGCAGCCTGTGTCCCCCAGGAGTTTGCTTCCCTTCTAAATGCAGCTCCTTTTGGAAAGGAGTCAAGTGCCTTGTATAAACAGCCTGGAGCCAGCATTGCTCCGACAGAAGTGCAGGGATGATTACGAGCACAGTTTGGGGGGGTCCGTGTGGGTGCACGCCTTTGGCCTTCCCGTGCTGCTCCCTGCCTGTCCTGCAGCTCCAAAAATACACCAGGCTCCCGTGGGAGCCTCTGCTGTGGAGGGTCAGCACTTGGGAGTGCCCCCAGCTCCTCAACCTCCCACCGTGCCTTCGGCCTCGCGTCGGCTCTGCGTCAGCCAAACCTCCCTGCTTGAGAGTGACCTGGCTCTTCCTTGAGAGCCCCTTCTTGTCACCAGGGAGGATGGATTGGGGCAGCAGAACACATCTGGTGCAGCTGGAAGGGCTGGTTTCCATGCACCAGCGGGTTGTGGGTGGTCAACGTGAACGTGTGGGGATGGGAACGTGTGGGAAGAGAGACAGGGATGGGAGAGACCCGTGAGGACCCGTGAGGGGACACAGGAGAGTGGTGCCCCTCATGTCCACCAGCCTCAGGCAGTGCATGGACTCCTTCTGGGGAGCCCTCCAAGTAAGGCCCTCTCCCAGATTTTTGTACTCAGAGCCTTCAAGGTTCGGGATGTCTTTATTTTAATTAAAACAGAGTCTCTGAATGCAGGGGAAATCTTGAATCGGGTCTCATCTCGCCTCCAGACACTCGGAGTGTGTCTGGAAAAGCCACACTCCTGTCCTGGAGCAAAGGTTGTTTTCCCTTTCTCTGGCTGTTTTGGGGAGCAGGTTCTTCCCAAGATTAAAAAAAAAAAAAAAAATCACCCCGCCCTTCCCCTCCCATTCTCTGGGCTCTGCACATCTGAGGGCTGAGGCTGCTGTGTGGTCTCAGGGTGGGATCACATCCCTGGAGCATCCAGGATCCAGGAGCTTTGCTGCCTTTCCGGTTAATCCCACAGACAAGAGCTGGATTAGAAGGACCCATGGGCAGGGGGAAGCAGTCACACCCCAAGGTTTTCCTCTCCCTTTGCTGGTGCTCTCCAGCTGCATTTCTCCCACCTCATTTTTGCCTCCTGGCAGGCAGCCCCAGCCTGTTCCCAGGCATCTCTGGATCCAGGGGTTTTGGCCATCCCAGGTTATCATCAAGGCATAAACACATCTCGGGTCCTCTCCTGGCAGTTCTGCTTTTTTCTCCCTGCCCTCTCTACCCACAGCTTGTCCCTCTCCTCTCCTCTCCTCTCCTCTCCTCTCCTCTCCTCTCCTCTCCTCTCCTCTCCTCTCCTCTCCTCTCCTCTCCTCTCCTCTCCTCTCCTCTCCTCTCCTCTCCTCTCCTCTCCTCTCCTCTCCTCTCCTCTCCTCTCCTCTCCTCTCCTCTCCTCTCCTCTCCTCTCCTCTCCTCTCCTCTCCTCTCCTCTCCTCTCCTCTCCTCTCCTCTCCTGCTGCGGTTCCCATGGTCCCTCCATGCCCCCACCCCATCTCCTGCCCACCCCAGCATTCCAGGGAGCCAGGCTGCCTCTCCTCCTCACCTTCCCTCTGTGCCAGCATCCTCTCTGCCCTCGATTCTCCATCTGCCCTGGGATTGGGCTGACATTTGCCGCACTAAATTCAGTCCTGGTGATCCACCCTCTTCCCTCCCTGTTGGTAAACAGCTTTGCCTCCCCGGCTGACGCCTGGCTCCGGGAGAGCTCCATGTCCAGCTGCTCCAAGCTCAGTCCCCGAGCTTCCTTGCTCCAGTGGCTTCAGCAGAGTCTGGCCAGAGCCACATGAACAAAAACTCTGGCAACGAGATCCCCTCTCCTGTTCCCATCCTGGCAGGAGTCACTCTGCAATGATTCCAGGTCATGCCTGGGGAAGGTGGTGGATGCAGCTTCCACCCGCAGGATTTTATCCTGGGATGGGATTTCGAGTGTGGGAGCTGATAGTGGGAGGGGGAGAGAGGTCATTCAGCTTCAAGAGTTTACTGGCAGACATTCCACTTCCACTTTGGCCCTGTCTGGGAGGATTTCCCACGTTACACCCCAAATTCCTGTTCTGCAGCTTTTTGTCGGGGCAAAGTCCCAGCTTGGGACTTTGTCCTCTCCTGGTTATTGCAATGGCAATACCAGCCTGATGCCAGCCTGCCTGATCTCACCCCTCCTAGATATGGCTGGTGACTCCATGATGGCAGCTTGGGCCTGTGATCCTTCTTTCCTAATTTTTTGGGTGTGTGCCTCTCTCCTTTGTCTTCCCCGTGGTCTCCAGGCTTTTCCAAGCCTGCCCTCACATTGCCAAGGCTCCATTTTCTCCTTCTCCTTCATCTCCATCTTCTTCTCTTCTGCTATCTGTCAGCATCTCTCCCATCCCTTATGCTTTTAGATTCCCAGCCAGGTCTTTTGGCTGGATCTCTCCACTCTCACAGGAAAAGACCCCTAAGAAAACATTTTCTTGCCTATCTTCTACCCAAATTCTGCTACAATTGCTGGACTTGGCCCTGCATCATCCTCTGCTCCCAAAACACAACTCCACCCACTTATGGAATTTGCATCCTCCAAGCTGGGTGGATAATTCTGGTCTTCTTTGATTTTTTTTTTTTATCATTTAGTGAGTCAGGGCTACTGGGTGCTACCACCCTCCCAAGTAAATACTCATAAGGACTATTGCTGCTCTCCTGGCCAGGGACATGAGAGATTTGTCAGTCCTGCAGTACCTTTGATCCCCCATCCATCATCCCTCACTTCCCAACGTTATCATTGAGGGACACTCTTCCGGTATTCAGCAAATATTTGATTTCCTGTGAATATAAATTAAAATACTTTCCCCCGTTTGTTTCTTTTGTTGTTATTGTTGTTTGATTGTCTTGGCTTTTCTTTTAATTGATTTTAAAATACTTTTGGCACCGTGTGGATGCATTCCATTCCAAGTAAAATAAAGGAAAGCTGTTCTGACTAAATATAGATCAAAAGACACTTGTGAGCTGCCTCTTGCATCCCTGGCTGAGAGCGCTCTCCTCTCGTAGCCCACCCGGGCTCTTTCAACCAGATTTGTCCCTAAGCTCTCTGTATTCCTTCCTCTGCCTCTGCTCAGCTTGGCTCCTGGCTCAGCTCACTGCCTGGCTCAAGGGAAGCTGCTGGGTTTGGAATATTCCTTTGGAGTCTTCCAGTAGTGAGACCACGCTGTGCATATTTCATCCTCTCCCTCTGGGGCTTTTAACACTCTTTTTCGACTTTTTCGAGCAACACCCCTTGGAGCAGGTCTGGTTAATTGACTTTCCAGCTGAGTGAATCCATGCCAGAGGTGCAGCCAGTGTCCGTGGCCAGCTGGAATACACTCCTGCAGGATGTGGTTGCCAGCAGTTACACAGCAGCAGGGCACTGTGGTCTCTTATGGCCTCAAAGGGTGCATGGAAAGGCTCACATGGGATATCAGGGGAAATTCTCCACTGAAAGAGTGGATAATCATAGGAATAGGCTGCCCAGGGAAGTGCTGGGAAGTTTCAAACCATCCCTGGAAGTTTCAAACAGCAAGTAGATGTGGCACTTCTCAATATGGTTTGGTGGGCATGGCGGTACTCGGTCAAAGGTTGGACCTGGTGACCTTGGAGGTCTGTTCCAGCCTCAATGAGTCTGTGATTCCAGCTGGATCCTCACTGGGGTGGCACTCTTTGTTTGCCCACAGGTGTTTGTGCTGTGCCATGGGCTCCTCCAGCTCTCCCAGCTCCTCTACAGCGCCAACTTCAAGAGCAGCCTCACCACCATCGAGAAGCGCTTTGGGCTCTCCAGCCTCTCCTCAGGTTTCATCTCCAGCTTGCACGAGGTAAGTGGGAGAGAAACACCCAAAGGGTGGCCAGGGCCTGGGGGGCACCTTCCCAACCGGGTCTCAGGGCTGTTCACACCCAGGGCTTCCTCAGCCTCCGTGTGCTGGGAGGAGCAGCCGTGCTGTGCTCTGGGACACGCCTTGTTCTGCTCTGCCACATCCAGGGGGGAACAGAGGGTCCTGTGGTGGTGGCCCTTGGACAAGAGCAGACTTCCACTGGGTGGGATTCCAGAATGGTTTGGGTTGGAAGGGACCTTAAAGTTCATCCCATCTCATTCCATCCCCTGCCATGGGCAGAGACACCTTCCACTAGCCAAGGTTGCTCCAAGCCTGGCCTGGGACACTTCCAGGGATCCAGGGACAGCCACAGCTTCTCTGGGCACCCTGTGCCAGGGTCTCACCTCCCTCACAGGGCAGAATTCCTTCCCAATAGCCCATCTAAGCCTGCCCTCTGGCAGTTTAAGGCATATTGCTGAGCTGGCTGAGGATTTTCTCACAAACACTTTCTTATCAAGAAATCCCTTGGAATAAGTTCTCGTTCACGTTTTCAGGAATTCTGTCCTTCCTAGCAGCTCTTCAAGGCCTGGCAAAGGCCAGGAAATGGTCTGCTGGCAGAGACTCTTTTTGCTGGCACTAAGTGGCAGCACACTTATTCGTGAGCTCCCTGGTGAGCACATGGGATGGTCTATCAAGAAGCTGGTAACCGGGAATCTTCCTGGATCCTTGGGGAAGTGGGTGCCCAAGTCTTACCTCAACCAGCATGAACATTTTGGGATTAAAAAGATGTCTCAGGGCCCACTGAGACTTCCTGGTGCCTGTGACTGTGTGAGGTGCCCTGCCTGTCCAAGACAACAATCTTATTGCGTTGGTGCCTACAGCAATTCCAAGAACAAAACCCACAAAGAGGCAAACAAGGGAGCCCACGCAAACATAAATACAAAGTTTTCTTAGCCATACATAGAATCTCAGGATGGTTTGGGTTGGAAGGGACCTTTAAAGGCCATCTTGCCTAACCTCCTGCAATGAGCAGGGACAGCTTCAACATGCCAAAGTTAGAAGGATGTTTAGCTTGTCTGGAGTTGTCAGAGCCCATGTAATGGGAATTTTGTGGTGTTCACCCACTCTCCTGAGTGAGCTGTGTGGTTTCATGGCTCTCTAGCTGATGCTGTCTGCAGTTGTAAATGTCCAGGGCCATAAATATTTGCAGTGAACTGGACTTTGTAGCAGGGCTCATGTCTGTTTGAGTCACAGGGATGGAGGCAATGTTTCATTCCTTGCTGGTTTTGGAGGAATTGTCAGTTTATGCCACATTGGTCGATCTCTTCTCCCAGGGAACAAGGGACAAGACAAGAGGAAATGGCCTCAAGCTGTGCCAGGGGAGGTTTAGTTTGTGTATGAGAGAAAATGTCTTCATTGAAAGGGTTGTCCAGCCCAGCACATCTGCCCAGGGCAGTGGTGGAGTCCCCATCCCTGGAGGGGTTTAACAGACGTGTGGATGTGGCACTTGGGGACATGGGGCAGCGGTGGCCTTGGCAGTGCTGGGGGTATGCTTGGACTTGATGTTCTTGGAGGGCTTTTCCAGCCTAAAGGATTCTGTGGTGCCTGTGGGATGGGGGACAGGTGTGGGTGCTGAATAAGCCCCAGATCACAGGGAGGCTGTGATGTTGTTCCTGCCAACAAGGGATGGATGCCCAGAGGTGGCCGAGGAGTGATGCTCTGTCTGGAGATGAGAAGGGAGCACTGGGTGCTGTGAACACGCAGGGCAAGGGGATGAAACAGCTCCTGATGAGAGACCCGTCCACCCACCCAGACACAGGGCCTGGATGTCCCCTGTGACCTCTTCTGACGTTCCTCCCTCTTCTCTGTGCCTTTTCCAGATCGGCAACGTGGTGCTCATCATCTTTGTCAGCTACTTCGGCAGCCGAGTGCACCGCCCGCGCGTGATCGGGGCCGGGGGGCTGCTGCTGGCCCTGGGGGCTTTCCTGGTCACCCTGCCACACTTCCTGTCCGGCCCCTACGAGTTCACTGCACTCAGCACCGGTGAGTGCCACCACATGTGCCCCACAAACCCAGATCCAGCTGTGCCAGGATGGGTGACGTGCGGCTGCCCAAAAAAAGAGGGTGGTTTTAGGGTACACGTGATTCAAACAGTGGTTGAGCACAGAGCCTTCAGGTGGGCAGTGGCTGATTAAGCCTGACATGGTTATAGCTTTGGAACCCCCTCTGAATGCAAAAATCGCATGTGGGATTTCTTCTGTCTCTCCTGCACGATATTCCAGCTGTTTTTACAGGATCATGGAATGGTTTGAGTTTGAAGGGACTTTAAAGCCCATCTCATTCCACCCCGTGCCATGGGCAGGGACACCTTCCACTATCCCAGGTTGCTCCAAGTCTATCCTTGAACACTTCCAGGAATGGAGCAGCCACTGTTTCTCTGAGAGAGAGGAGGTTTAGATTAAATATTAGGGAGAAATTCTTCTCTGTGAGGGAGGTGAGGCCCTGGCACAGGGTGCCCAGAGAAGCTGTGGCTGCCCCTGAATCCCTGGAAGTGTCCCAGGCCAGGCTGGACAGGGCTTGGAGGAACCTAGGACAGTGGAAGGTGTCCCTGCCTGTGGCAGGGGTAGGAATGAGATGGGCTTTAAGGTCCCTTCCAACCCAAACCATTCTGGGATTCTGTGATAAAGCAAAGCTCCCCTGCCACCAGAGCCTGTTCTGCTCTGGCCAGGATCCTTAGGATCCAGTCCAAGGAAGGCTCCTGCTTTAACTGGGAAGGCTTTGGGAACAAGCTCGTGCATATGATGGCAGCTCTGTTTTCTACACAGAATGGAATAAGCAGGAGAACCAGCATCACTTGCCACAAGACTGGCTTTGTCTCTCCAAAGTGGTTTTGGTCCCTAAATCCTCAGAATGCTGACGAGCCTCAGGCTCTGTGGGGAGTGCCACCTTGGAAATCCAGACCTCTGCTCGTCCCCATCTGATGATTTTTGAGTTTGGAGAGTAAATCAGGCATCAGACACCAAGTTTTCCAGCAGCTTAAAGTCATGCATCAGGCTATGGACAGGACAGGATTTGGGGCAGGGGCTGGTCTTACTGCAAAGGAAATGAGGAAGGAGCAGGTGTCACCCTGGTCCCTGCCCAGAGCTGGGCTCCCTGTGGGGGGGAATAGGTACAACAATAAGGGAACTGGACAGGAATTATGCATTGGTCAAGTAATTCTGATGCCCCAATTGATTAGTGTTGGACTTGTGTGCAACCATGGAAGTATAACCAGAAATCAGTGAAAAGGTTGAAAGAAAGTACCAAGAACTGTGTTTGACCCAAAAGTTCTGTGCAGAGCATGATTCTTGCAGAACTCCTTTGCTAAACTGAACAGGATTGGAGGATGGACTGCAAAATCAGATGGACAGGGCAGAGATATTGAGATTATGAGGACTGTCTGATGATGGAAAAGAACACATTCGGTGTGTGAACAGCCCCTGAAGATACTTCAGTCCTGGTTGGAGTGTCCATGGCAGTCTTGAGCAGGGTGAAGACCCCGTGTCTGGGCTGTGTGAAGAAGCGAGGGCCATGTTTTGGAAGGAGCTGGGCTCCTCCTGAGCCATGAGGGCAGCAGAGATTCAGGGCAGGGTGTCCTGCTTAGGACAGCCAGCTGACCCCAGTGGGCATCACTCCCTGTTCCTGCCCAGGTACCACAAGGGAGCAGAGACCACAGACAGCAAAAACCAGCCATGGGTTAGGTCTGCCCTCATTAAACCTTCACTCAATGGCATGAACTCTTTAAAAGTTTGATTGAAATCACAGCCTGGTTGTTTGCTACCCTGACCTCAGTGCAATACTCCAAAGGAAGGGCAGGGTGATGAGAACTACTGAATAAAATGAGCAATCCATCCAAAATCCAGCAGTTTGTGCTTACTCAGCAAGTTTGGGAGATTCCTGCTCTTTGGGGATTTAGTGTGGGAGGAGGCAGTGGATGTACCCAGTGTTGAAATGCTCATTTTTTTCTTTCTCCTCCAGGTAACAAAAGCCAGGGGCAGGTTGAGCTGTGCTATGCAGAGAGTAGATTTGTGTGCCCAAACACCACCCGAGACCCCCAGAAGGAGGCCAGCAGTGTGTGGGCCATGATGGTGATTGCCCAGCTGCTGGCTGGGATTGGCACTGTGCCCATCCAGCCCTTTGGGATATCCTACGTGGACGACTTTGCAGATGCCAACAATTCCCCACTGTATGTTGGTAAGTGGGACCATTGCTGTACATTGTTTTGTTTCACAGAATCCCAGGATGGTTTGGGTTGGAAGGGACCTGAAAGCTCATCCAGGGACACTTTCCACTAGACCAAGTTCTCCAAGCTCCAGCATCCTTGTCTTCCCTTTGCAATTAAGGATCCAATGAATTGATCCCTTAGAATTCCCAAATCTGCAAGGAAAATGAATGAAAGAGGACTGAAGGAACCTGAAAGGTTCTGAAGAGGAAGGAAAGTGGGACTGGTGTGTTGTTTATAAAACAGGTGCTCCCTTTAGGGCCGTGGGAATGTCTGTCAGGGTGAATGGCTCTGGGTGATCCAGGTTGCCTCGATACAGCAGAAATTCCATCTCCCCAAGTCTCGTTCCATTTTATGTCTGATGCAGCTCAACCCACTGTCTCCTTTTAAAAATCTTGAGAAGGTTGTGTAGAGTTTCTCTCAAGGAGGGAACTTGGATCCTGTCGTTGCAAACGAGTCAAAAGAAAATGTTCTGATCTTATGGGTTATCTATTTCAGAGTGGGAGGGTTCAGCTGACCCAGGGTTGTTTTTGCCCTCAGAATCTTTCACCTCTCCTGACGTTTGTATCAAATGTTTTTCCTTGGGCTGAGGATTAGGATGTGTTTGTTTCCTTGGCTTTCCAGAGGAAATGAAGGTCTCAGTCACCTGTATGAGCCCAGGATGTCACTGCCCTGCTGCTCCCTGGGGTTCGTGAATATCATAGATATTCAAGGTGTAGCTGACAACTTGTACTGTGTCAGCAAAGCCTTGATGGCAGCAGAGCAGAGGCACTTTTCCCACAGGCAGCTGCCTTCCCCCTCCTGCTCCTGTCAGATAAACAGTGTTGGGGCAGTGGGGACCTTCTCACCATCTGAATTGTGGTGAAGGGTGGTTTCTCCCCTCTGTGTGTTGTGCCACCATTCCTGCTTCTCCTGGGAAGACAGAATCCATATCTGCATGGAAACCACCATTCCCTGCTCACAGGGGCTCTCTCTGCTCCCTTTCCCAGCCATCCTCTTTGCCATTGCTGTGTTTGGCCCTGCCTTTGGATACCTGCTGGGGTCCGTGGTGCTGCGGCTCTTCGTGGATATTGGAAGGGTTGACAGTGGTGAGTATTGCTCGGGTAGCAGTGGTCCTAAAGACCCTCTGTGGGTCAGAAGGTCACTCTGAGATGAAAGGTGACAGAAGCCACCAGTCCTGTTGTTACCTGATACCTCAAACCAAAACACAAACTAACAGAGTGTCAGTTTATGCGGTGCTTTATTCGGGGCCCGGGGACCTGCGGACTCGCGTCCAAAGTCAGGATCCCACCGGTTCCCTTTTTTAGAGGGTTTTTATACCCTTTTTACAAATGGTTTATGTGCAGAAGTACACATTCTTCTAAGTAATATAGATACATTCACCTTGTAGATAGCATTTTACGTCATAAATCTTACATGGTTGCTTATCCTAGGACTATAGTGTTCTCCTCCTCAATCTCTCTCTTATGCCACTGCCCACCACCAGTACTTTATTTATGATTATACTTTAACCTTATCACTAACAGTTCTGCATGCTCTGCTAAATCTTTTGAACATTGTTTCCTCAGCACAGCACATTCCTAAGTTAGTTTCCCAGGGCCTACTCTGGGAACTGCAGTCTCCAAGCCTTAGCATTACTACTACTATTATGGTTTATACACTTTATATTCCAATATTCAGGATTTCTAGTCCATACGGTAACACTGTGACCCATAAAACATGCTGCCCAATCTGAAAAAGCACCCCCAGCATACTTCTCCACTCCATCACCCCATAAGGACAGAGAGAGGTGGTCCTGACACCACCACTGAAGCAGAGCCCTGGGGTAGGGACATTCCAATGCCCAACTCATGGTTCTGCACTGGAGGCCATGGCTGGGGTCTGCCCACTGCCACCACACTGAGCACACCACAACCCCAGCATGGTGGGGGAGAGGAGCAGGGAAATCTGAGGAATGCAGGGCTGGAGAAGACAACCACAGAGCAAACACTGCTCTGTGCATACACAGAGAACTTGAGTCTACTCATCCTCCTCCCCAGCACCAGCACCTGCAGAGAGAGGGGCTGAGCTGACGCCACCACAGGGATAATTTGCTTTATCCACAGCGTGTGCTCATTATTTCTGGTAACTTAATCACTAAAGAATTCTCCCCAGCTCCATCATTAACATGGCTTTTCCTGTGTTTCCTTAGAGAGATCAGAGCCTGCCTGACATTTTTGTCCGGTGCCTGATAAGAATAATAAATGAACGTGGGCAGGAAACGCCAAAGAGCCTTGGCCCACTCCCCGCGGCGGCAGACGGATTTAGCAGCCTCTGCCTGGTCGCTCCATGATGACGTCCAAGCTCCAGAGTGGAGTGCTCCTGTTTGGGGAAGTGGGATGATTGTTCAGGGGGGTGTGGGCTCCTCTCCTGTCCCAGCCTGGCACGGAGCTCCCACCTGGAGCTGGCTGCTGGTTCCTTCCCAGCCGTGGGCAGCCGGGTCCCCAGGCCAAGCCAGCAATCTGTCAAATGTCCCGTGAGCATCCCTTGGCCCAGCCAAAGGATGTGTGTGCTGGAGACAGAGCGGCTCTCACCTTCTCCTCCTTTTTCCGGAGAAGGCGCCCGGAGTTTGGTCCACTCGGAAACCAGGAGCTTCTGCCAGCACAGGGTCCCTGCAAGCATAAGGTGACCAAGCCTGGAACAATGGGAGAGCAGCTTTTTCCAGGAAATCAGTGTGTCCTTTCCCAGTCCCTGTCTTGGCTCAGCATCCCTGTCAGGCAGCGTGGTCCAACCCACCGTGTTCTCCGGGCAGAGCAGGGAGTCAGACCCCGTAATCTCTGCCTCGCTGGTTGGCTCAGGGGTTAGAGCTGAACTTGAACCAAATCCATCCTGCAGTCACCTGGGAGGCTCAGTACAGCTGGGATGAGCAGTGGTGCAGGGCCTTGTCCAGGGCAAACACAGGTCAAACACTACCAGGGCCAGTCTTGCTGCCAACACTGCTGGGAGCTCCCACCTCCATTTGCTCTTACATGCCAGTGGAGAGACCCTTGGGCTGTGCCTCCTGGGACTCTTCACACTCCACCAGTCCATGTTTCCATGGAGATTGGTCCCTGTCACCCCTGGAGCTCTTACAGCCTGTCCTTGTGTCTTGCAATGGCAGTGGACCTGACGCCGAGTGACCAGCGGTGGATCGGAGCCTGGTGGCTGGGGCTGCTCATCTCCTCGGGCTGCTTGGTGCTCACTTCCATCCCTTACTTCTTCTTCCCTCGGTACATGCTGAAAGGAGAGGTGAGATCTCATCTCCAGAGGCTGGAACGTCCTGGAGCCAGGGATGTGCTCAGGGAGGGAATACCTGTCCCCAGAGGAGAGGGGGTGGGAGGGAGGAAGGCAGTCCAGCAACTCTTTCCCATTAAAACAAATTTTAAAAGATGGAAAATATAATTTTGGTGTTTTCAAAGCCAAACCCCACTGGTTTTGATACAAAAATACTTCAGTTCTCTTTTTAAATTGTTTACTCAATGATTCTTTAAAGGTAAAATCCAACCCAAAATATTTCGCAGTTATGGCTAAAGGACTTCCCAGACTTGAGCCGAACTATCTCTAACTTTCATTTTCAGACTTTTTGCAGAGTCAAAAGGGAGGTGTTTTGTCAGGCTTCAGGGGAGGAAAGATTTCTAAGTTCTTGAAACCTCCCAACAACAAGTTGCTGTCTTGCTGCTCTGCTCAGGGGCTGCAGTGATGTTTAAGATAATTCACCCCTTTAATCACAGAATCCCAGAATGGTTTGGGTTGGAAAGACCTTAAAGCTCATCCTATTCCATCCCCTGCCATGGCAGGGACACCTCCCACTAGCCCAGGTTGCTCCAAGCCCTGTCCAGCCTGGCCTTGGACACTTCCAGGGATGGGGCAGCCACAGCTTCTCTGGGCACCCTGTGCCAGGACCTCACCACCTCAAGAATTTGTCCCCAAGATCCCATCTAACCCTAATGGCAGTGGGAAGCCATTCCCCATTGTCCTGGCACCCCAGACCCTTGTCCAAAGTCCCTCTCTGGTTCTCTTGGAACTCCTTTTAGGCACTGGAAGGGGCTCTCCCCAGAGCCTTTTCTTCTCCAGGTGAACACTCCCAGCTCTCCCAGCCTGGAGAAATGCTCAGGGCACATGGGATGGGGGTTTGCTGTAACTGTCAGCCTTGGCTGGGGGGGTGGTCAAAGGCCCCTGGGACAGACCCTGCCCCTGCTGAGCCTCCCTGTGCCAGGCCAGTGCCAGCCCCTCTCACCACAGGCTCATCTCTCCCCTCCCAGGAGCGGAACAAGGAGGCCGGGATGCTCAGGAAGATGGAGACAGGAGCTGCTGAGGAGACCTCCCTGCTGGAGTTCATAAAAAGTAAACTCCTGGAGGGTGAATGGGGATGCTGGGCTGTGCTGGGCTGTGCTGGGTGGGTGGGGACCACCACACCTGAGATTCATACCCAGGGGGATTGCTGGGAGTTCCTGGGAGCTCAGCACCGTGTGTGGACCAGCTCCAGCACCACAAGGGCTTAAGGACCACGGGAAGGTGGGCACAGCCTCCCTCTGCATACAGACCTCTTCTGTGGGGCCTGAATTTTGCATTGAGGACCTTAAAGTGGTAGGAGTGTGCTGGAAAAGGGTCACTGGGAGGTTTAACCCCAGCTCCAGGAGTTAAACCAGGTTTAACCCCAGCTCCAGGGCATGGGGCTGCTGGCGCCAGCAGCTCCTCGACGAAGTCACCCCACTGCAGCTGACACTGTTTATGTGGAGCCAAAACAGGCTCGAGAGGGATGTCACTGCTGAGGGACCAGATTAATGACTCTTTTAGCTCCAGGACGATTTCTTCCCACATCAAACCCCTCCCTCCTTGCCTCTTCCCCCACTGCAGTCATATCCTGGAGCTGTCAGTTCCCTCTTCTCCCCTCTTTGGGCTTTAATGGATGCTGGCTCTTCACTGCTCTCTTTGCTAATTAGAAAACTCATAAGAGACCAAACAAACAGAGCTGCTCCCAGGGTCCATCTGCCTCTGTTGACAGCGCCAGAGGACACAATGTCCCACCAGGAAAACACATCCATGGTCCTGCCAGCTGCTGGGACACATTAGGATGTTTCCCCTCCTGCTTTCCCATGCCCACAGACATCCCCAGCAGATCATCATCATCATCATCTCACAGACATCCTTACTGGGAGCAGGCTAAGGGTGGGGGTTTCTTCCCAGTACAAATCGCTGGCCTGAGGATCACATGGCTAAAAGATATTTTTCCTGTGGTTTCCCTGTAGGATTCCCAAAGATCTTCTTCAGGCTGCTGCTCAACCCCCTCTTCATCCTCCTGGTGCTGGCTCAGTGCAGCTTCTCCTCTGTCATTGCGGGTCTGGCCACTTTCCTCAACAAATTCCTGGAGAAGCAGTACGGTGCCTCCCCTTCCCAGGCCAACTTCCTCATAGGTGAGCACGGATGGAGCCAACTGCCCACATTCCCCAAGCTTTTTAAATCCTGGAGAGGGTTTAAAAATCACTGAAAGCTCATTTTTAGATGAGACCTGGGGTTCACCTTGGGGTAGTTGGTGACTTTCCTGACCTGTAGTTTGGGCTGCCTTGGACAACATTTGGATCTGTGGGTTCTCCCAACTCCTGTGAGGTCCAGAGAGCTGCCCCCTGCCCAGGGAGGGGTTCTGGGCAGGCAGGACCCCCCTGATGGCTCCATTCCTCCGCAGGAGCTGTGAATCTGCCAGCAGCAGCCCTGGGGATGCTGCTGGGAGGGATCATCATGAAACGTTTCTGCTTCTCCCTGCGGGCCATCCCGCGCTTCGCCGTGGTGGTGCTCGTCTTCTCCATCCTCATCTGCCTGCCCATTTTCTTCATGGGCTGCTCCACAGGCCACATCGAGGGCATCTACCACCCCAGGTAATGCAGGAGCTGCTCACAGCTCCTTGTTTCTCCAGCTCTCAGCCGTGAGGAGGGATAGACTCAGGTGGAGAGGAAGAAGGCATCACCGTGCTGCTTCTTGCTCCTTGATCCCCACTGCATGGAGGAGATCTGGGTGCTTCACAGCCCAGAGAGCTCAAGAGGGCGTTTATCCATGATTTTCTGGGCCAAACAAGCAGGGTGTAATTTTTCACTCTGAATTTTTAGGGGAAAAATAGTAATATTGTGTCCACATCGCTTCACACGCTCCCAGCGTTCCAGGTGGACATCACATTTCTCCTCACCTCAGTGGATATTTTTGGCTCTTACCATGACTTCTTGAGATAAAAATGACATTTATATACAACCAAGGCTTGATGTCAAGTGCATTGAGCTCATTTCCCAGCGCACTGCCAGCAAGGAAGGGATTTCTGATGCCATCTTCCCGCAGGAGGTGGAGCAGCCCCATCCCACCCTGCCCAGTGCCACATTCCTGCGGGATTCAGGCTGTGACTCCAGCAGATGCACTCCTAGGAGGAGTGAGGGAAGACAGGGCACATTTGAGTTTGTCCTCTTCACTTCCACAGTCACGAGGCTTGTTTGGGAACATGCCCACTTTCAGTTTGTGTTCGTGTGGTGCTTCCAGCTGTGGCTGTTCACACATCTGTTTGTGCAGCTTTGGATGGAGCCCAGATCCATTTCTCCAGGCTTTTGGCTGATTAATTTTCAGTTTAAAAAAAAAAAAAAAAAAAAAAAAAAAAAAAAAAAAAAAAAGAAAAACGAGAAAAGAAGCGTGTGAGTACTTGTTTGTAGACATAACATAATTCCTGTGACATTCACTGCACACTTCCAGAGGTACCTGCAGGGATCAGGGGCTGGCAGAAGGCCAGGCAGCTGCTGGCAGTGTCCCAGCCCAAACAGGAACTGGAAAACTGCTCAACTAGTAAAAGGGAATTTTAAATTTTTTTTTTAATTCCTCCTCTCCTATTTCTTAATTTTTTACCAATTTTTCCCCCCTCTTCTTTCTGGCAGTACACCCAATTCCCAGCAGCAGGTTAAGGCACGGGTTGGATGCCAATGCTCTAAGCAGATCTTCAACCCCGTGTGCTGGAAAAACACCACGGAATACATCTCACCCTGCTTCGCTGGCTGCACCAACAGCACCACCAACCCCTCCAATCCCAGACAGCTGGTGAGTAAAGCAGGTGGTTAGCAAAGCAGCCTTGCTGGGAATAGTGCAGTGATGCTGCAGGAACCCACAAATGCAATAAGGAGGTGGAACCTTTTTCACACAGTGTGCTGAGCCCTGGGGAACTGCTGGAATGCCCTGGGAACCTGCTTGAGGAACAGGGATGGTGGCAAATCCCATTACAGGATGCCATGGCTGTGCCTTTAAACTGGAGCTGGTGCTCTTGTCAGTGTCCTGCACAGGGATGTGGGATGATGGATCACGAGAAACCTGCTCCTGGGGCTGGGACTCTGACGTCTGTTTTGTTCCAACAGATCTACCACAACTGTTCCCTCAATGGGAATGAGCTGTTCTCCACCTCCACGGGCTCTTGTCCAGTCAGCTGCTCCCATATGCTCCTTCCTGCCATATTCCTCATCTCCTTTGCTGCCCTGGTCGCCTGCCTGTCCCACAACCCCCTCTACATGATGGTGTTACGGTGAGCAAGGGGGGGTGTCAATATGATGGGTCCCCATGCTGGGATCAATGGGATGCCATAACCCAGCCCAAGTCTTGGTCAAATCCAGCAGCTCTGACCTCCCCTGGCTTCTCCCCTGCAGGGTGGTGAACCAGGATGAGAAGTCGTTCGCCATCGGAGTGCAGTTCTTACTGATGAGACTGCTGGGTGAGTGCTCATCTCTGAACGAGGCTGGGCTTTGCTGGAGCTGTGGGAGGCACTGAACCTCCTCGGGATCAGCCCCTGATTCCATCCTCTCCTCCCTCCAGCCTGGCTGCCGGCCCCTGCCATGTTTGGAGCCCTCATCGACTCATCCTGCATCCACTGGCAGCAGCAGTGCACCCAGCGCCGCTTCTGCGCCTACTACAACAACGATTTCCTCCGAAACAGGTACCCTGAGCCCAGCCCAGCCCAGCCTGGGGCTGCCTGGAAGGGCCAGCTCCAGACATGGCATGTCCCTGCTCTTCTCCTGGCAGATACCTGGGGCTGCAGGTGGGCTACAAGGTGGTGGGCACCGTGCTGCTGGCCCTCATCAGCTGGAAGGTGAAGAGGAGCAAGGAGTACAACGTGCAGGAGAAGGCAGCGGGGCTGGTGTAGCCCCCGAGGACTGAACTCACACCCCATCACCCACTGCCACTACTTTGTCTTGTTTGGGTTTGTTTCACTTCCCACGGGAGCGACGCCGAGCTCCTCTCCCACAGCCCAGGTGCTCCCAGCGAGGGGGCCAGCCCCATCCTGGGAATGGAACCTCCTGGGAATGGCATCTCCTGGGAAGGGCATCCCCCAGGCTCTCCAGCACCCTGGGGAGGAGCAGCCCCCAGCCAGCTGAAGCAGGAGGCAGAGGAGAAGTGCCTGCTGTGGGACACGGTCCTGCTCCAGCGTGACATTCCCGGCTGGCACAGGAGCAGGGGAGGTGGCTGCCAGCCCTGGTGTCCCCACAGCTTCCACAGAGGTGAGCAGGGACACCACGCACATGTTGGAACAAGTCAACACAAGGGGTTTATTGCAGAACATCTGGGGTTTGTTGCTCTTTTTATTTTTTAAATAAAGGTCACTTTTCCAACTGTGGTGCTTTCTTGGGTCTCCCCCCACCAGCAAGACAAGCCCTGGGGAGGCTGCAGGTCACAGTCTGGCACATTCCAGCTGGAAAGAGGAAGAAATGGTGGCAGAGGGGGACATTCTTCTCCTGCAGCTCTATGGGTGATGGGAGAGGGCTGGTAAGGGCTACACAGAGCTCGGGGTCCTGCCTGCAGTTCTCAAACCTGCCCAGCCCTGCCTGCATCTCCCTGATGGGGAGGGGTAGGGGGAAGCAGGCAGGGCCAGAAGAAGGTTTTGTCCTGAGGTTCTTATCCTTGATAGGTTTATTGGCACAGATCAATTCTGGGATTTGGTTGGGTCGAGCTGGTGCCTCAGACAAGGGACAACGAACAAAGAAATGCCTGGCCATTAAAAAGTGTCATTCCCCTTCCCTCACACCACAGTCCCAAAGGTCTGGGGTCCTTCTCACCCTTCACTGGGTCGCTGTTTTTGGTTGTTTCACACCTCTCAGGTGGGTTTTGGAGGGTTCTGTTAGTCCTCACTGTGATGGGATTGTTCCAGTACACAGACCACAGTCTGCTCCAGCATTTTAAAACAGTATTTTAACTTCAGCTTTGCCTATTCTATCATTAATGATCTTTACAATTATTAATTAATCAGACTGTCAGCTCCATGTTTCCTTCTGATCCAGCACAACCTTACGATTCACTCCAGCACTGAGCTACTTTAAAATCCTGTAATTTTTTCAATGCAGCAAGCTCTGGGCAGGGTACAGTGGGTTTGGGGCTTTCTTTCAGGGCTTTTATGGGTTGAATGTATTCAGGCCCCATGGCTTTTCCCTGTGCTCTTGGCCCTGATGCATCCATGTTCATGGAGGGAGCCAAGGGAAAGGAGAGGACAGGAGGGAACCTGCCTTGGATTTGCCCTGGATCACCAAAGTCTTCATGAAAAAGCCCCCTCCACGTTATCTCTATTCCTGTTCCACCTCCACCTGGCAGATTTTCCCTGAACACACACCTGACCTTCTATTTCTCCACTTCTTTTGCACCAGGGGTGACACTCAGCAGGACAAGCCCCAGCAGGGGCTGGTCACAAAATGCACAAGGTGGCCCAAATGGGGCCAACAGAAGCTCCTGGCCCCAAAGGTGGCAGAGTGCACAGGGAAGGTCACAGCTGGAACATCTGCTTCAGGGAGCCTTGGAAACCACCCCTGGGGATGCTGATGTCCAGGCATTATTATTTTTGCTTTTCTTTGCCTTTCAGCAATCCCTCTTCCTCTTTCAGGTTTTTTGCTACCCTGGTTATCACTGTGCTCGTCATTCTCCTCCAAAAACCTGTGTCTTTTCCAGGAGAACAATTCAGAGTACAATCCATAGGAAAAAACACTGACCAGAAGAGCATTAGCACAGTGAAGGCCTCAGGCCCTGGGGATGTGTGGACACAGCAGGCTCCTGACTCAGGCTCAGGCAGCTGGAGCAAGAAGGGCTTGAGTTTGACACATCCCACTGTCCAGCCAAAGCCATCCCAACACAGCCCTGCCAAGCTGCAGCAGAGCCACGGGCTGGGAACAAGGTCAGAAGAGCAAAGAACAAAGCACAGAGCTGACTGGGGAATAAAGAAAAACAAGAAAACAACACAGAGTTGCCAGTTCTGCTCTTTTCCCTGTTCCACTGGGGAAAAACAGCTCTGAGTATTTAAATATTTTAAAAGTCATGGAGTGAGGCCCAAAGAACTCCTGGAGTTCTGTTCTGTGCTCCAGCACGAGCAGCTCTGAGCACAGCCCCAGCTCAGCTGTGGTCATGCAGCCACTCCCCAACCTGGGAAAGCTGAGACATCTCATCTCCATCCAGCAAAGCCACAGGGTGTCACAGCCACCTCCAGGGCAGAGCAGTGCTGCTCTGTCACCACAGCCACCACAGCTGGCTGGAGCATTCCTGTGCACATCACCAAAGTGCCTTTCAGTTATGATTTGTGGGCGTTTTTTTGGTATGTGCTTATCAATTCCTCGATTAATAAGACAAAGCCCAAAAAAACCAACCCCAAAGCCCTCTGTGTGCAGAAAAAATGTTTTTTGACAACACAGACCTGGCCACAGAGCAGGAAGGTTGATCCCCAACACTGTGCTGAGCAGGAGCAGAGCCCCATCCATGTGGATGTGACATTGCTGGGAAGAGCCAAGGCAAACACACAGACTGAAACCAGACTTGAGAACAAACATTTAAGCAAAAAAGAATTTACTTAAGGAATACCTTTAAAAAGAATAACTTAAAACCCACCATGGCCTCATGGTACTTTCCCCCCCTTAAGCTGAGGCTGGTGCTTGGCCTCTGCATCTTTCCAGGAACAATCACCCAAAAAACCAGCAATTCTTGCCCAAAATCACTTCAGCATTATGGATTCGAAGCAGGCAGCCCAAGACCTCCAGCTAAAGGAGTTCAAAGCATGACAAACATGTTCCAACAGGACTCTGCCTGCAGGAAACAGAAGAATGTAACATGTTTGGTAAATATAACCCTCCCCCCACCTCCAGCACGGATGGTTCCCCAGGCTGGAAATGCAAGGACCAGCTTCATTCCAGGCACGGAGCTTGGCTGGAGGCTGGTCCTGCTCTTCCCAGCACTTGGCAATGCTGCAGGGAGGCAGGAAAAACCCCAGAACACAACAGATGAGTTAAGTGATGAAGGAGGCATCAAACCACAGGGGAAAGGGGGCTACAAACTACAAAAAGCATCTGCCAGGAGCCAGCCACCCCCCCAACCCTAAGACAACAGGGGAATCCACAAACAAAGGGAAAATGTCATTGCACCAGGACTCTGCAATGTGCAGTGAGACACAAACTGGGAAAATCTCCCATTTTTTTCCCCTCTTCCTCGAGTATTTCTGTCAGGAGGAGGAAGCACACCCACATGCTGGCAGCTCCTTGACCTTCCCTCTCATTTTGCCACAAGTGCTGATTAATTAATTATGCACAAAGCAAGACGTTCCTGCAGCCACTGGAGCAGGAGGCAGCAGGAGACTGCACATCTAATGCCTGGCACAACAGGTCTCAGATGCAGGCATGGATCTGAAATTGTGCCCATCTCAATTTCATGCCATGACCCCCTGTAGCTCTGCCACTTTTAGAGTGTTCCTGGCTGTGGGAGGAGAGCCTGGAAGGAGAAGGAGAGTGAAGCTTTCAGGACACAGCCCACAGCTGAAAAAAAAACTCCCAGGAGCTGATCAAGAGAGGAAATCACCAGGCACGGGCACAGAGCTGAGAGTAAAGCAGGGCAGGCAGTCTGGTTTGGGCACTGCACACTCTTCCAGCCCCACAGAAATGGGGCTGCACCAGTTTGGAATAATGGGAAGGCAGACACAAAGAGGAAACCAGCTTTTTATACTCTCTCAATGCCTGTCCAAATTAGGGAGCTTGTGCAGCGCTGCCGAACAGCCCCAACCATAAAGTGGTCAGTGGCTCAGAGAGACAACAGGGGTCTAAACCATGGCAGGCACACTCCAGTCTCTAAAACTCACCTGCCACTGCACTCCTTCCTAATTTGCCTGGCAACTACCAAATGAAAAGCCTGAAGATTAAGGAAAAAGAAAAGCTCAGAGGTTCAGCAGCCCAGAGGAGGGCAAGGGAAGAGGGGAGAGGATAAAACATTGCAGCATGAAAGGACACTCAGAGGAATCACACCAGCAATTGTCATGTCGCTCCCAAGCCCACGAGCAGCAGAGGAAGACACCACAGTGCTGACTTCCAGCTGAAGTTCCTTCTTTTTACATCAAGATGAGATTTGAGTGCTCCAGATCACCTTTTTCCCTTCAGCCCCCCAGCCCTGTCCATCTCTGTTCAGGCCACCTTCACCAGCCACTTCTCCAGGGCCTCCAAGTCAGCCTCTCCCTCCTCTCCCTTGCAGCCTCGAGCACTGCACTCCACAAATTCCACCTTCATGGGCAGCTGGGAGAACTCGAAATCCTTGCCCTTCTTCCCCAGCTGGGCAGGGCCCCCTGTGGCTGAGCCATCCAGGCTGGTGGGGGCTGCAGAGCGTGTCACCCTCAGGGTATTGCTGCAGGGAGAGAAGGGAAAGGGTCAGGAGCTGAGGAGCAGGGGAATATCACCTGCACCACGGCTCTGGGATGTTTGGGATGCAGCTCTGCCAGCAGCAGGCCAGCTACACCAAGGACACAGGCCAGGCTACAGCCATGGCCTTTGGCCACTATTGGAAGGCACAAGTGCAGAAGCTCAAGGGAGTAGCAGGGCACCCAAGGAGAGGTGTTCCAACACCTCTTCTGGTGTTTGGTTTTGTAATAAAGGCCAGCAGAAGTCAGATGATGACGATGATGATGATGATGATGTCCTTATCCCAATTTGCCCATGGTACAGACTGGAATAATGGTGCCTAACAGGGCACAGTAACTACCTAGAAACCCAACACCTACACACAGGTAGTTGGCAAATGCTTATCCTTATTTTCCTGGAGAATGTGAATTTGTGGCAACTAACTCCTCTGCTACAAAGCAGAAGGTTGGGTATTCAGCCTGGAAGAGGCACAACACAAACACCCCTGCTGCCGTCTGCTGGCCAAAGGGATTATAGATCCAGGGAATCATTTAGCTTGGAAAAGACCATGGAGCACAACTGTAAACCCACCACCACCAACCCCCAGACTGAACAAACTGTTCCCAGTTCCACAAGGAACTCAGACACGGCTCAAGGGAGTGAGCTCACTGAGCACTGAGCTAAGAGAGAAAGGACAAGAGGAAAAACTCAGAGGGATTGAGATCCCATTCCATACTTACAGCTCTTTCTCCAGCTGTTGCTGGATGAGTTTTGCCGATTTTGCCATTGTGACATCTGGAGAGAAAAATAAGGAAATCAGCTCTTTGGTTGTCAGAATTCAGAACCAGGTTCCTCCCCCTAAAGCAAGGGCAGTTCATACTGTGCAGTCACTGGAGTTACCAGGACAAGGACACTGTGCCTGCAGTAGGATGAGGGATGCTGGAGCCCTGGGATCACAGGCATGAATGGGAACAACCCAACAGTCTGACACAATGCAGGGAATTAATTTCTTTTTGCTGGGCAGGAAGATACTTCAGAGGATGGGTTTGATGCACCAGCACTCCCTCCTGTCCTGTGCTCTCCACCCATGGCACGCAGAGCCATGAAGGCCCCTCAGGCAGCTCCTGAGTTAGTGCAGGAAATAATTACAAAACCCAGATCTGATACTGCCCCAAAACATCCAACTGTTACAGAGACACCCACATTTTCACTGTAGAACTTGTAGGGATCTGAAAATTGAGTCTTTTCCAGTAGCTGGATTCAGGCTACTCCAGAGAAAACATGGAACCCTGGCAGCTGAACAACTCGTTTTAACTTTGAAGCTGCTGTGTGTGTAGGGATAGTTTATTATGCTCCAGCTAATCCTATTTCCTGCTGCCTGGAGACTGAGGAACAGCTCTGCACAAAACAAAAAGCCACACAAAAGTCACCTGCCTTACTTACACCCACCCACAAAGCTGCAGCTCTCCCAAGCAGTCCTCTAAACACTCCTGCTGAGCAGTCCAAGTTTAAACCTAAATCCCAGCCTTCCTTTTGCTGAAATCCCAACTCCCAAGTTGAGAGCAGCTGTGGCAGGACGCCCTGGGCTGCAGGGCAGGCAGGGTACCTTGCTTGTTGCAGGCGATGAGCAGCGCGGGCGCGTTCCTGAGCACGGTGCTGTCCACCAGCACCTGGTACAGGAATTCTGCCACGTCCTTCACCTCCCGCTGGAAGGCAACGCTGTCCACCACAAACACGATGGCTCTGGGGCAAGAGGGAAGGACAAGTGCTGGGGATGAAGTTCTGCAGTTATCTAGTACTGCAAGTATTCCAGTCTGGGCTGAGATTTCCACATCTGGTCTCACCCAGCCCAAGCACAGGTTCACTGGCTGAAATACACCCCATGGGCAGGACTCCAGCAGGAATTCCTGCCCTGTCTGCCCCAGGATATCCCCAGATAACCCAGACCTCCCTGCTGCAGTACAAGCACAGGTAAGTAGGAAATTAATGGTGTGATTTTTGGGATTGTTCTGTGCAGAGTCAGGAGTTGGACTCGATGATCCTTTTGGACCCCTTCCCACTCAGGATGTTCTTTGAAGGTAAAGCAACCACCCCACAGCAGAGCTGTGACTCTCAGGGCACCAGCAGCCCAGCTCACAGCACTCCCAGCACCATCATTTGGTTTATCTCTTTCCAAAGGATCATCCACCCCCTCATCCCCTGCTGATCCCCTCCATGTTACCTGGCTGCAGCCTTGAACCTCTCCAAGAACTGCAGTCTCAGACTCTCGTGGCCTGGAAGGTCGATCAAGGTCACATTAGTGCTCTGGAACACAGGCAAGAAGGAATTAACAACACCTAATCCAGAGTTCCTGTGATCACAGACTGGGGAAAACCAGTCTGACCCTGGATTTGAAGGCACAAGCCCATCCACCCCTGACACAGAACATAAATCTACAGCCTCGCTTATTCACACATACCAAGTCTCCCTAAATACACCAAACCTTGCTGGGAAAAACACAAAAATGCCTTTGCAAGAGCCTTTTAATTGAAAACTGCAAAGGTTTCCCTTCCCAGGAAAGGAAACAGCCAAAGGCAGGACGTGGGAGAGGACACATGGTTGAGCAGGGCCACGTCACTGCTCTCAAGATAAGGCTGCAGGAGCCCCTTCCTGCCCACTGCTCTTGGATTCTATTGGAAACCTTGGCTATGATTAAAAAAAAAATTACTGAGAAGGTGAAAAACACCCTCTACCTTCACAATTCACCAGCACTCTGCTCTCCCTGCCACGTGTGCATTCAGCACAAGAGATTTCCAGAATGAAAGAATTGCCAAAAACTGAAAATAACCAGGTGTGTGGCAGCCCAGGACCTGAAAATAATAAAATCCTTCCTGACACCACATAAAGTGCAGCTGGAGCCTCTGCTTAAACCTGATAAAGCTTTTAATTTCAGGTTTTCTTGGGAGAAACAGAAATTACTGCTGAGAAAATAAACCAATGCAAGAGAAACAGTGAATTCTCCCAAATCTGCCTCCTGCTCCAACTCACAGATGTGGTTTTCAGTCAGGAAGGTTTCATTATTTTCCAGGCAAAGGAAAAGGAACATGTGGAGCCCAGCAGCATTTAATAAACCCCAGTATTTCCCGACCTTCTCAGTGTGCATTGCCTGGAAAAATCCTGTCCTACACTCGGACCAAACTGTGGCTGAGCAGCACAAGAAGTTCACAGGTTTAGCACAGGAAAAGGCAGCACCCAGAGCAGAGTGTGTGCACTCACCTTGTCCTGGCTGACCCTGTACACGGCAGAGCTGTCGGTGATCGAGGTCTGGGTGTCACGGTACCGCCCTGACAGCAGCTGGGGGAACAGGCACAGCTTCAGAACAAACGCCCTGAGGGGCTCCACACCCCTAAACCAGCACCAGCATCACGTCCCATCCACCCAGAAACTGAAATGGTCTGCCAGGCGTGATGGGCATTGGGGATCTGATCTCAATTTCCTGCAGGAAACTACTGGGTCACATTCCCCAATTAATTAAAAAATGGTCATTAAGAAAATAAATATATATTTATCTTGTGAATCTCCACTAAAATAAGAAGGAAGAGAATGTGCCTGCAAATCCTTCCGTTTTCCAGCTGGGACCACGGTAAGCATGGCCTGTGCCCTTTTCATTTTCAGACTTAACAGTAACAAAATACCCTGGGTTGGAAGGGACCCACAAGGATCACCAGCCCAACTCATGGCTCTGCACAGGCACCCCATCAATCCCACCCTGTGCATCCCTGGGAGCGCTGTCCAAAGACTCTTGGAGCTGTGGCAGCCTTGGGGCCGTGCCCATTCCCTGGGGAACCTGTCCACTGCTTCACCACCGTCTGGAGGAAGAATCTTTCCCTGATATCCAACCTAAACTCCCTTGGCACAGCTCCAGCCGTTCCCTCGGGTGCTGTCCCTGGTGCCAGAGAGCTGAGATTGGAGCTGCCCCTCCGCTACCCCTGGGGAGGAGCTGCACACTGCGGTGAGGTCAAGTATCCCTAAGCCTTTTACTATGACAAATTCAAACCAAAACAGAATTTCTGCTGACACTCCGTGGTAGACAAAAGTCGATCTCCATCCCTCTTTACATCTAAAACCACCAACTTTCAAGTTCCATTAAAAGATTAAAAACCGAACTAAAGGGAACTCCTTCACTTCCGTACAAGAGGCCCCCGCGCCGCTCCCCGCTCACCCGCGCGAAAAGCAGCGTCTTGCCCGCGTCGCAGAGGCCCAGCAGCAGCACGGCCTTCCTGCTGCTCCTCCTGCCCTGCAGGAACCGCCAGATCACTGCGGGAGACAGGAGGATGAGGATGAGGATGAGAGAGGGACACCTGAGCCAGTAGCTGGCAGCACCGGCGCCACCTCAGCGAGCGCTGGCTGCTGGCAGGCCGCGGGGCGAGGGGAAAGGGAGGTTCCCGCAACTCACGGAAGGTGATGACGACGGCGATGAGCGCGACGAGCACGGAGAGCACGGCAGGGCCGCGCAGCTCCCGCCGCAGCGCCTCCAGATGCGGCTCCAGCCCGCCCGCCATGGTGCGCACACGTGGCCACGCCACACTTCCGCTTCCGGCCCCGCGGCACGCCGGGAAGGGCGGGGCGCGGGGGCTCATGGGAGCGGTAGTTCTGGGGTGGCAGGGACTCCCCGGGGAAGCCTGGGGAAACATGGAATTGTTTAGGCTGGCAAAGCTCTCTGACCGCAGCGCTGCCAAGGCCACCACTAAACCGTGTCCCGAAGTGCCACATACACAGAGCTTTTAAATTCCAGGCAAATGTGGCAGGGCTGGACAGCTCATTCTGGAAAGAAGTTTTCCCAATGTCCAACCTGACCCTCCCTTGGCACAGCTTGAGGCCGTTCCCTCTCATCCTGTCCCTATTCCCTGGGAGCAGAGCCCGATCCTCCCGAGCTGTCCCCTCCTGTCAGGGAGTTGTGCAGAGCCAGAAGGTTCCCCCTGAGCCTCCTTTTCTCCAGGCTCAGCCCCTTTCCCAGCTCCCTCAGCCTCTCCTGGTGCTCCAGCCCCTTCCCCAGCTCTGTTCCCTTCTCCAGACACACTCCAGCCCCTCGATGTCTCTCTTGCTGTGAGGGCCCAGAGCTGTCCCCAGGGCTGGAGGAGCCTCACAGGTCCCAGCACAGAGGGACAGTCCCTGCCCTGGGCCTGCTGGACACACCATGGCTGGGACAGCCCAGGGGCCATCGGCCTCTTGCCCACCTGGGCACACCTGGGCTCGTGTCCAGCTGCTGTCACCAGCACCTCCAGGGCCTTTCCCAGCTTTCCAGCCACTCGAGCATTCCACGGAGCTGTTTTGTCCCAGGAAGATATGGCTGTTTGTACCAGGCATCAGGAAGCAGAGCCAGGCTTCCCACAGTGGTGCAGGAATATATTGAAACTGGTATGAGAGCAATGTTCTCCTTTGGGGGCTGCCAGGAGCAGGACACATAAAACCACATAAACTGAGGGACTGCATTTCATCCTTTCCTGCCACACTCTGCATTTCTGCCATCCAGGGGGATTTTCAGTCAGGCTGGTGGACTTCTCACACTTACCTTATGCTTCCAAAAATCTTTAAAATATTAATTCCCTCAAAGCCAGGAACTTTGTGCTCTCAGCAGCTCCTCCATGCCTGCCTTGACAGCAGGATTGGGACACCCTGGACAAGCCCAGGCTGTTTCTCTGGAGCAGAGAGCTTCAGCAGCCCTTTCTGTTTCACCTTCGTAGTTTCACTGTGGCACAACTAACCACATGTTTGTTTTCATGTCAGCAGCACAAAATAAGGCAGAATACCAAAACAAACATGTCTCTGAGCAAATCCTAGATTTTTCCAGAAAGGAAACCTCAGCCTGGAGTCTCCCCATCAATATATGTATGTGCTCAATGAGTCCTGCCTGGTGAGACACAGCAGTTTCTGTTCACACCTCCCATCTTACTCCCACTGTATTATTTTGTTTTGGAGTGGTTTTTGTTCCTTCTTCAGCTTCCCTGACACAAACACTCCCCCTCTTCCTGTGTTCCAACCACACTGGAGAACCATCACCTGCCGGGGAGACAATGGGAGAATCTGGGCAAAGCAAAAGCACAGAAGAGTACAAAGCATCTGTTAATTAGGCTCCAGGGTATATTAAATCCATTTTGCTTTGGCAAACGGTGCAAGAAATTTCCCTAAGGGGCAGCAGTAAGTGACAACAGCCATGCTGGTATCTGTCACTGTCCTAGGCAAGAGGCACTGAGGAAGGAATGGGCTTAAGAACCATTTGGAAAAATGTCAGGACACGTGTTTAGATTTGAGATTTTATTTTTTGCTGTGCTGGCAGCAGAGAATTGTAAAGTGTCAAAGAGCTACTTTCAGAGTGATGAGGGAGGGCAGAGAAAGCAGTGAAGGCAGAGGCCCCCCGCGGGTCAGTGTTTGGTGCTGAGGGCACGAGAGGAGTCATGGCTTGAGGTTTTCTCCCCCACTTCGAGGATCCTTCCCATCTCACTGCTTGTCCTCAAGGAAGGTGCACACCTGGAGAAGATCTGGAAAGGACAGGGAGAAGTTCAGATCCTGTTTTTAAACACTTCCATCCCACCAGCACACACCCAGCCAGGCCAACAATGTCACACCATGGAAAATCCACAGTGTGCCACAAAAAAAGAGCTTTAACCACAAATCCCACACTGATGGGTCCACGGGGGATTCTCTGTGCCATTTCTCAAAGTCTATATTTTCTAAAGGTGAGGAAAAGTCTTTTATCCACATTGCTGCCAGAGCAGCAGATTTTAAGTCTGTTCTCAGTTCACCCAAGGAACTTTGAGAAAATAACAGTTGCATTTTCTTCCTTTAAGGGCATTGAATGGACAGCTCCAGAAGAAACTGCTCATGCCTGCAAGGTAAAAATTGCAATTCAGGACTTCCTCTGGTGCTGTTCCAGTTACCTGATGGATTGCAGGTGTTGAGGCTGGCAAGTGAAGCATAGTATTTATCTCCAAGGAATTCCTTGTACGACATTCCATCACGGAGCTTGATCAGGCACTTTGTCCGGTCCTTAAACAGAAGGTCCTTGGATTCATATGCAAACATGTTGAAATCTTTATTCCTGCTTCCTTTTGCTCCAAACAGCCTCTGAAAAAAAAGAAAGCACAAAGAGGAGAGAAGTAGAAAGCTGGCTTACTTCTTGTTCCTGGTTCTTCACCATCAGCTGGAGAACCCCAAGCCAGGCTCCAGAAATTTAGGATTGCATCTTCTGCCTGTATTGCCAAGGGACAGAGGAGAAAGAGCACTTGGGAAGGGATGGATGAAGGGGGAAGCCAAGGCTGTCACCCCATAGCAGTGAGGCAAAAGCTTCCACCTTACACTGACTTGGGGAAAACCAGATCAACCCCACGATATTTCTTCTACTCTCAGCACTACAAACCTCTTGGCTCTCCAGCATCTCACGGACTTGTTGTGCTTTCTCAGGACGTGCCATCACAGCGTGGGTAGGGACTTTGGCCAGGTTGCATCTCCTGTAATCCATCACATTTGCCCGCTGCCCATCAGTGCACAGCAACTCAAATTGGTCCATTCTCAGATTTTTGGCCCAGCTTTCTGTATTTTTGCCTTTAAAGAGAATGGGTTTGGAGATTCAGAGATCTTGTGTAACAGGACAACATCAGCTAAGCAATCATGGGGAAGGCAGCCCTGAACACTTACCATCAGTGTTCTCCTCAACGATGGAATGCTTGATAAAGGCCACATCCCCCTTCTCAACCAGACACCTGGGAAGTAGGAAAAGAGCCCAGTGATGTAAGTGCTTGAATCCTGTCCCTTTCCCACAGATTTGATTTAGATTTGAGTCTTATGATATACAATTAATCTCCAAGGACATCCAGATCTAGGAGCCCTGCCACAAATATTCTAAATATGTCTGAAAAACAGTCTTTTTTAAACACACTCCTTATTAATGTTGAAAGAGGAGCACTTCTGCTATTGTGGGAAGCTTGTGCCTCTCCAGGTTTGCCTGGAGGCACCAGGACATGAGTTTTACTGAAAGGGGATATTTCACATCAATTTTCAGGAAGCAAAGAAAAATCATGTGGCATATATATAGTATTACAGAGATATGTACTTCCAGTGGTGTAATGGAGAAAAAGAGTAGGTCACTGTAGGGGTGACTTTGTGATGCTTGTATCCTCAATCATCTGTTCTGTTGGTGTTGAATATTGAGCTCTGCAGCTTTAAGACTGGTTCCAGGAGTGAAGAAGGGGAAAGAAGACGTGCAGAATTTGTTATCAGAGACTGCACTGGCTCCCCCACATCCTTCACACTGACTGTGCTGTCTGCAGTGGATAGCAGGAGAGAGCTCTCCTTTGCTCTTGGTTAATTTTTCTGGCTAGCTGAGGCAGAGAAGCTCCCTGGACTGTGGTTTTTTTCCCCCTTTTTGCTTGGAATTGTTTGAACCTGCTCTGGACTGAAAACCCAGAAGAGCACCAGGAGCTCACACCTGTGTCCCACCAGGCATTTCCCAGCTCTGGAGGGACTGAGAACAGCCTGAGAGAGCCAGGCTACAACCCACGGAAGGGACTCTGCTGGATTTGTCATCTCTTTGGAACGGTGAGAGGTTTTGCTGTTTAGTATTGTTCATTTTTGTGCTGGGGAGTGCTTTGCCTGTTAAATAAACAGGTTTTTTCCCACTTCTCTCCGAGGAAATATTTCCCCATACCAGTTGAGAAAGGAACTGCTTGAATCTGTTTCCTAAAGGGAACCCCATTCAGTGGTTTTCTCTCTAAATTTGCCCTAAACCGGGACAATCAGCAAATAAGTGTCAACATGGGGCTGTCCTTGAGCTGTGACCTGCCCTCTGTGAGCAGCCCCGGGACACTGGGGCAGCCTGGGTGTCCCAGCACGTACCTTAAAGCTCCGGTGTATCCATAGTACTGCTCGTGGCTGCTGGCGACGCAGTTCTCCGGAGGGACCCCTCCTGAGCCCTTGCACAGCTGGCACAGGCGGGAGGTGGGAGGAGACCCAGGAGCACAGCCCTGGCTGAAGTATTCATCTGGAGGAGGAAGAGGAGAAATTCACTTTTCCTGCCCTGAGAAGGTTTGGTTTCAGCAGCACTTTCTTGCTCTGAGTTTGCATCAGCGCTCGCTGGGGAGCAGGAAACGGGCTGGGGGAAGGAGCACGACTTAGTGGGCAGCAAATCTTGTGCATCCGGCTTTGACCATGGAACTTGGGTCTTGTTATTATTGATAATTATTGTTATTGCTGCCCAGAGAAGCTGTGGTTGCCCCTGGATCCCTGGAAGTGTCCAAGGTCAGGTTGGACAGGGCTTGGAGCAACCTGGGATAGTGGAAGGTGTCCCTGCCCATGGCAGGGGGTGGAATGGGATGGGCTTTAAAGTCCCTTTCCACCCAAACCATTCCATGATTCTGTGACTCTCTGATTCTGTGATTCCCAGATTCCCAGATTCTCTGACTCTCTGACTCAGTGATGAAGCAGGCTTAAGGCTCAAGTGCAATAGGCACTGTCTTAGCATAAAAAGAGGAATGTTTTCCCTGCAAACCATTCCCAGCTCACACAGTGCCAGCCCAAGCCTCCACAGCCTTTATGGGTCAGCAGAGGTGCATTTGGCAGCAGTGTCAGAGCTCTTGAGGTAGAAGGGACACTGGGAAAGGAAGGCAGGGGCATAGAAAATCCAAGAATAAAACTTGCTAACACTAGTGTCTTCATGTGGTTAGATATTTCCTTTTAAGCTTATTTTGTCTTGGCTGATAACATTGATAACGTTTCCAAATTATTTTTCTTGAACCATAACTCCCAGTGAATTCTCAGGCAGTCAGATCAAACCCTTTAAGTTTCTTGAAGATCAGCCTCTGTCCCCTGTTCTCAGCCCTCCCCCTCCCTTTGAGTTTCATCCTTTATCCCCACTCCACACCCTGCACAAGCACTAGGCCCATGTGGGGCAGCCCATATTCCCTTTTGGGGAATACCTCTTGGGCTGCTGCAGAAGGAAGGGGAGAGATGTGGAAAGAAAGCAAAGCCCCTCAAAGCAGCTGATGTGCCATATGTTACTCTGAAGCAGACACCAAAAGCCTAAAAATTTGCTCAGTGAAACCTTAAATAACAGAGTCTTCTCCATTTCCTCCCTCCAGGACAGAACTTTTGAGGCACAAGAAACTTTGAAAACCCAATGAACGATGGCAAAAAATTTTTTGTGAGCATATTCCCAGCTCAAAGAAATGGATGCCAAACTGGACTCACCAAAGTTGCAGTTGCCTGTCCTGTTGTGGATCAGGCCCATGGGGACATTCCAGCCAGCAGTTCTCCCCACGGCGGTGTGGCACGACTTCTTACCCTGCAGGTTGTTCCAGCTGATATCCTTGTCAGACTTCTTCACAACAGCCACAGCAAAGTAGGTTGCTTTCAGAAGATAAAATAGAGAAGAATTGAGGCCTGACCCATGGATCCCTTAGGAGAGAGCACTGGCTTCACTTGGGAAAGGGGACCTATGAACAGCACAGATTGTGCTTGTAAATACTTGGCCAGGCAGCAGCAATGGAAGAGTTTGTAGATGTGATACATCTACTTCCACCACACTCCTGGGAAATTATTATCCCTGAGATTTCCCTGCCCTCCAAAGCTCTGACACCTGGGTTTTATGAGAAGGCTATGAGAAGGCAAGACACATGTGAGGATTTCTTATCCACTCCTGATTTCTTATTCTCTCCTTAGCAAAGGACAAAACCCTCCCCTCCTCTTCCCCTCTCCATTTTCAGAAAGAACAATTTCCTAATGCTGCAGCCCAGACCCTCTTTCTCTGTTCACAGCCCTGACACTGTTATGGTGTGACCACACCAATCTCTGCCACTACCAAATGCTTCACCTTGATCTTATTGCAGCTCCAGCTGCTAAACCTATCTCCTAAAATTCTAATTTCTACACTGGACACTCTTTGGGTGGAAACTGGCCATTTATTCTCCACTCATGACTCATCTCTACTTTTCTACTTATATCCCTCTGGACTGTTTTCTGTCTCTCTGTTGGCAGTAATTACCTGGTTCTTCATCTGATTCACAGTGATTATCTGTGGGAAGAGAGAAGAAGAAAATGTTAAGTTAAAGACATCTCAAATCCAAAGAAGAATCTAGCTCACTAATTTCTGGAGCAACTCTGTTGTAGAAGTGACCATTTCAGTTAACACCTTGAGCATCAGCAGAACAAAGCACAGCCTCCAGCTGCTCCTCTGAGCTAAAACAAGGCGTTTTACCAAGGCTGGTGCTAAAGGACCAGGGCATCCTAATTAAAACAAAGAAGAGTTCCTGACTATCCATGCCTGCTTTCTGCTTCCATAGAAAGACAAGGAGTGCAATGGTGAGCAGAGTTGCCTCAGAGCACCGTGTATTAGTTTGGATATCAGGAGAAGCTTCTTTCCCCAGAGGGTGCTGGGGCACTGAGCAGGCTCCCCAGGGAATGGGCACAGCCCCAGGGTTGCCAGAGTTCCAGGAGCATTTGGACAATGCTCCCAGGCACAGGGTGGGATTGCTGGGGTTTCTGTTCAGGGCCATGAATTGGGCTGATGATCCTGGTGGGTCTTTTCCAACCCAGGATATTCTGTGATTTCTGCAGGAAGCAGCACTGCAGCTGCTTTGTAGAATTCCAGAATGAAACGGGCACTTTGGCACCAGCCCATTCCCCACCACCTGGACCCTGAGACAGAGCTGTGCTTACCCTCATAGCTCTCTGCCATCACTGGCACCAAGCCACACATGCCAGCAGTGTAGACAAAGCCTCCATCTAAGCTGATGGCATCTGCTTCACCTTTCTGCAAGGGAAAGGTGCAGAAATGAAACGCTGCACGTCCCCAGGCCAGTGCTTTGCAGAGCTCAGATAGCAAAAGAAGCACCTGAGAAGTTCACAGGGAGAAGAAAAGGGGAAAAAAGCTGTACCATGATCTTTGTGATGCATTCCTTGGTGTCCTCTGCCACAACACACTCCACATCTCCATTGCTCATCACACTCCAGACATCACATTTCTTCTTCTCATCCCTGCCAATGGCACACCACTGGATCTTGCTGACTCTGCGGTTGGGGGTCAGGCTATCTGCAAAGGGAGCACAGGGAAAACAGGAATGAGCTCTGCAGAGACACGTCCTGGCTGCCAGGGACTCAGCCACAAACCACCTGTACACACCAACCTGTTGTTGCTCAGGGCAAGGAGTTCTTGTTAATTAAGCCCTGAGCTGGCAAGAATAGAAAAGGTGGTTCTGGAGCTGAAGTAGGCTCAAAAATCAACTGACAGGTCAGAAAGGTGAATTGCTGCATAACACGAGCCATTCAGGCAGATTTCTGCTACTAAAACAGCACAACCACTAAACACCCCTGTGATAACAGTACTTGGAATTGCTGCCTGTAATTTGTCCCACATTTCTGCACTCCTCACAGCCCAGACAGCCATGAGGCTAAGACCAGACTGAGCTCGAAAGTTACAACCTAGTTATGTTTCTGTAAAACAGTGCTTGAATTACCTGCTTTGATGTTATGTGAAGTCCATTCACCCCCTTTCATAAATGCCACTTAACAGAAGTTAAGTACTTTCAATTGTACTGAAGTAATTCTAAGTGATTTCAGAGATCATTTGTGGGGTGTTTGACTCTCAGAAAGCTATCAGAAAATGCCCGATGAGTCTCAATGGAAATCAAGGACATTGTTTCCCTCAAGTGTCTGAACCTGGTGTCCTGGCATGTTCCTTCTTTTTACATCCCAGAAATGGCTTTTCCAAGCAGCAGTTTTGACCATGCCCAATCTCTACCACCAGCTGAATAACTGCTGTGGAGTCTGTGCAGATTTTCCATATTTGTCAGTGTGGTGCTTTGGGTTTGGTTACAACGAATTTCTTTGTTGATGCAAGTGAAGTTTGTGAAGGTTCTGTGATTTCACAGGAAATATTTTGCAGATGATACAGTCTGTGCCTGTAAAAAGCCATGTTCCTTTTGCCTGGCTGTGTTTGCCAATGCCAAGTCTTCCACACAGCCCATGCTGACATGACAGTGGTGTTTGATGTCCTGCCTACCTTTCTGGAGGCTCTGGACAGCACTGTAATACTCATAGCCCAGGTAGAGCTGAGAATCCATCAGTGAGGGGATTTGCTTCAGCTGTACTGCAGAGTCTTTGAAAAGCAGGTCTTTGAGGCCTGGGTCCTTCTTGCCAGGTGGCCCAAAGAGGTGTAAGCTGCTGGTTGTGCCCACACCATATTTTTCCTGCCACAGGGGAAAACCAGTCAGTGAATAACCACACCAAAGCACTTGGAAAGCTGGAGACAGCAACCAAAACCAGAGGAGAGGGGATATTAGAGGAAGGACAGGAGGGCTTGGTGATACCTGTGCTTTGGAGAGGAAGTTCCAGATGTCATTGACCTTGCTGTCATCTCGAGCCACAACAGCATGAGCAGGAACCCTGGCCCAGTGACAAGCCTTGTAGTTGTCCACGGGCTGGCGGGTGCCATCCAGACACAGGAGCTCGTACTCATCCTTCTCAGCTGGGGCATTTTCTGAAGGGAGGGAGCAACCATGAGATGCAAGACCATGAAAATAGACAGAATTAAATAAATGAATTGTAATTCATTAATTTCTGCTGAAGCTCCAGGGGGAATTCTTTGCAGAAGCCGGGTTGCAGGCATGCCCCTTGCAGTGGGGTTATCTTGGGCATAGGAAGGCAATGCCCTTGGAAGAGAGATCACCTCAGCCTCTGCCCTAACTAACCCAACAGTGTTTATACACAAAGGGATACAAACAGGTTCACAAATCCCATACAAATGGGTTGAGCAGGTCAGGAGCTGCACGTGGTCTGTGAGGGCCAGTAGGTGACTAATGTCAAGGCTGAAGAAAAGCCCAGGACTGATATCACAAAGTTACAGGAGAATTCAAGTGTGAAGGGACTTTTGAAGATCCCTGGTCAAGGCAGGGTGTTCCCTGCAGGAATGGAACAGGATGTTCCAGGTAGATCTTGAAACCCTTCAAGGATGGAGAGTGCACAGCTGTCCTGGACAACCTGTCCCACACTTCCTCACTGTCCTCAAGGGGAACAAAATTCCCCTTGTGTCTGGTCCTCAGGCTGATCAAGCCCATCCCACAGAGCACTTCCTTGCAGGACAGTTATTCCTGCCCCATGACCACCTTGGTGACCCTCTACTGAGCTCACTGCAGGTCCTGGGTGTGCCAGGCCATCCTTGGTCTCCACAGAGTAATAAATAAATAAATAAATAAATAAATAAATAAATAAATAAATAAATAAATAAATAAAATAACTAATAAATACCTATTATTAGTAGATATTTAGACCAGAAACTCAACAAGGTAGAGGCCTTGTCAAGCCTCTAAAGGAGGGAATGATGCCTTAAGGTTTAGCTTTCATATTTTCCAGATTCTGTACTGCATTAGTAAATAACTCTGAACTTATAAAGTGTTACAAGTTCTCCTCACAGCTCAGTCACACAAAACAATCCTTTTCCAGCCCAAAAACCAAGGATACCGCTACAGCCTCAGGCCCAAAAAGTGCAAAGAGCAGGGAATTGAGGAGAGAATCTGGGAGGATGGGACTGCAGAATCTGGAGCTGGAATTGGACAATGAACCCCAATATGGAAATGGAGCAAAACTTGTAAAAATGTGAAAACTCCTGACCCAGGGTCCATCTTGGCTGTAGCCTTGGCTGGGCTCTTTCACTGCCCAAGGTGAATCCTTTGAAGGCATTTTAATAAATCCCTGCTTTATTCCTTTAACTCTGTCCAGCCTCTGTTCTAGGGAGCCTTTCAGGGCATCATAGTGAGCTCTTGCTGTGGACTGAATTCCCTCTAAAATCCCTTCCAGAGGGATGGGTGACCTGCTCAATTGCTCACATCACAGCTGGCTCTGAGATATGGCACCAAGGAGGTTTTCCAACTACAAAGGAGAACCTCAGAGAAGAAAAAGGGGATCCACCATAATCCCATTTCTCAATAACAAGGATGAGTCAGTTCAAAATGTGCAAAACTTTTTTCAAGAGATGAAAGAAGCATTTGGACCTGGACAGGAATGAAAGCTGCACAGTGTAGACAAATTTCAGGATGGATTGGCAGTGTGAGGTGGGACCAGGAAGAGGAGAAATGAGGGATCTTGCAGGTGTACCTTGAACAGTTGTGTGTTTCACAAAAGCCACATCTCCTTTCCCATCTTTCAGACAGCTGCAGGTGGGAGGAACAGAAGAGAAGTTAGGAAAACAGACATTGTGACTCCCTGTCTCCCATTTCAACAAATTATTTTTGGCATAAACTGCAGCCATAGAGCAATGGTCTTCCCCAAAAAAGTTATGCTGGGAGGAGAGAAATTGTAATGGCAGAGAAGTAATTCAGTCTCCTCAGGACCCTTGATTCCAACACAGCCCTCCTTGGTATGACAAAAACTTGCATGTGTCGGGGCTAGGATGTTTCCCCAAAGGAAAAATAACTTTTACTCACTGAAAAGCTCCAGAATATCCAGAATAAGGTCCTGTGCGGGACATCTTGGTCTTGGCATCCCCCTTGCACTGCCGGTAGAGTTTGGGTTCATTGGTGACACCGGGAACACAACTGGCAGAGAAGAAATTGGCCACGGCTGCGGATGAGAAGGAAGCAATAGTTGGTCCAAAATTCACTTTTAGGAAGACTGGGAAGGCAGGGGATCCACAACAAATATCAGTGCCCTGCCAGCTACCTCCACAGAAGATTGGGAAACACCCCTTTGACCGTGCCACCAGCCCTGCCAATGTCACTGTCCCACCTCACCTTGCTCGATGGAGCCCGAGTCCTTGCCGTCCCACTCGATGTCCCCACGGTGGATGAGTGTCCCAATGGGGATGACCCAGCCAGCAGACCTGCCCAGCCCCGTGTGGCAGGAGGTCTTGCCCTGCAACTCATCTATTGAGAAGCCTGTTCCTTTCTTTACAACAGCCACGGCGTAGTAGCTGGTGGTGGAGCCTGCAGTGCAGGAAAAAGGAACAGAGCAATGAGAAAAGAGGACTTAGGGACATTTCAAATCCTGCTAAATCTCCAGTTTCAGGGAATAAAGTGCTGCACTTTCAGACAATCAATGAATTTGGTTGAACACTTGTGGTTTTCTCATTTTCTTGGGGTTCTCTTTTCATTGAGCTAGTGCTGCCCGTATTGAACTAATGCTGCACCCTACAACTTACAGTAAGTGACCTGAAAATGCCATCACATTCAAGGTGCCATAGTTTTGTAAGGAACTTCAACTAATCCTATTGCAAGGCTCCAGTGGCAAGTCTCTTCTCAAATGCCATTGCCCATGGATACCTTGTGAGACTGAAACTCCATATTTAGTCTTTAGAATTTCACCCAGTCTGTCACATGCTGCATATGGATAGAATGTCTTGGATAATGTATTGTATGGATACAATTGTATGGATACAATGAGTTTTGGAAGACCTTTTTAGGTTTAAGATCTTTTTCTTATCTACCACGTTGGGAATGACTCTGCAGTGTTGCTTTGATCTGAATATTGTGTACAAAGAGGCTGAACTCCAGGGAAGAGGTCAAAAAAAGATTGGGAATTTTGGATGTGGCAAGGAAATAGCATCTGTTTGGCTCCCAGGAAATAGATGGGAGAGATGAAGGATGGTGCAATGAGTGAATAGGGATGGAGCCATGGATCTCACTCTGATCAGAAGGGATTGTTGCAGAGCCCTTTTTATGCTTCTCCTTTTTTCCTGGGGATTGCCTGCATTTCTTGCCTCAGTGATCTCAACTGGATGTTCTTCCCAACCACTAGTAACGCTGTTGCCTCTCCAATAATTTTTTTTTTCTTGATGACTGCACAGGAAATCACAGAACTTATCTGTGCCTCCCAGCTCCATGTTTCCCCCACAGAGTTCAAGGTCACTGAAAGCAGATCTCTGGGACCAGCACAATTTTTGTGCCATGTTTCATGCCATGATTTCTGCTCATGGGATCAGAGACCTTCCTTCACTGCAGCAAATGACAAGAAATGGGGCACTGGATCCTGTGACCATGGGTGATAATTCAGATTTTGGTGAACTGTCCCCCACACCTTCTACTCTGGGACTTTAAAACCATGGACAATATCTTGGACCCCCAACCAAAATATGTAGGAACTCTGCATGGAAAGGATGGCCTTTGCACTCTCAGTTTGTTCCCATCACTTGGCATAAAAATATTGCATGGAAATGTACCTTCACTGTGTTCATAGACCTCAGCAGCAACGGGCTTCAGCTTGTAGGGAGCAAGGCCTGCCTCAAAAACTTGACCTCCATCCAAGCTAATGGCATCTGCTTCGCTGTTCTGAGCAACAAAGAGATTTCATCAATTAACAAAGAGCAGGAAAAATACTTCCCAGAGTCTCTCCTGGATCCTTGTGTATAGCAGGGGAATCACAGGTAGCAACCAGGGACTGAAAGGAAACTATCTCCAGATGTAACAGGCTGCTGAAACATTCCAGCAGAGGAATTCCCTGCCCACTCACCGAAATGGCTTTAATGCAGTCGAGGTATGATGCTTTCTGCAGGCAGCTGAAAGCAAAGTTCTCCTGTTGCATGTGGTCCCTCAGGCTGTTGCATTTTTTCTCTTCTGCTGAGGATATTGTGCACCACCTGACACTTGGCTTTTGGGGAGCAGCAAAACACAGAGCTGTAGAAAGAACCAGAAATAAACAGTCTCAGAGAGGTAGAAAGGCATTGTGAGCACAGGGTCAATGGTTCCCTGTGAGCACAAGGTCACTGCTTCCCTGTGGTCACAGCCTTGGGTGATGGCCATGTGCAGGATCTCCCAAGCCATGCAGGAAGGGCCTGTCTGTCTGTCTGTCTGTCTTTCTTTCTTGCCTGATGTGTGCACCATCAGGAACACCTGGGATAACCATTCCTGTCCCTGGACTATTGTGATTCAAGCAGCCTGGACTCACAGCAACATCCACAGGATTAGGAGAACAAATCCACACACTTCAATAGAAATCAAGTTCAAGCCTTTGCTTGAACTTTGCAAAAACAGAGAGAACAGTTGGAGCACTGAAGCAGTGCCTGTGCCAATAACCCCAGAGGGGGAGCAGCTCTGACCTGGCCAGGCTGGGTGCAGTGCACTGCACTCTCACCTCCTTGGCACCTGAATGCTCTGATACATTGAACTGTCTCTATGTCTCACCTGCTCCACTGCACCCCACGAGAGAAGCCATAGCACCACCACAGTCCTTCCATGAGTCCCCGAGCCAGTAAAAGCAGCCTGTGCTGACATTTCACCTTCCCTCTGTCCCTTCCAGGCAGGGCTGTGCAGACCAAGAGGCCACTTGCACCCCTCGCTCCCTCCAAACCACTGATGGCACATTTCATCCAAACACCTCCAGATTAACCTGTGTTGTTTCCATCTTCTCTTTCATCTCAGAAATAGTCTCTCTTCTGAGCCTCCCACTGGAGGTGCTGAATTTGGCCACAGGGAGAATCTTTAGCCTCAGTTCCTCTGGCCACCACCTCTTTTTTCATATGTTTTTCAAGTTCATCGTACATTTTTCAAGTGTTGTCTGCACAAAGCCATGGTCACCTTAACCTAATGCTGGCAAGCATCCTGCCTGGGGCAGAGGCTGGGTGGGGACCCGTGGAGGGAGTCAACCCAGTAGCACAGGTGACACTGGGAAGGTAATGGCAGCCTGAGTGCCCCGGCCACTGTCACAGACCTTTTGGGTGACCTCTTGTCTCTTTCTGTGCAGCAGAAGAAGAACTATTGAAAAAACGTCTTTTGCATGCTAATATTCAGCAGAGGTGCTGAAAGGACTTCCTCATGCCAGAGGCACAGGGAGTACTTCTTCCCAGAGGACATTAATCACCACCACACCTTAGGGGGGATCAGAGGAGACCTGTTGCCTACTCCAGGAAGGAGATCCCTATGTCCCTGTCCTGGTAGCAGTCCCCAGGCCAGGTGCAGCCAGCAGTCTCCTTGCCATGGCTACCTGCCCATTGCCTGCCAGAGCTGTGAGCAGAGAAAGAGGAAAGAATCCCTCCAAGCAGCACAAATTTGGTATAAAATAGGCAGGAGCCTGAGCAAAGTGCGGCTGCAGCAGCAGGACAGAGCAGCGCAGGGGCAGAGTGGGAAACACGCCGCATCTTTCTATATTTAAGCTCTATTTTATTGTCACTGCCCTCAGGTTTAACCGAAGACATGTACAAGCTTGGCAGGCAGGTCTTGCAATGATTTCTCCCCCCTGGCTGAGCCCGTGCTCCTCTCCCAGCTGGCTGGGGGACGACTGTCCCCTTCACCCCGTGACAGCAGGAGTGCGGAGCCTGTCCCAGGCATTCTCCTCGGTGGCGCTGGGAGCGGAGCATCCCTCCTCCTTGCAAGGTGGCCATGGGCAAGCGTGGGAGCTGCCACCCTCCCTGCATCCCACGGGCTGCCGTCGGTAACACTCAGAACACCGTCCTCTCCTCCTTGACAGATCCACGGCTGCCAAAGCCAGCACCGCTTCTTGTCCCGGCTTTTCCGAAACAGCTGCCTGGGTCCGGCGTGCGCCGCAGCCCCAGAGCAGCCTTGCCTGGGGCAAGCCTGGGGTCCACGGAGGTTTTGGCTTCCTTCCCCAAAGGCTGCTGTCAGCAGACACTTACCCACTATCCCGAAGGACAGCGCAGTGAAGAGTGCGAGTTTCATGCTTGAGCAGGGGTCGGGTGCCGGGGGAGGGGTGCAGCAGCCTTTGGTCACAGACCGTCCCCTCCAAGTCTGTGATGCTCTGGGACCGCTTTCGGCCCCTTTTATAGAGGAACAGCCTTGGCTGTGTTTGCAGAAGCAATGACCTAACGCTGTTTGTCCTTCCTTGTTTCTCAATAGCTCCAAAATCGCCCCCCCTCCCTGGATCAGCCCATTTTTAGGAAGCCTTTCACTTTGGCACTGAACCCTTCCGCAGGCAGGAGCGAGAACGGGACAAAGCGCTTTGCATTTTACAAGGGGCTTCAGATGGAAAATTCCCAAGTTGTGACATTTGAATTCCCCTGCGGGCTGAAACACCGCAGGAGGGATGATTTTCTTTGTGCTGCCCACCCCCTGCCTTGCCCAGAACTAATCTCAGAAAGTCCCTGCTGGATCCAGAGCCGAGCTTTGGGTGTTTGCCAGTAAGTGTTGCCGAGGCGCCCCTCGCTCCTTGGCTCGCAGCACCGAGTGCCTGCCCGCTCCCTTGCGGGCTCCGGGCAATGGCAGAGGGCTTCAAAGGCAGTAAATGATTCTTACACACGATCCGGCCAAAAAAGCCAACAGCAGTGACCAGACAGCTCCATAAGCGCCCTGCAGACAGAAGGAAGCACCACCCTGCACTTTGGGTGAATTTTGGGGATGATGCTGGGAAGAAATGCTGAGATGAGCAGTCAGCCTCCTCCCACTTCCCTTGCAAAGCTTCTCCATCTAATTGTTTCACTCCTGGCCTGTCTCCCTGGGGTCGGTGGTCATGGCTTGGTTTATGAAGGGCAGCCTTTGTGATGCTGTCCCAGCCTTCATGTCCTCACCTTTGCTGCCAGGTACAGGACCAGCTTCAGCCTTTGGCACATGCATACAAACTGAGAATTCCCTGGACCACATCAGCCAGCCCTTGAGCCCAAACAGCATCCCTAGACCACTGCTAGGGCTGGTCCACTCACCATGTTCACCCCACAGAAGCTACAGGTTTGCTGGTGGAAGCCCAGCCAAGAGGTCCAGCTCCCAGGTTTGCTTTCAAGAGCACGAATCTCTCCTGGAGGATCCTGGATCCCCTGCACAGGTCCTTCCTCTCCTACAGCCTTCACTCTACACAGCTGGAGGTTGACTGGAAGCACCTGGGTTGGCTCTTGTCCCTTCTCCCAGCAGGCTCAGGGCAAAGTGACCTGCAGGTGGTGGTGGTCAGTACAGGTGGGAGCCCAGTGCCAGGCCAAGGATTTGGCTCTACAGAGTGACCCGGAGAGGGTGGAGGCCCTCGGGCAATGATCACCTCCACCCTGACACCAGGAGCCCACCCTGCCTGTGACTGAGTGAGAGGCACTCCTGGAGTGCCATCCCTAGCACTTCCTTCAGCATGGCTGGTTCCTATTTCTCATCCCTTCATCCCCTGCTTTCCCAGAAGAGCAGAATTTCTCCTGTTCAGTGTTTCCAAACACACTGCAGCTGGAGGAGGACTGACTTTCTCCCACCTCAAGCCTCTCCTTTTGAAAGATCTCCCATCCATATTTATTCAGCCAAACTGTGGCCTTCCAAGATCTTTTCCCACCAAGATAAATAGAAAGCCACCCTCAGTTTTCTGCAGGTCTCACTGATCCCTGCATCACTCATGCAGCCTTAGCAACATCCCCATCCATGGGAAGAAGAGGCACAAGGGCTTGCAGGGGACTGTCCCATGTGGTTCTTCCAAAGCCTTTTGCTGATTTATTCCAAAGTCCCTCTTCTAGCAGACATATTGAGAAACTGTAGTTGCAGCTGAAACAACAAAGACACCTGAGCACATAAATATTGGTGGAAATGCTTGGACGTATTGACTTCACAAATAGTTACAGTGCTACCCAGATAAAGATACTTCTACCACATGACAGATGAAGGAGAAAGATGCAGAAGAGAGCTTGGAAAACATAAAAGATCCACTCAACAGAAGAGCAGTTGCTGGAAGAGCCCAAACTATCTTTGCCTTCTGTACGTGGTTCCCAGACCTTTTTTCCATGGACAACTCACTGCTCCTCTCTCCCTTCTCTCATTATCCTGGCATCTCAATGTCTTCTCGACCTGCCAAGGGGATGGCTGTGATGTGCTGATGGCATGGGTGGTGCTCACTTCACATCTCTTTCCCTTGCTCTCCCAGATGGCATCAGGGCAAATCCAGGGGAGAAGGAAGAGGCTTGGATTGCAATACCTCTTGTACTCCAGCAACCTCCTGCATCACCAGCCACAAGTCACCTGGAACATCACCAGCCACATGCAGAGGTGCTTCTACACCTCCTTTTGGTGGTAGCAAATCCTGCCTTCCTCCATGATGGATTCCACTCTCCTCCTGGCGTGCATCCTTCCTGTGGATGCTCCTTTGACAGCTTTGACTCCTGTGGCCAGGTCTGCAGAGAAGAAACTGTTCCAGCACACAGCTTTCCTTGGATGTACCCCATGGTAGAAGCTCAGCAGGCCAGGGCTGTGTCCTCTGGGCCACCCGGGCTGAGGGCTCAGACCTTGATCCCAACTGGTCTCCAAGGTGGTTCTTTCTGAGGAGTACAGCCCACCATGGGAAGCCTTGGAAGGAAAAGTGTCCTGGGTGGCTTCCAGAAGCAAAATGCCATTCTTTTTGGAGTCCAGAAGGGATGAACTGCATGATGCAGTCAATTTTCTGCCCTGAACATCCATCAGACACCTGTTTTGTCAAATTTTGAGTTGGAAGATGCACGTTTAGTCACATGGTGAATCCTGCCTCTCACTAAGTACACACACCTCCCTCTGCAGGTTCTGGTCAGACCCATACCCTGCTGCCTGGGTGCATGGTTGGTCTCATTCCCAAATGCCTGTGTCTGGCTGACTAAGCTGAGATTGAACAGCAAAGGCCAATTTTTAGTAACACTGGAAATTCTTGCTGCCTTTCAAGGCAAGAGCTCCATGCTCTGGCTCATGAGAGCAGGAGCAGCTTTACCAGAAAGGCCAGAGCCAAGTCAGTGCCCCTCAGACTTTCTCCCATTTATCCAGAAACATCAACCTTTCTGTAGTGCAGACCTTCATGGAACGACCTGAATTATTGTCACACATCCCAAGTCCGTTGCATTGCAACACTGCACATCCCGGCCGTTGTGTTTTCCAAAAGAGGATGCTGCTGCTAAAAATTACATGAACGATGAAGAAATACAAATTAACACACCCTCTGCCCAACCACGGGTCATTGGTGATGCATAAACACAGCTGAACCCTGGGGAAAGAACAATGCCAAGTGAAAGAGAAGGTAAAATAATACTGTTTATTTCCACATCTCCTTCATTACTGCAAGGCCATGTGTGTGTGCCTTGCGGTTTGTGGTTGAGATGAGGCTGAGCTGGAGTTCTGGTTGTGTCCTAAGAAAGGTTTGTCCCAGTTTGTTGCAGCTGGGATAAAGTTAGAGCTGGCATGGCTGTGTGGGAAAGGCTTGGCTTTACCACAGGGCTGGCTGCTGCCCACGGCTCAGCTCATCCTGGAGCCAGTGCAGCTGAACTGAGCTCTGGTTGTGTGTGGGCCTGTGCAAAACACCAAATAAAAGAGGGAAATAGGGGAAGCTGAGATCAAGGCACCACACCATCACAGGTATCTCACCCAACTCTTTGGAGCAGTTATTTCCATAGAGGTGCTCCTAGGCAGCTGTGGAAGCCTTTGGAGCTAATGTTGGTGTTCCCAGGGGTCAGCAGCTGTGATGAAAACCCAGCTCACCTTGAGTGAGCTTGGCATCACCTTCTTGAAAATGGAAGAAAAAAACAAAGGGGACTCTATTGAGCCTCCAAGTGGTGTGGGCTGAAGGAAGAGGGCAAAATATACACCCACCAGGAGTGTCAGCTCTCCAGAGTTAACTTGTTTACCTCTAGAAATAGGAATTCCCAGTGGCTTGGAGAAGGCTGGAGCGTCTCCATGACAAGGATGTCAGCACAGTCAACCACCAAAGCTGGGCTCAAGTTCTTGTCCTGTCCTGGGCCCGCAGGTGGAGGCAGGAAGAGCAGCCTGATGGGAACACATTTTCCCAGATCATCTTCTGTCAATAGCCAGGGTGGGCCAGAAGCTGAGAGTGGCACTCACACCAGCTGAGACTGCTGCCTGTCTCAAGAGATGGGAGTTGGTGACCCTGGGTCGTGAATGGATGGGGAGCATCCCTGTGGAGGAGGATTTGGGGAACTGATGGGTGATAAATTGGACATGAGCTGGCACTGTGCAATGGCAACCAAGTGTCTGCTGGACCACATCCAAAGCAGTGTGAGCAGCAGGACTAGAGAAGGCTCTGGGGAGACCTTAGAGCTCCTTCCAGTGCCTTAAGGGACTCTAAGAAAACTGGAGAGAGACTTAGGACAAAGGCATGAAGTGACAAGGCAAGGTAGAATGGCTTCCCACTGCCAGAGGGCAGGGTTAGATGGGATTTTGGGAAGGAAATTCTGCCCTGTGAGGGTGGTCAGGCCCTGGCACAGGTGCCCAGAGAAGCTGTGGCTGCCCCTGGATCCCTGAAGTGTTCAAGGCCAAGTTGGAAGGGGCTTGGAGCAAACTGGTGTAGTGAGAGGTGTCCCTACCCGTGGCAGTGGGTGGAAGGGGATGGTCTTTATCAGTCATTTAAAACCCAAACCATTCTGGGACGCAATGTTCAGGTACACAGGAAGGGCAGGGAGAAGTCAGGGGGATTCTGCAGAATTGGTTTACCTCACCTGTGTAAGAACCTGGGGGAAATCCCAGCCTTCTTGCCTGATGCCAAGCCTCTCCTGGAAGAGGGAGTCACTGGTGCTCTGGAGCCCAGGTCAGCATGGGGCTTGCAGCACTGTGGGAGTGCCAGCTCTGGGAGCACAGCCTTGGCTGATGATGGACTGGGACCAGCTTGGCATTCCCCGTGGCTCCCAAGGCCTGACAGATACCTGGAGAGCTGTGGCTGGCTTTCCAGAAACAAGCTTGCAGGCCGTGTTTGGACCTGTGGGTCAATTTTGGGGCCATGCTCCAACTGCAGAGTCATTGTGCTTAGTTTATTTTTCAGGAAATGCCACAAACCTGTTTCCCCGCCGGTTAGGAGAAATATTCCGTGTCAGGTTTTGACTGTGTTGCAAAATGCTGTTTTCTACCTGGGATGAGCCAAACTGGCCACTGGAGAGTTGGAGTTGATGTTGTTTGAACCAATATTTGCTTCTAAGTATTGCTTCTAAGTATTGCCTAATTTCTAAACCGCACACAGCAAACAAAGAGCTCTCTGTCCATTTTAAGCTGCTCTTCCCAGCTTGGAGTGCTAAGCCCAGCTGCAGACTGAAGCCTCTTGTCCAGAGCTGCTTACCAGGTCATACCACGACAGATTTGCATTTTTAGGTTGGAAACTAATGGCAGCTCAACAGCCAGGTGCCAGCAGCTCGACCCTCTGTGCCTTGCATGGCAGCTCTGCAGCCACTGCCCCATATCCTCCCTGTGCACATCCCCCTCTCCAGCAAACACCAGCTGGCCCAGCAGTGCTGAAGAAACAGATTTTCCTGACCTCCTATCCCAAGCAGGCCCCCATCAACTCCCCAGCCCCCTTGCTGAAGTCAGCAGTGGCTTCTTTCTGCTCCACCAGTCAGCAGCCCATGCAAAACTCACCCTCTCAGACATGCAATTAGTGCCATTCCTCCTAATGAAGGATCTCTGTTTGCTTAATTAACCCAAAGGTTAACAGGATTACCAGCAACTCTGTGCAACACCAGGAGCTGTGATATTCCTGAAAGGATTTTGGAAGGGAAGGTGGTGAATTCCTGCTGAAGACACCCTTGCAAAGAGAGCGGCAGGAGCCTGATAACACTCAGCCCTTCCTCCTGTGTATTTTCCAAAGATCTGTGGGAACAGACAGGTAAATACTGCTGTGTGAGAAAGAAATGGCAGGAGTGCCAGCTGCCCTGTGTGGCCACAGCACCCTCTGCTCCTGTCCTGCAGGACCCCAGGTGCCACACGCCAGGGCACACATGAGGCAATTGCACAACCCTTGTGTCCACAAAGTGGCTGTGCCCAGCTCCCTGGCACATGCCAGGCGGTTTCCACGGGGACACGTCCCCACAACGAGATGCTGGACCATCCCAGAGATGTGGCTGGCTGAGAACAGGAGAAAAAGTGGCTTATTTCCAGAAGGAGGGAGCTGTGGCTCTGGTGGAATACCATGCACACATCCAGGGATGCTCTCCTGCAGTGGCAGAGCCCGGGACACTGGGATGGAGACAGAGGCACGACTGTGGCAGAGATGGTCAAGAAGACCCTGTAGTGAGAGGGGAGGAAGAGTGGAGGAGCACAGGGTGAACCTGTGGGTGAGCCACTGCTACTCCACCACCATAAGGGAGCAGGGGGACATCACTGAAGCAGGTCCTGGCAGATGCAGCCGGGGGAGCAGCTCTGAGCCTGCTGCAGAGTGATGCTGGGAATCTTGCTAGACCAAGGGTCACTTTGCAATTGCGTTTGCTGTGGGCATGGAGCTACAGGGGGAGCAGGCAGCAAAGGCCAGCAGCCAAAAGGACACAAAGGAAAAGGCAAGGGGAGACACCAAGGAACATGGGAACCAGCTTCCCAGGGCAGTGCCAGCAGTACCAGGCCTGGGGCTGGAGCACTGTCCATCTGCTGGAGCAGCTCTCTCTGCTAGATCTCACCCAGAGAGCAGGGACTGAACCTCTTCTTGTCCTCCACAGTCCCCAGGTAGCCCAGGTGGGCTGGCACAGCCACCCACTGCTGTGCCCAAGCATTGGAGCTGCTGGAGGGCTGCTCTGGCCAGAAATGAGATTTGGGCATGAAAAGAATGGGGAAAGGGTCAGCTCACCAGTGGGTCAAGCTGAACTCTACCACTGCCTGTTCAACCCCTTTCCAGTTAGTTAATTTATGGTAATCATTAATTCCAAGCCCCTGTCCATGCGGGAAGCTTCACAATAGCTAATTTTTAATCTGTCACCACAACTACATGCTGCTACATGTGTCCTGCTTGAAGGCACCCTCCCATTTAAACACTCTTACAGCCAATATAATTCCCTGCTGATTAATAGTGGTTGTTTTGAAACCACCAAAAAATCTGTTGGCCAACATTCCCTTCCACTCTGTAATTTTAAGGCAGCATTAAAAAGGAATTAATGGAAATAACACTTTAGAATAACAGCAAGGCTTAGTCTTTATTGGAGACCCTTTGAACTCTAGTTAAATTAATTTCCCTTCTGCTCTTGAGATTTTCCAAGACACATCTGTCACGAGCTGTGCAAACATCTCACCCTTTAGAGGTCAAGAGCTGAGCATGACACCTGTGAGCAAATATTGGCCCCAGAACCTGGGAGGGCATCTCCTCCCTGCCAGCCCAGCCCTGGTGACCACCAGAGAAACACCTGCCCTGCCCAGGGATTGCTGAGGAGCCCACGGGCAGGCTTGACCTTCTAGTGCCTCCTCTCACTCCGGAGTGACAGAGGAATTTGTTTCCTGCTGGTCAAGATGTTTTCATCAAGATAAAATCCCAGGGGAATGGCTCCTCCCGTGCTCACTCCCGAGCCACCCGGGGCTGGCACAGCCTTGAGGCACCGCTGGACCCTGGCTCTCGAACAACCTCGTCCTTTCCAGTAATTACTGTTTTGCAATGTGGAAAATAATAAAAGTTTTGGGACTGTTAAGAGCTCTGGGAGGAGAAGAGAGGGGGGAGCAAAAAGACCCAGCTGAGCAGATTTCAAACCCCCTCCTGAGGGCTGTGGCATTTTAATCCTCGTTGCATTTCCAGCTGCAGGGATAAAGGAGCAGAAAACATAGGCAGAGATGGGGGGCTTCAAGGACACAGGTCTGGCTGGGGCTGGTCCCAGTGAGGCAGCTCTGGGCTGGGGTGGACACTGAGATGCAGCAATGTCCCCCCAGAGCCCCCAGCATCATCCACTGGGTCCTTGTCCCCACCTTCTGCTCATGTGGGTGCTGTGGCACTGGGGAATGTGATGGCAAAGCCCAGAAACAGTGTGGCATGGCTCTAACAGCTCCTGAAAACTGTTGCAAGAATAAGGAAGGAACCAGAAAAATTCTTGCTTCAGAAGCTTTGTTAAAAGTTGCATAAGGTGGAGGGACATGGCTGCACTGTGTAGGTGTAATCATAAAATCCCAGAATGGTTGGGGCTGGAAGGGAGCTCAAGGCTCATCTATTCCAGCCCTCCTGCCATTGACAGGGACCTCCTCCAGTATCCCAGGGTGCTCCAAGCCCTGTCCAGCCTTGCCTTGGGCACTTCCAGGGAGGGGGAGTCCAGAACCTCTCTGGGCAGCAATGACCAATGTTGTGGTGATTAATCAGTAAAGATCGATTATGTTCTAGGCAAGGTATGGGGAGAAATTACTTCACTGCACTGCAACTCCCTTGTAGTTGCAGTGGGAAAGGAAAATGAACTCCTTTTGGAGAGTCTGTTCACTGCCAGGGACTGAGGGTCTCAGCCTTGCAGGACCCGATCTGACATCTGTTGTTCCCCCCTTCCACCTGCACCGCCACCCCTCTGACCACCAACATCCTGCTGCTGTCACCCACTGCAGGTCCTGCCACACCTCTGCCAGGTGCAGCCTGGATGGACAGCACAGCCGCAGAGTGCCAGGGCAGAGAGAGGGAACAAGCCTTGGAGAAACACTGCTCAGCTGTGCAAGAGACATCCCTTACCAAGAGACATCACCTGCTCCTACAACCCCATCGTTCCTCATCTCGCTGGGGCCCTCCACTGAAATCTTCCAGGGGTCTGCTCATGCTCAGCCCATCATTCCCTGCCTGAGCAATGCTGAGCTCTGGTCCCCAGCTCCACCACAGCTCTGCCCCTGCCTGGCCATGGCCCTCCTGGTCCTGACCCCAACCCACAGCCAGACTCCTCTGCCAGACCTGGGACCTACCTGGTGGTCCCCAGGATGTCTCCAACCCTGCTACTGTCCCCAGATCTGATCCCAGCCTCAGACCTTCCTTGTCACCAACAGATCCCAGGAGATCTGGACTCTGGGCTGAGCCCAGCTGTTATCCAGGGCCCATCCTGATAATTTTGAATGGAGACTGTGGGGGACAAGGGTCACGCTGGGGTCCCCATTCCTCAGGGAGCAATCAGCCCTTGGGGTACTCTGGCATGCAGACCAGAACACAAAGCTCTCCCCTGGTTAGACCGAGGAATGGGAAACACGACTCTCTTTGTAGGGCTTTGATCCCATACCTCAATCCATTTCCACCCCACTTTATCCTGGGCAATGGTTTCTTGTATGCAGCAGGAGGATTTTTCCATCAAACCAAACGTTTCTCCTGAGCCCTGGCTCTCCCAGGAGTCCCACAGCCCCGTGCTGACATCGACACCATCCTCATAAACATGCCATGGAGAATGAACAAACAGCAGGAAAAGCTTTGTAGAGATCCTGTTACAAACAAGATTTTTGTTCCTTTTGCGCACTCCCTGAGGTGGGAAATCCCCTTAAAAAGACTGGGCCTTTAGTCAAGGTCATCAGAGTTGTGTAATGACAGCAGGCTCCAGGGAAGTTAGAGCCACCAACCTGTGCCTCCTTCCTTGTCTACCACGAGGGATGTCAGCACAGATTTTCAGAGCCCAGCAGCAAACAGCTTCCCAGGGGAGAGCTTTACACCAAATGAGCTATCAGCTTTTTCCTCATTAGCATAATATTTCCATTAGCAATTCTTACAGGCTCTGGCTGTGACAGAGGATTTACTAAACAAGAGAAGACAAAAGAAGGGAGCAGGTTGTGCTGGCTAAAAGATAAATCTGAGCTGCCTCTCTCATTCCAGGGTATTGACACCTTCAGAAGGTAATTACAATACAGGTAGCATGGAGTATCTCATGTTAAAGGGCACAGGAGGTGGCTCAGAGGTTATTCCCACCTTCAGCAATCCAAGCTGAATTAAAGGATTCACTGCAAGTTGAGCTGTCCTGGTTTCAAGCAGAGACCTGGGCACCTGGAGCAGTTCAGGGTTACCTCTGCTGTGCTCACAAATACCAAAGTACAGGCTGCTCAATTGTCCAGCAGCCACGGTGCAGTTTCTCCTGGTCACAGGTGACCAAGCAAAAATAAAAGAGGTGTAAGCAGAAAGAGCACTGGGGAGCACAGAGGATGTGCCATGGCCAGAGTCCTGTGGCAGGGACATTGTCTCCAGCTGGGGCACCTGGGGTTTGGGGCTGTGGCCAGCTCCTGTTCCAGCTCCTGTTCCAGCTCCTGTTCCAGCTTCTGGCAGCACTCAAGGTCTTGGCTTGAGGGGACAAACCAGGGAACAGTATCCCAACCCAAACCTTGGACATCATCATCATCTCCTAAAGGATTTCAGTGGGGTGCTGGGTCTGCTTAAGTCATTTTCCTGCATCTGCAAACTTCTTGGCTGAGGCAGGAAGGGAACTCCAGCTCTTGGGCACAAGCCCTGTCCCAGGAACAGCACATACAACTGGACCCAAGGCTGCACTTGGAGCTCTAACACACTGCAGGATTCCCAGTTTGGGTTCTCAGTTTGAGGAACTATTCCCTTTTCTTTCTTTTTTCTTTAACTCATCCCTTACTTAGTTCAGAGTTATCTCCTCACTTTTCCCCAGCCTAGACCTGCATTCTCCTTACTCAGAAATTGCCTTTTCAAAGATGGGATGGACCAATGGGAAGAGGAGACAGCTTCTTTTGGGATGTGGTGTCCCAGCTGCTTGTTTGCAATAGTTTGTATCCCATTCTTCCCTGCTTCCCAGCCAAGCTTTGCTGGGTGAGTATCTTCAGCATGGATCTGACAGGGGCAAGATGTCTCATGACTGGTGCCAGTGGTGGCAACATTCCCCCCGTGTCTGCACACACCTCTTGCTTTGATCCACATCTGTGCCATCTGCACTCCCCCAGCCTAGTTTTGCAGGGAATTAGATGTTTTCCTAAATACCAGCTCTTGCCTCCTTACAGCATCCCAGGGACAGGCACCAAAAAATGCATCAACTTTACCCAATTCCATGTCTGGTGGGACAGAAGCCCTTCTGAGCAGTCCTGGGTCAAATATTGCAGAAGATACAGAAGACAACTCTGAGGAAGACCCATAAGGCAGCAAAGATAGAAATAGAACTTATCCCAGGGAAGCTGTGGCTGCCCCATCCCTGGAAGTGTCCAAGGTTGGATGGGGCTTGGAGCACCCTGGGATAGTGCAAGGTGCTCCTGCCCATGGCAGGGGGTGAACAGGATGAGCTTTAAGGTCTCTTCCAATACAAACCATTCTGTGATTCCGGGATAAATGATCCCTGGCCCATGGCAGAGAAAAGAATCCAAAGCCAAGGCGGCAGAGGTGAGGGGAGCACAAGTTGTAATAGGTGATTCCTGGAACAAAGTTCAGCCTGGAGCCTACTGAGTCCCATCTGTGCAATCAGCAGCTGCTTGCTCAGCAAACACTCCCAGCCCAGCCTTGCTGCTGCTGCCACAGCCTTAACAGCATTTTTGGAGAAGGAGATGTTTGAATATCTGCAAAGAACTGGTATTTGGACCACTTATGCAACCGTGGGGTGCAGGGTGGGGGATGTACCTTCACACACAGCCCCAGTGCACCCCATCCCCCTCAATCCACAAATCAGGGACTCCATCCCCACCTTCTTCAGCTCCTTGGTTCCTGTGGGACAAAGGTGCCCTCAGACCACATGGAAAGAGGCCAAAGAGCCAGATGAGAAGGGACATTAGAGGAGACAGGGCAGGGGGAAGGAATGGAGGCAGTCACAGAGCTGGCGCAGGGGCAGAGTGTGCGGGCAAGCATGCAGGAAGGGAATGAACGGATTGTGCTCCTCTTCTTCACAACATCCCCCTCAACCTGCTCCTCCCCTCCTGCCCTAGAGCCCTCCAGGGTGCACCCACCCTGCCCCAGAGGCCACCCCTGTCTGTGCCCCAGTGTGAGTCACAGAGAGTCACAGCTCTCCTCACACATAGACTCTGGACCCAAATCTGTCCCTCTGAACCTCCGACCTTCTGCTGCCAACAAGAAATGGCAGCGGCAGCCTTGGCCCAGCACGTAGTGCTGTTTGCACAGCCCTTGCTCAAACACAATGGCCAGAGCTGGCTCTGCAGCCCCCCCAGCAGTGCCACCAGCCCCCCCAGCCCATGGCAGGACCACAGTGGGGCATTGTGGCACCTCCACCGTGGGAGCTTGTGGCCACGGGGCCACCCCATCACTGCCCAGCTGAGCCACACTGGCTCACTGGGCACTCACACCCCAGTTAGGTCAATTACTGGAGCTGGATACGGTAATCAGCCATAAACAATGGTTTATAGTTAATTAATTAACCGTATGGCTAATGGTTTAATTAACCATTAACAATATCATACAGTGGGGCTCGGTTGGTCTTGGAAAAGATGACAGTGACTTGGCCAATGTCCAAGCCCTGGATCCCCTCTGTGTCAACGTTGTCCTGAAGGCAGGAAGGGATGGGAATGTGGTTTATCAACAGGGAAGGGTTTATCAATGGGAATGTGGTTTATAATGTAATTTATCTCCTTGATGCCAGGAGAACCAAGCAGGGAGCCTGGGAGCCTCAGCAGGAGCCTGACCTGCAGCTCCTGCTTGAGCAAACACTCCCCACTGACACCTTGAGCCATGGACTCCCCTAAAGCAGCACCATTGCATGAGAAAGCCTCAAAAATTAACAAGTAATTAAACAAATTCATTAATTGATCCATCAGCAGGTCAACAAAGGACCGACTCCCCTTGTGGGAGAGCTTCAAATCCAGTGCTGCTGGAGAAAGGATTGGCCACCCTTACCTTTTTGGGTTTGTTGTGTGTGCAATGGAGCAGTTGTAGGAACAGAGCATCAGCTTTTCATTCATAGTCAAAAGTGTCACACACTCATTTGTGAGAGCTCCAGGGACCAGACCATGAAGCACATCTCAGATCTGTGGGGATTTGACTTAAAATTCTTTCCTTCTTGGGATGAAGGTGGTGGTGATGAAGGAGCCAGGCCACAAAAGACCTGGAAAAGCAAAGGTGTAAAGAGAGGCTGGCTATGAACTTTATCCCTTTCACAGGTTTCCGAGGCCCAGAGATTAATTTTCTTGCCCTTAAAACATGTCAAGTTTCCTCCACTGCATCTGAGGATAGAAAACACAAATCTCAGGGTTGTTTTTTTTCCTACAAAAAGTAACTCTGAGCAGGAAATACTTTATTGTGCCTGTTCCCTGGGCAGATACCTGGATTTCCACACTGCTTTGATGACCCCTGCAGGGACAAGCAATAATGGTTTGAGTTTTAATTCCTTCCTTACCTGGAAGTGTGTGGTGTGGTCATGGGCACTGCCTTGCTGTGCTTGAAAGGAGGAGTCTGTTCTGAGAGGAATGACAGATTTATCCTTACAAATAGATAAGACTAGCACTGAGAGATAAAAGAAACTGTACCTTCTCTGTATTCCTCCCCAGCTATTTGTCTTTGCTTCCTCCCTCTTTAGGCTTCCTCATTGTGTTTGAAATCCAGCACCTCCTTGTTCATCCACAGAGACCTCCAGGATTTTCTGCCTGGGAGCAAGCTGGTCTCATGAAAAGTGTCCCTGTCCACGTCAGGAGGCAAAACAAGATGAGCTTTAAGGTCCCTTCCCACCCAAACCATTCTGGGATTCTGAGATTCTTCTTTTTTGGGATTTATTGCTTCTGAGCTTGAAGGAGATGATCCTTGAATATCAACCAGCTTCCTTGGGCCCCTCTTACCAGCAGGACATTATCCCGTGGTTCTTTAACAAGCAACTCCCTGGAGAGACCAAAATCTGCTCTCCTGAAGCCCAGGGCTGGAAGCTCGCTCAGTGCCCTCCTTGCTGCCTGTCTTGGGTTGCAATGCAGGATGCGACCAGGGCTGTGTATTCTGTCACCAGCTGTTAAACCAGGTGTTGCAGTGTTCTTTATCTTTTCCCCAACCCATCCTTCCTCCAGGAGATCTCTCCTGTTAATGGCCATTGATCCCAGAGCATGACTGATAAAATTCCATCATCCCATTGGGAGATGCTCCACCCAGGGGGAGGAGCCAAGCATTTCTACCTCGATAAAATCTGAGATTTGGAACATCAGAGCAGCCTTTTCCCACTGGATCCCAGAGGAAAACCAGACCCTTCCTCATCATGACTGGAGCTTTGGAGGAAATCTGCACCTTCTCCAGGAGCCCTGCTCCACCAGAACCACATCTGTCACTGCAGGAGGATGCAGCCACCACTGAATGGGACTGCACCAACACCCTGAGTGACTGATGGGGTGTCAGGTTGGATTCTGACTCTGGCAGTGCTTTGGGTTTGTTCTCTGTAATACTGTATTTCTATTTTAATTTTTCCTGGTAAAGAACTGTTATTCCTATTCCCATATCTTTGCCTGAGAGCTCCTCAATTTCAAAATTATAATAATGTGGAGGGAGGGGGTTTCCATTCTCCATGTCAAAAAAAAAAAAAAGAGGCTTCTGCCTTTCTTAGCAGACACCTCTTTCAAACCAAGACACTGCCCTAAGGATTTTGAATCTTTCATGGTCATGGCACCCAGGCTGCCCTGGAGCTTCACATTCCCAATCAGCTCCTCTTTGTTGGTGAGAACAAGATCCAGCACAGCATCTCTCTGTTCCTTGGAGAAGGACGTTTTCATCAACACATTCCAGGAATATCCTGGATTGCTTATGCCCTGCTGGTTTGTCCTGATGTTTTCCATTTTTCCTTTGATGTACACAGGTCTTCCATCCCACCAAAACTCCCAGATCTCTGGGTAGTGGTTTTCCAGGCACTGGTTTTTTTTCCTTTCCCTGGTGGGTGCTGTTCCATCTCTGTGTCCTTCACATACACCAGCACTACTCATTCCACTTGTTGATGGGACTCCATGGACAAATTCCCAGATCTGACACAACCTCAGGAGAGTTCTAAGGCTCTTGGTAGATGAGGAGGAGGCTCCAGTGTCCTTCCTCTGACTGAACAGGGACTCACTCACTTGTGCAGAGATGGGACTCAGAGAGAGGAGAGCAAACTTTGTGGCATGACCCTGCAAAGCCCTCTCGGTCAGCAGGGCAGGTGTGCAAGGGATGCTCCCCTTGGAGACCCTGCAGGGCAGCACCTCTTCAGGTGAGGACCCTCAGCTTCCCTCCATGGCCCAGGAACACCCTCAGTGTGAGATGAGGCTGGGGTAACTCACACATAGAATCAAGGAATCATTAAGGTTGGAAAAACCCTCTAGGATCGAGTCCACCCATTCCCCCAGCACTGCCAAGGCCACTCTTAACCCATATCCCCAGGTGCCACATCCACAGGGCTTTTCAATCCCTCCAGGGATGGGAACTCCACCACTGCCTCTGGCAGGCTGTGCCAGTGCTACACAACCTTTTCTGTGAAGAATTTTTCCCTCATATCCAACCTGAACCTCCCCTAGCACAACTTGAAGCTGTTTCCTCTCATCCTGTGCCTTTTTCCTTAAGAGCAGAGCCTGACCCCCACCTGGCTGTCCCCTCCTGTCAGGGAGTTGTGCAGAGCCAGAAGGTTCCCCCTGAGCCTCCTTTTCTCCAGGCTGAGCCCCTTTCCCAGCTCCCTCAGCCTCTCCTGCTGCTCCAGCCCTTCCCCAGCTCCATTTCCATCCCTGGACACACTCCAGCCCTCACTGTCTTGCAGACTGTTCAGTACACACATAGAGATATGGAACTTTCCTAGAAACCATAAAATCTCTCCTAGATTTCACTGTTTTGTTGTTTTTTTCCGCCAGGTGAGGCATCACATTTATCTGGACATCCTGTCAAGCTTTCCATATATAGGAGGTGGCATCAGCCATCAGAGTCCCCACCCTGTTTGCCTGCTGATACGTTTCAAAAGGCATTTGCTCTGTAAACACCTGCTCCACCCAGTTTCCCTCGATAAATACAGCTTTTATCTCCAGGCTTCACCTGGAAACCATTTCCACTATTTTTCTCTGGGCACCAAACTGAGGCAAAGCTGGGGCCAGACCCAGCACTTCCCACTCCTCAGGGTCAGACGCAGCACATGGTTCCCACCGGCCATGGAGAGTCCTAAAGACATCCTTGGCCATCCCTAGGTCAAGCCCAGCTTCCCTGGCTCCTTCCCCACTCTGCTCAGCACCTGTGAGGCCACACCTGCCCTGCTGGGTCCAGCTCTGAGCTCCCCAGGACAAGAGATGTGCAGGGACTGGAGCCAGTCCCGTGCAAGGCTGTGAAGGTGGGGAGGGTCTGAAGCATCCTTCGTGTGAGGAGCAGCTCATCCCAGAGCAGAGTAGTCTTGGAGGGACTTTGTAGATGTGTATAAACATCTGATGGGAGGGAATGATGGCAGGAAACCAGGTTGTTCTCAACAGTGCCCTGTGGCAGGACAGGAGGCAACAGGAGCAAACTAAACTGCATGAAATTCACCCATGGGAGCTGCCCCACAGATTCCCAGAGTGGGTGAGGCTGGAAGGGACCACAGTGGTCACCTGGTGCCACCTCCCTGCTCCATCCCAGAGCCCACGGCACAGATTGTGTCCAGCCAGCTCTGGAATATCTCCAGTGAGGGAGACTCCACAGCCTCTCTGGGATCTGTTCAGGGCTCAGGAAAGTTCTGCCTCATGTCCAGGTGGAGCTTCCTGGGCTCAGTCCCAGGGACACCCAGGGACAGAGGGACACACAGACAGGGACACCCAGGGTCAGACAGGGACACCCAGGGACAGACAGGGACACCCAGGGCTGAGGGCTCCTCTCAGCTGGGGCTCCTCTCGAGGCTGAACAGCCCCAGCTCCCTCAGCCTTTCCTGGGCACGGAGATGCTCCAGGTCCTTCAGCATTTTTGTCATCTTCCATTGGACCCATTTTGGGTGCTCCAGGTCTCTCTTGTTCTGAACAGCCCAAAACTGGACAAAACATAATGACAAGGGGAGGCTTGTCCCATTTCTGCTGAAGCAGAAGTGGTGGGATGCCCACCTTTGTTTCTTCCTCTGCAGACAGACCAGCAAGTCCTCCCAGTAATGTGTAACCTGATGTCTTTGGTGCAGACAACATGGATTGTCTCAGGAATGGTTCAGATCCTGGATCCTACAAAGCCCTGAGGGATCTGGTCCAATGTCAGCCGCCCTAAAATATAGATATCTTTCAGCACCCCAGTGCTGCAGCCTCCAGAGGCTTCAAGGCAAAGCCCAGGTTTGTGAGGGATCACATAATCTCCTGGAGGTCTCTGGCAAGCAAACAAAACCAACTGAAAAGAAACAGCAAGGCCTGTTCTCCAGGTGAGCAGAGATGTGTTTGGTCGTTCAAAGGCTCCTGATAAGGTGATTGAGATTAAAGAACAAATAAAAGTACGATTAGGGCCAAAGTCCCAGCTCCAGCCAAAACCATACAGCCAGAGCAGCAATGCACTCCTTGCCTAAAGCCACACTTACCCAGCTGATCCTCAGCCTTCCCAGCCAAGAGGAGCTCTCTGGTGCTGGCACAGGCTCTGCCTTGTCTCTGGGACAAAGTCCCCAGGCCAGTGAGGTCCCACACAGCCCAGCAGCCACAGCACTGGTCCTGCACTCAGCTCCCACCACACTTAGCTCCCAAATTCCCAGCTGGATGCGTTTTCTCCCTGAGCATCCTTTCAGAGAGCTGGTATCAATGGGCATGGCCAGGTTCACTTCAGTTGTTGGAGCTAATGGGAAATGGGCATGCCCTGCTCTCTCTGCTAAGTGTAAAATTAACTAAAGATCACTGCCCAGCAGTGGAAGGGGAGCCCCACGGGCTGATAGATTGGAGAACGACTGGGAGAGCAAACTTGCACATTGCTGATAAGGCAGAGTGCTGGATATCCCAGAGAGCCATCCAGAAATTATCAGGGGGCAGTCCAGGAACAGGTCTGTCTGGAACCTGCTCTGAAAAGCAAACAGAAAAGCTGCACAAAGGCTTTGCTGGCAGCGAGGGGACAGCTTGTCCCTCTCTCAAGTTTCTCTGCATTGGGAGTTTTCCGGGAATAACTGCAGATCCAGGAAACTGGAGTGTGTCAGAAATCAGCTTCCCCAGTCTGTCCCTGCATCTGGGACTGCCAGCTGACTCCTGCTGGGAAGGCACACACAATCCTCATCTTTTCATCCCCCTCTAAGAACCAGCAAGCTCCAGGCTGCCAGGGTACAAATGACAAAATGACCACGTGCAGAAAATGATGGAGACAAATCTTTGTTTAAGCAAAGTGCACGTGCAAACACACAAACACTACATAAATTTTTTTTAAAAAATTAAATATGGGGAGAAAACATCCCTAAGCAATGTGAACAGTGTCCTTGTGGTCATCCACAGGGAGGAATGGATCCCAGCCCCACATCAGGCATTAACTCCCTGTCTTATCCCAGTGGCAACAACCTCTTTCCACGTCCTCAGACTCTGGCTACCTGCAGGAGGCAAAGGGACAGGTGTGGAGCCAGGAGACTTCGGGCTGTGGATGCAGCCAGTGCCACCCTGGTGCCACCCTGGGGGATGGCTCCGCACTCCCTCCTGCCAGCCAGGGTTCTTTGGAGTCTGTCCCACCATCACAGCACGGCCAAGACATCTTCCAGACCTCTCTAACATGAGCTCATGAGTAGCACTTTGGCTCCTGGACCTTCCCAGGAGAATTTTAACCCTGAATATGTCTTTTCTGTATCGCTCCAGTTTACCTGCTCCAGCTAATTGCTCTTTCTTTCTGGGGTTTTTATTTGTTTTGCAGATGTTCTGCTTTGACTTTCAGAAGCAAGGAGCCATTTCCATCACTCCATCACTCTCCACCCTCTGCTAAGGAAACCTCTGCAGGCCACTCCAGACCCAGGAAATTCCCAGATATTGCCCCAGTTGGCAAAGCCCTGCAGCAGTCTCATCTTCCCCAGGATCCCAGACTCTGCTCCTAACCCAGACCCCTCCCTGGCTGCTGCACCCTCCAGGCTGCAGCTGCCTCCCTTTGCCAACACACACAAGGATGTCAGACTCCTCCTTAGCCAAGGAATTGTCCCACAGAGCAACTGTGGCTTTTTTCCTTATTTCTGCAGCTCTTTCCTGCCATCCAAGCTCTCTCAGGAGAGCAAAGCCGCCCTGCTCCTGCCTGGAAGGTCCTTGCTGGCTGTCACCTTTGCCAGGAGCCCTGTTGTGCCACCCACCTGCAGGTTCACCCCTTGGGGCTCAGCAGGGAGTGTTGTTGATGGCAAACAGGATCAGCCTTCAGCAAGCCCAAACAAATGCCCACACACAGCTCTCTCATGCTGGAGTGCTCCACATCCAGCAGGGAAAGGAATGAGGTGAGGATGAAGGGAGGCAGAGGGCTGGCTGGGGTTACAGCAAGGCTCCCAGGGCTCTCCCTCACAACACCCATGGCTCCAGCCCAGGGCTGGAAATCCAGGTCACACGTCTGCTCTCCTCCTCACTGGAGGGACAATCAATTCCCAGCTCTCCTCTCCTCTTCACCAGAGAGGCACCTTCCCATGTGTTCCACTTCTCCTCCACCCCAGGTACAATGCCCCAGAGATGGCTCCTCTCCAGGTGCAGCTTGTTCAGAAATCCAGGGAAAAACCCAGCAGCAGCTCCTCTGGGCCATGGACAGGCCAAGCAGGAAAGCCATTGCATGAGAGGGGCAGCTCCTGAGGGTCTGGAGGCCATGTCCTTGCTCATCATCTTGCACAGGAAGGGACTGGAGTCTTTGGGGCCCCTCAGCTGCCTTTTGCTGAGGTCAGCAGTGAGGAGGGACCCAGTTCTTCCTACAAGGGCTGCTTTGCTTCTCAAGAGACACCATTGCAGAACATGCATTTACCTGGCTGTGCCCTGAACCCCACCCCACCCTCTGTGGGAGGGAAGAGACCACCAGGTGTAGTGTCAGAGGAATGACATCCCCACCAGAGCCCTCAGCCTGGTCCTGCCCAGCTCACAGTCCAGCACAGGCTCTGTAGGATGAGGCAGCAGAAGGATCCCAAGGAGCTGCTGAGGTCCCTCAGGTGCAGCTCTGGCACAGGAAGCACACAAGGAGTGGAGAGCACATGCCATGCTTCCCATCACCACAGTCCTGCAGGAACAGACAACTTTGCCTTTTGAGTTTTTCCTCCACAGGTGCCTCAAGTTGTGCCCAAGGAGAGGCTGCAGACAAAAATAGAGGATATCTTAATTACATATAGAAACTAGACCTCCATGGGGTCACCATGGACTAATAGGTTTGTCCTTACAGAAACAAGTGAGCTGAGCAGTGGCAAATCCCACCAGTGACCCTCAAGCAAGAGGAAACAACCAAAGAGGAGGAAGATCAAGCCTGTCTGGACACCCCCATGCTGATGAGCCTCTGGATGCTCCCAAAAAAAAGGTGCCCCATGCCCTGCAGCAATAGGATTTCCACTGGAGATCCTGCATGGGGGATGCTCACAGACCCCTCAGCCATCCACCCCAAGCAGGTTTATCCACAGAGGGGAGAAGCCCTGACCCTCAGCCCCTGCAGCAGAGAGGATTTGATCCCTGCAAGCTCCTGCACGGCTCTCAGGCAGCCCAGGATGGGTGGAGAACAGGGAGCCCCACAGCAAACTTGTGGTTTTGATGAGGTGGACGGGGAGAGGCAGTGCCTGCCTGTGCCAGGGTGAGGGGAACAGCTGCCTCCCTGCTGGCACCAGAAAGGAGGGAGCTGAGCCCTCCTGTCCCTCCAGAGAGCCAAGGTCCGGGCTGGAAGTGACTCGTTCACCCTTTATGCACTTCCTGAGCCCTGTGGGTTCGGGGAAAGCACACGTGGCCAGGGTCCTCTCCTCCAGGGCCAGGAGGCACATGGAGGTCCTGCAGACTGTGTGTGACACTGGCCCTTGTGTCCCGTGTCCCTGCCACCCTCTCCACCTCCACACCACCCCAGAGTCTGTGCCCAAACAGGAGAAGCACACAGCCCCTGGTCACACCAGCACGGCTGATGCCGTGCAGGATGCTGGGATGAGCCTGGAAGGGGAAGGATGTGGCCACAGGACACGTTGTGGAGGGCGGCCTCCCTGTCCTCCTTTGAGCTGGCTTACATTGCCCAGCAGGCAGCAAGAAGCAGACCCAGTGACCAGTTTCCCCTTGGTCCTGGAAGCCAGCTGCCTTCCTGGCTGGCCTGTCCTGCTGCTGGCCATCCTGGCACAGCACGGTCCCAGCACGGGGGGTTGAGGACTTGGCTTCCCCTCGTCACATTCACCACTCATCACATCAATGCCGTGCTCAGACTGGCCCCCCAAGCCAGCAGAGGAGGGAGTGGGCACTGCCACCCCCAGCCCAGCACGGATGGAGCCATGGTGTGCTGGAGGGGACAAGGTCCCTGCCATGCAGGGGGAGACGTGGGCATCACCAAGAGCTCAGCAGTCACATCCATCTCTGCCCTCAGCTTTGTCAAGAGGCAAAACCAGGACGTGAGGAAGGGAAAGAAAGGCTCCAAGTGGAACACCAGCAGCCATGGGTGAAACCAAGGAGTGAGGCAGGGACACTGGCACGGGTGGACAGCCTGCCCAACGCTCCGTGTGACGTGGCAGGGGTGACGGTGCCACTCGCCCTCTCAGGGCACTCCCTGGGGCAGGCACAGGGCTCCGGTGGGAAGGTCTGAAGGATTTCTGTCCCTCTGGCCCCCCCGGGGAGGGGCCTCTGGCCATAGCACACACTCCAGGCTCCAGGTGTTTGCTCTGCAGTCTCCCGGGTGGATGATAACCACCAGCCAAGGCTCCAGCTCACCATGCTGAAATTCAGAAGGTATTTGATCACGTAAGTGGAATGTTTTTACCTATTTATTTAAGTAAAATACTATTTCCTTAAGTTAAGTTGTCTTTCCATCCTACCCAGAGGTGATGTCCTGATGTCCTTGCTGATCCCTCTGTGTTGGGAAATAGCTGAAGTGGTGATGGGAAAGGGCAGGGCAGATGTTTTTGCTCCACATCAGTGCAGGGCAGTCTGGGGTGATGGAGATTTTCCCTTCTGGTGACACTCCAAGGACAGCTGGAAAACAGCACCTTTTGTGAGGCTGCTGCCACAAGGGAAGGAGAACGGCACAGACCTTGGCAGGACAATGGGATGCTCGTCCCTCCTGCAGCATCCCAGGTGAGGATCACCAGATGTGGAGCAGAAATGTCTCCGTGCAGGTTTTTCACATGGCAACCCCGAGGGTGAGGTGTCCTCTTCCACAGCCTCTGTTTGGACAGGAGGAATGAGGGAAGGGCAAGGCTTGGCTGCAGCAGAGTCCTTTGGCTGGGGAGAGCTGCAGGGTGAGAGGGCTCAGGGTTATTCCCAACCCAGCCTTCAAGTGTAGGGTGGGCACCAACACAGGCAGTGCCACTGTGCCCTTGCTGTGCTACCCAAGCATCCTGCTGACCATTTTGCCCGATTTCTCATTTACTGCCACAAAAAAGGCTCCAGTGACTGGGCAGGGGGAGCAGTCTGTGGCTGGTGTATTGTGTACATTAATTCCTTGGGCAACTTCACTCACTGCCTAGAGAATACCTGGGCACAACCAAACAGTAAAATCTTTTTCTGCCACTCACCTGCTCAGTCTTTGCACATTTCACAGCACCCACAGCTGCTGGGAGCCTGAAACTTCCAGCCACAGACCCGTCCTGGCTGGGAATTTTGTTCCTGTGTTGGACAGGGAAGGGGCACGGGTCAGAGGGAAGCTCTGCTTGGAGCAGGGGGGAATAACAGAGGGGAAATCTGCAGTCCTGCTGAGAACAAGTGGCATCCTCTCTCCTGCTGGGGCTGGCACTGAGACAGCTGGAGCACCATCCCTTGCAAAGATTTGACCATCAGTTCAGGCCTGGATTAAATTCCTTGAGCCAGCACAGGGGGATCCAGCTGCTCTGGCTCTTCCACTGAGCCCTTGGCATCTTTGGGGTGCTGCATCCAGCTCTGCACCCTGTTTGTCACTCCTGGAGGTGACAGCACCCAGGCTCTGGTCCGAGGGGTCTCTTCAGCTGTAGCCTGCCTGCAGATGGAGGCAACTCCAAAGACTCTGCAGGAGTTGGGCTCTTGCAGCCCAATCCGCCCTGCAGGGCTCCAAGTGCAGTCTGGACACCTTCCTGGTGCTGGGGTCTCAGGTGTTGAACTCTGCCCCCAGACACCCATCCCTGATCCCATCCCAGTGTGTAAATGGAGAGGAGGCTGTGCAGGGGTTACCCACGGAGGCACCCGAACCTTTCCAAGCTTTTTTTGTGCAGTTACGTTTTGCCAACCTGCTCCAGCCTCCAAGGCAAGGGCTGCTCATGCACCACGTGCCATTTAATGGATGGTTTGCTGCCTTCAATGCAACTTCTTGGCATCTTCAGTGCAAATTTGGGTGCTGCCACTTTCTCAGCACACGGTCCTTGATGTTCACGTCTCCCATGAGAGCCAGCCTGGAGGAGGGAAGGAAAGGCTCTGGCTTTGTGCCAGCCTGGCCAGCACCACACGGGTTGTGTGTCCTCAGCTGGGTGTTCCACCAACACAACAGCCACCTCAAAAGAGCCAAAGGACCTGGATCTTTCACAGATTCTCACAGGCTGAAAGTTTACTTCTCTGTGGAAGCAAACCCAGAATTATACCTGCACCAAATACAGATATGGGGTGGCAGAGGGTGCTGCCCCCATCTCTGCCTGGGGAGAAGTGTTCCATCATTCTCCTTCATTGCCGTGTGCTCCTGCAGATCCCCCAAAGTTTGTGTGTATGACTGAACAGCACAGTGGTGCAGCTCTTCATTCCATTCCTGCTGCCTGTCTCACCATGGTCAGCCAGACAAAAGGATGACCAGCCTTGCCTGGAGGGATGGGAGAGCTGGATGGAGTCTCCAAGCAGATCCAGAGGAATCGCTTCATTCTGGAGCAGCTCCTCCCTCGCTCCCTTCTCCCTCTGTGGTGTCTCTGATCTTCCACATGGAGTTATTTCAACAAACCTTTCCTCACACCAGCTCTGGGGCAGCCTCTGGTCTCTGCTTCAGCCCTCCCTCTTTAGCACCTCTTGGCATTTTCTGCTCTGTTATTTGTCACATCTGTTTATCTCTGACCTCACCAGGGTCCCCCTGTGCTACTGGCACAGCCAGGCTGTGACTCACAGGTGCATTTGCCACCTCCTGTCTCATCCCAGCTTGGCAGTTTGCTCCTCAAGTGGCAGAGTGTGGATTCCTCCATTGGGACTGGGGGTGCTGTGAGGCTGGTGGGCAGTCATTTCGGGCAGTAATAACACCTTCTGAATCCTCAGGAGCACTGCCACAGCCTAAGACCTCTCAGCCTTTCCAGTCCTGAGTACTTCAGACACTAAAATTCTCCCAGGATTTAAATTCCCCTCCTGGGAGTCCTGCTGAGAGTCTCAGCTCAGTGAAGGGACATTGCTGGGCAGAATCTGTGTCCAGGAGTGACAGCAAGCTGTGCTGTCATTATCAAACTCTTACTTAATCATGACAGATGATGATTTTCCTTGAACAAACCCAGTTTCTCAACAGCAAACCTGAATCCCTGGCCCGTGCCAGTGGGATGCACACGACCCCTTTGGACAGCCCACGTTTGTGTCATTGCTGCCTCACCAGTTCTGCTCCCAAGTGTCACAGGACTGCCCAGAGCAGGAGATAAAGATCCATGGAGATGAAGAAGCTCTGGGACAAGCAGGTCTGTGAGTCCCAGTCCCACTGTCTTGGTCCACAGCTGACACTACAGGAAGCCAGGAATGTCAATGAACCCAGGTTGGCTGTTGGAATGCAGCTTCCAAGCAGGCTCTGCCCAAATTTCTGCTTTCATTAATTCCTCCCATTTAGATCCTTGCTGCCTGTGGCCCTCCCTCCCTGAGAGGGGAGAGCAGCCACCCACAGCAGAGCCCAGTCCTGGAGGGTTTAACCAGATCCTCAGTACAATCATCTCCTGTTGTGCAAAAATGGGGAAAAACCAGCAGAATAATGGAATCATTCAGGTTTCAAAAGCCCTCCAAGATCATTGAGGGCAATCTTTCCCCCAACACTGCCAAGGCCACCACTAATGACTCCAAGTGTCACATCTGCTGGGACTGGACAACCTTTTGTGAAAAAATAAAATACAAGCAAATCCTTATTTCCAGGAAATTCAGCCCCTTCCACCATTCTTCTGAAGATTAGAGCTACAACCAAGCTCCACCAGGGTTTGCAGCAAGCCCTACAAACAGAAGGATCCCTGTGGCAGCATTTCCATGGCCTTAACATCACCATGCACAACCCAAATCCTGACAGCACAGTTCTGATGGCCTGCAGAAATCACGCTGCTGTTGTAGGCATAGCTAAAATCCAGGCACTGCTGGAGCCCCCATAGTGGTATCACATCTGCAAGCACAGCTGGAGCCTGTACAGATGGCAGTCCAACAGCACAGAGTGGGAGGGCAGGGAACAAAAAAAAAAAAAAAATTTTATAAAGAGTTTTATTGTCCATGTTGCTAAAGGCAGGATCCTGATGCTTCTTGGGCAGGCAGTGCCCTGTTCCTGCTGCCTGGGGGGAGCTCAGGCTGCTCCCTGAGCAGCCAAGGGACTCTGTGGTTATCACTGTTTGCTTTTCAGCACAGTATCCGTGGCCCATCTGGAAATTTCCATGAGGCTGCACTGCTGGGGCACAGCCTTGGAGGTTCCTTGGTTATCGCTGCCTCTGCATCATTTCCGCCCCTGAAAACGTGACCTTACCTTAAATAAAGATAAAAAATAAAAGGGTGCCTTTCCCACCTGCCTCACACTCATCACCGGGCTTGGCTTTTTCTCCCCATGAACGGTGACAAATTTCTGTTTCCTTGCAGGAAGCTGAGTGCAATCTACAGGTGCCAGCCAGGTCGGCTCTGGATCTCCTTCAGCCTCCTCGTCCTCCTCCTGGTCACACTTCAGGTTGTGGAGAAGCTGCAGCCTCCTGGGTAGGTCCTGAGCAGAATTATAAACCTGCACCTGGTTCTCCAGCCTTTTGCTGGCCACTGAGGTGGGCTCAGAACTGCCCTCCTGAAAACCACCCAGCAGAGTTTTCCTTAGTCAGGAAAATCCAGGTGAGGGAACCCTCTGGGGGTCCCACACTCACCCCTATGCCCTGGCCAGAGCTGAGCCCAGCCCAGGGTCAGATGAGGCTGCTTTGGGCTCTGTCCTGACCCCCCACAAAACCCTACAGCCCTTGAGCCCAGTCTGGGGTTATCTGCAATCATTCCTGCAGCTTCTCCAGACCACCAGCTCTTCTCTCTCCTTGCCTCCTCTTGCTCTGCCCCTCCCACCATCCTGTCATGCTCCAGCAAGACAGAGACACTGTCACATCACTGCTGACCTGTCCTTGTCCACAGAACCACTGAGGCTCTAAAGGTGATCCTTTACAAGAGCATCAAGCCCAAGTTCTCGCACCCACCCTCGCCCCTCAGGGCAGCAGTGAAGCCCCTACACCCATTAGCAATGCCACCCACCCCAAGAAAGGAGGGAAACGTGTTTTAGGGTGACTTTGGGGGGGTTCACTGGAGCTACCTCTGCACTGTCCCCCCCACAGCTGAGCATTGTGTCCCCTCTGTCACAGGAGCTGCCGGTGTGAGCTGGAGCGTGACCTGCAGCAGACCATGGGCCACGGGCTCAGCCCTGCCCTGCTGTGGGAGCAGGACTCCCCTCAGGGACAGAGGGAAGCTGAGCCAGCCCCTGCTTCACCTGAGGATGTTTTCAGGATGCATCTGTACTTCAGCCAGGAGAGCCCTCTGGAAAGGGGCCGAGAGGAGCGCTGGGTGCAGCGGCCTGAGGACAGCAGGGAGAAAGTGGAAGGCCATCTGTCACCCCCAGAGCTGAAATCCCAGCTTCCTGGCCTGGGAAAAGCAGCCACGGAAAGTCCTTCTCCAAGCCGTCCCAGGAGGGTCGCTGCAGTTTTGGCAGAAGCCGTCAGCAGCAAGTTCATCTTTGCAAACAGGCTGAGCACGGAGGAGCAGAGGGGAATGTCCCCAGCTGGAATGGTGCAGGTGGAGGGACAGAGCCAGACTCAACCTCTGGCTGTGAGTTCTCCCCACCCTGGGTGGGGCTCCTCATTTATACAGCCCATCCCAAACTCAGCTCAACCTCTGCCGGCAGAGGATTCTTACAAAGCACACCTGGAGACAGGATTTTTCCCGAGCTGGACAGAAGCCTTTAAGGTCAAGGAGGTAACAGCTGGAGAAGGTCAGCAGGCCAGAGGGGTCACCTCTCAAGGGAAGACGTGCAAGCCCAAGACTGACATTGTTTTCCTCAAAGTCCACAAGAGTGCCAGCAGCACTGTCATGAACATCCTGTTCCGCTTTGGGGAGACTCACAACCTCACCTTTGCCTTCCCCCGGGGCGGGGGCTTCCAGCTCTATTACCCATACCATTTCCTGGCCAGGTTTGTGCAGGGCTTCTCCCCACACAGCCCCCGCCGCTTCAACATCCTCTGCCACCACATGCGGTTCCTGCAGCCGGAGGTACGGGCGGGCAGGGGGGAGAGGGCAGCAGGGGCACAAGGAGGGCGCCGGTCTGTTGGAATTATGTTGGGACTGACTGGACTGGCATCATCACCCGTCCTTTATTAGAAAACTTCTCATGCCTTCTCTCAGGTAACTCTGACTCCTTTTCTTACAGGCAGCTCCACACAGTCACTGATTCCTTCTCTCCTCTCTGCAAGTTTCCTTCTTCCTTCTGCATGACTCGCTAACCCCAACCTGTCCCTCACACAGCATCTTCTTACCTTGTCTGTCCCTTGCACAACTGCATATCCCTTCCTCAACCAGCACACTCCATCCCAAACTACAGCACACTCTGAATCCCAGATTCCAACCACCACTCACTCTCAGCTAGCTCACCCACTCTTTTATAATACCCCTCCTCATTGGGCACACAAGATTGTTTCCACTCCTAACCAGTACAGCTGTAATTTATCAGGAGAGATTATCTTCTATACTATCCTTTCAATTTATCTTCTCACACCTGAGCACATAAACTCTGCAGGGATGATCTAAAGAGAGCCAGGATTGCCCACGGGTACCTGGCATGTTGTTGGCATCTCCTGAGAGCTTCTGTGAGCAGGTTTGATGAAGCCCTGTGCTGTGAGCCATGGCAAAGTGGGAGATGGCATCTGTAGCATTCAGCAGCTCCCATCTCTTTCTTGTCTGGTGGGCCCTGGGACATGTCCTGCTCCTTGGACAGGCCCAGAGGGGACCAGCTGCAAGAGGAGAACATCCAAAGTGCATCAGCTCGGGGCAGCAGAGCCCAGCATCCACCCCTCTGGATGTCACCTGAGGACAGATGGACATGGGGAAAGGAAAGGGGATGGGCAGTATCCCCATCCCAGCCTGGCCATGCAGCTGTGGTAGCCCATTGTGGGGAGCTTTGCTCACTGCTCTCCCTGTGTGACTCTTCTGGAGCTCCCCACAGCTCCTTTCATGAACTGCACCCTGAAATCTGTAGTGAAATAATTTGTAAGTATAGGAGAATAGTTTGTAAGAATAGTGCAGAAGGCAAATTTCCCAGTGAATTATGGCTCTACTGATTACCGAGGAGTGGAGACAGCCTTGCCTGCCCATTGAGGATGGGGGTTATAAAAGAGTGGGCTAGCTAGTAAATTGTAGATGTAGTTGGAGATCCAGAGTCTGCTGGAGTTTGGGATGGAGTCTGCTGGCTGAGGAAGGGACATGTGGTTGTGTAAGGGACAGACAGGGTCAGGCAGCCGGGTAAGGGACAGGTTTGGGTTAGCCAGTCATGCAGAAGGAAGAAGGAAACTTGCAGAGAGGAGAGAAGGAGTCAGTGACTGTGTGGAGCTGCCTATGAGGAGTCAGAGTTACCTGAGAGAAGTTCACTGAATGAAGGCACAAAACGTTTTTAATAAAACGCTGGTGATGATGCCAGTCCAGTCTGTCTCGACATAATTGCTACGGAAATCCTCCCCAGCACCTCTCACCTCTAACCCCAGCAGGTGCCTCTGCTCACCAGCATTATGGACGAGTGGGTCCCTTCTTCCTACCCCACCTTCAAACTCTCCTTTTTCTCCTCCGCAGGTGCAGAAAGTGGTGCCCAGCTCTGCCGTGTACTTCTCCATCCTGAGGAACCCTGTGCAGCTGATGGAGTCCTCCTTCGTGTACTACAAGGGAGCATCAGCCTTCTCGCGTGTGCGCAGCCTGGAGGAGTTCCTGCGCCAGCCCCACCGCTACTACGACCCCACCCGCGGCGACCGCCACTACGCCAGGAACCTCATGACCTTCGATTTCGGCTTCAACCCCGACGGAGATGTGTCCCCTGAGCGGGTGCAGCTCATGCTAAGAGCCATCGAGGCGTCCTTCGACTTTCTGCTCATCTCCGAGTACTTCGACGAGTCCATGGTGCTGCTGAAGGAGATGCTGTGCTGGGACCTGGACAGCGTCGTCTCCTTCCCGCTCAACTCCAGGGACAGCAGCACCAAATCCTCCCTGCCGGAGTCGGCCGTGGAGAAGCTGAAGGCCTGGAACAGGCTGGACTGGGAGATCTACAGCCATTTTAACAGGACTTTTTGGGCGCGGATCGAGCGGGACATCGGCGGGGCGCGGCTGCGGCGAGAGCTGCGGGCGCTGCGGGAGCGGCGGGCGGAGCTGGCTCGGACCTGCCTGCAGGGCACGGGCAGCGTGGGCCCCAAGGACATCAAGGACTCCTCCCTGCGGCCGCTGCAGCACGGCGGGGCCAGGATCCTGGGCTACAACCTCAAGCAGGGCTTGGAGCAGGAGCTGGAGCGGACGTGCCGGCGGCTGGTGACGCCGGAGCTGCAGTACAGCAGCTTGCTCTACAAGAAGCAGTTCCCTCCTGCTCACCCCGACACCCCCCGGCACCCAAACTGAGCCAGTGCATCCTTCTCCATCCGCCCTTGCTGGGGACAGCGAGGCTCAGCCCTCCCGGCCGGGGATGCTCCTGCCCGGGGCGCCGCGGGATGGGGATGCTGCCCGGCCGGCCCCGCTCTCCTCGGTCCCCGCCCCGCTGGGCACAAGCTCCGGGCGGCAGCCGGGGTGCCAGGGGACTCCACGGGACTTTTCCAGAGGGAAATCCCTCCAGGCGGCAGCGGCTCCAACATCCAGGGGTGCAGCCCAAATCCTCAGAGACTGCAACAGAGCAGGGCCAAGCTGTAAGTCAGTTTGGAGTTTGATTTACAGCTTGGGAACGAGTCTGCCTGCCTGTGCATTGCACCTCTCCCCTGCTCCATTAATGTTACTGTGCTGGAAAAGCAGCCTCTTAATTAAAAATAACAACAGTCGCTGTCACTCCTTAAATTCCCCTTAATTACATCAGTCTGCCCAGTAGGTGACCTCCCCAGAAGCACACCCCAAACACTTGAATATGTCCTGAAAAGTAGAGGAAAAAAATAGAGGGGGGAGTAAGGGAACCCCCAGCATTATTTTGTGCTCTGTATGGTTACAGGTTGCCTTTGGGTGCTGCATTTATAGGATCAGCATCCTACTCTGCAGTGTCAGACTCAAGTTCCATCCCTGTGTGACAGGGAGACATCTCATGAGCCTCTCTGCAGCCAAACATCCCAAACTGCTCGAGCTGCCACGGGAATATCCTGCAGGAATGGCTTGTGAAGGGCAACTCAACCTGACTTTTCTCATCCTGCCCTTCTCCTTGAATCAAAAGCAGAGCCAGCAAATCAGCTGGGATAAATATTTCTGGCTTTTCAGCACGATTTCCAAACCAAAAGAAGTTCCAAAAAATTAGCCAGGGGGATCTGAGCATCCCAGGCTCTCCCTGGAGCAGCTACAAAGAGCCTCAGTTTCCACTCAAAGGTCTCCTGCTCAGTTTAAGCAGGAAAAAAGCCAGACTGAGCTCGCAGTGCCAAACATCCAGCCTGGCACAAGGAGAGGGCACCGTTTGGGGTTTTGCTCCATGGCTTTGGGGTGCTGTGTGTTCCATAAAATTGCATCTTTGAGGCAAATCTGTGTGTGGCTGTGTTGGTCCCTTCCCTCATTTGTGCTGTTGGGATGTGGGGTGGGCTCGTGGTTTCAGAGGTCTGGGGCTCCTGGGGGGCTGCAGGGGCCCCCAGAGGGCAATCCCAGAGGAAATGGACCAGGATGGGCAGCCCTGAGTTGTGTCCCCATGGACACAGCAGAGTGGAGGAGGAGCAGGGCTGGACACTGGGTACCAAACCTGCATCTGACACCTCCACTCCAGGTTTTAATTGGGTGCCACTGTTCCCTGTCTGCACCTCAGGAAATAGGAGCAGGTCATTCCTGTCAGGAGCCCTGATCCAGGGCAGAGATACTGCAACAGCCAGAGCATCACCATCTCCCTGTTCCTTGGAGAGAGCACCCAGGGTGCAGCTCCCATGGGTGTCCTGGCCCCACCACAGCCTGGGGGGGATCCCCATTTCCCAGCACGTGTTTCCCCCCGTGCTCCCCCACCAATTCCAGAGCAGGCAGGGCAGAGGTGGCTTGGCCATCACAGTGACTCCCATTTTCAGGGATGGCTCCCAGGAATGACATCACTCACCCAAATGCCAAACAGAGCATTTATTTTTATTATTTTTCTCCACAAACTGTAATTTTATAGTTAGGAGTATTTCACATAGACACGGAGCAGAGCCCAGGGATGCACTTGCTCAACCACAGCAGCTGCCTGGGTCTCCTTTTTTCTTTTTTTTTGTTCTAACCACAGACCCTTTGTGCACCATTTATTGATGTTTTACAGCACCAACACCCAGGCTAAGCACAGCCCCAGAGGAGCAGGGTCTCCTGTGGCCAGTGAACTCTCTTGCCTTGGAGCATTTTTAATTCCTCTCCAAGACTTGCCAGGTTCAGCCTGTGCAACTCAAGGACTTCAGGTCAACTTTAACTCAAAACCCACCAATTTTTAACCAGCATCCATTGATGACTCGAAAGATCAAAGCCTGTTTCCTCCCTATCCCAAGTGTCCAAGGCAGTTACTGGCTTATATTTTGTTTTTACAGCTGCAAGAGACCCAGTGGGGTTATTGCAGGCACTGCACGATGCAATAACCCCGAGTTGCTCAAGCCTGCCCATGGAATGGTCCCAACTTTCCCGAAGATTCCTGGCAGTATAAGACAACCAGCAATTTATGCAAAAGCGTTCAGTGTTTTCTCTCTGAGGCAGCAGTGTGGGCTTCAAACTTTTCAGGCTCTCCAGGGCGGCTTTCAAAGCAATTCCCAAAGGAGCTCAGGGGCTCAAGAGCCTGCAAAGATTCCTTTGTGATGCTTTAAGGGCTGAAGGAGCACAGCAAAATCCTCCACACTGGGAAACCCTTTCCCAGGAAAAGGGCTGCCAGGACCCCTGGCCTCAGGCACGGGGCTCTGAGTTGCTCTTCCCCCCCTTCCTCTTCCTCTGTGGTTTGTCACCCTCCAGCTCTGCTGTCACCTTTGCCTTGGGCACCCTGTATTTGCTCTTCTGGCTGTAGAGGAGGTTTTTCTGGAAGAGGCGTGGGATGTTGCCCTGGAACAGCAGGAGGGCAGCGAGCATCCCTGCAATGAGAGCACAGACCCTGCTGAGCGCCGTGTCCAGCATCTCCACCCTCCCCACAGCTCAGCAGCGCTTCGGGATCCTTGTCACAACCTCCACCGCGACCAAAAGGCAGCACAGCACCACTGAAGTCCCCACTGAGACCTGAGGGAGCCTTGCTGTACTGCTTTAAGGAGAATTTACCACTGTAAATAACATAACATAATAAACAATGCTTGTTTTGACCCATAAAGCACCCCAGTGGTTTTGTGGCAGAGAATCATTAAGGTTGGAAAAGTTCTCTGAGCCCATCAAGTCCAACCATCCCCTCAGTGCTGCCAAGGTCACCACTGGCCATGACCTGAGTTCCACATCCACGTGGCTTTTAAATCCCTGCAGGGATGGTGTCCCCAGCACTGCCTTCAGCTGAGCGTGTCAGTGCCTGACCGCCCTTCAGGGAACAGATTTTCCCAATATCCAACCTAAACTTCCCCTGGGGCACCTTGAGGCTGTTTCCTCTCGTCCCATCACTGTTATCTGGGAGCAGAGCCCAACTCCCTCCTGGCTCCACCCTCCAGTCAGGGATTTGTGTCCACTCTCAGCACTCATCCAGCTCCCCATGACCATCCTGGAGCTGAGGACAACCCCAAAGCACAGCTCAGCCTTTCACTGCCCTAAAACACCTTCACTAAACCTCCCCCAGACTTTGGCTTCAGGGAGATTTCTGCCCTCTTACTGTGCAGAAGTTGGATTTTTAAAAAAATTGAATAGCAAGGAGATGACCCCAGAAACAACAAAGGCAGGATGAAAAATAACACTTGCCACAGGCAAGCCCGAATTCAGAATAGTTTATGTTCACTGAGCACTTCTGCCTTGCCCCATGTGAGCTCCTGCCCCCTGGGAAGGTCTCACCTGCGAGGGGTCCCAGCCAGTAAACCTGGATGTAATCCCAGAAGCTGCTCCCCGAGCACTGGAAAGTGGTGGCTGTGGCCAGGGCAGGGTTGAAGAAGGCTCCCGTGAATGGTCCAGCTGTGTGGGAAGAGAAACGTGGCCAAGTGTCCCACGGCATCCTCTGGAACACTGACAGAGAGCTGTGACCCTTCCTGCCTGCCTCCCTGGCCTGGGGAAACCCCACCCTTGTCACCCTGAAGCTCAGATTGCAGTAGGGGATGTTCCAGGGAAGTGACCCCAGTCTGGAGCTATGGCTGTGAGCCAACATTCACCTGCAGCACAGACACCCCAAACTGCCATCTTCACCCCAAAATGAATATTCCCCAGAATAATAGCAAACGAACACCTTCCTCGTCGTTACCTTGCTAATCCCTAGCTCTCCAGTCCTGGAAGATGGAAACCAGGGGGCTGTTCCTCCCCCACAGACGAGGATGAAATGACTCAGGAACGCCAGTGCTGCTCACCTGTGTAGGTCAGGAAGGTGACAGTCGCTGCCAGCACAGGGACCCGGCACAGGGGGTGACTCTGCCTCACCTTGAGGAGCACAAGGTGGAAGAGGAAGGAGCAGGAGCCTTCCACAAAGGCAGCGTGGGGCAGGGAGGCGCGGATGGAGGAGCTGCACTCGGGCGCGATCAGGTTCTGGATGAAGTGGAGCTGTGTCAGCTCCCAGGACCAGAAGAGCCGGGTGACAGCCCAGCCCGCCCCTGCACCCACACCCTGGGCCAGCAGCTTGGCCACTGTGACCGCCAGGCTGGCCTCGAGGAGCAGGAACTCCTGCAGGGACACCGTGGGGTTGGCGGAGGCTCCGTCAGAAGAGGCGCCGTGGGCAGCGGAGAGGAGGAAGAGGAGGGTCAGGACCACGTCCAGGCCAAAGCCGCCACTCCAGGGGCCGATGTCCATCAGCATCCTCAGCTCCAGGCAGCTCGTGCACAACTGGAACGAGCCAGCAAATTCCCTGGCAAGGCAGCCATGTGTTCCAGGGGACAGCAGCCTCCTGGAAAGCCACCTGAGCACCTGGCACACCCCAACCACCAGGAAGAAAAAAGCAATGGAGACATTCAAGCCATCCATAGCGAAGGCTGTGCCGGGGGCAGAGGAAGCTCCTGCACCTTCTCTTTATAAAGGCAAGCAAAAGCAAACGTGGCACAGCCTGACAGGCCTGGGAAAGGCCACACGTGTGGCCCCCGTGGGGCAATGCCAGTGCCACAGGGACTCCCAGCAGCTGGAGCAGCCACCAAGTTGTTTGTCCCAGCAAATCCTGGTGGTATCTCCACCAGGCACTGAGCCCCCAGCCCTGGCATTCACACCTGAGAGCCCACACAGCTCTTCCAGAAGGAACAAAAACTTCATTTTCTTTCTGCTTGGCTCCAATGCCTGTGGCTGCCCCATCCCTGGAAGTGTCCAAGGCCAGGCTGGACAGGGCTTGGAGCAAGCTGGGATAGTGGAAGGTGTCCCTGGCCCATGGAGGGGGTAGAAAGAAATGGGTTTAGGGCCCCTTCCAACCCAAACCATTCTGGGATCCCATGGTAAACAATATTTGATGTGGCTTCTGGGTCATTTCCCTGATGTGCAGCACAAGTGCCACCACCCTGAGCCCACTTTTGCCATCCCTACAGGCTCTCCAGCACGCCCAGGGCAGGCAGTGCTGGCAGGGGACCCAGCTCCTCTCACTGCCCTGTCACACACAAAGAGCCAACAGCTTTCATTTGGGCCATTTTATTCCCCCTGTGTCATTTATAAAATAAATTACCAGCAAACCCAGGTCTGAAGCACAGTGGAGCAGCAATGAGGCTTTTCATGCAGTGCAAGGTGGCTCCAGCAGTGCAGCCCAAGCCATGGAAAGCAGGAGCAGATGCTCTGAATGCACTGGAGCCTCTCCCTCAGCAGCTTTGACAGCAGAAACATTTCATTGTGGGGATGCTTGTGAAGACACAGCTCAGCATCCCCCCTGCACCACCCTCCTCCTTTCATCTTCCCACTCCTTCCTATCCCCAAGTGCCCACCCAGCAGTGATTTTGGGAAGGGTCCCTGGCATCACTGCTCACAGCCCTTGCTTTGGAACCCATGGGAAGTCTGGGCAAGGAGAGGGACCACGCTGCCACCCCCCATCATCCAAACCCTCCTCTCCTCCACCCCAAAAACTGCCCAGCTTTTGGTCAGCCTGCCTCAGAACTTCCCCCAGTTCAAGTCTTTTTACCCCAATTCGCCCTCCAGATGACAAGACAAGCACCCATCTTTCACCTCAAATGAATAAATTACTTTGCCTGAATAATAGAAGGTGAAATATTCTTTAAGAGTCTCATAAATTAGTAATTTTGCCCTCAAGAAAATTGACCTCTGGCAGCAACAAACTGCTGGTCAAAGCTACTCATCACTGCAGAACCAACCATAAAATAAATACTTAACATCACAATCCAACTCAATTCTTTCCACCTCCCCTCCTCCTGTGTTTCTCAGGAGTAGAGAAACCAGCTGAGTTTTCTCTTTAGAAACAAAACCTCACAAGGACCCAGTGACACAGCCTGAATCCAGTCCCTGGAAGAAAACCACCAGATTATGGGACATAGACTGGTAAAAATGGGAAAGAAATTCCAGCATATTTTCCTTCCCCCAGAAATAGATTTTCCCCTTCTTTTCAATCATTGTAAGAGTTGGGCCTTAGGAAATAACCATTCCAAGGTTTTAAAACTATTTCCCACCCATTGCTTGTAATTCTGCCCATGGCACATCCTGTACTTGTGGGACTTTTAACCCAGACTGGAGAGAGGAGCTGGGAGCTGTTGATTGCAAGGATAACTACAGGATACCATCTAAAAATTCCAATATACCCACTGAAAACCCCTTTTCTGTAGCTGGAACATTAGTGTCTTTCTACACCAAATTTGCTTTCAGGGCCTAAAATGCAGATATTTAAGGGGGGGGAGGGAGGGGGTTTTAGCCATGGGACAGGAAAAAGTTGGCACTTCCAGAGTTCAGCAAAATAAACACTCCCCAAAAACACTGAAGGGTCACGAGAGGCAACAGCTACAGGGGAAAAAAAAAAGAGTTCTAAGGTTATTTAAGGGAAGTTTCACTGGGCAGGGGGTGGATTAGAGCTTTCCAGGAGCAGCCACATGTTCCCAGCTGCTGTGACAAGGCAGCAGGAACCTGGGGCAGGTTTCCCTTCATGGTCAGGCAGGGAAAAGGGCTCCAGGAGATCCCAAGAGTTAATTGTGCTTTGTGAAAAGACCCAAATCCTTAGAATAAGCATTCACTGAGAGGAAAAAGTAACAAAGATGGGTCATCCTTGGCTCTAGAAATGTCAAGAATTCCGGAAGACATCGGTCCTGAGGAAAGTCAGCCCTGCACATGGTGTGGGCACGTCTCCCCTCCAGACCATTCCAAGGAGCTGCCCTGAGTCCCAGCAGTGTCCTCACCATTGATCCACAGTTGTGCCAAGCTGGAATCACTCAGGAGCCCTCCAGGAAACACCAGGATGTACAGCCTGTGCATTGACATCTGTCTGCTCTTCCCTCCTCTGCACTGACACAGCACAGCTCCAAAGCAGAAGTCTGGGGCCTGTTAAGTCCCTGAAAGAGAATGAGCCACCCCTAACTTCCCACTGGGAAAATCCCATTTAAAAAACATGGGTCCCTATGGGCTGTTCCAACACTCAGGTCAATGGGGATTTGAAAGCTTGATGGATTTGACTTGATGATCTTAAAGTTCTTTTCCAACCTTACTGATTCAAATGATGATGTGCTGGAGGACATTCCCACTGCAGACACGAGCTGGGAAAAGCATGATGAGCTGTGTCAGTGCTGCCCTGCTCCCTCCTGCCAGGCTGCAGGTAGAGAAGTCACACAAAGTCATCTTTCTCACTTGGTGGTATTTCCCTCCTTTAAGGAAAAGAAATCCCTCCTTAGGTTGGATTCAAAGCAGGGAAATCAGCTCTTAGAAGAACCTGCTTCCTCCACACATCTGGAGAGCAACAGCCAGAGTTTGGCTGAGCTCAGCAAACTTGCACGTTTCTTTCTCACATGACTGAGGACAGCTGTTTTTATTAAAAATAATCTTGAGAGCAAAATGCAAGTTCTATTAAAAACGGGGGGGGGAAATGCAGCTGTACAAATCTCTGGGACAGCACTGTGCTCCAGCACAGGAGCCATGGGCACTGCACTGGAACCCAGCAATGCTCTTCAGGCACCACAGTGAAAATGCTGCTAATGAGGATCCTCACTTGTCACCCACCCTGCTTTTAACCAGCGTGCTCCTGCTGCAGTCCAAACACTTGTGCTCAGCTTTGCAGTAACTCACTGCAGCCAAACAGCAGCCCTGAAAGGGAGAAACTGCTGCCCCCAAATGTACTACCTTGAAGAACTATGTTTTAAATACCCAATCTTGAATAAGCTGATGTCAAAAAATGGAGCTGCTCTTGGGTTTAGTCTCAGGCAGGGATAAGCAAGTTCACACAAGACTTAGGAGGATTTACCAAGGACTTGAACTTTTCAGCCATGCAAGCCAAAATCAGCCAAAGCCCTGCTCTCCTTCAAGTATCAAAATCCAGACAGTCCTGAGTTCCACCAAGCACCTTCTCCTCCTGTCTGCTTTTCCCCCAGAAATTAAATGCCAAATCCCTTACATGCAGTGTTAGAGAACACCAGTTTAAATGCACAAAGAGTCGGTCATATAGAAAGACAAAGTTACTACATCAAATTGATAACCCTGAAGAGACAGGCTCTGAGCAAACCAACACTGTCATGTCTGGGTGAAGCAGCTGCTGGAGATGAGTGATTTCTTCATTTCCCTCTGTCAGCGTACAAGCAAAGTTTGTGGAACATGCAAGAAAGGGGAAGAGCCCATTTCCCAGTAACACACTGGAAACACAGGACACGCCAAGTCCTCACCACTCACAAATGAGGCAGGAACTTCATCCCGAGCCAACTGACCCGGACTCAACTCCAAAGTAAATCCCTCCTTGTCCTTGGCTTTGGCTGGACTGGCAGGCCAACATCCCACAGCCTTTTTGTAGATCCAGTGGAAAACAGAAGTGTCTCTCTGCAGCCTTAGAGGCACCATGGATCTCATCCCAAGTGCTCCAAGAGCTGTGGGCACCCAGTGCCCTCACTCCCACGGTCCAACGCTGATCAGCAAACCCAGGAGCCAAATCTTCCCAGCAGGCAGCAGGACAGCTCAATTCCCATGGATCCTGTGCCATAACGTTTGTAAGCAGGATACTGGAGGGTACCCATGGTGCAACAAAGCAGAGCTGTTGGGAAAAGCTCCAGAACCATCACCAGAGGTCACTGGGCCCATCATTCCCTCCCCAGCACTGGTGAACAGAGAGGGGAAGATGCAGCTGGGACGGGCCAGGCTGGTGTTTGCTTTGCTCCTTTTGCATGGAGGGTGAGGGATCTCTTCCACAGAGGGTGAAAAGGGTGTTTTGGAGCTGCTCTCCTCCCATCAGCGATCCAGAGTTTTTCTGGGAGGCACAGCCAGCAGCACATGGCAGCAAGGAAAGCTTGTGGTGATCCCAAGGCTGGTACTGACACCAATGAGTAATAAAACTTTAAAAGAAAGAGGCTGGTATAGCATAAAATTATATCCACCATCATTAAGGCATTCATAAGAAGCTTAGTTACAAATCCATTCTGTTAATCTCAGTAAAACACCAACACATGAACTCTTCCAGATACTCTTGTCATCAAAGATAGAAACTCTGGACAGGGAAAAGGGGGAAAAACCCCAAAGGTTTTTTAAAAGTTTATTTCTAGCCCTGAAAGAACAGTTATTAAACAAAGTCAACAAATACAGTAGTTAATATTGCAGTAACAATTAAATAACATAATGGGATTAAATTACACAAAAGGCAACATTAACATCTGAAGACAGTTAAAAAAATAAAAAGAAAGCTTGCACCTACTTCCATTCCCATCAAGAGCATAAGGAACAGAGGGAAAAACAGACCAGAGAGATTTATTGACTCAATTCCAGCTGGAGAGACCCTTAATCACGTTTTTGCTCCCTCCCCACCCCTCTGACAACGGGACCCATCTGCTGAAGCCAAACCTTTGCACCTCCCTGCACAGAGAGCCAGGGGGGAAGGCTCCAATTAATCTCATTAACCTAAGGCAAGGCAGAGTGCTCATTCCCAGGTTGTTTTTAATAAGAACTCTGGTTTGTTCTGTGGTAACAACATCCCAGGAATCTCACACTCCCTGCACTCTCACACCTCAGCCACAAGCTGCCAACACTTCACAGGGACTGTGTGCACATCTGATCCCCACTCAGCATCTTGGGTGGGCACCCAAGAGGGACGCATGGGGATCCCCACATTTGGATGCAACTCATCCCTTCCCATCATCTCCTCCAGCTCTGGCTGGTCTCCACCTGCCCCAGTGCCCCAGCAGAGCTGACAGCCCTGCAGCCACTCAAGGACTCTGCTCTGCTCCCACCAGGGAAAAGGGAAAACTCACACCTTGGAGCTTCTCACCTTGCAGACACCTTCAGAAAAGCAATGTCTGACCCTCCAGACACAAAAACCTTCTCCTGGCTCTCCTCTCCTGCCAGCCCCACCTCTGATCCCCATGGAAACCTCAGCACAGAACTGCTGCTGCATGGGGCCAGGGAGATGCTGGCACCTGAACACCGTCCCAGGTCACACACACACAGTTTGGGAATTTGGGATTGGGCCAAGTTTTGTGCATTAGGATGGCTGAATCTTCAGAAATCGTCTCCTAAGCAGGCTAAATTGGACAAATTTGGCAACATATGTTTTAAACCGTTCTCATTCACCAATAAAAGTAAACTAATAAGTTAAAATTACTTATGATTTCCTGTTTTCTATTTAAAAAAGCTAAATTTATCTAGATTGTGCCATTAAAAAAAAAAAAAAAAAAAAAAAAAAACAACAAAACAAAAAGATGAAAGAAAGAAAAGCTCCCAGTTTAACTCTGGCACAAGGAGTTTCACCAAGTCCATTGCCAGCAATGGACAAAGAGGGAACCACTGGTACAACAGGTTTTTTCCTCAGCCAAGCCTCCTCACTGCTCCATTGATCAGGGAGCCAGGACACACTCAAACCAGGGTGATTACAGTGTCCATGGCTCATAATAAACCTTTTTCCAGGCAAATGCACTTGGATTTCCTTACCTGGCATGAGACACTTCCTTGAATTTAAAATTTAAAGGCATAACTGTTCTCACACTTACAGCTAGAGAGATTCACCCTGTGAGGAGCAGTTAAGATAATTAACCCAACACAGATTTTAACTACCACACAAGAGCAGAACACAAGCAGAACCTGGGGCCCAACAAGGCCCCAGGAGCTGTGAGACTCCAGCCCTGCTCCTCCTCCACCATCACCCCAAACTGCTTCTGCTGTCCTGGAAGTTTGTTTTGTCATATCTTGGCTACCAGTCCCCAAAATGCCATTCTCTCTATTTAGGTACTGAAATTCTCTGAAAATGACTTCTATCCCCTGCCAGCAGTGTTTGGAAAAGAGTGCAAAAATTTTTATTCAGGGTCCTCCATCCACACCCAACCATAGCTCTGTCTGTCCCAGGCCCTGCCCCACTGGGAATGCAATACAATCACACTGAAGTCATGGTTTTTTCTTTCACAGACTCATTTGGCACATTGGTACTACTTGGCTCTTCCTTAAACACTTGGGGAGGTTGAAATGCACAGACTGTAGCATTAGAAGGGGGCACAGGCTCTGCTAAACTCAACCCTGGCAACACTCCAAGAACTCAACTGCTCAGGCTGTCTCTGTCCTTCAGAAGGAGGCACTTTTTGTGGTGTTGAAGGGTTGACTGCAGCCATCCTGGCTAGCAGGTGACAAGGATCAGAGTGGCACCAGCCAGTCCAACAGGCCCCATGATGGTCTGACAGCACTGCTTCCCCTCTGCTTCATCTCACAGCTTTGGCATCTCCAGGTGTTCAATATCATCTGTTCAGATCATGTTTCCAAAAATCCTGTATCGTCAGTGTCCTCAGATCTGGTTATTTGTTCTTCTGGTTTCATTAGTACAAATGGAGCACATACAAAACTGGAAAAAAAATAGCTCTAATACTTTAAACTCTGACAACTCCATAGGTTGATGCATTATTTGCTTGGCAGGGGGAAGAGGGGGGAAATTACAACATATACAAAAATGTATTTGATACAAAGAAGGGAAATGTAAAATAAAAAAAGTCAAAGGCACCAGCATAACTTCCAAAGCCCAAGTCAGAGCACAGATACATGTTTGTGAACCACCCACTGCACCAAGCACGTTATCCCTCAAGCTTCTGGCCAGCAAGTCTAACAGGGAAAAAAGAGCAGACAGGAAGACAGCTGGAATTTTTTCTTGCCCTGACTAGAACTGATCATTTGATCATAAATAAAGTATCTGACCCCAACCTACACATCCATAACCCACATCCAAAGACTTGACCGATCATTACAGTTCTACAAAGAGGCCACATTTTTGATTTAAAAAAAAATGTCCACAGAGCACAGGCATGAGAAACAGCTGAATACTTCTCTTCCCCCTCTCTCTCTCTCTCTCCTTATTCTTCTTTAAAAGTGAAAACCATTTCCATACATTATGATTCCTTAAGTAACCGAGTTGTTGATTCTACAGTACAGCAACAGCTAATCCGAAAAAGAAACGAGGGGCAAGATGTACCTTCACATTCGCCACACCTGCTGTGAATCTGGTCACTGGGAGCTTCCCACAGGGATTGCAGGTAGAGGGGAGGAAGAGGAGAGTCAAAGAGATCAGCAGGTAAAATTAGTACTGCTCTCTGAAAGCTTGAATCTGTCATTCAAGTATTGAAAGTACCCAGAGGGTACAACGGGAGCTGTTACAGCGAAGTCGTTAACACCCCTTAAAGCCCCGGGGCACAGCAAGTGGTATTTCTGGGCTGTCTGGGAAACAAAAATCAGAATTAAAAAAAAAACCCCAAAGGCCAGTAATTCAGCCCTCAATTCCTTCTGGACCCCAAACAGGGATCTCTAGAGTCGCCACAATGGATTTTGGGTGTCTTCTGGATGAGTTTCTTCCCTTTTGCAGACATTTCCCACCCCCACAAAAACCCCTTCCCTCCCCCCGTGAAGTGTAACAATTTCATATATTATAAAGATTTGTAAAGTACAAACAAAACAAAAAAAGGAAGAAGGCTGTGGCAGGATGTTAGCGGTTACTCTTCATTGCTTCTTTGGCTGCCAGGATCAGTGGCGTCAAGCTGGACAGAGGTTTGGCCAGTTTCAAGAAGGGATGCTGCCAAGGAAGACACAAACACAAGGAATCAGTGAAAGACAGGCTTTTCAAGGTTTAATTTCCAGCAGGATTCATGTTTCCATGGAGCCAGGCAGCAATGATTCTGCATTTTAACTCTGACTTGTTTCATGTGTTTCTCCTGATGGTTACAAAGATCCCAAGCTGGCTGGGATCACACTGCCTTGCCCAACAGAGATTCTCCTGGAGCATCTCACTGTTTTTGGAAAAGGTGAATATTTAAGCTGCACTTGCAATGAGCAAAACAAAGATCTAAACAAGAAATAATCAGAGAAAGATAAGAAGCAGCAGCTGGCTTTACTGGAAAAGCATCTACACCATCAGAGCTACTCCTTGCTCTCCCCAGGAATGGCATCAGTGATTCTCTCACTCCTTCACACAATGCTGCCTACAAGCAGATCTCATTTAACAAACCATCTTTTTGTAGTGCACAGAAAGTTTTTAAAATCAAAATTAAAAGGAGAAATGGTGGCTCAATGGCAAGGACACTGCTCCAGCTTCTCAGCTCGTAGGGCAGAACCCTGGGGGGAGAAAGGAAACTTTTCTTTTCAAGGCTTGAACACTGATGTCAGACCAGCAGATGATTTTATCAGGAGTTCTGAGGGGGACATTTGCAAGTGGAAGCATGAAAAGCAATGAAAATCCTATCAATGGCCACCTTCTGAAGGGAGTTCCTAAACTGCTGAATGCTTGAGTGAAATCACTGATTATGATACAGTAACTTAAAGAAAAAAAAAAAAAAAAAAAGAAAAGTTGCCAGTCTCTGGTGCTGTTCATCACAGGCTGACTTGATTCTGCCCTCTGGACCTCACACTGTGAGAAGAGGGGAGTCTCACCTGTAGCAATTCTTTGGCTGATCCTCTTTTCTCCACATCCATCTCCAAACATCGGTTCAAGAAATCCCGGAATATTGGGGACAGTTTCTCGGGGTTCTGGAGTTCTGGTGTGCCATTAGTTGCTATCAAATATAAAGCCTGTAAAATGAAGAATAAGGTATAACAAAAGCCAAGCTCTAAAAGATGCCAAACTGACCTGCCTCATGGCAAGCCCTCTGATGAGAGAGCTCTGCAGCCTCCTCAACTTGAGAGATTAGAAGTGCAAAAATGCCACAAGCGTAGGCAGTCATGACCTATTCTTGCTAGTAGCAAAATATTCAAAATCTTTAGGCAACAAATACTGACCTTAGCAAAGAAAATATCAGTTTCTGATACAGCAGTGCTTTCTGCAGTATTTTGGGTTTACTTTCCCTAAACTATCACAGAGGCCTGAGGTCAAAGTCCTGTGTTTCAGTTACAGGCAGACAAATCTTCTAAGCACCATCACAGAATCCCAGACTGGTTTAGGCTGAAATGGACCTTAAAGCCCATCTTGTTTCACTCCCTGCCTTGAGCAGGGACACCTTCCACTAACCCAGGTGGCTCCAAACCCCATCCAACCTGGCCTTGCACAGGGATGGGGAGTCAGGGTAAGGCTGATTGCAAATTCAAGACAGCTTTCTTCCTCTGGAGGAATTTTCTTGTACTGCTGAATCTCTCTGGCTTTTTAATTTCATTTTCTTTTTAATGCAGATGCAATTAATGAACGATTACTGATACAGTTCCAGCAACACCAGGGCTTCTTACCCTCAGGGGGTTCTCGTTGAGGTATGGGGGCTCTCCTTCCACCATCTCAATGGCCATGATGCCCAGGGACCAGATGTCCACTTTGGGGCCGTAGGCTTTGCGTGTGACCACCTCAGGAGCCATCCAGTACGGGGTCCCCACCATGGTGCTGCGCTTGCTCTGCTCAGGGGTGATCTGGGCACAGAACCCAAAGTCAGCTGCAGGACAACAGAAGTTCAAGAGGTTAAACTGGTGCACCCCAAGAAGTGGTTTTCCGAGACTTCTCTATTGCTACACATACATTTCATTGAGAAGGATTTGGGGGCAGTTTCTTCTCCGTATTAAAAAAGCCAACGTGCAATGAAAATACAAAACCTGAAGGTGCTTAAGCAGGGCAGAATTCCATGGAGTGAAGACTAGGGTTTTGTCCTCTGGAAACAAGAATTACCCTGCAGAAGAATGGTGTTTTGCCCAGTCCTTCCTTCAAGAGTTCTAGAATGGTAACAGCCAAAATAAGCAATCAGGCAGAACACAGGCAGAGTGTTCTGCATGTGGTGTGTTACACAGCCTGAATCAGAAGAAATCCATCCACAATCCATGGCTTCTGCCCTGCTAAACAGATTGTACTTGTGCAGCTACTGAGGTCAACATTTCACAGCACTTTGGCCATCTAAACAGGTACTACAGCTGACAGACATGGAAACAAGGCTCCAGGGAAGTGCAGTGCTACCCCAGTCAGCAGCAGGAACCTGGACAAACAAACCTTTCCACAAGGTAACTACCAAAGAGAACAACCACACTCAAGAAAACAAGAAAAGTCACCTATTCCTATAGCCTTCAGGTGCAGCAGCAATGCATGTCCCATCATGTTACTTTATCCAGCTGCAGCACTCCCACTTCCCAGGCATGTAAAGCATCAATAAGAACACAGTTAAGGCAGGAGACAGATATTACTTTATCATTGACACTAAGTTAGAGAAAGAGAGAGAGAGAGGGAGAGAAGAGAGAGAGAAATTTAAATTCCAGGGTGATTTTGGAAGTGTTATGCCAAGCAGTGCTAAGGAAAGAGCCAAGTCATGGAAGTGCCAAGTTGTATCAAGATCATTTAACACAGAACTACCCCACTCTGGCAGTCAAAATGTTGCCTCAAAACAAAACCAAAACCAACCAAAAACCAAACCTATAGGAGTCACCAAGTTCCTCCTGCACTTTTTGGCCTCATCAAGGTCACAGTCACCTCCCAACACAGCCCATTTCCATGACCAGCCCAGGGAAGCAGCTGCAGTGTGTTCTGCTGACCTCCCAGCCAGACCACCAGCAGAGAGGAAGAAGACAGGCAGGAATCCAGTTTCACCCACCAGCAGCATGTGTAGCTGCAGTGGTGACACCTGTCCTGTCACCAGACTCCCTCAGAGAGGGGAAGAGCTCCAAAAGAAGGTGCAGCTTCTCCCACCCTCAACTTTTGCTAAAGCAATATAATCACCCAGCCCCAGAAGAGCTTGTTCAGCACTGATTACACCACCTCTCCTTCATACAGGGAATTTTTGCAGCTGACTCCTGTCTTCTCCTGTGTCTCCTTCCTCCTCATCCTCTCCCAATCTGCTGGGGTGATGATTTTGACTCAGCTGCTAACTCTGTCCTTTGGCCACTTTGCTTTGACACCTCTTTTGCAATTTTGGTTCTTCTCCAGCTAACTCTTCTCAGCCACATCCTCTGCTCTAACCGTCCACTTCTCCTCAGCCTCTGAATCCACAGCTTGTGCACAGACACATCACATCCATAAAAAAAAAATTCCCTATACAAGCAAGCAGTGTATCAAACAATGCTGGTATGCAAATCAGGTTGCTCATAATCTTTCTTCACACTCCATCTCATAAATAAAATGAGACTGCAAATCATCTAGAATAGGAATATTGCTAAGACACATTTTCATGGCACTTCAAATTCCTACTAAAAACTTTTTGCTTCACACCTTTTTGCCTTAACTCTGATTATTATATGCTTTGTACTTTCCTACATATAAGGCAGATAATGCACCTCTTTCTCAACAGTCATGACAGCTATTAGTGCTTTCACATCATTTTTATTTACACACACCAGAAAAGGATTCATTGTATGAGCCCATGCATGCATAACCATTACCTGAAAAGCCAGTAGTCTGTTTTGTCACTATATTAATAAAAGTGCTACACTACCAGTCCAAGAAAAGGTACTGCAATAAATGACCAATAATCCCCAATTTCCTTGTTAGTGGCCTTTTCATCAATGGGGCAAAGCATTAATAGCAAGTCCTGGCATCCTAACAAAGCCACTGCAGTTTGCTGCAACTTTGCTCTTGCAATCATTCCCATTTTGCTTCACTGTCTGTGCCACTTACTTCCTATTTACCAACATATTCATGGGCCACAGGTTTGCTTCAACATCCTTCTGTGTCAACACGTTCACAGCCCCAATCTGAGGGCCCTCAGAGTATCAGCACCTGCTGTCTGATCCAGATTTTATAACAGAAGTGATTTCTATGACTCATAGCCAATAAAAATCACCTCCAATTTCCCTGTCAGTTCTCCTACTGATTTACATACTCTGAGCCAGAGATTCCTGGAAAAGGGAAAACAGAACATGAAACAATTGTCTGCTACTCACTTAATTTAACTGATCCATCCATTCCTAACAGCACATTGTCACTCTTTATGTCCCTGTGGATGACCTGGTTGGCATGGAGGAACTCAAGAGCTTGCAAGCACTGAATAGGAGAGAAAAAAAACAACATTGAGCATCCAGAAACAGAACTGCTGTACAAGAACACAAATTCAAAGCCATGTTCACACCCTCAGCCAGCTCTGAGTGCAGGAACAGAAAGGTATTATTGAAAATAACCAGCAGAGGAAGCTCTTGGGCTAAAAAAATACACTCCAGATTTCAGGAGGTCAAAAATCATTTCGCCATGGAGTTTCCCTATCTTAACAAATACATCCTTTAAACTTCTCATCACCCAAGATGCTCTCAGAAATCCCTGATGTTAATTTTGGTACATCCCACAGATTCTGCAGTGGATCCATAAAGGATTAATTGAGAGCTTTTCAGGCTGAGGTCTCACCAAGAGGAACTGGTGAGGCTTCATGTCCAGCATACACACAACTTTTCCAGTGGAGGCTGTAAAACATCTTCATTCTGAAAGGCACTAATACTGGTTTGCATTGTTTTCAGATGAAAACCTTTCACACGAAGTTTCTGTCCAAAACCATAATGAAATTTACTTTTGTTATTTGAGAATGAAAGGCAAAAGGACAAAAGCCAGATTTTCCTCTTTCCATCCAAGCAGAACATTTGCCATTTGCAGCTTGGCACAGATGTTCCCACTGAGGTTTTTTTTAATCCTGGTTTGCTTTAGCAAAGTGACACTGATTTGCAAAACTAAATGTATCTAAAACACTGGGCAGCAGGGATTTGATGAAGTACAATAGTTCAGTATTTGATTTCTTCCTCAGAAAAGTTCATTAGTGTCACAGTAAATAGTTATTCTTTTGGTTCTGTGCTTCCAGCTCTGGTTTCTCTGGAAACCATTCCCTGTCCATACACGTTACTGGGCAAGTTTGCTCTCCCTCCCCTCCCTTGGGGTGAGTCACAAAACACTCGTCATGCTGATGGAGTCAGATGGGCTTTTTAAAAGCCTCCTTTTCTCCTGCACAGCAGATAACACAATTCTCCTTCTGCCACGATAAAATCAAGCCTGAGCTGGATACTGGCACTAGCTCAGGGTAGAAACCACTGATAAGATGTCATATGTGCTGCTTTCAACACTTTCATTTGAAATCTTACTGCAACCTCCAAGTTATTCCAACTACAGCCTTCTGGAGCATTATTTTTCTGAGAAATCCATAAAGAAACTTAACAGGCACAGAACTGCAGATGCCACTATGGGAATGACTAAAGTGGGAAAGGGATAGTCTGCACTCAGTTCATCTTTATTTTAGTATATGTTGCTTAAAAACTGTGACCAACCAGCATTCCCCTTCTTCCTTCTGGAAAACACTTCAAAGCATTCAGGAATTTTTTTTTTCTCCTTTCTACATTATTCATACATGAATATGCAGATTTTTTTTCTTAGTGCCTCTGAATGTTCTTTGTTAGTCCAAGTTAAAAAAGCCATTCCTTCCAGCTGCTAAACTTCTCTATTGCTCCTCCCTGAATTTTATTCATACTGTTGTGTTAGTAACAGTCCACATTATTAATATCTTTCTGTTAACACTGTCAGCAGGATGAAGCACCCCAGGTAACAAACCCATTGACTTTATTTTCTCCATCATCAAACATTCTAAAGCACCCATCTCAAAAATCTCTTTTGTGTTTTGTGCAAAGCCCAGGTTTTCTGAGTTAACCTAATTTTGTTATTTTCTGCAATCTTAATATTGATTATTTCTGCTCATCCTATCATTCATTCTTTACTCAATGCCTTCAGCAGCAATCAGTGCTAACCTGAGCATGCCAGAAAAATCAGGGGAATAGGGAACACCTTCATTCCTCACCCAGCCCCTCCACACTCACCTCTCTGCAGACAGCAGCAATCTGTGCTTCATCCATACACGTCTCTGTGACCACATCTGTTAGAGAGCCCCCAGCCAGATACTCCATCACCACAAATAATTCATCCCCTACGAGGTAACTACAAGGAGAAAACCAAAAGCATGATCCTGTGCCATCAGGGTGACAGTCTACAGACAGCCCTCATCTGCTTCCAAGACCTTAGGTAAAGGAAGAGCAGGTCTGTAATTTTCTGTAACCCTTGGGATGAGGAATCAGCCAGCTGGCTGCATTTACCTGTCCAGGAAGTTGACTATGTTGGGGTTCTTTAGCTCCTTCATTACCAAGATCTCGTTAATTATCAGCTCCTTCTTGGGCTGTTTCTGCAAATTGATCTGTTTAATAGCCACCTGAATAGGGCAAAATAAAACAGCAATATCAAACCTCAGTACCCAAACCTTTCAGTCACTCTTAATACAGTAAAAAGGCAAAAGGAATCCTGTAACAGGATTAAAGGAGTTTAGAACAGTTTGTGGCTAGCAAATTATTTATCAGTATACAACTCAAAAGAATCCAGCTTGATCAACACACAACTTGCTCTCATGGGCAACATCATCCTCTTGCAGCTGGAAGCATCCACAAACAGTAAGAGAGGCCAGACCAGACAGCAAAAGGCATTCAGGACATAGAAAGATATTCATTCGAATCCACATCAACAGACCTGAAGCAGAAGAGAATCCTGTAGCAACTCAGAAAGAAAATCTGAGCCTTCCAGAGCAAGGTGAGACAATTTGTTGCTCTTTATTCTGAACAAAGTGGTGTTTGGGCATAAGGAATGCTGGGAGGCAGAAGGAATTCCTCTCAAAGCCATTAATTCAATGAATTACCCAAGAGAGGAAAGGGAAGATAAAGGCCCACCTCATCCATGAAATAAGCTAACAAGCACAAGTACTACAGATGTACAGTGGAGAAGAATCATCCTGGCTCTGTTAACTCCAACACTCTGAGGAGGCAGTTTGGAGTCCTGCAAGACAACCTGGGTTGACTCCAAAACCAAACACAAGAACCAACATAATCCTGTAGAAATGATTGTTATTATACTGCCAAGGACATTAAAGGAAGAAATTCTTGTCAGTTTGCAGCACAGAATGACAAAACAGCTATGACTGGAGGTGTAGCAGGTTGCTGAGGGTCTTGTGGGAGTTTGGAATGGAGACCTCAATGAGCAGACATTCCACACCCTCTCTTGAGCTCCTGTGCCATGCCCAATCATCCTGCCTGAGAGGGAACAAATTTCTAGTATCTAACTGGAATTTCCCTTCTGGCAATTTTTCTCTGTTCCCTCCTGTCCTGTCACTGTGTAGCTCTAAGAGGAGTGTTCCTCTTACTGATGAGCAAACAAACAAACCTAACTCTATCCTCAGCCATCAAGCAGAGGAAACCTGAGCACTGCATGAAGGCTGCAAGCCATCAGCTGCCTGGCAAAGTGCAGAGCAGGTCAAAGAAAGGCCCTGGACTCCAAAATTCACTCTGCAATCAGTAAGAGGACATGAAATACTGCAGTGTGTAGAGAGCAAACTAAGAGACATTGAGAGGATGACAAGGCTCATGTTTTATTAAGATGTAGTGCTCTACTGCAGGACTGCTGAATGTGGTTTCTGCTGAAAGGGCATTTACTTATCAGTGACCTAAAGAATGCCTATTTGTGGATATTTAAAGGAAAATTTAGGAAAGAACTTAAATAAAAACATTATAAGAAAATTAAGGAAATCTGAAGTTAAACAGAAACAAATAATTCCAAAATTGGATTCCCAGAAGCCCTCTGGATTATCTCCCAAGATAGGGCCACTGGATGACAAACATGCAGAGTATTGCTGATGTCACCAATTTCACTGGACAAACCAAGGGATAAAAGTAAAGAGTAGGAGAATATGGTGAAGACATTCTGCCTACAACAGGGCATCACATGAGACAAGCTGCTTCCCTAGAGACAGACACAGCCAAGTGTGCAAAGACCAAACAAAATTTTATTTCTGAAAACATAAGGCAACAATGCCTGCAGTTCTTGAAGGATAAACCATTTTCCAAACTCACTTCTGGAACACCTCACTCCCTCTGCTGTGCATTGGAAAGAAATCTCTGTTTTTAGCTTTCCTCATCTGACTACTACAGAAGGCACACTGTTACAACTGACTACGACAAACAGATCTGAGAAGTGATAGCAGCAATGGGAGCCACTGAAGGAAATCACTCAAATCATTCTGGCCACCTACAGAAGAACATTTAAACAAAATGAACACAGGAATCTTACCTCCTGCCCTGTTGCCACATCAATAGCTGTGAAAACTGTACCTGAAGCCCTGTGAAGAGAATGAAAAATGTTACAGCAAGTTGCATTTCTCTGTGTATCAAACACACACGTGACCAGTCAAGTCACAAACCCAAAATTGTTTCAGTTTTCAATTCAAAACTTCCCCCACTCTGTGATGCCTTCAATGTTTATTTACTTTTCTGTTGCTGCCCAGAGGAGTTATGGCTGCCTCATCCCTGCAAGTGTTCAAGGCCAGGTTGGACAGGGTTTGGAGCAACCTGAGATAGTGGAAGGTGTCCCTGTCCATGGCAGAGAGTAGAACTTTCAGGGATGCCCTCTAAGGTCCCTTCCCACCCTAACTAGGGTGGGATTGTGTGATTTATCACTGCTGAATGCAGCCAACATCTCTGTCTGTACAGTAAGTGGTGTGAGGCAGAGAACAGCACCCTGCTGCTAACACTGGCCCATGGGGAATAAAAGTTGGGGTCAATACTTACCCCTGCCCAATTTTTTCATATCTGGTGTATTTTTTCTTGGGATCTCCTATGCTTACAATTGTGCCTGAAAGAAAAAAAAAAAAAAAAATAAAAAAGTCAGTCCAATCCCACTGCCCCCCAATAGCAGGGCTGGCCTGGCCAAGACAGGCCCAAGATTGGGTCAGCACAAGTAGCAACAGCCAAAGCTGCAGGGGAATATAAACACAGTTTAAAATCATCACCAAGATGGTTATGGAACAAGCAGCAGCAGAAACTATTTTGTGTTACTATGGTTTGAATGAAGTTCAGTTGTGACACTGTGATGTGCATGTATGATACAAACCCAAATCTGCTCTATCCTTGTTTCTCACCCCATAGGGCTTCAAGCATTACAAACCACCCCGAGCCAGTGCAGATTTGGGACACAAAGCTGGACACAAAGCTACCCAAGCACTGCACACAGAACAAGGCTGAGAGCAGAATTCTAACACTCCTCCCCCATTTGTTTATCTGAAATGAAGGCACCTACGTAGTTTTTCCATGATGTCTTCATCTGACATCTTGGTTTTCTTTTTCTGCTTGTCCCCTGCTTTGGAGGCGCTGTCGGCACAGGAGTCCCCGGCCGGGGCAGGGATGGGGTCAATGACAGAACGGGTGTAAATCTGTAAGGGAGAGCAGAGACCTGAGCACCTGCTCTGCCACCCCTGACCTGCAGCTCAAACCCACCACACCTCTGCAGAGATCCCCAAGCACTGTTTTGTAGCAGCTATGAGGCAGAAATCAGACCTGAGACATGTTAAAGCTCCAGAAAACAAAATGCTGGCAACATTACTGACCTCTGAAAGAGATCCAGGCACCTCCTGAACAGAGAGGATGCTAGGTGATTCCACAGTGGGTTTCTCAGGTTTTTATCTGCTTATTCTTTATAACCCATACTAGTTAACAGAGCAGAAACCACTATTAGTGATACTCACTAATAGCAAGGTTAGTCACCAATAGTGAATTAGTGGTTCTCACTAATAGTGAGATCAACTTCTACTAAGATCTAAAGAAAAAAGATGCTTGATTGCCATGAAAAGAAGATTCTCAAATATTTCCCAGCTGTCCCCAGTTTAAGGGTTTATTAAGGGATTTAGTTTCTTGCAGCTTTATTTAATTTCCTCCTGAGCTGTTCACAGAAATACAGAGCTACTCCAGAAATATCCAGCTGTGGACCCCTCACCTTTTATATGTCTAAATCCCAAGAGTGGGAAATTATAAAGCAATATCCCTAGACACATAAACATAACTCACATTTGCATTCCTGGAAAAAATGGGCAACAGAGAGGCAAAATGTCCAGCTCCCAGAGCCAAAAGAAGGAACTGGAGTAAGTGGGATCTCTGGGACACCATTACCAAGGTGTATAAATGAGGGTTACCCTAAAATTTAATGAACAACTTCTCAAGCATTTCACTGTTCCTGTATGCTGATGACTTGGTGAGTGGAATAAGCTTTCAAATCTAAAATTTGCATTGGTTTGGGTTTAGGTTGGAGAGGTTACCACACTGCAACCCAATCAAATAAAAGAAAGCAAATACATTATACCTGTATCACTGTGATGTGCAAAGTTACACAAACAGCCTACAGGGTCTATTTAGGAATAAGAATCCTCCTCCTCCTCCAACATGTTGGGTTGAAGGATAAGCATAACTGGATGTCTTCAACACAAACTGACAAACAAATTGACAAATTTCAATGATCTGAGAGGTCTTTTCAAGCCTAAAGGATCCTATGGTTCTATTAACTACAGGACTTCAAATCCAACTGATATTCAGAAATTAGGTATTTTCTTAGCAAATCCAAAAACCAGAACTTTTCCCTAAAAACTTACAAGCAGCTTATTGCCCAAATAAAACACTTCCCTAAAAAGCAGAAGTTGTGCAATGCTGAGAAATGCAGGTCTGTCAGTTTTAAGGCTGCTCACCGATTTTGTGTGATCTGGCCTTGGAGCAATCACAGGAGGAGGAGCCTCTTCATCATCCTCATCATCATCTGCTACAGCTGTTGATGGTTCTGAACCTTTGGCATTGGTCTACATTTTTACCAAAGTTTAAAAAAGACAGATAAATAAATTGTCTTTCCCACAGTATTAAAGACTTCATATTTTTTTTCTTCACATTAAGAGAAAATATTGTTACCAATGTCAAAATAACTTAAACCCCTCAGTCTATCCTTTAGTTATTGCATTTTATTATGAGACTCCAACACTGTTGCTGCAGTGAAATATGCAATTGACCACCCAAATTTATGTTTCTCTTCCACAAAAAAATTCCTAATTTTTATAATTTAATCTTTATACAGTTTAATGCTTCAAGATTCAGATTCTAGAAGACCTGAACTGTGTGTATGTACCACAGAATATCCATGTAACAGTGGATATAAACACAATATAACAAATTAACACACTCACCGTTGGTGTTCCTGAAGGGAAACCATCTTTTTCTAAACAGGACAAATAGCAGAATACATAAAATCATCAGAAAAAAAAGTAATAAAAAGTGAACTTTGTAATATTCTTACCCTGTGCTCGACAAAGTTTTATTACTCAGTTACTTTCAGGAAGAATTTGGAAGAAAAATTGTAGAACTGCAACTGTTTGTGGGCCAGTCCTTCTCTCAGCCCCCCAGCACAGGTCACAAATTATTCTGCATTGCCGATGTCACCAGCTGGTGACATCAAGTTGAGAGACAGCTGTGAGGAACAAGGCCTCCAGCACAAAACCAGTTCATCCCAGTCCCAGAGCCCCAGTTTGATAAACACAGCCCATTCAAGCTCACTTTGGCTGCTATTCTCAATGATCCAGTCTCCTCTCCACTTAAAACAGGAAATTAACTGGACAACGCCAGTTTCCAGTCAGTTTTAAATCTTTGTATATTTGTGCCTCATTGAAATGCACCTTGATTTTAGCACTTGAATTTGATTTATCACTCTGACATAGAGGAAACCTGTACTCCAAATACCCAACTCCAGTTTATTGCACACTTAGCTCTTACCTGGAGCAGAAAAACTCAGATATTTCTGTTTTGCTGTGTCTTTGGAGTCGTAGAATTTCAGCACATCTAGTACCGCCTGGGGGTTCTTCTTCTGTTCTAGCTTGGTGATATTTGAGGTCTGAAGCAACCGAGCCCATTGTTCTGGCATTCCCTGAAAAATCAAAGAGATTTTAAGCATCCTTTTTGTATTTTCAAAGTTTTTAAAAAGCAAAACTAATTTCTTCCCTCTATAAAAGTGTAACATGCACACAGGCTTAAGCACACAAGCAAGTAGGACGGGGAGCCAAGGGTGAAAACACAGATCACAGGATTTAACTCCTCCAGGTATGCTGGGCCAGAGGTGAGGAGTGGGAACACAAAAACACATTCTGCAGATCCAGTGTTACCCACTAAAGAAAGCAAACTGAAGAGGGATTGTCGGGGGGGCTCTCCCAGGTGACACAAAGCATCAGATGTGACACTGGCACTGCAGATGCACTAACAGGTCAGTGTGCTGTACAAACACACAGGAAAAACGGTTCTTTTGTAGAAACAAAGCCTAACTTGCACTTTATTTTAAAGCTCTGCCTTGGCTTCACTGCAGCACTGACCCTTGCTGTTTCCTGAGTTGCTCCAAGGCAGGAATACTCACAGTGAACTCTCCAGTAACAGCATCGAAGCCAACATGGATGGTATGTTCAAAATCTGATGGTGGGGAGATTTCTGGCCTTTCCTTTTCCTTCTTTTTGCTTCCTGAAAAAGATATTCAAAGATCTCAGTGTTAGAAATTCTTTCCTGTGAGGGTGGTTAGGCCTGGGCACAGGGTGCCCAGAGAAGCTGTGGCTGCCCCTGGATCCCTGGAAGTGTCCAAGGCCAGGTTGGACAGGGCTTGGAGCACCCTGGGACAGTGGAAGTTGTCCCTGCCCATGGCAGGGGTGGAGCTGGATTGGTTTTAAGGTCCCTTCCAGGATTGGTTTTAAGGTCCCTTCCAGGATTGGTTTTAAGGTCCCTTCCAACTCAAACCCTGCTGGGATTCTGTGATTCCAACAACCTTGTTCCATTTAAATAATTTATACTATGGCAGCAAGAAAATAAGATGTTAAGAGCACCAGAGTGCTCTGTTGAGCACATGAAATCTAAGCATATTAAATGTTTACAATGCAAAAAAGGATATTTTAATATAGATTAAGAACAGCAGAAAAGACAACTTAAGTTCAACCTCAAGTTCACCCTAAAGATACTTAAAACTCAGTTGCCTCACTGCTTCAATTCAAGGTAATTAATGCAAACTAGGACTTCCTGCAATGAAGATAAGAGTTTATAGCCTCAGAGCAATTACCTAATTTAAATTAAAAGAGGGGGAAAACATAATAAGTACCAGAAGCAGGAACAAATAATTAAAAGGACCACGTGCACCATCCAACCTAGATTCAATTGAATTTATAAGATATTTTCTAACACCTGGGGCTTTGGATTTTTGTTTGTTTGTTTTGGGAGTTTACAGGGGGCGGCTCAGGGCGGGGGGGTGGTATTATTTTTATTTTATTTTTCTGCTTTGTTTCTAAATTCACCTTAAAAGTCCTGTTGTTTCTATAGGGAAAAAGCAGGTAAACCAGCATTCTCTTTATTATTACACAGCCAGCAGTGATGGTGCTGCTCAGAGCCAGGAATGCATCTGAAATCCCCTCACGCTGGCGGGAAGGGAAGGACAGGGAGTGAGGACAATACTCCCAAATGAAAAGCCATGTGGGCTGCCTCCAGCTGAACAATGCAGTGGAAAGACACGGCTCTTATAAACAGGATATCTTTAATATGGCTGCACAGGGCAGAGCCAAAAAGCAAATGGGCTGTCAGATGTTTCATTAACAGCACTCGGGCACTGCACAGGAGAAACTTGCTGCTGTGAAAACCAAGGAAAGCACCATTTCTGCCCTATTTTTGCAGTTTTTTTATGTGGAAGCAAGGGGGAACATCTCTAGATAGATAGGTAGATAGAAAAAGTTTATATCCTCCTGTTTGGGAGCACTTGACATCCAGTAAACGGGAGATGCAGCATGTGCTGGGTAAATAAACCCACTACTTCCAAAAATACACTGATCCCACGAGTAGGCAAGGCAAGGAGACTAAAACTCATTGCTCTGCCCACAGGAACAGCAGAGCAGCACTTCAAACAAACAGCCCCAGCCAGAGGCAAGCCCAGTGAGTCATGTGCTGGCAGGACATCCTCAAGCTCTGCTCTGAACGAGGCCACGGTGAGGCCACGCTGCTCCTGGCCCCTGGCTCAGGATTGAAATGGGAATCCCTTCAGTGCAGGGCAATGCTCCTTTTAAACTGCACATGGTGGTTTTCATATATTGACAAAGGTGAGCCCCAAAGAGCAAAGTCTGTAAGGAGAACATAAGAAGCTACTGTAGGTTGGTGGCAGCACCCCAAGAGAGATTCCAGCTCTCTGAGGGTGCTGAATTTGGCAGATCTGGGTGCTGTCAGCTCAGTGCAGTGCTCTGTGTCTGGAGCAGGTTCTGCCTTGGCCCTTCAATCCTGCAGAAATGAGTGCTGCACCACTTTATTGTTGGTCATGGGACCCAGAATTTGGCACAGCAGCATAGTCCTCCTGTTCTCAAGAGGGGAAGACACACAGGTCCTTTGGAAGGATTTGGTGAGCTGGAGAAAGGCTCTGTCTGATTAAAAAGGTGCCTAAAATACAAGCAGACTCTTCCCCAAGTGAAGCCACAGGCACTCAGCAAGGTGTCACTTTTCCCAGGGCAAACCATCCTCAGGCTGTCCCTCACTTCCCACCAACCAAATTCCATACACAAGGCAAGAAACACAGCTGTTTCCCAACAGCTGGAGGTAGCAGGCAGCTGACTCCAGATGTGCACCTGGAGTTGCTGAGCTCCAGCTGAAACCACAACAAAAATGTGCCCCTGAGCACGTGACATGCAGGATCTGGGTGATGCCCTCAGCACCTCCTTCTATACTTTCTGCTCAAAGACAAACATTTCTGGTTTTAGGGGACTATTTTAAAGCTTTCCAAAACCACACAGAGGTTCCTTTGACTTCAGAAGTCAGGCCAAGAAAATTCATGGCAATAAAGTACTCTAGTAAGAAGATGATTATCACTTCATTTATCCTAAACAATGGAACCAGGAGGAAAAAAAACCTTCCATGAATGGTGATTAAATAATCCCTTCAAACCCTTATGATTATTTCAGCACAGAACTAGCTCAGACTTGGGACAGAAACTGTGTAATTGCTAAACCTCTTCATCTGCAAGTCCCTCAAAGCACAAGAACCTCCCCAGAGAGGATCCAGGAGCAGATGAGGCTGACCAGGAGGGACCTTGCAAAATCATATGGACAGAGATGTGCAGACAAAACCAAACAACATTCCTGGATAATGGCAAGGATTTTTTCATTTTTTGAAAAGGAAAACTGAACATTTTTGTAGTGATTTGTTAACTTACATGCTGCCTGGAGACATGTTTTCCATGACAAAATTTCTACCCCAAATCGCCAGATTATTTTGCATCTAGTCCCAATGTATTTTTTAAATCTGAACAGGAAGTTAGTATTTCTGCAAAGCTTCTCAGCAGCTGAATTTAAAGAAAAGAAGGATTTAAATGGGCATTTCTGGGGTGGGTGCGTCCCAGCCATGCTAATGAACAAAACAACTAACATCTGACTATTGTGTGAGTGCCAGAAAGACACTGTGCCCACTTCTGTTCTACTTACATTCAGCAGCCAGCTTTGCAGACTTGAGGGCCAAAATCCCTTCTCTGGATATTTATATTAGCCTTGCTGAAGGTCATGCAATAGACAAGTTTCTTGCAAATTTAAAAAAATACAACTTTCAGATAGTTTCTCTAAGTTGGGTAATTCAATTTCCATTTTTCCTAATACCTTGCCATGCAGGAAAGCCTGCTTTTTTATCAGGAAGACATTTCTTGAATTACTTTTTAACATCTAGAAAATACAAACTGACACTCATTTCCTCTAAAATGTCGTTTTCTCAGCAAAAATTCTTTCTCCTATTTTCAGTTCACAACACAAAGTATGGGAAGGTAGATACATGCAGATTAATTTCCCTAAATTTGGTACTTGTCAATATTTACAGTGGTCTGAATAATCAAAGGACTCCAAAGCAACTTGAGATGAGCCAATACAACTTTAGATAATTCTTCAACCACCTCCTCATTCCAACAACAAACAAACCCACCATCAAAGTGAAAACTGAAAATGTCCACGGGGGAAAAAGGTGTCATGGAATGGCACAAAGCTCTCCAGCTATACTTGCACCCACTTGCATTAATAATTCATTTGTTACTAATTCAGAGCATGTTACTAATTCCTTCATGTGGGGTTTATGTTCTATTTCATTATGTTCCACTTCATCCCTGTCAGTAAAAGGGCTCAAATGCTCTGATGAGCCACCAATGCAACAGCATAAAGCCAAGTGCCATAAACTGTTCTCCTTGCCTGAAGATGGACAGATTTGATCCTTCCACGAGATTTCCTTGCAGAATTCACTGTGACAAATTCTGAGTATTTCCTTATGGGACCAAGAATAAAATGGTAAAATGCCCATTTCTGCAGGATTGAAGGGCTAAGGCAGAACCTGCTCCAGACACAGAGCACTGCACTGAGCTGACAGCACCCAGATCTGCCAAATTCAGCACCCTCAGAGGGCTGGAGTCTCTCTTGGGGTGCTGCCACCAACCTATAGTAGCTTCTCATGTTCTCCTTATAGACTTTGGTCTTTAGGGCTCACCCATGTCAGTAGAAATTGCTGTACTGCTACTGCTGTAGCCCAGCCACAGACAGGCTATTTCACAATAAATGACTTTGTGAAATAACTATTCTGCCTCCAACAGCTACACTGGCCAAATCCTTCCATCCTCCAAAAAGGAAACACCCCTACTGCTGAGAGCAGAAAGCCAGATCTTGGGAACAGAGGGAAACCTGTCTCTCTTGGTTTGATCTCCAGGGAGAGGCACGGCTGCAGAGCTGCTCACACAGCTGAGAGAGAGTGAAAACCAGCCCTGGGGAAAACATTCAGCCAAGAGAATAATCAACCAGAGGAGCAGAATCTCTTCAAACAACCAAACCTGTGTCAGCATGACTGAACCAGTCCTGCCCAGCACACCAGCAGCAAGGCACGGGGAGCCAAGAGCACAGAAAGCATCAAAAGCAGCAGGGTCCTCTCCAAGATGCATATTAAGAGTAATGTTAACCAGCAGATTAATAAAATGCTTAGCAGATTCAGGTCAGGCTTAAGTCCCTGTGCAGTTTTACCACCTCAGGTGTTAGAAGGTGCTCCTATCTATGCACTGCTTTGTTGTACATGGACACACATTCTGGAGGGCTCCACTGCTGTACATGCACTCCTCATACAGAAAAGGAGACAACACACAAATACAGTCTAGTATTCGATGTAACAATTTTTTTCTCAGAAATAATCATTTTTACAGCAACCCAGGTTTATCTCCACTAGTAATGAATCCTAACAGTGCAGGTCTACAGATAAAAATATGTAACTTCTGAGTTTTCCTTCATGCAGCTGCACCCTCACCACTATTTCTCTACTGACCTTTTTTTTCTCCTCATAAATCATCATCAGCATGAAGTAACTTCCAAACCAGCTGGGTGCTCAGTTTGGACCAGAAATCTGCACCTTAGTAACATGATCCCCATGAATACCAAACATCGATTAGGGTTGTTTGGAAATGCATTATTTGAAGCTAGACAGCAAACAGGGGGTGGTTCTCCAACCCCCTACGCTTGGATAGGCTGGACTCTGACATCTAAAGCACCACCAGAACTTACAAGGAGAGTAAAGGAATATGAGTAGGAAGGGAAAAAGGAAGCATCTTACCTTTTTCATTGCTATAGAACATGGAGATGATTTTATGTCTGGGTTTCCTCTCTTCTGGGACAGAGGGCAGGGGTTTAAAGCTGTTGTTGGTCGCCAAGGGGTCTTTGCCCCCTGCACTGAAGATAGCACTGCTCATCCGGACAGGAGGGGCAGGGGGCTTGTCTTCCAGTTCTCCGTTGTCAGACATGGTTCTCAATAGCTAGGGGAAGCCCTGGAAGAGAAAAAAAAGGAATTTTTGAATGAATTTGAACACAGGAAAAGAGCATGGAGTACATGAACGTACCATTCCTCCTGCTGGCAGAGGAGAAGGAGGCGTGAATTCAACTCTGAGGAACGCAGACACTGACGCCTCCACCAAAGGAAGCAAATCCCTTCCTCATTCCCACTTCTGGGCCACCCATTCATTTGTGCCAGCAGCAGCATTTGTGGGATGCAGTGACAAACATTTCCAGTGATAAAAGTAACCTAGACCAAATGAACAATTCCCAGATCTGCTTCTCTGTTCACACAAAGGGTCTAAGTACAACATCCTTTGGGGGCAGCTCGAGTCCAAAAAGCTTCATGCTTCAGTACCAAACAGCTTTAAAAGCCTTAGATGCTTTCCCTCTTGTCATTTATCAGACAAGACCTTGGGGACAAAGGAACAGCTTATGTTTGTAAGCCATAATTCAGCATACTATCCACATCAAGCCCACTCAAAACATCTCTACCCAAATCACACAGCCTACATTCAAGAGCTCAGCACTGAGATCCACAGGATGCACTCCTCTTTGAACGAGGCTTGCGTTGCTTCCCCACTTGGTGCCAAACTTTCTCCACTTGCAGAAAATAACACACAGTATCATCACAATCCTCTTTGAATCCTCAACAAAAACATGAGCAAAAACACGGGCAAACAGCTGCTAGAGTACAAGCACAGCACAATAAAACATCTACGTGACACATTCCCCATTCAAAAAGATCTCCGCTAGCATTTCCTCCCTCCTTGTAGTATTTTGGAGTTTTTTTTCCTGATCTCCAGGAAACAGGCAGCCTCTCTGTTAGAGTTAAAGCACACAAAGAAAGGTGTACAGAAAATACTTCTCAATGGCAGGTAACAAACAGTAACAAATGTGCCCTCAATTTCTCTGTTCACTCAAATGACAAGCTGCCTCTTTGGAACAGGAGCCAACACATCTTTGTGCTGACCTCCTTCTCCTCTCAAAACAGAAGGAAATGGGAATTTCACTGGGAAATGAATGGCCTCCTGGTGCCCACCAGCTTCCCATCACATCTCCAGGCATGACTCACATGATCAGAGTCATTCACAAGAGCCACAACAAGGCAGTGCCACCCCCTCCCAACAACACAGCACCTGCATCCTGCCCAGCAGAACTGAAACAACACGGGCTGCCATTCCCTGGCATTTCACAGGGTGGGTGAATGCTGCCAAATCCCAGCTGAGGGACACAAGTCAGGCCAGCAGCCTGGACTGGAGCAGCACTCTGGTTTATGTTGTGAACCTCAAGGAGATTAATATTAATTATCCCCATAAATGACCATGAAAGCGTGCAATTTCTGTAAAATATCATCAGAAGCACAAGCAGCACAATGTTCTGACAGAGCAGGAGAAAGTGGACATGTGCTGGTTGCTCCATGACCTGGAGGCCAGGAGGAAGAGCAGCAGCCTCCTGCACAGCCCTGCCTTGGAGCCCTTCTCTGGAATTACAAACATTCCTGCCACCTGAACGTGTGGCTGCAGGGATGCACTTGTGACTCAGGCAGTGATTCCCAACACTCTTCCAAATCCACTTACTGATTGCTCCTTCAGATGTTGCAAGTTATCTGCAAGATTGTCTTGTTTTTCACTGTAATAGGGGGACAAAAATTAAGTCTCCTGCAACCCAACAGCAGCCAAGCCAGAGGGATTTTAATTCCAAATGTTTCCCTTACAAAACATTGCAGCAAGGACATACCACCCATTTGGGATGCATAAATGAAATAAGGTATTTGTCTTATAAACATATATATACTATAGATCCACTGAAGCAAACTGATATGTGTATATTCCTATGAATATATATTCATATATATAGATATATATTGAAGCTGGGTTTGGGGTGATGGTAGCACAGGGGACCATAATCCATGTCCCTTCTGTTAATCAAACCTCAGAAAAGAGGTGGATATTGGTATCCAAATGGGGATAGGTAAAATAAAAAATGTCTTCTTTGCAACAAATGCAATCAGACATATCAGACAAATAAACCATAGCAGGTAAATAAGTGCATCACATAAATTGAATGACAAAATGGTACATTGAGCAAAGAAAACAACATGAGTGGCCTTTTGTATTTTTCTAAAGCAAACCCTATTATTTCCTTCATCTGTGCAGTTTTTCTGAGCTGTCAGACAAGAGCAAGAGCAGGATGGAAGGATAAACAACTCACCTGCATCTGAAACTGGACAAGAACAGACTTGGCCCTCCAAACCACACACTCCCTTACAGAGGCCAGTCACTAAATTAACAACACTGTCATGTGGTATTCAGGCTATAAATTAAATAAAAAAAAAAAAACACACACACAAAAAAAAAACCAACTGCACTTTTGCTGATGTAATTTTAAAATAAAATTCTCACTCTAATGAAAATCCTTCTTTTCCAGTGACACAAGCAGCTCATCACATACTCAGCCTTGATCCAAAACAAACTATTCTTTAGTATCTCGTGTGCTCAAGAGAAGAGACTGTGAATTAACAAGCTGGAAGGAAGGATATGGAAATCCAAATGTATTTCAGAAGAAAATCAGTGTTTCGAGGAACTGGTGTACAACAGATGCTGGTGCAGAGCATCTGAGCAGAAACCCTCAGAGCTGCAGTTCCAAGTGCTCACACAGATCCTTGACCTTGCTCAAAGTGCAACCCAGGGGCTCCACAGCAGGAAAACAACCTGTGGGGCTGGTGGAGCAAACTGGAGTGACAGAAAGAGCTCAGGCATCAGATTCCCACCTCGAGGACTGGCTCCAGCACCAAAACCCTTCCAGCTCACTAAGTTTGTGGTCTAGGAAAACCTCAGCTTTAAGGAAAAATTTAAACTGTGATTTATTTAACAAGACATGGTAAAATTTCTGAGTGGCTGTTTCAAAGATCATTGATAAAATAAAGTGGTGAATTCAAACCAAGTTTGCACAAAGGCCCATTTCAAAGCAGAGCAGCTTTGAATTATCATTTAAATAAATGTCAACAGCTCCACTCAGGCCAAGCACGTCAGGAAGCACAGTTCTGATTCTTCAGTCATCATGGGAAGTGAAAAATCAATCATTTTGTCCAGGTTCAAATCCAAATAACTCTTTCTTCTGCACTCAGCTGAAGAAGAGAGCAGCTCCTCTCTCCTTTATCCCTATCCTGCCTTCCCCATGCAAGCAAAGTTTCCACAGCATCAGGAAGTATTTGGAAACTGCTACAGAGGTTTGGCATTACAGGCAATGACTGGAGCGGGGATTTTTAAAAAGGGGAAAAGAAATAATTTTAAGAAAGAGTGCAAATATCCCCCCAAAGCTCTGTTTCTGCTCCCTCAGCCTCCAAAGAAGAGAAGGAGCCTGTTCTGATGGCAGCAGCCAGACGGAATCACTCCTGCACCATTACCCACGTGCCTGCCCTGCTGATTCATTCCTTGTGCAGGGAATTGCAAAGACATGGGGAATTTTTTTTTTTTCAGTGCCTGCCAGGAGTCTGTGACCCAGCAAAGCAGATGTCAAGTTCATATTTCTCTGACACAATCAGACAACACAAGTAATGGTGGGTGTTTTAGCTTGGCTGAAAGACATTTAGTAAAACAGTTAACCTGAGTTTGAGCAGGCTCACAAAAGTATGCTAAAGGTAATACATGGAAGAAGGATTCACTTTCATCTTTGCCAGTGAAGGAAATACCAGTAATAATAATGCATTCAAGCACATCAGCAGCTCCCCCACAATCACTACTCACACTAGATTTAATACAAGAAACTAGAGAGCAATGTATTGAACCACAGAGAGGAGCTGAGAAGCTGCAAATAATACTTAACTACAGCCTTCAGTCGTACCACAGGACACAACTGCAGCCCATGACACTCCCAAAAAGACAAACACAAAAAGAGCTAAAAGTTTTCTTCCCCACAGTTCTGCTGCCTAACCCACAAAACACATTTGCAGGTGCCAGTGCTGGTGACCACAGGGCTCTGATTCTCAGTCCTCATCCCCAGTACGTAACACTCCTCCCTCCTTTTGACAAAAGCTTCTTGCCCTGCACTGGGCCAGTGAAAATTAAGTGTTCTCTCCATCCTAAGATGCCAAAGAACAAATGTGCTCTTCTGCAGAGGTGGCAGCGAGCATCCAGCAAGGTTTGGGTGTCCTAAATCCCCTAAATCCCCAACACTGGGAGACCTGGAACCAAGTTCCTCACAACTGCAACTCCCCTCTCCCATCAAATTATCTATCTTGGAAATGATCTCTCAGACCGTTGAGTCCAACAGTTAACTCAGCACCATTAACCTTTGCACCTTTGCCCGGAAAAGCTGAGGCAAGACACACAAGCACAGGGAGCTCCTTGTGTAGTTTAACCAACCTCCTGAAGGGACCTGCCCACCACGTTCGCACACACTGAGTTTCATTTTTACCATCTACATCCTGCTGCTCACTATCTTCCCTCTTTTTGGGGATGGAAAGGGCCTGAAAACCCACGGCCATGGCAAGGTCACAGCAGAGAGACAGTTCTGGTGACAAAACACCCAGAGAAATGTAACCGTGCCAGAGAGTAAAAGCTGGAGAGGACTGGGCAGTGACAAACACACACTGCTGCAGCACGTCAGTCGGAATGCTTTGGCTTTGACTTGCCCTTTTTTGTTGTTTGTCCCCCCCAGTTCCCCTTGTGTGAGCATAAAGCTGGGCTGCTTCCTGAAGGACTTCCTAAGCAGGGCTCTTGTGCAGGCTCCCTCGTGACAGGGATGGAGCCTGACACGCACTCCCATCCCAGCTGAAGCTCTGGGCTGCTCTTCAGCTCCCCTGATTCTACAAAAGGACATTTTTCTTCTCCAACTTGCTTGCAGACAAGGAAAGGAAATAAAAGGAAAAAGAGAATAAAAGGAAATAAAACAAAATAGAAGTCAATCATTCTGCTATCTGCTCTAGTGCACACTCATCTTCCCAGGAGCATTTGAGCAGATTCAGTTTTAAATCCGGATTACAGTGCACACACACGAGCCTTACAAAGCCCTGAGCAGGAAGATGGTTCCAAACCAAACAGCTGGTGTAGAAAGTTCTCACATCATGATGACCTGAATTTGTCTTCTTAACATGTTCAAATTAATGTATTTGAGTAGTCTAGGCTGCACCTGTATTTCACTGCCTGGGATATGATGCAAAACTACATCAGGCCACTGCAGGGAAAAAGAAATCAAAACAAAACACATCCAGATTAGAGCTGCTTGATAACATGTCCCTCAATTCCTGCTCTTGGCACACAATACTGTGCTTTACACTGCCACTGATCTCTGAGGAGCCAGAGCTGAATCAGTGAAATACATCAAATAAATCTGTCACAGGAACCTCAGAAAGCTGCAAACTGAACTCAGCTCTTCACTGCAGGTAAATATTCTTCTGCTCATTTACTATCAGCAGCACAACTCAGAAGGAGCAGCACAAACATCACATTTTAGTCCATTTGGCAGGGCTGACCAAAAAGGAGGAGTAACAAATTTGAGGTTAGCGAGGCATTAAGAAAAAAACACTCTGGGTTTTTATGTGCCACTACAGCTGCAGAATACTTTTAGGACAACACCTGAATTACAAAACACTTGGGCCATGCACACAGCTTGAAGGGCAACACAGCAAAACTGTCTGTGGCCTGACAGAAGGAAGTGAAGAAAAGAGAAGTCAAAAATGAAGGCAGGGCTGCTGGTGGGTGAAGTCCCTGCAGAGGACACCAGGGTTGAGAAGAGTGAGTTACCAATGCAGCATCTCCAGGAAGGGCTTCACCACTTCCCAGAGAGCCTTATGGGGCCATGGCAACTGCATCCAAGACAGCCACAACCAGAGCAGAAGGAAAAGAGCAAAGGAGATGTCCAGGAAACAAATGTCCACGGCAGAAACGAGAAAAACACGTGAAAAACAGCACAGAGACAGAAAAATCAATACAAGAGGTAGTGCGTGGTGCTCCAAGAAAAGAGTGGTGTGACAAGGCAGATTTAAGATGTTCATGTCCCACTCTTGCTTTATATTATAAAAATCCTTGCTGAAAATGCCTGGAAACTAATTCTCATTGCCCCCAGGCCTCCTGTGGTTTTAGCAGTTTGCTTAAACACAGCCTGCCCACACCACCTCCTCCTGATACCTGAAAATCACCATACTGGAAGAGATGAGACTTGATGCTTCGTTATTTTGGAAAAGAGGTGCAGTTTTTAAAGTGGAGACTGGAGGGCTGCTTACTTCATCAGATCGTTGATTTTCTTACATCAAACAGATTTTGGAGTCCAAAAGTAGAATGAAAAGTCTCTATGGGTATTCTTCTTCTCTCCCTGCCCCCCTCTTTTTTTTTTTTTTTTCAAAAGTTCCTGTTGAGCAATAGATTTCCTGCGATTAGCTCACTTAGTGCTGATTATAGCTCACTTCCTCCCAGGGATTAGCAGAAAGCAGCTTTCTGACAAGTTTTTATTCAGATGGTGCTACCTAGCCACAGCTTCCTGCCCCATCACTAACAGCCTCTTAGTTCAGCAGCTCAACAGCTTGAAATTATTTCACTGCTGCAGAAAAATTCACAAAACCAGCACATCTCATACTGTCTTCTCCATGAAAAACAAAACAAGTCTTTTGGGATGTCTAGCTTTCCAACTTAAAGCATTTGGATCCACGAGATTTATCTAATCAGATCCAAAAAACGAGTTTTTTGGAACAGAATGAGACTACCTTCAGAGACTAAAAATATTTATCTCATCATTTCAACTGAGAAAACCGTGCAAAAAAACCCAGCAGAGGCAGACAAAGAATTGCTTTCTTGCAGACTTGGCGAATGCAGTCGCAGATCTTCTGTCTGCCAAGAGAAGATTCAAGCAAAAGCACGGACAAGAGTAACTGTGCTAAGTGGCTGGGAAGAGCCAGCAGGATAATCTGTTCCACCTACAGTTATTGGAAACACCTCAGGACACTCCAACACTCTGAGCCATCTCTCCTCTGGAAAAGCAGGTACCAACTTCCATGGGATGTGCTGGAATCTCTCCTTCCAGCTTTAGGGGGTCTCAAAAAGAGCATTTGGTCAAATGCGTGAAAACCAAGTTATTTTTATTTGGCTTTTCTTTATGGGAGAGCAGAGGAACCTGTGATGACCTAAAATACTCTGAACAAGCAGAGATTCCCTAATTTAAACCACAAACAGGCAAGACACTCGCCCTTCAGTTCAGAGAACAGCTGAAAAAATAAACAGAAATAAAAAAAATATCTGAGGTAAACCAATTTGTCATTAAGATTTACAAAGGGACACAGCAACCAAACCAACTACCATGAAGTTTATAATCAGGTCAGGTCCCTCCTTGCCATCTTTACTGCTACAGGTGGCAGAGGAAACACAGAATATTCCCACTCTTAAAGAGGGTGTAGGAAAAGCTCAGGCTGATTTGGCAAAATCTGACTGGATGACACATAGAACATACTCAGCTAAATTCTTTCCAGTTTGTCTTCTTTCAATCTATTCATTTCCTTACGATTTTTGCTGAGTCACACAAATAGCACAAATAACTGCTGTTTAATTGCCAAGTAATAAAGAGATTTAGGGGGAAAAAAGAAGATAAAAATCACGGTTGAATGGAAGGAATAAAAAAAACAGAGAGGAAATTATCTTTAGGACAGAAGAAGGAATAGCCAAAACTGTAATAGATGTGCTTATCATGAACTGAATTACACAAGACAAATATCCTATTGAGGAATATTTGAAAGGGTTCCTAAGGCTTCCTAAAGGAAAATATTCTTCCAACACATTGCTAAAGTCCATTACAACCTGGAGCAATTACTGACTCCATAAGGCACTGAGCAGATGTGCAGTGTTGCACTAAAAATGAGCAACCAGGCTGCAAAAATGTCATTTTTGATATCAAAAGGGATCTCAGTCTTTTGAGGAGGATCGTGACTGAAAAAAATAAACAGAGAAAACCTGAGAAGGCCCAGACTACTGCCAAGATGGGCAAGAGTCCTGGTAAAAGCCCAGTAGTTATAGCAAATTTAAGCAAATTAACAATATTTGGCTCACTGAGTACTCGGGCCACCTGTAAGCTGAGATTCATCTTCACTTTGTCCCCTGAACCCTGCAGGGCACCCAACGCCCACCCAAGTCATCACTTCTGCTTCGTGAAACCAATGTGGCTCTGCTGAACTGTGGTGGCATTTTACCACCAGCAAAGCAGGAACCTCTCCTCTGCTTTATCACCTCTGAAAGACCTCTAACACCACAGGTGACACCACCAGACACTGGGGCCACCTCTAAGCTGAGAATCATCTTCATTTTGTCCCTCGAACCCTGCAGGGCACCCAACGCCCACCCAAGTCATCACTTCTGCTTCGTGAAACAAATGTGGCTCTGCTGAACTGTGGTGGCATTTTACCACCAGCGAAGCAGGAATCTCTCTTCTGCTTTATCACCTCTGAAAGACCTCCAACACCACAGGTGACAACACCAGATGGGTCTCAGAAGTGACTTCCCAACTGCCTTGATTTCCCATTTCCCCTAAATTTGGCAGGAAAGCTCACTTTGGAAGGCAGCTGATGACAGAGCACACGGAACGAGCCAGAGGGATGAGCTGATGGACACAAATTCCCATTCCCACCTCCTTTGAGGCAGCCCTTACAGGACCACAGAGGTGTAAGGAGCATGGTGGAGGAGGAATGAAATCAAGAGGGATCCAAGGGATCCATTCCCAACCCGTGCTGCAGGGCTGGGGAGTTGCCTCCTACTCACCAAATTCAGGCCACGTTCTGTTTTATCCAGCCTGCAGCCAGAGTTTTCCTTCAAGGAACCAAAGATGCACAATGATAACACGTGCTCCGAGGTGCTTGAACCAGCCTGTTCAGTGCTGAACAAGGAAATTATCCTTCTTCTGCCTCCTGAAAATCCTGAGTCAACTAAAGGCAGACAAGGCAGCCGGAGGCAGCAGCAGGGCATGCAAATCCATGAGTCGGGGGTGTTTGTGCTTACTCATATTTCACCACCTAGCAGACACTTTTCAGCCTTTATTTTTATAGCTGAGGTTTTCTAAAGATCAAAGGAGAATAGGGAAAAGGGCAAGTATGGAAAGTTTACAAGAAAATTTTTTAAAAAGTCTGTATCTCATTGTTGAGATTCCCTCTTAATTAAAGCTGACATTTAGAGGCAGGGAGGAACCACACATTCCAGAGCAAAAGTTATTTGACTAAAGGCTGCCCTGCACAGGCACCTGTACATCTTAATAATAATGTTAATAATGTTCTCAGCTCTTTAACCTGGAGATTCACCATGCAACAGAGCTCTAAAAACCTCAGGCTGCTGGCAAAGTGCAGAAGGGTCACCAGTAATGCCAACACAGAATGAAAGTGCTTTTTTAACTTTTTTTTTTTTTTTTAACTGCCAAAAATATTACTGGGCAACGGTAAGACAAGGCCATGGCTTCCCCATCCAGATTAGAGATAACTGGAAAAAGAAGAGATAACACAAAGTGTGCGTGAGGGTGGCAAAACCAGGAAGAATCCAAGGTTAAGGGATCCGGCACTCTCATCACACTGGTAGAGCTGTCAGATGTCAGCTAAGGGAAAAAGGAATAATAAGGGAGAAGACAAGGGGAAAGACGAAATGTCTCCCTCCAGAAGAGCTCTCTTTTTCACAGGCACTCAGAATAGAGCTCTTTGTTTCTCTCTAGTGGCTGCCCCAGGCTTGCTCCAACCACAGCAACCAGTGGATAGTGGGAACTTCAGCTCAGCACAGCAGTCCCGGGGCCAAACCCTTGATTCTTCTTGCAGGAGTGCCAACCTGCCACAAAATGCCACAGGGGAAAAACCCAGGGGACACCAATACAGCTGCTGACCAGAAAGTCACAGCCCCTGGGAAAGGTTCACCAGTTTGCTGAAACTCCTGCACGACACAAGCTCAAGATGCTTCCTTTCTCATACCCACACTGGACACAAACCCGGCAGAGAGTGAGCAAAGGCTTCAAAAAATCAAACGCAGGAGCTGTAAATACCAAAAGCACTTGAGCACAGCAAAAACAAACCCCTCCCAGAGATGGCTTTGGTGGACACAGCTCATTTCCTAAACATATTCCAGCAGCACCACACAGAAACTAGGGAGCATTTCTCCCGGGAGAGCTCGATTCCATTTGTGTCACAACAGACTACACTGACTTCTTCAAACATGGAAACTTCTGCAGGAATAGGGTTCCCTGCAGCATCCCACTTCTGCACCAGGAAGCTCAGTGCTGATAGCTGGGAAAGCTGTTTGTGGAAGGGACCATAAAGCTCACGTCATTCCATCCCCACCCTGGGCAGGGACACCTTCCACTATCCCAGGGTGTTCCAAACCCTGTCCAAGCTGGCCTTGGACACTTCCAGGGATCCAGGGGCAGCCACAGCTTCTCACCCTGTGCCAGGGCCTCACCTCCCTCCCACGGAAGAGCTTCTTCCCCATATCCCATCTAAATCTCCCCTCTTTTATTCTAAAACCATTCCCTGCTGTACTACTGCAATCTGCCTGTGTAAAAAGTCTCTCTCTGTTTTTTTTCTAATCCTCCTTTAGATACTGGAAGGTCTTCCCTGGAGCCTCCTCTTCTCCAGGCTGGAGACCCCCAGCTCTCCCAGCCTGTGCCTGGAGCAAAGAAGCTCCAGCTCTCAGAGCATCTCCTCTGGACTCAGTTAACAGGTCCCCGTTTCTTCTGCTGAGCACTCCAGAGCAGGATGCAATATTCCCAGTGGGATCTTTTCATGAAATGAAAATGCAACACACTCAGGAAGGGTTACCCCAATATTTCCCTGCCCACAGCAGCTCATGATGAAATCAGGTCTCAGCACAGCAGTGAAACCTCGCTCACACTTCTGCCACAGTGTTTCAGCACTGTCACATCACCATTACACTGATAAGGTTTGCAGTTTTACAGATTTTATACGAGGACACAACCCCTTATTTTGTTTTTCCTGGCATATTTAGGTCTATTAGGAGAGGTGAAGTATCTAGATGAGATATACAACCAATTCTGCAGCCCCTTCCCCATTATTTCAAGACAAAATCAACAGTACAAATTCACAAATTCAAATTATCCTGAATACTCGGATACAATTCTGAACATTAGACCTGGATTTCTCAACAGAAAAACAAGATACTGTAATAATGTTTTCCTTAAAAAGGGGGAAAATGAGCAAAGCAGAGGAGCTCTGGAAATTACTTGCTGCAGTTCACACTCCAGCACTCCTGCCAGTGTTTCCTTGTGTGCTCTCACAGATTTTCTACTTTAAAATGACTTGCACCCAAACAAGCAATTCATTCACTTACAGCTTAATGCAGCAAATTCCCTGAAATTTGGGGTAATATTCTTGAATGCCTTTCAGAGAGCCAGAGCATTCATTTGGACACTGGAAATAACAATTTCCACTTCAAATACTGGGTGCCAGAATGAGTTTTTAAACTAACTTTCTGATTTTTCTTTTTGAAGTCATTCCTAGTAAAACTACCTGTCTCACTCTTCTTGCCCATAAACAGGTTTTTATCTAGAGTGCCAAAGAAAACTAATCCAAACCAACTAGAGTTGGTACACAGGCTACAAATCAAAATATATTAAACAGCCAAAAAAGCATGGAACTATATCATAATTCAAAATATAGAAATAATTTTTATGCTGATGTGGAAATTGATTTTTGCCAAGCCTACAGGACAAGTACAGGAGCCAGTAAGCAGGGAAAAAAAACATGAAAAGCTCCAATATTTGTGTTAATATGACTACCCCATACACTGCTTACAATTTGCAAATCAAATGTATGATAAAAATGCCCTAAACACAGATATTTAAATAAATGTACAATGCTTTAAACGCCAGCTGTGAGTGGTTAAACACATTGAATTTTCAAAGTGATTTAATATATACCACCAATATTAGTACACTTTGAGGGATTTACAATCCATGGCTGTTTATATAAGATGCAGCAGCATCACAGCACAAAAAAAGAAGATTTTACAGCTCAAGAATGAAATACTTTTAAAAAAATAAAAACATAAAATAAAGAACACAGTTACCAACTGAATAGACAGAAGGCCTGTGAAAACTTCAACCAGGCAGGATAACCAACACCCTGGGAATCTGAAGAGCTTTCAGAGGAAGCTGTCAAGTTAAAATAATATTGAAACAGTTGACAAGACATAATATTACACTTAGAAAGCTGCAAAAGACTTGAAAAAAATCTACTTAAATTGTGGTACAAATTCTGAGTTAAACACATAAGCATAGGTAAGTGTGCCTGTTCATTAAACAATGAATGGCATTCCTACAGGCAGAATTAGAAGATTTCAGAGAAATATGACAGAGCAGGAATAAAGCTCCAGAAAATGTATTTTCATGAGGCTCAGGGATTTACACACCAAAAGGATGCAGTTCTCAGATCTTGTTCTATCTTATTATCTTGCCCCAGTAAGAGCTGTGCAATTCCAAAGCAGATGAAGATGTTTGTGAGGGTGAGACTGAAGTCACATAAAACAAACCTCCAAGACCAACCTGACATCCACAAAACACAAACTCAGTGACAGCACAGAGATCCATGATGTCCTCACACACAGACACCACCCCAATTCCAAATTAAAGCTATTTATTTTAATAGAAATAAGAATAGAAATAATATAGAATAGAAATAATTCCACTGCAAGGGATGCATGATGATAATTGTGGGAAATCATCAGACACTGTTGGTGCTGTGCCATCAGCACAAGAACAAATCCCAGTACTGCCTTCACCTCCAGCCTCACTGAGCCCTCATCACAGGAGGCTGAGGGGAGGCAGCACTAATAATCCATTTTTTCAGCCAGAAGAATACAAACAGCAGCCCAAGTAAATCCTGGGCCACATCTCAGCTCCAAAAACCCATTTAACAATGACACTGCAGTCACCCCATCGGGCAACTCACATCACCCAGCACAACAATTTGATGCCTTCCAAATCTTCCTCTTTTTAACTCACAATACCAGTAGCTGCTACTGGCAAGGGTGAACATAGAAAAAAGGGCATAAAACATTTTTTGCTGCAACAAATGAGTAAGGAAGGCTTGCACTTTGTGTTTATGAAAATCCAAATGCGTGTATTTTTTAAATTGAAAAAATTATTCCCTCCATAAATTTTATTGGAACTATGGAAGCAGGCCATCCCTTTAGAAGTGGTCAGCTTTCCAAGAGTTTGTCATCTAAAGGAAAATTTTCTCAGGTCCTTTCAATTGTTAAGAAAACAGGAAGCAAATTTCAGTAAGCCATTTCAATAGAGTAAAACAGAGATAAAGATCTCTATTAAACTTGGCAGCAAAGCTAGAGCCCATAGATTGATAATCTGAGCAGCCCCTTGGCACCCATCTGTCCCACTCTGCTCACTGGGAAATGGCCCACCATCCACTGTGGACCAGCTGGGGCTGCCCCTGGATCCCTGGAAATGTCCCAGGCCAGGCTGGACAGGGCTTGGAGCACCCTGGGACAGTGGAAGGTGTCCCTGCCCATGGCAGGGGTGGCACTGGATGGGCTTTAAGGTCCCCTCCAACCCAAACCATCCTGGGATTCTACAACCAGGTATGTGTGAGAGCAGAGGCAGTGAGTGAGAAACCAAAAGCAAGCACTGACAGCATCCTCATCTCATTTAGGAAATTAAAAACATGACCAAGAGAAAGAGACAATAAAGACCCCAGTGTTGAGGATCACTGACAAGTTATTTGACAAAACCTTTCAGGGCTGGGCAGCAAAAGCAGCTTCAGTAGCACAGGATACACAGCCACTCTTGTTAAACAGAGCTGCATGGAATAAAAACCACATCTACTTCAAATCCTGACCAAGATCCTCAAAACAAAGATTTCTCCAGTTCAGATGTGTTTAAATTTAGAAAGCTGGCATCTCACTCAGGTCCGTGGGCTTTGGAAGTGCTGAAGAAGCAAAGTGAATCCACCACCAATCTCTTAGCCAAGCACGAGCAGGCAAAAAGGTGCTGCCAAAGATCTTCAATCCCAGAGCAAGAAACATCTCCAAGGAGCCCTGCCCAAAGTGTTACAAGATAAAACTCATGTGTCTGACCAATACCTCTTAGTGGCAATGAGGGAATGAAAAAAAAATAATTTAAATCCTGATGGTGTCAGTAAAAATTTTGTTTTGCAGGAGTAACAGTACCACGAATTAAACTGAATTAAAAATCATTTCATCTCAGTATGTTCATTTACCCTTCATTCTTTCAGTTTATTCCCTCACCCTTCATTCTAATTTTTTTAAGACACTAAAACTTTATTACATGAGATGCTCCATGTTCTAGTCAGATTGATGGGGATGTACAGACTCAACAGATGTCTTAACTTCTTCCACAAGAAAACTCCATCCAGGTTTACCAAGAGTGAGAACATTTCCTTGTACAGCAGAAAGACTTTCCAGCATGCACACAACAAGCCAAGGAAAATGAGAATTATGCCTCTCAGAAGTAAAATATTTTACAATGGAATAATTGCTAATGAACAAGGAAATAAAAGACATCACAACCACATATTAAAACACACAGCCCTCCTTGAGAAGGAACCACCCAAACCAGCCCTACTGAACTTTCATAAATTTTTATTTTTCATCTCCAGCAGCTACCTGGGAAAATAATCTAAAAATCTCAACACCAATTTCCTCTTAAAAAAATATATATAAATATATATATATAAATATATATGTATAAAATCCCTGTAAATAGGCCCAAAAGAGCTGAAAAGAAAAAGCAGCACTCACAAAAGCAATGAGTCCTCAGCCAACACATACTTTGGTTACTGTGAAATAGCCTCATCCCAAAAATCAAGAGGAAGTTCTTGCCTGAATTTTCTGGCTGCAGCAGTCAAGGCTCTCTTTTACACAAGGAATTACTTCCTAAGCTTGGGCACTGGTATCAAAGAGCCTTAGCACGTTGGCATCAGATTAAAATTAACTGTTCTTGTTGCTAAACAGCTTTGAAAATCCCAGACTTCACTCTTCTCTTTGCTTTTTCCACTAAGGGGTAGAAGCAGAAAATACTTCACACTTGGTGATAATGTCCCAGCTCTGACAAATCAAAGATTTCACATAATTTATTTTTATAGTAGTGACAGCTAGCATTTCACACATCGAAAATAAAAGGCTGTTTCAAAGCAAAAAAAAAAAAAAATCATTTAACAGCATTAGAGAACACATGAAAAAAGCAGGAGGAGCAGAAAGCCAGACACGCTCGCAGGTTGTTACAAACCATTAGTGTCAGATCACTCAGCAACATTCCCAAGCCAAGTTTAACATCAGGGATTCCTTTTCCAGCAGTCAATTCCCTGACGTGGATCCCCACATGCAGGGAGGCCACAGAGGGATTTTGGGATGACTGGAATAACTGGTTTGGGGCCACGGGAGGGCAAAATTCAAACTGTGGCTGGTGCCACTTGCCCAGGTGGCCCCAAGTAACAACTTCATGGTCACGTATTTTTGACTAAATTAATGCCAGCAGGTGGATTTAATGTCCTGGTAAAATCTCAAGCACTCAGCTTATTTAACACATGTATAAAATACCAAGTTTACCTTTTAAGTAACGGTTCTGAATTTTCAAAGTTGCTAATTTTCAAACATGAACATAACTTACCAAACAACTGGTTATTTTTCACCATAAAGCAGATCATTCACAAGCTGAAGCCCCTGCCAATTATTTCCACAAGAATCTGCCCAGCCAGGTCCTGCCTGGAGCCCAAATCCCCAGATCCCTTTAAACAGCTTTTTGCTGTAGACAGGCTTAGGGGAAAGATCTGTCATTCTTCCAGGTTCTCACTTTACTGCAGACCTTTTCAAAAGGAAATGGGTTAAATATTCAAAGGTGACTTTAAAAAGAATCTTTCAGAAACAGCTTTTTCTTGCTCTTGTCCAGGAGATACCTCTGCTAGGTAAAGCAGTTCTAAAATGACTGTAAATGAAAAACTAATGCAATGTAGAGTAGAAAACATCCCATTTCTAAAATAAACTCCATGCTATCAGATAACTGGAATTTTATTCCTTAAAGAAGCTGTGGGAAAGCTGACAGTGGGTGCACTGTCAAATACACAGCACCTAAATAGGAAGCAGAAAACTTTAGGGGGGAAAAAAAGGGGAGAAGTTGAACTGGAAAACCTTTCCAGTGTTTCCTTACTACACCTGCCAGCTGCCCTCACTCTGATTCACATGATGTTAAATCCCTCTCTTAACACTGAACACCATTTAAATCACACTCACCTCTGCCCCAATATATTGGCTCCTTTCTATTGCTCCTTCTGTGTTAAATCAAACTACAGAACTAAAAATTATTAAACCTGTCTTATCAAAGTAACTCCTTTCAAGATATAAAACAACTTTTGCTAATTGGCTAAGAGAACAGCCCCGACCTAAGATTCAAATATCACTCAGCTTTGGGTGCACCAGTGCTGGGCTCAGATCTTTTGGGAAACAATGACCTACGATTATACAAAGCCCCCAGTATTTCCATGAGTAGTAAGAACACTGTATTTCCCTAGTAAAATGTATTCATTCAAATAATTTTAAGCACCAATACATCATTAGCAGCTGAGGTGAAGATTTTTAAAAGCATTTTCGAATTTACAAACAGAAATTAAAATATATCCATCTGAGAATTTCAAAATCCATTTGTTTTGCCTGAAGGGAAGGAGCTACCTCACCAATTTCGGGAGCATTTCAATATACTGTAACCTTTAGAGAGCATGAGGAAGTCCTACTATGAATTCACAGTATATCTAATCAAAATTTATCTCAACAGAAAAACTGACACTCAGTTTAAGTCATCTTCTTAACACTTACATCCCTGCCTGCCAGGTGAGACATTTTCAAAGCCTGGTTAATCCCCGTTTCCAGCTGAGAAAATGGAAAGAAGTTGAGAAAACATTAAGAATGATCCACTTAAAAAACTGGCAAGTCAGGTAGAGAGCTAGGACGAAAACCAGCATTTCCAGCTCTCAGTGACAGACACTGCCCACTACATCAGTCAAAATACAAACACTGAAGTGTGTATTTTCCCTTCAAAAGAAACAGCTTTAACAGCTTTAGGTAAAATCATGCTGGGAGCTCTCACAAAGGCTGAACAGTGAAGTAAGGCTTGAACTAAAGCAGAGCTCCATTTGCACTTCATACCTGCTGGGTCACTAGGAGATTTCTTCTCACCTGACAACACCTACTACCTCTTACCACCTGTGCATTTAAATGCAAATATGAGCTTTCAAAAGTCTTATCAAGCTCAAGACACAGGAAAGCACAGCACGATAAGAATCCCCAGGCTGCAGTGTTTCCTTGCTAAAACGAGCCAGTGCCCTGCCCAAGGGCTTCTTGTCCTTTGCCCCCAAGTGAGTGCTCTGGACTCCTCTCTTCTGCACCTACCGGCAGGAAATGCTGCCTCCTCCATGGCGCTTTCCTGGTCAAACTGCCCTTGCCAAGAGGCAGAACCAATCCAGCTTGGCATTAATTGGACTTTATCCTTCCTTGGAACCAGCCTGGCAGCTCAGCCCGGCACTCAGCAGACTGGCTGTTATCTCTGCGAGGGCAAGTGGCAACCTCGGCAATGGCAACAACCTTGGCAATGGCAACGCTCAAGGCACCTGCAAAGGTTCAGTCCCTGGCACTGCCACCACAGGTAACAAAAACCCCTCCAAGCCCAGGCACAGTCACATTTCATTTAGATTTAGGAGGGAGGGGCGTGCATGGAAACTGAAAACGGAGCATGGTACAGCCTTGCTGAATCAATCCAAGCCTGAAGGAGTGCCTTTGCTTTGATTACATTTCCAGGAAAAGAAGGGAAAGCTCCACAACCACCTTACTCCTCCTTTTCCCAGCTGCCAGCAGCAATCAGGATCAATGTAATCCATGGTGCCTGGCTGCTCATGTCCCCTCCTTCCCCTCGCTCTCCCCAGCTCCATGCCTCTGCCTCCATGTCCCCATGGATGCTTTGGAGATGCAGCTCCCTCCCAGAGCTGTGTCCCGGTGTGGGAGCCAGGATTGGAGCTCTGCTGGTGCTGTCCCTGGGCTGGGCCATCCGGAGCAGCCTCTGTGACTCGGGGTTGTTTGCAGAACAAAGAGCTGCTTCACAGACACGTCAGTAACTCTGTGTGTTGTGAGGAACGAGAAAATACTGGCACAAACCTCAGAGCCCAGAAACCTCCCCATGCACAAAGCAGATAAAAGGGGGAAAAACCCAAACAAAACCAACCCAAGACAGATGTGAGGGCTCTGAAGCAGAAGTATCTCACTAATAACACACAGACCCGGACTGGGGTCCCTACAGCTTTTCTTGAAGAACAAAACCTGCAGCATCAACCAATATCCTTAACTCTGAAGTTATTTTGAAACCAAAGGTGCTCGAATAATTTCCCCCTTTAAACACAACCAAAACGTTGACCACCAAGAACCCAAGGACACCTGGGATTTTAAAAGGGTACTAATTTCAAACAAAGCTGCCTTAGGTGACCTAGCCCAGCATCCTGAGAGGGAGCACCAGCAGGTGCCTCTGGGAATAAACTCCCACTGTTGGCCAAAGGTCCAAGCTGTATCCTAGCACAAATTTCCCAGTAAATCAGCCTCTGACAAGCAGCTGCCCAGCAGAGCCCAAGCCTCAGATGCATTAAATACACTGCATGGTGATAAAAAGTGCAAAATATACAGACAGAGCCAATATTCCACAGTTAACAGCCTGATATTTTTGTTTTAACAACCACCTCTGTACAAAGATTAGCCAAATTCCATATGCAACTCAGTACAGAAAATCCAAGTTACATCCCTCAAGCATTTCTGTTCTGGCCTCCAGAACTGCAATATCCAACCAGGGAACTTTAGAGTGAGGTTTTTCCTGCCTCTAAAATACATTACCCAGAGCATTTTGTTTAAAGTGCTCCCACTATCTCAAAGATTCTACTCAAAAGCTCGTAAAACAACGACTTTGCATTTTTATATTTCTACTTTCCTTCTATTTTATTTCAGTCTGTAATGACCAAGCTGTTCCCTAGTAGCATATGCTTTAACCTGCCTCCACAATACCCCCGCAAGTTAATTACTTTTGTCTCTAAAATGAACAAACTGAAGCACAAAGTAGCTAATCTCTGTGCTTTTAGGGAAATGCCACCTCAGGATTCATTATATGAAAGGACATCAATTGCAAAGCAAATCCCAGACTCTCTAGAGCGAGCACTGCTTTTTGAAGTATTAAAAAAAAAATCAAAAAAAAGGCAAAACCAGAGAAAGACAGGAACGATAAAAACTTTACAATATATCGTGTATGAATTGCAGCTAACACTGCTATTACTGCAGGACCTCCACAGCAATGTTTATGTTGCATATCCAGACATCACTGGCCGTAGGGCAGCTCCTGAACTGGTTTATTTTGGCTACAGCAAAGCACAGCCTTGCTCCTCGAAAGCAGCTGATGAACTCTGCTTCCAAATCAGCCTTTGGGCAGTGGCCACATGGACCAGGCTAGATCCAACTTTATTCTCCTGGCTCCCCATTGACATTAACCTACTGAGAGTACATTTAGATCAGATATCAGCAAGAAATTGTTCTTTGTGAGGGAGGTGAGGTCCTGGCACAGGTTGCCCAGAGAAGCTGTGGCTGCCCCATCCCTGGCGGTGTCCAAGGCCAGGTTGGACAGGGCTTGGAGCAGCCTGGGACAGTGGAAGGTGTCCCTGCCCGTGGCAGAGGTGGGACTGGAGGGGTTTTAAGGTCCCTTCCAACACCAACCATCCCACATTTCTGCGATTCTAACCCATTCTGCTTGCCTTTGCCGGGATAAACACAAAAAGCAGCCACAGCATCGGGGAGCTGCAGCACCAGGCGGCTGCGGGGCCCGTGGAGCAGAGCTTTGCACAGGGACGGACGGACGGGGCCGGCGGGGTCTGGCAGCCCGGGGCCGGGAGCGCGGCTCTCCCGCAGCCGCCACAGCGGGGCCGTGAACGCCGCGCTCCCCCCGCGCTCCCCGGGCTCGCGGCGCTCCCGGCAGCGGGGGCCGAGGCGGGGCCCGCAGGAAGCGGGGCCGAGCGGCGGGGCCGCGGCCGGGGACAGCGGGGCCGGCCCGGAGGGAGCTGGGGGAGAGCGAGGGAAAGAGCGAGGGGCGATCCCCGCCCCGGGCGCGCCCGCCGCAGGCCCGGCCCGGCCGGGGCCGCACAAAGGGCGGGGGGCGCGGCCGGCAGGTGTGAGCGGACTCACCGGGTGGGGCGGCGCCGCCGCCTCGGCGGACGGACGGAAGGACGGACGGAGCGGGGCTGAGCGGGGCGGCGGCGGCGGGACCGGGACCCGGCGGGGCGGCGGCGGCGGCGGGGCCGGAGGGGAAGCGGAACCGCCGCGCGTGGCCACTGCCCGCGGGGGCGGGGGCGAGGCGGAGCATTGCCGTGGGGGCACCGCCCGCCGAGTCCGGAAGCTGCGTCACCGCGGGGCATGACGGGAGTTGTAGTCCGCTCCTTGCTGATGGGGAAAGTCTTTCATACCTATAAACTATATCTAATATTTATGGTTATTTCTTTATATTTTTTTATTTATAAAAAATATGATATTTCTCTGGATTAGAGTCAGAGAAAAACAAAAGAGCCTGGTAGCATTAAAAATTAATTATATCATATATATATTATATACATATTATATATATTATATTTAGTCTATAATAAATCAGCCTATAAAATAAATAAATATTAAAAATAAATAACTCAGCCTAAAAAATTACATCAAATGTTTATATTGTAATATTTATTATAAATAAGTATAATAATAATTAATGATAATCAATTTATTTTATATTTGTTTTATAATAAATGTTACATAGATCATATATTATGTGTGGTATAATATATATTCTATCTATAAAATACATTACTGTAGATATTATATACAATATATCTTATATGTAATAATGTTATGCATAATATATTACATACAATGTTGTAACATTTATTATATAATACATATTAAAATATAAATATTTATTATATGTTATATGTGTTATTATATATTAAAATATATTTTAAATGTATAACATTTCTCTTTTTCTAGGCTGCTTGGATCTCTTATTTTTCTCTTCCCACCTCCTCCCAATCAACCTCCCCCCCTCAATCCCTCAGGTCCTTCTCAGAGCCCACCTGGGGCAGGAGTTCCCTCACTGGTGACAGCAACAGGACACAGAGCAGCACTTCCAGTGGCACAAGGCCCCAGCTGGATACACAGCTGCCAAGAAATCCAGTAGGAACACAGCTGGGAAAGCAGTGTCTGTGCCCTCAAGGCTTCTCCCCCAAAACTCCTGTGATCCATTTAATTTTCCACATGATTTCTCCAAGCTTCCACCTGCCCAGGTTTGAAGCAACATCCGATTTTCCTTTTGGAAGGAGCAGGACACACAGCAGGCAGCTCCTCTCCCCCAGCTCTTGGGGGAAAGGATCCACAGACACCTTAATCCTCCATGCAGGTCCAGGCACATCCAAATTTCCAGTTTGTGGGTTCCAGTGCTCCTCTCTCTCCACAGAACTCTTGTCCCTGCAGATGTGCCCGTTTTCCAGAACAGCATTCCCGAGTGACCCTGCCATGGTGCTGAGATGGCTCTGCTCCAATCCCCCGTGAGCACAGCCATCCTTTCACTTCTCTTTCTGTACTTGCTGCTTTCCCTTTCTGACTCAGCTCAGCCACTGCTAATCCACCTCTGCAACACCCCTGGAGAATCCACAGCAGGTTTGTTTGTGGCTTCCCCCTTCCCTTGGCTTTACTCCCCATCCCTCCTCACCTCTCCAAGCTGCCTCAACCTCGTAGCCCCAATCCCTCTCAGCTCCAGCCCCATTTGCAGAATCCTTACTTCCCTCCCACCCATGTGTCTCCCTTCCCAAGCACACTTTTTAAATAAACTAAGAGGGGGTTTTTTTGTATTTTTTTTCTTACACCCATTTCTTTGTGATTCAGAAAGCCTTAATTCCCAAAATTGCCTCACCCCCTTTCTTTTCCCTGCTCTGATTCAGTCCTTACACATATTAAGGATGGGGATGTTTGTGTCCAACCCTTGTGGTGGTATTTTCTTTCCAAGAACTCCTGAACACCTCATTCCTGTCTCCAAAACTGTCAGAATTTTTGCACAGGCCTTACAGCTCCTCCTCTGATCTCTGTGATCCCTCTGGGGCTGGCACTTGAGTCCTCCTGCATGGCACACCTGCTAAATTCTGTGCTGGCTTAGTGACAGCAGTTTCTGCTCTGAGAGAGAGATTTACTGGCAAATTCCTTTGTAATTAACATTGCTATGGTTATCAGATTTATTTACAGCTTGTAAGGAAAAATGTGTCTGCTGTATTTACGAGTGCCATGGACTTAAAAACAGCAAATATTTGCCACAATAAAACCCCCTCCTTGTGAAGCTCTGCCATTCCTCTCATATTTTACATTAATCAGAATCAATTACTTAGGTTCAGTTGAAAAGGTGATTGACAGCAATCTTATTTCCATATTTTTACTACCTGCAATATTTTTCCTCATTTACCCAGAGGACATTCCCATTCCCTTTCCCTGGGTTTTGTCAAGGAGACTGATTTAGCTGAGGGATTCAACCTGTGATTTTCAACTGGTGTTAAAAAACAGGCAATGAAGTCCTGTCCCTCAGCTCTGGCAATCTGGGATGTTGCCATTCCAAGGCTCAGGCTACAAAACAGAGTTACCTACAGAAAACAGAGCACAGGAACAAACTCAGCTCTGGGAATTAAGCATCCCACTTGGAGACAAGTTATACAGAGCTGGTCCCACTGCTGACAGCCCAAATCTCTCTTTGATTGTTTCCAACCTGCTGTGGAATTCACTCTGTTCAATTCCAGGAGGAGAAGGATGCCCAAAGGACCCTGAGGCTACAGCTGGACATCGGTGAAAGGCTGCACACCAAGCTCTTGAAAGGAATTTTTACACACACACACACTCACCCGATTACCTGCTTTGACTCATTTACTCGAGGCTTATCGGGAATAAAATCTATTTTCTCCTCACGGGGGTTACCGTGGGCTCCCAGTGCCACCTACTGACAACTGGAGACAGCACCGAGCTGTGCTGCTCCAGAGCCTCTCGACTTTTCCATTAGGTAATTTCCTTCTATTTATCAACTGTCCTGCACACTCAATGCAGATCTTCTAAATATTTGCTTCTAGTCACTATCCTCCCTTTTATTTTCTAAGAGTCTCTTTTCACTCATTAAATAAGGTGAAATTTCTTCGAATTTTCTAAACTCTTTCAATTTTCTGAACAATTGTTCAGCCTGGAGAACAGGAGGTTCAGGAGAACCTTCTCTCTCTCCACAACTCCTGGCAGGAGGTGGAGCCAGGTGAGAGTCGGGCTCTTCTCCCAGGAAACAAGGGACAGAACAAGAGGAAACAGCCTCAAGTTGTGCCAGGGGAGGTTCAGGTTGGATATTGGGAAAGGTTCCTCTTGGGAAGGGCTCTCCAGCCCTGGCACATCTGCCCAGGGCAGAGGTGGAGTCCCCATCCCTGGAGGGATTTAACAGATGTGTGGATGTGGCACTTGGGGACATGGGTTAGGAGTCCATGAGTCCACTCAGTGATCTTAGAGGGCTTTTCCAACCTTAATGACTCTGTGATTCTAATTTGGCCAAGAGCAGCCAATCCCTCACAGTTATTAGGATGGGAGAGATTATTGACCCATCCCAGGCAGGCACAGAATGTCTCTTCACAAATTCATACATAACCCATCTGCATGACAAGTTTTAAAATTCAGAAATTTTAATGACTCAATAATGTTTTTCATACCCTTAATAACCAATCCCTGAGTCAAGAAATACAAACACCTCTGTAAGAGGCAGCACTGTATTGGAAGCAGGCTCTGGGCCAGGAGGAGGGAATAGGAGCCCCAAATCCATTCCTGACTGTTGCCTCATTGCCCACAGCAGTGCTTTCAGCTTTTTGAGGCTTTTTCCTACTCTCCATCTGCTTTGGACATTGACAACACACCCAAACTGTCTTCTAGGCCGTGGAAGGCAGTTGTAAGCATTATGATCCAAAGGAACTACAATCCATTATGGGATGTTATGGTCCTTTACACCCCCAAAGATATAAACAACAGTAGAGTAGGATCCATTCAGGAATCCAGTGCAATATCCAGTTAGTTTTGCTGGATGGAGGTCAGACATTCTGCATTTCCTCAGGTCACTGAGAGAAATGTCCATACTTGCAGGCAGCAGCGAGGATCAGGCCAGAGCAGAGCCCTGTGGTGAGCAGGGTCAGAGCACACACCAGGGAGTTGTGCTCCCTGAGCCCCACAGGAACCCTCAGCATCGATTCCTCAGATGCCTACAAAGAAAAATAAACATATAACACATATTTGACCAGCTGTTCCTTTTTTACTGCAACCGAGAGGATTAGAAACCCTGATTTAATGAGCCCTTGGCTAAAGCTTCTCCTGAGATTCAATATCAGAACCAGGATGGGACATCCCCTTTAATTCCCAGCCACTGCTGCACTGCAGAGCTCAGGAGATGGATCTGCTGCCATCTGTATCCCTGTACCTCTGCTCCTACTCCAGCCACTGAGGGGATGCACGGAATGCTGCAGGGAGAGCAGCTCCCAAGGTGAGCTCAGACCACTAAGGAGACAGATTTCTCCAGAGTGAACAACTATTTGGCTTTTTATGGATACAGGAAGCTGCAAAATGTTTATGGGCAAGAGCTACAGAAGTCCCAACGGTCTGCAGGTATCTTAAATATGGGAAGGCAAATGTGTTACAACCACAGATTATTTTATTATATGAATTAGTCTAATTTCTGAATCTCTACACTACTGTCACACTTTTGAACTTCAAAGACAGTTGTTGGCCACACTAAAGATCCAACTTTCCTTAGTTTTGAATGCAATAAGAAACTTCACCTTTTCCTAAACACCCACCCAACCTGGTAACAACCAAGCAAATAGAAGTGGCCTTTTTTTAGGATGCTACTCCTTAAATCTTTGCAGTTTTACCATTACTCTAGTTAGATCATCATCTTTCACCTTGCTACTCCTCTGAAGTACCACTGTTGTAAAGACTTTTCTTAATTTGACCAGTGCCAATTATATCCTAGGAATCCAAGTAAACTAGTAAAGGGAAAAAAAAGGTCATGAGAGCAGCCATGCTAAAAGGCCAGAAGAGCAAAGCCAGTGTAAACACAGCAGAAGGCAGGATGACCTCCTCTAAGCTAGTCAGAAAGGAAGGAACCTGACAAAGGGGGAACCACCCAGCTATTCTTTTAATTATTAATTCCTGTGCTATGAAAGGTGTTAATCACAGGAAAAAAAAGGGTTGTAGTAGTTGTTAAAAAGAACCAGAAGGAGAACTCACGGGTCTGTGTTTTGGGCTGTGCCACTGACAGGGCCTGGTGCTGTCAGATGAGCAGGGAGTATCCACTTCAGCAGGTTCCCAGCACTCTGCAGACAGGTGACCTAGGGAAGGCATTCCTGCATCACCAGGAGCCAGGCAGGATAAGCAACATGGCCTGAAAGTTTTTTTTCAAACAAAGGATCTTTTCCCCCACAACGGCTTGACAGAATCTATTCCCTGGGAGCCAAGTGGTGAAACACCCCTGCATGGTCAACACGATGCTGGGCAGTCCTTGCTGTGAACTTTACAACTCTTCCCTTCCTGACACAGCAGGTACACAAGAAAGAATCTCACCTGTGTGGTATCTTGGCCCTTCTGTCCTTAACAGGGCAAAGAATTCCTGCTTAGCCTGCAGATTCAACTTTAGCCATATAGTTAGAATTTTCCCCAAAATAAGTAAGGCCATTTCTCTTCTTGGCCTCCTGTCAGCACACAAAAGATCTCTCTTTCCAATACTTCAAATCCTTTCCCATAAATGTTTTCTTGCTCATAACTAGTAAATGTGGCAGAAGCCCAGGAAGATTTAACACCCCTTTTTTAAGTGACCAGGTAGTCCTGCATGTGCCTATGCTTATCTCAGAAAATCATTTCTCAAATGATGCACAAGTAAAGAAAAAGGAGTTGAAAATCTTTAGTGTGCTTGATTTGGTAGGAACGATTTTGTGAAGGGCCACAAAATTTGTAATAAAAATATAGGATTTCATTGTTCACATAATTTGAAATATTAATTGTAGTGGATATCAGCTTCTTGTTACATTAGTTTGAGACTCCAACCATTCCAAGCTTCAGGCACAGTTTCCTACATTCCCCCTTTATATAAAGGGAGTGCAGCAACAGATTGTTAGAAGCCATCAGAATACTTTGATTACTCTGAATAGGTGATAGTAGCTATTAAATACACCCTGCACAGCTCCAGCTGCTGTTAAAGCAGTCAGAGCAGGGGGCCTTTGGCAAACCAGGCCCTGCTGGGATCGTGACAAACACAGATCATGACAACTGCCACGTCTTCCAGCTGGAAGAGCCCAAGCAGCACTGGGGCACAATGGCAGCAGCACAACACAGAGCAGTCTCTGACAGCCCTCTGCCTTTGGGTTGTGCTGCTTTGAGCAGCACTCAGTGAGGAAGACAACAAGGTCTTTATCAGGGCCACGCCTTCTGCTTATGTTCATGCAGCTCCAGCTCAGACACAACCAGATCCCAAGCTCAGGACTGCCCAAGAGCATCAATGAGGATCTCACTGTGGCAGCAGCAGAGCAGCACCTCTGGGCTCTCCAGAACAACCGAGGCTTCCCCTGTGCCCTCGGCCGGGCGGTGGTACCGGGCGTGCACGGGCACGGCGGCGCGGAAACAGCGGGAACAGCGCGCCTCGGGCTCCAGGAACAGCAGCAGGACAACATCCCTGGCCTGGTACTCAGGAGCCTCCACGTCAATGACATCAGGAAATAACACTGCCTGCAAGCAGGGAGAAATACAGGTGTGCTTGTGATGGAAAATCATTTCCCTCATTCTAACACTGAGCATGATTTTGTGGATGATCAAGTTGGGAATTCCAGCCTTAAGCTGTTCCAAAATACCTCGTCCAGACTGTCTTCAGTGATTGACTCCTACACGTGGAAAGTTCACAGTGTCATTGTGCCCACAGCCAAACCTGTGAGGTGTCAGCTCAACGATGTGTGACTGCAAGGCCAGACCTGCACCTCAGAGCTGCTCACAGCCTTTGCATCCATGTTTTAGACAAATTAAGCACCAAAGCAGATAAAAGCCACAGCTGTTGTACATCTCTCTACCCAAAATGTGGAGCAAAGACTGGAAGGCAGCACAGAAAGCTGGGATGAAAAGGAAACTGGGAAGCTGCTCAGTCCAAACACACAGCACGTGACCTAGAGCTCCCCAGCACCTCTCTGGGGGTTTCCCTTCACCTTCTGAACTGAGGTCCTTTTACCACAGCTGCTCACCTGGGGCTAAGAGAGGAGCAGCAGCTCCCTGGTACATCACCTGTGTGTGAGAGCATCAGCAGCACAGGGCCAGGGATTGCTGAGCGAGCTGAGCTACAAGGAGACACCAGGAAGATTATATTGTTTGGCACCTCCTTCCAGGAACTAATCACCTTGGTTCAGTGAAACCAGACATTGCAACTCCCTGAGTCCTTACCTGACTCACTGCCACATCTCCTGGTGTTGAGGGCATTACCTTTGTTAGATTGTGCTGCTGCAGTGTTGCCAGCTCATAGGGATCCACGTAGATTCCCGGTGGCAGACGCACTTGGGCTGCCACTGCACGTCCTCCTGCATCCTCCCCGAGCTCTACCTTCACCAGCAGGTCCCTTCAAACAGCAACAGGAGCAAAAAATTCACAGCCACACTTCAAAAGTCAGCATAAGACCCCCGAGGGACATTTCTCAGATGAGACAGGCAGCTCTCACACTGTGTGCAACTAATTCTGATCACACTTCCCTGTCAGCCTTCTTCACCTCAACTCCACATCCATGGCCAAAACAAAATTTCACTTCTTTGTTAATGTCCCAGAACCAAGAATGACTTCCACAAAAGTTTCAAAAAGGGGCCTCCTATTTTCCCTCCACTGCAGCTTGTTAACCCCTCGATCCTGTTACTACATTCCTGACACATGCCCAGGGAGTTGATACAACTGCACATGAAAAGAAGAGAAGCTTCTTCCAAGAGAGAATCCCATGGCACGTTATGCTGATGGAGGGCAGGGTGAGGACTCACCTGTGAAATCCCTCTTTCAGGAGCTCCTGTGTGACAGTGGTGTCCCGACAGGCTGCCTGCACATCTAAGGTGACACAGAGCCAACAGTGTAACAGCACAGTGATCACAAGGGCTGGCAACTTCAACAAGTTAAGTTTTATAACTCATGAACGCCTCATCTGCAAACGCTCTCCCAGAAGAAGGGAAGCAGTATTTGACTATGATCAAAGAGCACAAGAGGTTGCTTGCTTCACTGGCCGAGCCATACTTCCCAAATCCAGTCATAGGCTGGTTTGGGTTGGAAGAGACCTTAAAGCCCATTCTTGAACACTTCCAGACACAGCTTCTCTGGGCAACCTGTGCCAGAGCCTCACCACCCTCACAGGGAAGAATTCCGTCCATAACCCATCTATCCCTGTCCTCTGGCAGTGGGAAGCCATTCCCCCTTGTCCCCTCACTCCTTCCCTTGTGCAAAGTCCCTCTCCAGCTCTCCTGGAGCCCCTTTAGTCACTGGGAGGGGCTCTGAGGTCTCTCTGGACCTTCTCTTCTCCAGGTAAACACGTCCAGCTCTCCCAGCCCGTCTCCAGAGCAGAAGTCACCCCTGCCACCCCTTCCCGGCGCGCTCCCCCGCGGGCACTCACGGAGGGCGCAGAGCAGCGCGCCCAGCCCGGCCCCGACCCGCATCGGCTCCCGCCGCCCGCCCGCCATGGCGGCCCGCTCCGCACAGCCCCGCGCAGGCTGCCCTTAGCGCCGCCTGACCGCGCGAGGCCCGCCCCCCCATTGCTCCGCGGCGCCTTGTCCTGCAGGCGTTGGTGAGGACAGCCCGAAGGGGGCCTTCTGCGGAGGGGGCCTTTACCGCTGGGGCTCGGCGGCGCTGGCGGAGCCATGGCAACCACCCAGGGAGGCGGGACCGGCCCGGAGGAGGAGCTGGAGGGAGAAGTGGCTTTGAGTGCCGCCCGAGGTGAGGGGACAGGCCGAGAGTGTACGGGAGGCAGGGAGTTCCTGGAGCGGGTCTAGGGGAAGCTGCGGAGATGCTGAAGGGCCTGGAGCATCTCCGTGCCCAGGAAAGGCTGAGGGAGCTGGGGCTGTTCAGCCTCGAGAGGAGCCCCAGCTGAGAGGGGCCCTCAGCCCTGGGTGTCCCTGGGACTGAGCCCAAGAAGCTCCACCTGGACATGAGGCAGAACTTTCCTGAGCCCTGAACAGATCCCAGAGAGGCTGTGAAGTCTCCCTCACTGGAGATATTCCAGAGCTGGCTGGACACAATCTGTGTCTGTGTGTGCTCTGGGATGGCCCCGCTGGAGCAGGGAGGTGGCACCAGGTGACCACTGTGGTCCCCGCTGTCCTTCGTGCTCAGAGTTCGGGCCTCGGCCGTGCCACCCGAGGGCAGAAAAGCGGCTCTGAGTGGCACCGGGCGTGGGGCCGAAGCGCTGGAAGCCGCTGGTCACACCGGCAGCGAAGGGCTCAGCTCGGGTTACCACGAGATTCAAACGCTATTTCCCGCAGATCCAAAGAGCTGCTCACGTTTGTGTTTCACATCTTCGTAGAATCCCGGCATGGTTTGGGTTGGAGGGACCTTAAAGCTTCTCTCGTTCCGCCCTCTGCCATGGGCAGGGACACCTTCCACTACACCACGTTCCTCCAAATCCCCTCTAACCTGGCATTGGAAATTTTCACTGTTAAGGACATTACTCCATGTTTGAACTTTTTCCTATGTGATTTTTTACAAAAGATGAAGTGTTTCCAATTCTGCCTCAAAGTAGCTGTTCAACATTAATGTGATTTTTCTCGATGTGGATAAATACATTGATTTTTTGGGGTAAATGTGTTACTTTGCCTTACTGCAGTTTGTAGGGCAGTTGGAGATCACATTCACTTTTGACATATTTTCACTCATTTAAAACCAAAATAAGAGTCATACCTGCACTCAGTGCTGTGTGGGAAACAGGATCTGCAGCAGATCTGGATTTCTAAGTCCCTTCTAATTTAATTTCATAATTCATTTTATTTTAAAGTCCGTTCTGACCCAAACCACTTTGGGATTCTGTGATTTTGCTGACCTCCTGACAAGAAGACCAGCCCTGAGGGAGTCCCCCACTTGCTTTCCTTTTTCCCCTGTTTTCCAGGGAGCATTGCTGAGGGCTCTGATGGAGCTGTGATGACTTTCAGCGCTCAGAAATGCGGGATCTGCTTCCAGCCCCCATCCATCATCCTCATCTACAGAGACAACAGCCGGGACAAGACTCGCCAGCGCATCATGCCCGTCAGGAATTTCTCCAAGTTCTCAGGTGAGGGGCATTCCTTCTTACCTGGCCCCCTCCAGGCACATGGAGGAACCCGTGGTAGCAGCATTGTTGGTAACCACTGAGTACTCTCCTAGCAGTAATGGCTCTCCAAGGAGCCCAAGGCTACGTCTCAACCCAAGCAATGGCTCTCTGAGCCTGGAGGGTTTGGAAAGACCCCTGGGGAGGGTTTGGGAGAAGATGTGTGTGTGGGAAGAGGTTTGTTGCAGCTGCAGGTGCCTGTGTTGGCTCTCCCCAGACTGCAGCAGGGCTGCTGAGCAGCTGAAGAACAACCCTCGGCACAAGGCCTACCTGGAAGGGGTCTCACTGCGCCAGCTCCGGAAACTCTACAGTTTGCTGAGAGGTCATTTGGAAGGACAGAGCCTGGCTGAGAGCTTGGAAAAGTTTCAGCAGGAAGAGACCATTGACCCAGAGGAGGATATGAACAAACTGGATGACAAGGAACTGGCCAAAAGGAAGAGCATCATGGATGAGCTCTTTGAAAAGAACAGGAAGAAGAAGGATGACCCTGACTTCGTTTACAACGTTGAGGTAGAATTCCCACTGGATGAGCAGCTGGAGTCCTGTACTTGGGACATGGAGTCAGATGAAGAAATCTGATTCCAGACAAAGATGGGCAGTTCAGAGACGAATCTCAGCAGGCCAGCAAGAGAGAGCAATGTCATCATACATGCTCTGTCCCATGTTTGCTCAGGAGAACCCGAGGTGCCACAGCAATCCCAGGCTTAAGTGAGCTTTGTTTAAGAAGCCAGACTTGATTAAATGAAAACTGGGCAGCTGAAATTGTTAGCTGGTTTTAGTCTTTTCCTACATAAAATAATTTTAAATTATTTAATCTTTCAATTTTTTACATTTCATTCAGCTTTGGTTGAAAATGAAGCATTAAACATTCATGTCCTGAAGACACTGTTATTTGTACTGTACAAATAGGGTGATTATTATTGCCTGCTGGGAGGTTAAATATGTATCAGTCATTCTGAATAAAGCAACTCTGCATTGAGAATATTACTCTCACATTTCCCTACTAATGCTTAAATCTCCAGTTTTAGTTTACACAAAAATGAACCCTTACATGTAAGAGAATTAATATCTTGAAAATTAATTTGTCTTGACAGTACTTTGGAAAACAGTGATTTCAAACTGCTGCAATGGGATGGTTGGAGAATGTGCTTAAAGTATCCAAAAAACAGAGTGGTAGAAAGTCAGAGACTGGGGGTGGTTCTAGAGTGAGACAAACTCATTCCACTGAAGGTTTTAATCCAGCTATCTACCTCAGCTGCTCTGTACTATATCAGTCCTGCTCTTGTGTAAGAACTGGAGGACTAAGATTAGGATTCTTTGGGAAATTTTACAACTCCAAAAGCTTCCTGGGTTTTGGCTTTCTGAACCCGGGCAGCTGTGGGTGCTGTGGGTGAGATGGGTCTTCATCCCAAATTGAGGGGCCTCAGCAAACTGCTGCCTGACATAACTAAGAGGAGTGGCTGGAGGAGCAGCTGGAAGAGCTCTCCTCCTACACCCCAAAACGAGAATCACTGCTGTGAAAAACATGGAACAAATGTCAGTTAAACCAGAGTGCTTTGCCTTCACTGGAGAGGACAAGAGAGCTCACACTTGGCCAAGGGGGTCTTCAGTCAGGAGACGAATGAAAGCTGAGGCCTCGCTTGCCAAAATTAAAAAAATGTAAAGGCTGACTCAGCTCTCCCAGGCCCGGAAAGGGCGTGCAGGGGTCTGGCACACGCCTTTGCCTCAACAGTTGCAACATAACACAGAAAGATCTCCCACTTGACAGGGAGAGGGCCCCTGGGAACCTCTCCTCCACTCCCAGCCTGCCCCCAGCTTCATCCTGGCTGGGCTCAGAGGACGTGGCCTGTGCCTGGCCCCAGGCATGGCCTCCTCTCCAATGAGGGCTACGTGAGGCCAAACGAGTGCCTGGATCATGAGGTTCCTGCTGCCCACCCCAGACCTTCAGCATGGAGCCCTACTGGTATTCCCAGTTCAAGATCTTCTCTGAATTTGACAGGAAGGCACTTCACAGCCAGCTTTATATCGTGCATATAGACATGAAATGGGACAGATCCCCTCAGCAGCCTCCTGGCAGAGCACAGCACTAACCACAGCCCTCTGCACTTCACTCCCACTGATCCTGACCTGCCTGCCTGCCCACCCATTCACTCCGTGACATCTGCACCTGAATGAAGAGCCTTGTGGGACACTGTCCAGAGCCTTGCTGAGGCAGATGGAATCCACCACTCTCCCCTTGCCTACAGAGCCATCCATTTCCATGAGAGGAAAGCAGCTTGGGCAGGCATAACTTAGCCTCAGCAGTCCATGCTGACTTCTTCCAGCCACCCTCCTTTTATAGAATTGTGCTTCAAGCAAAGAACGTTCATTCCATCTTTTTCCCAACGTGAAGGTGACTGCCCTGCTGCTCTCTGGGATGGCCTTTTGGCCCTTACTGAAGCTGGGTGGAACCCTTGGGTTCTCCAGTCACCCAGGACCTTCTCTGATCACCATGGCCTTGTAAAGACTGTGAGAGCAGCTTTGTAAGGACACCTACCACTCAGAAAGTGGAATCTCTTCTTGCTGCCCCAACATCCCATTCACATCACAGCTCCAGGTGAGCCACGCCTTTCCAGGCACCATAGTGAGGGAATGTTGAGTATCCCCATCAGCTCCATACAATTAAGAACTCCCCTTTTTATCCGTGCCCGGGTTCCTCCCTACGTGTTCTGCCATGGCTGCACCCCACACCCCATGTCAGATGGAGCAGCAGCATTGGCTGTGGAGGTGGGGAGGGACACACATCCCCGTGTGAGCCCAGCCCCAGGGAGAGGGGATTTCACAGGGGCACCCACTCACCCTGCCAGCAGGGAGATGGCCAGAACGCAGCTGGGGGACACAGGATGTATTTATAGGTCACTGCTGTCCCCCTGGGTGCAGCTTACGGGCAAAAGAAGGGTTGAAAGAGGCTGAGGGATTCCCCAGTTGGGGCCTACTTTGGTTTTGGCTATTTCAGTCTAAAATTGGGGCAGAAAGTGGTCATTTCTGAGCCAGATCTGACAGCTGGGTTTCCAGAGCCGTTACTGCACTCAGCCCCAGTGGAGCTGCTGGCTGGGCTAGCAGGATCTGACCATCCATTTGCCAGCCTTGCACAGCCACCAGCCACAGCAGGCTCCCCCATGACCCCAGTCCCACAGCTGTGCCTGGGAGGGGTTTGTCCTGCTGCCAGCCTTGGCTCCCCCTGCCTGCACCATCCCAGCATCCTCCCAGCCCCACACCAGCCTCAGCCATCTCCCTGCATCACCTCCCAGGACAGCTCCACTGGGCATTGGGCCCACCCACACCCAGGCAAGGACAAACCCCCAGAATTCCCACTCCAACACTGCTGCACGCTTCCCTGTGCCCTGTTCCCATTAAACATGTTTCACTAGAAAAATCCCAACAGTGCCACAGGAATAAAACCACTCAGTTTCTCAGAAGGGCTTTTGAGTTAGCACAAACCACCATCACTTCTCCTTTCCCCTGAGTGACCCCCGAGGAACAGAGCAGCACTTCCCCAGGTAGTGCTTGCTGCTCTAGGAGAGCCAGAGTGTGCTGTGAGCAGAGCTGGGTGGAGGAAACCCCCGGGCATTGCAGGAGCGGGGCTTGCACAACAAGGAGGAAGGATTTCTCTTGTTTGCTTTATATGTTTAATCCAGCAGTCACTGGAGAAATATAAATCCATGATAAAATATCACCGAGGGATATAATTTACTTCCCTGCTTTTCAATCAATATTTCCCTTTGTTGCAACTTGGGCTGTTTTTAATGGACTTTTCTAACCCAGACTAGTAAAGAAACAACACCCCAAAATGTGTCTTTCAGCCTTGCTGACAAGCCTGCCTTTATCAGCACATGCACATGGTGCACGATCAGGGCTGCCTGCAGGTTTGGCAGTGCTGGCAAGAGCAGTGTGGAAAGCTGTGGCTGCAGAGACCTTTCTCCACAGCATCCAGGTGATGTTTGCTCCAGCCTGGGACACTTTGTGGAGTCTGGTTTCAGAACTGGAGGACGTTTTGAATTGGCTACAGGTGGGAATAAATAAAAGGAACTGCCGGAAGTGAGGGGGAAAAGCAGTGTTAGAGAAAACTGTCACAGAATCCCAGAATGGTCTGGGCTGGAAGGGACCTTAAAAACCCCTCTGGCTACAACCCCTGCCATGGGCAGCGACACTTTCCTCTAGATCAGGTTGCTCCAAGCCCACTCCAACCTGGCCTTGAACACTTCCATGGATGGGTCTTTCACAGATTTTCTGGGCAACCTGTCCTGGCCTTGAACACATCCATGGATGGGGCATTCACAGATTTTCTGGGCAACCTGTCCTTTCAGCCAAGGAATGTCTGATGCTGTGTCCACTCAGCTCTCACCAACACCAGCTGAAGGTTTCTGCTGAAGACACATTCCTTGAGGATTCCCAGCGCTCCATCTCCAGACACAGCCAACACCCTTTGGTTACCATTAGGGTAGAAATGGCAGCTCTCCCAGCACCTCCTGTCCTGCATCCATCAAGTTTCCATCTTGACCATCTCCGAGGGGTTATCACCTGTACTCCTGACCACCTGCTATTATTGACTATTCCTGAGCCCTTCTTCAGCCATTAGTAAGGGCTGGATGCCCCACACCGCGTTTTCACCATTTTCAGCAGCTTCTCCTTGAGCATGAGGAAGGCAACCACAAAGGCCACCAGGAGCGTCAGGCAGGTGGGCAGAGCCAGCACCAGGTAGAGCAGCGCCATGTCGGCCGTCTGCCACCGGCAGCTGTGCAGGACGGGCTCGGGCAGGGCTCCCGGGCTCAGCGTGTGGGAGCCGTGCCTGCACGTCACCTCCCTCCCGTCGGGGACACGCAGCCTCTCCACCTGCTGCAGGGCATCCCACCAGCCCAGCGTGCAGCAGTTGTAGGGGTTTCTGCTGAGGTAGAGCTCCCGCAGGCTCCTCCCCAGCGGTACCTGTGCCAGGCCGGGTGGCAGCGCTGGCAGGCAGTTGTCCCTCAGGTCCAGGCTGCGCAGCCTCAGCGTGCCCAGCGAGCTGGGCAGCGCGGCCAAGGAATTCCCAGAAAGGTCCAAGCGCACGAGGCTGCTCAGGGCTGAGAAGTCAGCAGTGGTGGAAGAGAGGCTGGTGTTCCTCAGAGACAGCACCTGCAGTGTCAGGACAAGGTCCTGCAGCCAGCCCAGGTCCCCTGACAGCACCTGGCGGTTGTCAGAGAGGTCCAGGTGCATCAGCGATGTCCCCTGGAAGGGGCGGCCGCCCATCCCCTGCAGACCACAGCCAGCCAAGGAGAGGTGGGTCAAGGTCTGCACACCCCTGATGTCCACACAGGGGATGCTCTCAGCCTCACCTGACTGGGGACAGAGGTGAACCCGATTGTGGCTGAGGTCCAGGGTAGTGATCTTCCTGGTGTGGGTGAAAATCCCGGGAGGAAGAGCCTGCAGCCTGTTGGTGCTGAGGTTGAAGAGCTGCAGGTTGGGCAGGATATCACCAACACCCACCTTCACCCCCAGCTCCACCAGCTGGTTCTGGCTGAGGTCCAGCTCTGTCAGCATGGCCAAGGGGTCCTCCTCCGACAGCTGAAATGCCTCCAGGCAGTTCTGGTTGAGCTTCAGGTGGGTTAGGGAGGGCATCTGGGCCAGGAAATCGTCTGGCAGGCCCCAGACCTGGTTCTGGCTCATGTCCAGGAGGCGCAGGGAGGAGAGGTTGCTGTGGCAGAGCTCCTCCCAGAGCCTGACCGTGGTGATGTTGGTGGAGTTGCCGTCAATGATGAGGAACTGAATGGTGATGTTGGCCAGGGAGGTGCCATTGGGGAGGCGCTGGTAGAAGCTCATCCTGTTGTCCTGCAGCAGCAAGGAGTGCAGCTTGCTCTGCCGGGGCAGCACAGGGAAGAACAGCAGGCGGTTGTGGGACAGGTCCAGCACCTCCAGCTCGAAGAGGTCATCAATTTCCAGGGTCAGGAACCACTCAATGGCGTTGTTGCTGACATTGAGCACCCTGAGCTGGGTCAGACCAAACCCCACCAGACACGGGAGGTAGTTGTAAGCTATGTTGAGCCTCTGTAGCCTCTGCAGCCCTTCGAAAGCATTGTCAATCTCAAAGATGTAGTTCTTCTCCAGGTTCAGCTCCAGCAGCTGTGTCAGGTTTGTGAAGGTGGATGAGTCCAACCTCATGATGATGTTCCTGGCCACAGACAGGGACTCCAAGGAAGAGAGGTTCGAGACTAAAACTGATACCATGTCCTCTCTGAGCTGGTTTCCAGCCAGATCCAGCATCCTCAAGGCCGGCAGAGCAGAAAGAGCAGCAGCTGTCAGTGAGTAGCTGGTGAAGAGCAGGTTGTCTGTCAAGGAGAGCACCTCCAGGCCTTGGCTGCTGAGGAAAGCACCAGGCTCAATGAGCTCCAGTCGGTTCCTGGTCAAGCTGAGATGCCAGAGCTGGGGATACAGGAGCAGAGAGGCATTGCCCAGGACCCGGATAGTGTTGTCATCAAGAAACAGCTCCTCGGTATCGCCTCGAAGATTTCCTGGGATGGAACTCAGCCATCTCCCAGTGCAGTCCATGATTCTCTGCACCTGAAGGAAGAGAAGAATATGTAACACCACCGTGGGAGGCAGGAGATGAAGAGGGAGAAGTCTGGGGAGCAGAGTAAGGGGGGAGGAGGTGGCTCTTTGGTTATAGCCTTGGCACACCAGTCCACTCCAAGCCACGAGTTGGGATGGAGAATGTCTGGAGATGCTGAGATGTCTGGGCTTTGCTAGGCAGGACCAAGCACTCAGAGGGGTGAGGGTTCATCAGAAAGGACTTACAAGCTCACAGCCCCCAGGAGATGGTGCCCAGGCTGCTTCCATCCCACTTCCCCATCCCACTGCCAGGAGGAGAAGCAGCAGGGAGAGACCAGGGAGCGGAGCCTCCATCTCAGTGGTGGCACTCCTGTGGAGAGGGAGGCAGAGGTAAGGAGGTCAGAAGCTGCAAACTGTTCATCCCAAAAGGCCCAGGTGACCTGGGCCACCATGAGCTGTCCATAGAAGAAGGGGCATAGAGCCTTGGCACTGAGCCCACCCATTCCAGCAGAAGCCCTGGTGAGGCTGCCCCAGTTTGAGCCTGGAAGGCAGGGGAAGAGCAGGGACGGGGATGGCACCTCAGTCCCACCTGGGGCAGCACACAAGGGGAAGGCACCTTCAGCTGCACAGCTGCTGTGAAGGCCATTGAGCTGCATCCTTCGAGCAGGGTGTCCCCCTAGCAAGGCTCGTGTGCCCCATCTTGGCACCAAACACTCCCCCAGGGGACACCAACCCATTCCCCCCACCATGTCCCCCCAGTGCCCATCCCTGCTGGGCACCCTTCCAGGGAAGCAGAGGCTCTCCAGCAGGAGCTGCCCCATTACTGACCTGGTGGGAGCGGAGCTGACGGCATTTGCATCTGGGGAAAAGCTGAAACTCAGGCAAATGAGCAGCGAGGGCTCAGCGAGTGTTTCACACACAGCACTTTCACATCTGCCACTGCATGGAGGAGAAACAGGGTTATTTTAGGCAGCCCAGGTAGCCAGAGCTTCGCAGCACAGAGGGAGCAGGGCATGTCCTGGGCTGTCTTCTTCCGTGGGACAGCCAAAGTGTTGAGCTGGTGCCTTATCAAAGCAGGATTTATTTCTCTGGGGGAGATGGAGGAGTAGCCCCCTTTCCCCAGGCTGCAACTGACACACAGCACCTTTTGCCCTCTCAAGTCCATGGAGTCCAGCAGCAACTCATACCCAACCCAGGCACAGTGGCAGGAAAGAGACCCTGCTGTCCTGGACCTCGGTCCTTGCTGCACCCAAAGAAGACCAGTTTTGGTTCTGGCTCCTGAACCCCTCTGCAGGAACTCCCACCTTCCTTCACCCAGCTTAGCCTTTCTTGGCTTCTTCCAACACCAGAAGCTCCTCCACCCTCCCAGTGCTCCCTGGAGCCGCTGCGATGGCACCTGCCCAGCCAGGAGAGGAGGCAGCAGCCCCAGAAGGAAACCCTTGCCCGCAGCCCTACACCAGAGCCCACATCCAAGAGCTCTGAGAGCTCCTGGTGTGCTCCCCATGCTTTACACCAGCCCCAGCATGGGCCCACACAACCACAGCTCTTCGAGCTCGGGCACGAGTGACACACAGCCACCACAGGTCCCCAGATGGGCACAGGGAACCCCCGTGGTGTTTCCCCCAGCACAGGTACTCACCGCGTGGAACAGCGCCTGGGCTTCTGCACCGTCCATCCTGCAGCTCCTCAGGGGCCTCCTGCGGCCAGGGGTACGGGTGACCTGTGGGGTCCGAGTGCCACCCAGGGGTCTGAGTGCCACCCAGGGGTCCGAGTGCCACCCAGGGGTCCGTGTGCCGCCCTCCGGGGCCGTGTGCCAGCCGCCCTCTCGCCGACACCGATATAGCCTTTGCGGAAGGAGCGACGGAAACTGCAGTCACATGGAGGCAGCGAGCACGGCCCAGCTCCACTCACTGATCTCAGCACTCCCAGCTCGGGTCATGCACTCACACGGGGCTCCCAGCAAGGAGGAACCACAGGGCCAGGCAGGCAGCGAGGGGGGCAGGCAGCTCCTGGGGCTCCTCTGCTCGGGGTTTCAGAGCACAGAGATGGTCACTGGGGCTGGTTCTGGCCAGCACAGCCGTGCCACCACTCCTGCAGGATGCACAAATGCCACCCCAGCCTGGCACCCCTTCCCATTGTGTCCCTCCAGAGCCCTGTTACCTCCAGTGCCCAGCTCAGGGGTGTGACAGGAGCCAAGGGGTGCATCCCATGGGGGAAGAAGGTACTGTTATTTATTTCCTGTTCCATCCCAGCCCAAGGCTGGACACGTCCCAGTTTTTGAGTCCCCAGTAACTTTGGGATGCCGCTGCCTGCCCCTCACACTAAGTGAGATTCAGGATGTTCCTATGCCCCTACTCCCAGACCTTTGGGTGTCCTGGGGCTGCTCGGGATTTCAGCAAAGCCAGCACCCAGGGCACAAGTCAGAACCACCCAGATACAGGGACCTCCTGAGTGCTAGTTCCTGTGTGAAAGTCAGCAGAAATGGCTTTTCCTGCAGCTGCCAGGAAACGAAGATCCACATTTCCAAGGCAATATGCACAGGGAGGTCCCCTTCCTCCTCACCCCCACCTACCCCTTCTCTCCAGCTCCCCACCCCATGTCTCCCCCTTCCCAGGGTCCTCACATCCCCAAGTCTCCAGCAAATTCAGCCTCTGAGGAGGAAAACTTTACCTAGATCTACCTAGCAGGGAAAGAGTGCAGAGAAAGGATCCAGCCCTGCAGCAGGAGCCTGTCTGGGATCAGCAGGTCCATGCTCCACATGCCATGTGTTCCATGGTGCCAATGGGATATTTACAGAGTTGGGAGATGAACTGTGTCACTGCAGCACACCAAGACCCCCTCCAAGTGACATCCCAGCCAGGGTCCCCCCTCCCTGACAGACCACATGGCCCCCAAACTCCTGAAACCAGCAAAAATGACCAGGGAGAGAATTTTCTTGCCTTCCCCCTAAATTTCATCTCTTCTCTGGGAGGAGGCTGTCCCACATCACTCACAAAAAAGCCCTGTGGTTTCATTTCCTCCATTTTCAAGGAAGTTGGACGTATAAAAATCAAGAAGGAGAAGAAAGAAGCGAACAGGAGTGGCAGAAGCTCACAGAAGGGCAAAATTCCCATGGCATTGCTCAAGGGCACACGAAAAGCTGAGACCAGCTGATGACCATAAACCCCTCACCCCAAACCCTGCCCACACTCTGACCCCTCACCTGGTGCTTGGGGACACTTGGAGCTGGCAGAGCTGTAAAACTTGGGCATCCTCAGCCGTGACTCCGCTCTCTGGACACCTTCTGATGGGATTCCTTTTTGTGGTGCCACCATCAAGGTGATGCCTTGGGGGTCAAACCGGCTTCCTCCTGCAGCCCAGCAGGAACTGGGAGAGGAAACAACCTGTTTTGTTCATTCTCTGCTTTGTCCCCAGCCCATCCCCAAAGGCAGGGCAGGGTAACTCCCCTCCCCAGCGGCACCATGGGCTGGCAGAGCCCCTGCAGGGCCCACCCAGGTTTCCCCCACCTGCTGTCCCTGGAAAGCAGCCCCACTCCAGTGCTGACCCCACAGCTCTGTCCTGGGGCATTGGCAGCAGTGCTGCTGCTCTTCACACTTTCCCCACATCCTGCAGCCGGGTGGTTCTGAAAAAGTCCTGAAGCTGCTGCTTGGTCCCCTCCTTTTCCTCCCCTCACACCCCCACCCAGGCCTCTCTTGATGTTTGCTTTGAGAGGGGGTAATTTAGGTTTTTTTATCAGCACAGTGAAGGGATTGAGGTGCCAGGAGGTGCTCCTCTGATCAGCTCTTCAGGAAGCTCCAGTGCAGCTCAATGGTCCAGGTAGGTTAAACTGAAGGAGATTCAGCTGCTTGGAGCCATGTCCAAACGTGCAGCTGCAATTCCTGCAGCTGTAGGAGAGGACTGGGAATCCCCTTATGGTTTTACACCCAGTGAGCTCCTTCCGTTCCTCCCACCTCCTCCTCCTCCTCCATGCAATCATTTTCCCTTAATTACCTTCAAATTGTCAAACACAGCCCAAGAGCAAAGCTGTGATAAGAGGGCAGGCTCCCAGTTTTTCCTGGAATGCACCCAGCACAGGACCCTTGGGAAACTGCAACAGGAAACAGCAACCCCATCACTGAACATGTGTTTTCCTGCAGGGAATGTGATTTATTCTCAAGTGGAAGCACCAAAAGGGTCACTCATGGTTCACAAAGCAGCAGGACCTGGTGAGTGGGGGAAAAGAGAAACGGAAATATTTTTCCATGGGCTTCCTCGACTCCCACTGGGACGGAGGACTGGTGAGAATTTAAAAAATGGTTCTGCAAGGGATGATGGTGCAAAGCATCATTAATTTAAATTATTTAAGCACCTGTTCCGAATAAAACAAGGAAAGCCTGAAGTCTCCTGTGTCTCAGAAGCTGCCAGCAGCAGTAGTTGCTTTTAATTTAAGAGGAACTATGAAAACAAAAAACAGAATTTGTTCCATAGGCAAAGGGAAAAGCTAAAATGCACAGCTTGATGCCTGAAGTTTAAACTTGAGCTCTGGAGTTCCATCTGGCTGAATTTCCCAATGGGAAAGCACCCAGTTTAACCCTGGGGGTAGCTAGGCATGTGTCCCATCCCAGGATGGTGCACTGCTGTACAGGAGTGTGGGCTCAGAGAGCCCCAGTGCTGCAGCAGGGCTGGAGCTCTGCAGGAAGCACAGCTCCCCTCAGGGCAGTTCCTGTAGGGGAAACCACAGGACAAAAATCAAGAATTTATAATCAGCCTCAAAACCATTTATTTTCCACCAAGCTGTGGCCAAACCACCTGCCTGCTGCCTTACCTGGGTCCAAGGAAAGGCGTGTGCCAGCTCTTGCATCTGTCAGTAAAGCTCCAGGCTCTGTTTTTGCAGTGATTGTGTGTCTGGGAGCCCCAGCACCCTCCTCTGGGACGACTCCATTCCACCCTGTGCCATGGGCAGGGACACCTTCCACTGTCCCAGGCTGCTCCAAGCCCTGTCCAGCCTGGCCTTGGACACTCCCAGGGATGGGGCAGCCACAGCTTCTCTGGGCACCCTGTGCCAGGGCCTCAGCATCCTCACATCCAAGAATTTCTTCAAAATATTTCACCTTGTCAGGAATCTCCCAGCTCTTGCCAGGTTTTCTGATGGAAAACAGGGTTCAAAGAAGACTTCTTTGAAGCCAGGATTAGTTCTGGGTTGTTCTGAGCAGAGCCCTGGGCTTGCTCACCCACCCTTACAACATCGTGCTGCCTGCCAACACCAGAGGAGTTGTGGGAGATCAGGGAGGAGGGGCGAGGCAATAATCCCCCAGACTGACAACATGCAACAAGCTGAACTGCAGCAAAAACAATGTCTTTGGGCTCAGAGGTGTTATAAACGAGAGACAAAAGTCTCGATATTCAGCAAAATTTGGGTTGCTTTATTTGATATAGGAAGGGCAAGCAGCGCTGGGGAACGCGAGGGGTCACCACCCACTACACGCTCCACCAAACCTTGGTTTGCAGCCTCTTCTTATACTGTGGGTTCTCGTTGTTCACAAATTCACAAAGCCTTTGGGTGATAATCAGTCACAGATTGCCATCCGGTCCTTGTAGGTGACCACCAGGGAAGTTCTGGAGGTCTGGTCCTTGTAGATAACCACCAGAGAAGTTCTGGGAGTCTGGTTTTTGGGATAGGCAGCATTGATTAGACAAAGGCAGGAAGGGCTTTTTGGGAAGTCCTATTTTGCAAGCTGGTAGCCGATACAACTTATTTGGAAAACATAACATATTATAATGTAACATAATACAACATAATATAACATAACAAGGTGATTTTAAACAGAATTATTTAATCATATAATTTCCTTTATCTAGTGTCCATGCTTCACTTCAGAGCTTAGTATTCCGGTTTATACAAACCCCAATGCTTTTGTGATTAACACGAATCTTTTATCAATTGTCACAGAGGATATTTGATCAAGGATCTAACACCAACCAGGAGCCCAACAGCAAGAACTTCGTAGAGGCTCCCACCTTTGAGCCCTCAGTCCCCAAAAGATGCCCATTTCCTCAGTGAGACTCAGCAGAAGGATTTAGTGGGAAGCAAAGCCGTGTTCCTGAGAGCACAGGGTGGGAAGGGAAGAGGGGAGCTGGTCAGTGGCTCGGCCACAGCCCCTTCGCAGAGCCTGTGCTGGGGGTGAGGCTGCCGGCAGGTCCAGCTCAGCAGCTCCATCTGCGGTCACCGCTCTTCCTGCTCGGCTGTAAATGAGGAGGAAGCGGCTGGAGAGGGAAAGCTGCAGCAGGGATCTCATTTCCCCCCTGCTCCCACCCTGTGGGCTCCAGCACTGCTCACAGCCATTCCCAGGCTGGGGTTTGAGGGCTCCTTGGGATCCACCTCCACCAGACCAGGGTGAACCTTCTCCCAGGAGAGCATCTGGATCACTTGGTCTCCAGAGCACAGCGTGCAGCAGGATGCACTGGATGCTGAGGCAGCAGAATCTCATATTTCTGAGCAACTGGAAGCCAAGTGCATCCCCTCCCTTATGACCCCAGACAGTCCAGATACTCTAAGCAACAGCATCTGCGGGAGAAGCCAGTGCCCAAAGCCAGAAAAGACCTCTGATCTTATGCCAAGAGTGGCTGTGGCTGCCCTATCCCTGCAAATGTTCCAGGCCAGGTTGGACAGGGCTTGGAGCAGCCTGGGATAGTGGAAGGTGTCCCTGCTCATGGCAGGGGTGGGACTGGATGGGATTTAAGGTCCCTTCCAACCCAAAACATCCTATCATTCCTCCTAGATCTCCTCAAGGGCTGGAAAGCCCCACAACCAGGTTGCTTTCATCTAGTTTGGACTTCGATTGCAGTTAGACCTGAAGGAGCTGCCCGAGCTTTTCCCACAGGATTGCCAAATGCACAGATAAATTGACCTTTGTTGTACTGTACAATAAAATAAACCATTGAAAGCTATAAAGCCCCCGGGCCCAGCTACTCCAGCACATTAACCAAAGTTTTTTATCATAGAATCATGGAACTGTTTGGGTGGGAAGGGACATTAAAGGACACCTGTGCCATGGGCAGGGACACCTTCCACTATCCCAGGTTGCTCCAAACCCTGTCCAACCTGGCCTGGAACATTTCCAGGGATGGGGCAGCCACAACTTCTCTGGGCACCCTGTGCCAGGAGGGAAGAATTTCTTCCTAATATCAAATCTAAACCTCCTCTCTGTCAGTTTTTAGCCTAAAACTCTCAAGGCTGGAGGCTGTAAGTCACCAGAAGGAGAAGGTTTGGACAAGTCACTGCTGGGACATCATTCTGGAATGCAAATTGTGACAAAAAAAAGAAATACTCCCATCTGCAGCCCCACAAACTCCCTCCCTGCTGCAGTTCTGCTTCAGAGAAATGAGTAATTCAGTCATGAATGCAAAGGGAAGTGAAACACTCTCAACTCCTTGCAGAGCTCAGCATGTCCCACCCACCTTCCTCTCTGGCCAGAAGGCCAACATCCCTGTGCCACAGCCTGGGCTGGCAGGCAGATCTTCTGGAAGCAAATGCATGCTACAAAATCTTCTTTTCCCAGGTTTTCAGCCATGGGGCACAGCATCCCTGCTCCCTGAGGGACAAGGGACAAAGCCTGTCTGTGGGTTTTGGTTTGGAGCTGGAGCACACTCTTGTACTCAGGACATACCCCTTGGTCTGGGGTAAGAAAACAGGAGAACTGTCAGGATATGTTTCTGTGGGTTATTAAAACAAACCCTACCATGTGACACCACTGTAACACAGGTGACATCATTGCTGTATCCAAAATGCCATCCCTGCAGCCATACCTGGGAGAGACTGAAAGCAGCTCCACCTCTTAATGTGGGACCTGAAGCAGCACAGGAGAGCAGGAGGGGGAGGTTCAGGCAGACATGGATCAATACTCAGATCTCCCCTCCTGCTCTCCACGCTCCTGCCAGGAAGAGCAGCTCACACTGCCAGTAAAGTCACATCCCAGAGCTGCACAGCACTGTGGGCTGAGGTGGGCATGTAAAACCACCTGATGTCCATCCTGCACACTCTCCTGAGTCCCACTAATGTTCATACTCTGATCCAGTTCAGCTCATGTCAGTTATTTACCCAGGAATAGATAAAATCTTTTGCTGAAGCTGAGATAAAATCTTTTGGCAGCCTCCAAAGCAAGATCACACCCTCCAGCTCTGCTTTTGCACAAGACCTTGCAGAAGGGGTCAGGTGCCCAATGTCAGATGGGACCTGGTGTGAGGACAGTGCCCTCTGTCACCTGAGCACAGAAAAACAAACAAAAAGCCATCAGAGAAACCCAAAAGGTGATTTTGGCAAAGGCTGTACAACCTGGTCTAGTGGAAAGGATTCCTGCTCATTAGGGGGGCAGAACTGGATGAGTCCTTTCCAGACCAAACCAATCTGGGATTCCATGAAAAACATTCACCCCTGCAGTATTTGAATACAATAAAAAAACATTTTGGCCAACATCAATTTCCCTACCAGCAGGTTTGTCCAGCACTTTAGAAAGCCTCATATTGGAACTGGCAGAGTTTACTCCATTAGATTGCTATTTAGAAGTGATGGGATATGGCTGAGTTCTCCTAAGCAAGGCAAGCTCCAGATTAAAAAGACAAAAATAACCAAGCAGACATGAAACCACTGCAGGTAGCTGACACCACACCCACCAGTGCAGGCATGAAGAGAAAATCCATTCAATTCCTGACTAGGTAAAATTGCAGAAGAATGAACAACACTTGTAACATACCATGAGTTTGACTTCAGAATCTCCTTTATTTTTTTCAATTGCAATGGATTTTTTTTAATAATTTTTTGCTGATCTCACTTTTTCCTCATAATGCAAGTCTTGGAAAAAGTGGATCTTGAACAACAACTCTGACATTTTGTTTGAGCCTCTCAAATCCCTTTCAATCCTTTAAGGTGATCTTGGAGCTTTGGCTCAGTTTGGTGTCACTAAAAATTATTTTCTGAAATGCAAATATTTGCTCAGCCTATTTCAGGACACAGGGTTCAAATGAAGGAGTGAACTTTAAAAAATTCTATGTCCATCATCCATTTCTGTTGAAGGTTTTTAGTTTGGTCTGGTTTTTGAAAAGAACAGGAAGTAATTGTTAAGGGAGTAGGTTCCACATTAAAACATTTATTGTGCTCAGCACTTGCTTGAGCACAAGCCAAGGCTCCCACAGCTTTGCCCTCTCGTGGGGAGATGGGACAGTTCCTTCAGTAGTCACCCAGCATCATCCAGCAGTAGGAAAAAAAAACTGCTTAAGGGATGAATTAGCAGGTCCAGCAGCACTGCTGGAAAAGCTTTCTGTGTTCATTCACTATTTCATTCATTTTTTCTTTCAATCATACTCTAGCACAAGGTGGGACACTGTCACAGAGTCAAGCATGGCCACTGCCAACCCCCTGAAAACCTGATTTTTAAGTGTAGAAAGGATCTTAGTGAAATTTTAATATTGCTGTTTGCTATCTGCAGATTTCACGGCAAATAAAGTGAAAAAAATTCACTTATGCATCCAAGAGCTATTTATAACATGTAAAAACTGAAATATTCACATGGAAATACATGGCTTAAGGAATGACTGAGGGCTGCTCACCTCTCAAATACTTTAAGAAAACCAGTTTTGCACGATCAGACTACAATCAGGCCCAGTGTTATTTTAACTCATGGCTGCTGTCATCAACCCAGCGAAAATGGAAGAGGAAAAAAAATAGAGGCAGCCATCTGGAAACACACCCAGTGTGCTCAGGGAATTTAGAAATGTAGATCAGAGATAAGCAGGGAGAAAAGTTGGATTTCTTGCTGTCACACTCTGAGGAAGACAGGGAAGAGCACAGCCACAGCACTGGGGCCATCTGCTCCTGCCTGGCTTTGTCACCTGAAATGTGCCAGGAGGGACAGGACTGAGGGGCCTCTGCCAGGGAAAGGTGCACATGGGGCTCCCAAAAATGGACACTCACTGCCTTTCAGCTGGGATAAAGGCATTTTCCAGTTTCCCACCCTATCTGGATTTATCAGTTTGTCAGCAGCACCTGAGGAGTCACACATTGGCTCAGGGCCAGCACAAGGCACCACCAAGGCCAGGAACAGCCTCTGTCCCCAAACCAGTGACCACACTGAGCTCCTCACCTCCTCAGAGACATGGCAGGGACAGAGGACTGACTGTTCAGCTCCCTACAGATTTCACAGCACACTCAAACCACAAGGAATTCTGAATCTTATTAAAATGACAGATAAAATGCTCATTTATCCCAAAATCCTGTAAGACTCTGAAGCCAAGACCAGTTAATCTGACTGATTCCATTATAGGGGCTGGGAACACTTGATGTTCCCCCTGTCCAAAGCCCTTAAATCCTGTCATAGCCAGAGAAAATACCCCAAACAACTGCTCAACTGACCCTGAGGTACCTCAGGCTAAAAAAAAACCTCTGCCTTCTTGGTGAGCCAGCACCAAACCTCTCTGCTCCTAAAGGAGGTGTCAGCCGAGATTTACTGCTTAAAAGCAAACTCTTGGTAGAGAGAGTTTGGAAAGTGCCTCAGAGCTGAAAACAACAATACTTTCTTCCTAAAGGCAAGGTGAAATATTGAACAGGGAAATAGGGAAATATTGAATAGGGAAAGCTAAGGAAACAGCAGGAAGCTGAGGGGGAAGGAGACCCCTCGGTGCAGCAGTGGGGGCAGTGACCACACCACCCCAACTCCAATGCAGAGCCCTCCAGCGGGCAGGAATGCCTTTCCCACAGCCAAGAGAGAGCATCCCTGTTTCAGAAGAGGCAATTTCCCAAGCAGGGCTATCAGATCCCTGAGTTTCCAAGCCCTCCTTAACCACTCAGACTCTCTTTCCCAGCAGTCACACAGATCACACAGCCCCAGCACCTCTGTTCTCCTGGGGCACCAAGCTACCACTCCCTTCTTCCCATCTGTGGGATCCTGCAGATGCCATTCCAACAATCCACACCAACAGATCCTTCTGAATGATAGCAGAGTTTATTTTAATATTTTGTACAGCCAGCATTGGTCTCCAGGAATAAGTTATAATCTTACATAAGTGAGTCTGCCCAAACCCACCCCTAAAGGAATGTTCAACTTTCAGCATTTCTGATTTAGAGGGAAATTATTTAGAGGGTAAAATGCAGTCTGAAGAACGGGAATCAATCTGAATTTGTGATTAAAACTCCTTGGAATTCTCAGGGTTTCCTTGCCTCTAACTGGATCATGGACAACCGCAGAGGTTGCATCTTTCAGGACTGCACTGAGAATACATTCATCCTGGGGACTATTTCTTTTCCTAAACTGGGCAGGGTTTTTTGTCTTCTTTATCCCCAACTCTATGCCCCACAGATCTGCTCTGCAGACACTTTACAGTCCAGTACAATCAATGCCTGTAACAGATTTATCCGGGAGGTACTTGGATGCCTGTCCCACATCCTTTATTTCACTGTTCTCAGCACCACCTAAAACACCTCCATTGCTCACAGCACATTTTGTCTGATGCAGCAAGAGGAACAGACCTTGATTTGCCTTTCAGCAATGAACAGACAAAACAAATAAATACTTTTAAATGGTAACAACTTACACAGTTCCAGGGCAGAACCTGGGGATCTACCTGGCCAAAAGCACTCCAAGGCAAAGCCTCACTCACCTCCTTGAGGAACAGGGAGGGGGATGAGCAACAGCCTAAGAGGAATTCCTCTTTCTTCCATGCTCAGAGAATTGCCAGTGTCTGATACCAAGAAACTCACATTCTCTAGCACCAAAAAAAAAAAAAAACAACAAACAACAACAACAAAAAAAAAGTTGTATGAACATTTCTTTCTCCCTCTCCAAGAAGCAGCTCTGAAACAGCCCAGGCAGCTCTGGGAGATGCCAATCAACATGAAACCAGAGTCATGAGCCAGCCATGGGGCTCACAGCCTTCTTGCCCTGGTAAAAGGCCCTCCTAGGGCTCCCTGTAGACCTTCCAGCCTCACAGGAAAGTGGTTCCACCAGGAATTCCCTCCTCACTACACCTGGCAGCTTCCCAGCCTGCACAGGCCAGCACACAGACACACCTGGGGGGTCTGGACATGGCTTAGAGAAAATCAGTGAAGAGTACAAACACTGAATGTGATCCAGAATCCCCATGAAAGGGCTGGTGAGAGTTTTACTAGTCCTGGGCAGGTGAATGTTGGGGTAGCAACATACCAACAATGGGATTGATTCAGTTAAGAAAGGTTCAGGCAAGACTTAAAGCTTTATAAAGCCACTGAAGCTGAAAGTAAGGTCTGGTTGCAGAAGCCCAATGCTCCTTCCATGTTATGTTGAGACATCTCACAACAGTGATTAGCAAGTGAGAGAATGCTTTGAAAAGGTGGCATTTTTGACGGGAGAGGAAGGCAAGCTCAGTGCTGTGCTCAGCCTTCCTTCCCCGAGAGGAGCACAAGTTCTGCTGAAAGGAAAACTCACGGGGAAAACGTTTTTGTTTCCTACAGAGAACAAACCTGTCACTGAAGCCAAGGAAACTTTCACAGGAAACAACCCAAAGTAGCACCTCACTCCACAAGAGCATCCCAAAGCACATTACAACAGAACTGCACTGACATGAAGGCTGTACACCTGTCCCAGGTGTGTGTTCTGGTGCCAGGGAGGGGGGTGATTTTTTCCCTTTAAGAAATTCTGTCCCAGTTAGAATAAAGCAAACCCTTTCTTTTAACTGTTCTTTTCAACGTTTTCTTTATATACAATCCTTAAAATACACTTAAAAATAGCTGCACACGTGTTGTATGGTTATACCAGAGAAGGGCAGTTGCACAGACTGTGCCTCTCAGGACACTAAAAACTGTAAATACCCCCAGCAGCCCCTCTCTGCTCCAGCCCCCACGCTGGCCCCAAGGAGGGAAGGAAGGAACAAGCAGTTTAGAAATGGGAGTCTCTCACAAAACACGCCACTTACAAATCCCAGGGTAATTTCCTCAAGCATTTTTGTATCAAGTCCTTTCTTAAATGTTTGAGGTCACACTGCCATTTTAGCAATAAAATCTGTTGCAACATGCATGTGTCAGCTTCCCACTCAACCAACTGCAGCCCTGAGGATTTTTCTGGCCTGGTAGAAAGAGGAAATGTAACACAATTTCTGAAGTACGGCTGGTCCTCCGTTTCCAAATTCCACGTGGTTGCCTCGATGGCTCTTGGACACACACCCACACCTTTTTGTTGTTTTTTTTCCTCTAACACACATTTCCCTCTAACCAACATGCAGATTTCTCCTCCCAAACATCCACATCTCGACGTCCCAACGAAACAATCCATGTCATCCATCCAGAGGCTTTCCCAGGTAGACCAAAGTCACTTCTGTGTTACCATACACAGCAGACACTGCTGGATACAGGCAAACTTTTGGCAGTCCTCTGAAGGCAACTCCCAAGAACTCATAGCCCCTCTCAAATGCTAATGTTTTGTCTTCCATGTCCAGGATAACTCGAATCCTTTCACCTATCTGGAAACAGAGACAGGAAGGGGAATAAAAATAAAACACAGAAAGAGTCAGCATGTTCAGATGGAAACAAAAATAATGCGAAGTGTAATGTAGCAGAGAATTTTAAAGCAGGGCTGTCTTGTGTCTCATGACTGACTGCTCTTATAACAGGAATTTCTCAGTTTCACCATGATCCTGAGTACCTTTGCTGCAGGACAGCCTGCATCCACCACCCGTTTATGATAATAAACATGACCCTTCCCATATGAAGCTGTGACAACACTGAAAGCAGGCACTGCATGCTGTGTGCTTGGGAAATACTGCAGAGCTTTTGGAATCTTTGCAAGGGGCTCCAAGTTACCTGAACTCTGTGTTCAGCTGCTGCTATTGCTGAGCAGCAACTGCTCTGTGAGGAGCATTTTTAAAGACAATGGATTTAAGAAAGGCAAGTGCCACCTACAAAAAAAATCCCAGAATAGACTAATATTCAGGTGCTGTCGCTGACAGGGGTGTTCCCTCCCCACGGTAAAAGGAAATTTCAGTACAAAATGTAAAACGAAAACCCTAAAAAAACATATATATACATACACACAAGTTAAACCAACATTGACCCCAGCAGGAGCCTTGGATCCAGGCAGGCCCAGAGCTCCCTGCATTTATGTAGCAAACGTTATTTCAGATATCAATGGAAGTCCCAGAGAACAGCCACAAGCACAGCAGGCACCACACAAACTCCTGACTCTTCTCCAGCCAGCCCGAGCACTGGGAATTTCTTCCAGCCAACACTAACACACACATGTGTTCCCTGTAAACACGTTTTCTATGAGCAGATCACTGCACATGTCCTAATAAATACAAAATGCACCAAAGGATCACCGATTTGAACTTTCACACAGAATTTAGGACTATCAGACACAAGGTGCTATGCAGATCTTCACCCACAAGTGAAACGTAAGCCAGTACAAAGCCACAGCACTGGGAGTTGGACTGGATTATTTTTAAAGTCCCTTCTAACTCATTCTCTGAATATGAGACTGAAATACAATGTTCCAGTTTAAGTTATAACACAAGCAAATCCAGCAGTGAAAAGGAGTTGTGTGAGCAGGCAGAACGACAAGACAAGCACTTCTGTAAGGACAAAAAAGTGAGGTGGCCTCTGCTCTTTAATACCCTGAAGTTACCTGAACATCAGATAAGGGATGTCACGCACGGGATGGTGGCCAGTGAGCAAAGCAGCAGCAATCACCACTGCTGCAGGTTTTTGCAGGAAGACTCTCACCTAAGCACTAACTTCAGCTCACCCTGCCAGACAACAAAGCGGTACAAGCCCTCAGACACTCACCTTGCTGTGGGGCAAGTCGCTACTTCAGAAAGCTACAACAGCCTTTTCAGGTTTTATTCCAAAAAAAGCACCACGAGGTCTAAGCAGACACCCACAGTACAGGTTTGACACTCAATGTTTGAGATTAAAGTGTGGAAACAACCCAGGGTCAGGTGCACTGAACACCAGACAGGTGTAGCCTGTGGAAGCAGTAAATGAAAGGGGGAAAGGCTCACAAGGTGGAATCATTTGCCTTCTGCAGGGAAGGCAAAGAGACCTTTGAGGGTCACTTAGGAGCAATTCAGCAGGCAGCCGGGACAGCGAGGGACAGCCAGCACCTCCCAGCCCACTCCAAACCCCCTCACCTGGTATTTGGGCGCGTTATTGCACTGGGGGAAGCTGCCGTTCACCTCTCCATTGTGCAGCAAGTTATTGTCCACCAGGTTCCAGCCCCAACTCTGGTCGTCGCTGCCCAGCAGGGCCACGTAGCCCTGGCACTGCATGGCCGCGCGCTTGGTGGCGATGCCGATGACGGCCACGGTGCCCAGCGGGCCCTCCCACCACACCTCCCAGGCGTGCCGGCCCTCGCTGAAGCCGATCTTGGTGCGCGCCCCGTCCGTGCTCTGCGCGATGGGGTTGCGGTGCAGCGTGAAGCCGTTCTTCTTGATGTACACGTTCCTCGAGCAGTCGTTGGTGCTGAAGGCGTGGTGGAAGGCACGGACCTGGGCGAGAAAAGGTGGGTGGGGGAGATGGACGGGGCTCGGAGCAGCTCTAGTGGGAGGTGTCCCTGCCCATGGCAGCTTTAAGGTCCCTTCCAACCCCGACCATTGTGGTTCTAGGAGATAAACCCCCGTCATGCTTCCCAGCCTCCCGCCCCCTCGTCTCCAATGGCGGGTGGGCCGGAGGGCTGCGGGTGTGTTCCCCAAGCGCCGGGGGAGGGTGAAGGGGCGTCCCGGCGGGGTGGGGGTCCCGGCCTCACCTTGCCCTTGTAGGTGGGCACGTTGCAGAGGATATCGGTGCGCAGGGCCTCCTCGGCCAGGCAGCGGGCGGCCAGGCTGCGCCACACCTCGCTGTTCTCATCGCCGTGCAGGACGCGGTGCCACAGCTTGCAGACCAGCGCGCAGCTCCGCAGCTCCCGCAGCTCCAGGTACGAGAACACCAGCTCCAACACCCGCCCCGGCAGCCGCCAGCCCGGCCCTCCCCACGACGCCGCGGCCGCCCCGGGGCCGGGCCCGGGGCCGGGCCCCGCCGCCATCGCCCCCCGCGCTCCCCTCAGCCCGCCCGCTGTGGCCGGGGCCGCCCGAGGCCTCACGGCGCGGGGGCGCGCGGCGCCGCCATCTCGGCCGCGGGCACCGCCCCGCGCGTGCGCGGCGGGCGCGGGGGGCGGCGAGGGGCGGGGGCGGCGGAGCCGAGCGGAGCCCGGGGGAGGCGAGGGGAGCGCGGCGGATCGGAGGGGAGCTGAGGTGAGAGCTGGGCGCCCAGCGCTTCCCGAGCCCTCCGGGACGGCCCCAAGAGCGGCCCCAGGGCCGGGCCTGCCAGGGCGGGGGGCGGTCGGACCCCGCTGCTGCAGGGCCCGGGGGTTGGCAGCGAACGGAGCCCCCTCCTCGCTTGGGACCCCCTCCTCCCCTGGGGCCCCCGGGGACCGGCGGCTGCGGATCTGACCCGAGGCGAGCTACGGGGAACGGATGGGCCTTCTCTGTGGTGTTGTTTGATCGCCAAGACCCAAGTTCCTCTGGTGGAGTGAATGGGCTCTGGCTGCTCTTTAGATGTAGGTCAACAAAAATCACATGGGAAACATAACGTGGTAAAAAAAGAAAGAAAGGTAAAAGCACCAGAAACAAGCCGTTTATTGCCCAATAGTTAAATAAATGCACGGACCTTAGAGCTGCTGGGCTGTCACACAAACCGCGTGTGCCTCTCTCCTTTTCCCCGCACCGTCCCAGTCCCTCCAACACTTTGGTGCTGCCTTTTTCTCCCTTCACTTAATTTTGTGTTGATGTGCTTCCCTAAGCAGTGCTGTGACTTTGCTGTGGGCAGTCACACCAGGGAGGGTTAAGCTTGGTGAGCGCCATGAGTGTGCTCTGAGAGCTAATAAAATATGTTGCAACCTGTTCTAAATTAGCAATGCTTCTTTTAAAAAGACTTCTTGCTTAGGTTGGAATAGGCCGGTCAGCACCGCGGCTGTGCCTGATGTGGGAAAGAAAGCTCCACTTGGGTACTGAGCTGTCGAGGTGCCAGGTTTAACCGCACACTGGAGTTTCAAGTGTTTGCAGGACGATCTTGTTGCTTGATAAGTTTCTTCTGTAATGAGACCAACAACCACCTCATTCCAGGGCTTGGTTTTATTTATTCCAGGGGTGTCCCTGAAGCATGGCAGTGAAGTGGAGCGGCGGACATTCCTCCTCTGTGCTGTGCCTGAACGTGAGCGCGGAAGGGCTGGTGGCCTCCGGCGCGGAGCGGGGCGAGCTGGTGCTGTGGGATGGGGGCGGCTCGCCCGTGGCTCAGCTGCGGCTCCCGCAGGCGGAGGACGTGACCTCGGTGCTGTTCTCCGCCCGCAGCCCCAGCACGCTGTACACGTCCCATGGAGAAACCATCAGCGTGCTGGATGTCCGCTCCCTCCAGGAGCCTCTGCAGCGCTTCCAGGTGAACGAGGAGGAGATCAACTGCCTCTCGGTGAACGACACCGACAGCTTCCTGGCTGCGGCGGATGACTCGGGGGCCATAAAGGTTGTGGACTTGGAAAGCAAGAAAGTCAGCCGGTCCTTGAGACACTCCAACATCTGCTCGTCTGTTGCCTTCCGACCTCAGCGGCCTCAAAGCCTGGTTTCCTGTGGGCTGGACATGCAGGTGATTTGCATACATGTGCACAGTTATTAATGAAGTGAAACAGTAATTACCCACCTGTGTGGTGAAACACCCACAGACTTTCACTGAGCATGAAGGTGTTCAGCCTGCAGTCCCCGGAAAGCTCCCTTGCTATTCTGAAGTAGTTTTGGCCCAAAACCTAAGTGTTGGGGCTCTTTGTGCTGTCTTCTACTCAGCAGCTTCTGCCCCTGGTTTTATCTTCCTTAACATTTACAATTCAAAAGCGAGTGGGGTGAGGGGAAATCAGAATAGCTGCAAAGCTCACTCGTGCCATATTAGCTCTTTGCTGGACTCAGCAAAGTCAGCAGCTGTCCCTAGTTGTGGCTGCAAATGAGATGCAAAGCATGGTGAGGAAAAGGCACAGTGCTTGAGGCAGGCATGTAAAGCAGCATCTTTCCAAGGGGATTGTATCACTGTGAGGACAAGTGAGTTGTGTAATTTATCCTTTGTTCTGTTAGCATCTTGGAAACATGAAATGTTCTTTACCTTTTAAACTTTTCTATCCTCATGAAGAGGAAACTTTGTCTTTTGCATTCTGAGAACCATGCTAGGAGTTAAGTCCAGAGTTGGCCACCCAGAACAGATATTTTTCAGTAATTTCTTTCCAGTGGTTGAGGTCTGACCACGTTCCTGCTTTAGCCCGATATGAAAACTGTCACTTCTCGAAGGTTTCTGTGGTTCCAGCTGTGTCAGAGTGAAGTTTGTGTGACGGCGTTGAGCAGTTTCACCCTGTGTTCTTGAAACCAAAGTACATCTCACACCCAATACATGCTGATATTTAGTATAAATTGTATTTTTCTGTGTTAAAGCCATGATGATAGATCCCGTCTGGGAGGAGAAAGCATTCAGTCCTTCAGCTGGCTTCATTCTAGTCCCTAAAATGCACATACACAAGCTTGTGGCTGGAAACTTTTCTTCAGAATTGTAAATATTCATGTACAATTAGGTAGAAGCGAGCTGATTATTTTTGTGACTTCTAGAATTAGTTTCATTCATTGTAGCTCAGCGAGTTGGTTTTTAGGTGAAAGTTAGTATCCTAAACCAGCATTTCATTCGTTCATTTTTGTACAGTGAAAAGAGCATCATTCTGCATTGAGGCTGCATTTAAGACACATCATTTCCCAAAGGGGAGCTTCGCTGCAGAATTCTAAAGCCCTGTGCTGCACCACGCCTTTGGACAAGTTATGAGCTCTATGAAACATGTTCTGGGCTTGTCAAACCCTTGGGGAAGCTGTGGCTGATGAGAGTTGAAATTTAGGTTGCTGGAGTTCTTTCAGGAGTTCTGATGAAGCAGGGAAAATGCCACGAGGACAGAAAATACTTAGTTTGCAGAAAACTCATTAGCAGTTGATGGATTCATCAGGCTGTTGTAGTGCTGTCTGTAATGAAAACAAGAGTATTTTCTGTAAGCATCACCCAGCCCCTCTGATTTACAGTAAATCACAGTTGTTGTGGAAGTAGTTTTAGTGCAGCAGTCACTGAAACAATAAAGTGAGAGGAAATGCATTTCAGATGTTTTACTGTGATTTGGATTGCAGGAATGCAGAGCCAGGCTCTTTTGTGAACTAAATTTAAAGACTCCTGTACTTCTTATTGGTGATTACTACCAAAGGAATATTTTGATTAATAACAAATTGAAGCTTAGCTTTATGAAGCAAACAGTACACCAGTGCTGCATTAGACGGACTTGTGCTTTTCCATCTGTTGGCCTTGAGAATGCTCATTGTCAATTCAGATCCTACAAAAGTCTTGAGAGCATTATTTTTAATTGGCTCAGTACAAATGTGTACAAGAGACACTGGATTCTTCACTGGGGCTTGGGAGTGGGGTGGAAAAGGAAGTCTAAAAGCATGACCTGTCCCATCTCAGCAGGTAAAGCATGCCCTACTCCACAGCACAAACCAGATCTACTCACTGGATATAAAAATAAATACAAATATGCATGTTTAAAAACCACAGCCTTTTGCTGTCCCATTTTTCAGACAAGTTCGTGGAAGTGACTATTTTAGGCCAAGTAGTAGAGACAGAAATCCAGAATGATAATGATCTCTATTCACTACTAGAGTTTCCGTGTCCCTCCTCCTCAATAATTGATGTGCAGTATGTCATGATTACTATTGCTGAGATGAATGCAAAAGCTTTTAGAGCAGTGTTTGCCTCTTTCGTGGTCTAAAGGTCTGAGTCATTGACTGCAGAGTGGTGGGGCTTTGGAAAGCAGGCCAGAAGGATTTGCTACATTTATTAGGGCAAGTTTGACCACTCCTCACCACATGCCTTACACTTCTTGGAGTCCTGCACAGCCTTTGCTCTGCTAGAGAAAGAAGTGTGGTTGTTTATTTTACTATTAAAGATCCAGTTTCAAGTAAAACACACAAATTATTGATTCATCCTGTTGTATTTTGTTTTTTTTCCTAGGTGATGCTATGGAACCTGCAGAAAGCTCGTCCCTTGTGGACCATGAACCTGCAGGAGTGTGACATGGAGGAGGAGAGCTCACAGTCAGCTGGGCAGTTCTTCAACCCGCCGCTCGCACATTCCCTGTCCGTCGCCTCTTGCGGCAACGTCTTCGGCTGCGGAGCTCAGGATGGTAAAATCAGAATATTCCGAGTCACTGGGGTCAGGTTTGAACGTGAGCTGGAGTTCCAGGCTCACAGCTTGGGAGTCTCACAGGTGCTCTTCATGCCAGAGGCCTACTGGTTGTTGTCTGGAGGAAACGATGGGAAAGTCTTGCTGTGGGATGTCAGCAGCAATGTCGGGAAGCAGCAGAAAAGTCCAGCAAAATCTCTGCACAGGAAAAAGGCCCAAGCAGCTGCTTCCAGCAGGAAAGATGGGAAGCTCAACAAAGTGGCCTCAAATGAACAGCCTGGAGTTGTGCCAAAGCTCAGCATTGAGCACGGAGAGAAAGTGAACTGGCTCTCATGTGCAGAGATCAAAGGCTCCAGGAGAGTGTTGGTTGCTGACCAGACCAGCTCTGTATCAGCCTATCCATTGCCAGAACCTTAAGGCACCCTTAAGGTGTCTTAAGAACACTTAAGGCGTTTACAGGAGTATGGGGGACAAAACCACTTATTGGAGCCAGTGGCATCCACTGACAGTGAACTGGACAGTGAACCTCTCTGGCTCCCTGGGAAGGGATTTGCTGTGCACTCGTGGTGTCCCTGGCCTGGTGCTGGTTCTTTGTGGCTGTTATGTTCACAGCCACTGTCTCATGCAGGGTTGGCAGTTTACTGCTTGAATTTAAGCGATACGGGTCTCTATATTTAGGGGTAAGATTAGTTCATGACTAAGCTGATGTAATTAAGGCTGGAGGAGAAAATTAGTGCTAAGGAGACACCCACAATGCTAAGTGAAGCTGCTGAACAGTAGCAGAGCTGTCACTGGCTCAGCTCTATGTGGTTTGGGCTGTTGCAGTGCTCTGTGTGACTTTTCCCATGAAGCTGTGTCCCAGTTAGCTTAAACTGGTCATGGTGGAATCTGGTTTTCATCACTCTGTCAGCAGCTGCATAGACTAGAGATGCATCAATTAACGAGTAATCAAATATGTTTCCCTGTTTGCTAATTGAAATTTTTCACTGCAGCAAAAGAAGGAGCAGGGGAAGTGTTACACCTGTTTGCTGGGTCAGCTGGGAAAAAGAACTATGTCACTTGTCTTAATAAATGCTTTCTCTCTCACTGTTCCCTTGTCCTTAGACTCACTCTAATAGTGCCAGACTCACACAAAATTGTGTCAAGAAGTGTATTGTACCCCCATCACAGGGGAATATGAAGGGCCAAAGGCACAGCTTCTCTTTACTCAAATACTTCCTGTCTTCCCAAAGCTTTGAAACACAATGAGCAGAACTTGGCTTGCTAGAAACTTCCCTTCATTTACAAATTGAAGGTAGGAAAACCTAAGTGGAAATGCTGCAGCTCTGGACATGTTCAGTTCATGCTGGATTTCCCATGAAGTGGGCAAGTAATTTTAAAAAAAGGATTTTTTCCTGGGCTGTCCTTATCCTGTCACAGAACTGAATTCCTAGTGCTGGCTGAGGACCTGCTGCACTGGGTGGGGAGGTTTATGCTGCTGTGTTTCACCAGCTGGGCTGTTACCAGACCTGTATTATTATGGAAAAATTTCCAGCTCTTTTCTTTACATACCCAGCTTCAGAAAATCATTATCTGTTTGTGCAGCCTCTGTCCACCCTTTATGGAAGAGATTTCAACTGTCTTGGTTTTGCTCAAAGCAGCTCCCTGCAACCAAACAGAAGTCATTCTCATCCAAATCAGATTTTACCTTCATACCTTTTTAATTAAAAAAACCAAAGGCAATCTGCTTGTACATCCTTTTCCAGCAGGAGACTTTGGCCCAAGACACGATCTGCTGGGCACAACACCAAACTGAAGCCAAAACACAGCAAAAAAAAAAAAAAATTAAGGATTAAAGTGTAGTTGCTCCCTTTTGTGTTACCTGTGAATGAGTTCATCTGTGAAGACATGGGATCAGTGGGGCAGAGGAAGGGGGCAGGTCGGGCTGGGTGGTTCAGTGTGTGATATGTCCATGAACGTGTGTTGGTGCATCCATGACCTATATTTGGATACCCAGGCTATAAAAAGCCTTGGAACAAACAACCTTCTGCAGGACTCGGATCCCCTGTCCCTGCTGTTGTTACCGGCTCCAGGAGAGAGGAGCGAGCCCGCTCGAGCTTTTATTTCTTCTGTTGGTGTTCTCCAGGAAGATGGCGAAAGGCAGCATCTCCCTGCGCTCCCTGAACGAGACACTGACCAGGTGCTGCAGGGCTGGGGAGGGCACGGAGGGCTGGGCCACGGGACACCACACAACCCCTGAGCACTGGGCTTCCCTGGAAACTTGTGTGGGCAACAGGGTGTGAATACACATTGTGTGTGTACAGGGAGGGAGGGGCTCATGAACAGGCTCATCTCTCCTTCCCTCACTGGAAAGAGGGACAGAGCCATGAGCTCCATGGTGGTGGTCATTCCCTGGCTGCAATCCTGGCTGTTTGCTGCAGGATTTGCAGCTGCATGAAGTGGCACCAGGCAATGAGGGCACTTGGTCTGTTCAGTGCCCTGAGGGGAAACCTCACTGAGGTTTACAACTTCCTTGTGAAGGGGGAGGAGGGACAGACCCTGATCTCTGTGGTGCCCAGTGACAGGACCTGAGGGAATGGCCTTAAGTTGTGTCAGGGAGGTTGAGGTTGGATATTAGAAAAAGGTTCTTCCCCCAGAGGGTGGTCGGGCACTGAACAGGCACCCCAGGGAATGTCACAGCACCAAAGCTGCTGGAGCTCAAGGAACATTTGGACAACGCTCTCAGGCACAAGGTGGGATTGCTGGGGGGAGGTGGGGGGCAGGAGCTGGATCCTTGTGGATCCCTTCCCACTCAGCATATTCTGTGACTCTGAAATTCGGGCTTGCTGTTCTGATTGGGGATTTGAGGTGAACTTCTGATTTTCAGACCATGCCTCAGTATCTGGAGGGTTCAAAGATAGGGAGTAAGTGGTTATCATGAACGAAAAAAAAAACCCCCAAGAAGAGACCTTTCTTACAAGTTTAAGGAAAACAAATTACCGTGACTGGGGAAGCAGGACATAGGTGATGCTGATTCACCCTCCATTTCCAAAGCTTGCAGTTGGCAGAGGAACGTGACCACCACGTTCACAGACTTGCTGAAAAATAATCCAGCCTCAGCTGCCCCTGCTGGCACTGGTCTGTGCTTGGCTGTGCAGCAGCAGGCACCAGTGGTGGTGGCTCAGAGCAGATATAAAGACAGGAGCATGGACCTTCAGGATAAAGAGTCAAAAAAGGGTCTGAAATTCTCAGCATTAGAGGCAGGCAGGAAGGATACTGTCCCCACTCTGTGGATTTTCATGTGAGGGTGGTGAGGCCCTGGGACAGGCTGCCCACAGAAGCGTCATCCCTGGAAGTGTCCAAGGCCAGGTTGGATGGGGCTTGGAGCAACCTGGGCTAGTGGAAAGTGTCCCTGCCCATAGCAGGGGATGAAATGAGGTGGACTTTAAGGTCCTTCCAACCATTCTGGGATTCTACATTACATTACATTTAAAGGCAAACTATGCAGTGTTGAGACATTTTAAAATCAAATCAGGTGCCATACACACAACTGTGGTTTACCTGCAGTAAAAAGGATTCCTGTCAAGAGTATCACAGCTGATGGGATGCAGTACTTCTGCTTAGGAAATGAATAATTATGTGTTGACAGATAGACAGATGACAGACCTGGAAAGAAAACTGCTTCTTTTGTTGAGATACTGTTCATACTGCTGGTTCACCCACAGCCTTTATGACTCTGATTCACATGATGGTGAACACAAAAGTAGCTATTGGAGACCCGCCCAGAGAGAAAAACGATGAAACAACTCCTGAAAGAAAAAAGTGAAATCTAATTCTGTGGGAAATTACTTGAAGAAGTGTGTCTAACCTACCATGGAGTGGGTGAATGGGGAGAGCTTGGAGAAGTGCAGGATGTTGCACTGGCCTGGAAAATCAAACCCACGTGACAGCTCTAAAATGTCATTTTCTGTAAATATCTGAATAACAGAAATAAGGTTTCACATAGAACCACACTTCCAGAGAAGTGAAAATGCTGGAGCTTCTACTGCATGGCTTCCAAGTATGTTCTGTGTGCTAATTAAGAGGGGAATTTTAAAAGCTTTCTGGTAAAGAATGGGGATGTGGTTTTTGTGTACACTAGTCAGAGTTAGAGATCACTGACTTAGTGGTAACCTCACTTACACTGAAGGAAAAAGTGTTCAGAGGTCATGATGGAAATGAAAGCAGGAGGTTTAATCCATACTTCCTCTTTTCATTCCAAACTTAGATCAGGAGGCAGCAGCACTCAGTCTATCAGAATTCTGTTACAGCTGTGGGAGATCAGCTATGGATCTACTGTGGTATAACTGAACAGACATTTTTAGATCCAAAATTGGCTAATGCTGATATGTTTGTTGCAGCTGCTTAAAAATACAGAAGATAAATTTACAGACAGGCAATTTAAAAAAAAAATGGTTGAGAGATAAAACTGTTCAAATAGTAAAGCCTTGGATTGAAGGCTGCTGAGAAACTACTGCTGCACTGAGAGTAGCATTAGTGATGAGATCTTGGATAACTTGAATTTTTCTGGTAAAGGAGGAAGCTGGAGAATGGGCCAAGGGGAAGCTTATTTACCATGATAAAAAGCTGCAAACTAGGGAGCAATTCACCGGCAAGAACACTCATTATCTGACAACCCAGCTCTGAAAGTCATTCACTGCAAACCCGACTCACCTCACCTCAGTTTCTGCACTTGCTCTCTCTGTGCTGACAGTTTCGATCCAATTATGACACATCAACCCTTCCAGTTCTTCTGAACTCCCTACATTTCTACACGACACCAGCTTAATTTTCCAATTAAAGTTCTATTTTCGTCCCAAAATTCTTGCTGAAGCAAGAGGAGTTCTACCGCAGTAAGATGAGCTTTCACCAGGCTGCAGAGGAAGCCTCAGGAAACAAAAGAAAGAAAATCGTTAGACAAGGATCTGCACGGCCAGACAATGAATTAAAGTCATTATGGTCGGGGATACTAAGTAAAATATGCCACTGTTGAAGTATTTTTATTTTCTCCTCATTCAGGTCAGCTGCAGACAATGCAAAATAGGGTTTAGTTTGGAGAAGGGGGAGGCAGGAGTAGAAGCAGGCTCTGCTGATAGGAAAAAATGGCATTTTGGTCATCTCTTAGAACAACAGGCATTAAAATACCGTGGCATATGTGTCAAAGAATGGAAAAATGTTTGAAGGGTTTTGTTTTGGCTTTTTTTTTTTTTATGTCATCACCAGCTGCTGTGTATTTTTGTCCTTACAAAAAGTTTATCCAAGATATATGTAATAGGGCAACAAACATGAATAGAGTGCTTCACACAGGTAGGTCACAATTCAGAACTCATAAAAACAATACAATAATAATAGTAACAGAAGCAATGAAGCAAACTAGGAATGAAATAAGATAAAAATATGTAGGTAATAATATTTGCTGATAGTATAGTTGTTGTTAGCTGATACAGCCTGAAGTTCTGCCAGTAAAATAAACACAAAAATCACCAAAAATCCTGTAAGGAGTAGGTGATAGTCTTCTAGGAAATCACTACTGAGTACACAGTACTGAGATACTTGTTCAGTATTTAGGAAGGAACGTTGAATTATTTACATTAGCTTTCAGACCCTCAGGATTCTCAAGAACACATCTTGATGTCAATCAGGTAACTGAGGAAAATGTGGAGAAAACTGTCTTTACAAAAACCACCCACAGTGACAGAAGCCCAGCACACCCTTTATCTCCAGGAAAGACAGAAATGGGTACAAAAATAAATATTTGCATTCTCCTCTCAACACAGCAAGTTCTTTTAAACCAGGCAGGTTTCTTCAGCAAAAGCAGAGCAGCTTAAACTTGAAAACCTCATTTTTATAATTTACAATTTTAAATAGGGAAAAACACAAATAATAAAATATTTCATTATATGAGACACATGGTATTTATCTCATATGAGGCATATGGTACATGGACATATATGAGATACCAAAAAATGAGAAGGCAGGTGATAATCACAAGCTATGAAGTAGTTTTTATCACAGTTCCATGGAAGGACAGTCCTGTTAATCCACTGCAGGTAGCTTGTTTATTTTTTGTATAATTTTTAACCACAGGAGTAACGAGAAGTTCTGCTCAATGTTAAATGAAAATGGTCCAAAAGACCATGACATTACAAATAGAAGCATAAATCACCTCAGAATGTGTTGGAGAAACGCCTGTAATGCAGATGGTTGAGAGCTGCAACTATATCTTCTATATTAATTTTGCCTGTTATTTGGCGATTTTAAGATCTCTGCACCAGGGGAAACGGTGATGCAGAGAACTTAAAAAACGTGACCAAAAAAGATGTGGCCAAAAAAATGTGACCATATACCTTGACTTTTAATGGGGTTCTCACAAATCTTGGGAGGACCCCCGAAACGGGGTGTGGAGCTGCTCGCAATGCAATGTCAGTGCAGAAAGGCCCAAATCCTCCCGAAATTAACTTTCCTCTCGTTTTGCGCGGGGCAGAGTGGAGAGCAGGCTGCTGTGGCTGGAGGCTCGGTTCGCACAGCTGGACTCCAGCCTGCAGGCCCTGGAGCACGACTTTGAGCGGCACGCCGACATGCTGCAGGAGGACCTGAGGCGGGATGTGCCCTGGGTACCTGCGGCCAGGTGAGCACAGCCAGGGCCAAACCCCGGCTCCGAGCCCGCCCGGCCTTGGGCACAGCCTGTGCCAGCGCCTCGGCAGCCTCACAGGGAAGGATTTATCCCTGCCATCCCGCCTAGCGCTGCTCTGGGGCAGCGGGAAGCCATTCCCGCCCCTCCTATCGCCACAGCGGAGCCCGCCTTCCCCCTGAGGGCCGGCTCTGCCTCCCAGCAGGCTCGGCGGAGCAGGTGAAAGCGGGGAAGGAGGAGACAGGAGAAGAGGAGGAGAAGAAGGAAGGAGAAGAGGAGAAGGAGGAGAAAAAGGAGGAGGAGGCGGAGCCCTGAGCCCGGCGGCGGGAACGGCCCCTCGGTGAGGGCGGAGCGGAGCCGCCATTGCGGGAGCCGCGGCCTCCCCGGCCTCCGGAGCGGTGGGTGCCGAGTCCTGCCCGGGACCTTCCTTGGGGACCTTCCTTCACCCTGGCGGTGACAGGGGCTGGGGGGCACCAGGGACCCCCTTTTCGCCGGGCGCCGACGTCCTGGGGGTTGTTTTTTTATCAATAAAAATAGCGGAAATGATAAAACCCGCCTTAACGTGTATTTGTCTCCATGGCGAGTTCTCTGTGAGGAATGGCAGCTTTTCTTTCGCGGGCCTCCTGTCTCTGAAGCTGCCTGTTTAAGAAGCTTGTAACTTAAAAATCAGTGGGTTTCTTCTTTTGCTGTATGTGTCTTTTTGTTTTCTCTCCCACAGTATTGCTGGGCCAAGTGGAAAAATCGTGTGAGGAGACAGATGACCCCCACAGTTTCAAGTCATACAAGAAGGTGCTGAAGTTTTAATTCTTCATTTAGCTTAAGAAAAAAAGGAATTTTAGCTTTATAGTCCTAGCTTAAGCGAGCAAATGAATGAGGAAGAGGCTGCTCTGCTCTGATGTATTTCACCTTCAGAACGTACTGGAAGCAAGCTTGTGCCAAAAGCAGCTCTCAAAGGATGCACGTACACTGAAAAAATGAATGAATGGAAGGTTAAGGTAACTGGGATAACATATTCAGCATAGATAGGGAGTGGTGGGAGATGAGGGGAGTAACAGAGGTGGCTGGAAGAACTCTCACCTTTTCTCCCCTCTCCTTACCACCTCTTTGCTATCCCCAAAGCACCTGTTACAGCCCACAGGAAACTGCAGTAGGAAAACCGGGTACATGACTTCTGTAAAGATCTGCTTTTTCCTCAGGAATCTCAAGCCCTGAAGCAAAAGCAATCACTTAAGCAGGCTGCTACATCCACTAACATTTTCTTGAAGTAGCTGTAAAGCATTTTGTATTTTCCTTTATTTTCCGACAAGGAACATAAATGTTTCTTTTTGCTTTCAGGCCCTGATGTTACCCTAGTGTTGTTCCTCTACCTCAAGTCAGTATGTCGAAGACTTCCAAGGCCCCGCTTTCCTTGTCCGACTGCCTGTGCCAAATTTGCATGGAGATCTTTGTGGAGCCTGTCACACTGCCGTGCAGCCATACCCTCTGCAATTCCTGCTTCCAGATGACAGTGGAAAAGGCCAGTCTTTGCTGCCCCTTTTGTAGGCGTCGAGTCTCCTCCTGGGCACGGTATAATACCCGCAGAAATACCCTTGTCAACTGGGAACTCTGGGAGAAGATCCAGAAGAATTACCCAGAGGAATGCGAGCGGAGGATTAACGGACAGGATTTGGATGAGGAAAGTAGGTGAAATGTCACTTGTCCTGGGATGTGTCTGCTTTGCCGCAGGAATTACTGTGGGTGGACTTCAGATGTTGGGAAATAAAGAGCTGTGGGTAGGCAGGTGTGTTAGTGCTGGCAGAGACAGAGCTCTCATGCAGAAGGGGCAGGGAAGAGGTGGACAATTCATTTTTCATTTGTAGTACAGAGGATAAAAATGACATTGTCTGGTCATTTCAGTGGTATTTGTTCATGCCTTTGGTGTAGGGTATTTGTGTGTGGCTGCCTGGCCTTGTTTATTTCTCATTTGCAGCTGTAGCATCTGCAAGCAGAGTGTTTGAGTCTGTGGGTGTGTTTCTTTATCGCTGTCAAGTAAGTTAAGTAGTTAAAAGATTTTTAGGTGTTACTTAGTTTGGTTGAAATTCCAGGGGTTTGGCCATTGCAAGAATCTGTGAGCTGAAAATTGTGGTGTCAGAGAGAAGGAAGTGAAATCTGATTAACTTTTTGAAGAAAGATTTTGGGGTTTATGATGTTGCCAGCACCCTTGGGGGACATTTTGGTAGTTTGGCTGTAGGACAACTTGTTTCACTTGCAGTGTTCTGAGATATTTTTAACGAAAAAGAGTGAAAGACACAAATTATGGTCAGTGTACCAACAGAGAATGAATGAGGGAATGGTTTGGTGTGGGTGGGACCTTGAAGATCATCCCATTCCATCTCCCCACCCTGGGCAGAGACTAGACCAGGATGCTACAAACTTCATCCAGCTTGGCCTTGGACACTTCCAGGGATGGGGCAGCCACAGCTTCTCTGAGCAACTCCTTCCTTTGTATTTGCTTTATACACAGTGCTTGGGAAATACTGCCTGTTCCTGCCACTCTGTAACACCGTGCTTTTCTACTGAGTAAACTTTATTCCTTGTTTTTTTTTTTTTTTACTTTATTCCTTCCTTTTTTTAATCACAGTGCTTGATTTAAGTCAAATCATTCCCAGGACAGGGTATGGAATTAAAATCCTTTGTTGTTAAAATCCTTTGTTGTTGACTTTGTGTTTGTTGACTTTGGGTTTTTTCCTCTCCTTCCTCTTGATTAGTCTGTGTCCCCAAACCGCAGCACCAGCTGAGCAAGCCTGGGGAGCTGAGACAGGAATATGAAGCAGAGATTAGTAAGGTAAGTCTAAAAATATGTCAAAAAAGCATAAGTGCAGTTATTGGAATTATCCCACAAACAGCTGTAGTTTTATTTCATTATAAAGATACTTAAAAGGGCACTGCAGCTGCAAGAACATACTGGTCACTCCTGAATCATGAATTAAATCGATGGAAGAGATTTCTTTGTATTTGACATGAAGTGACATTTCTCAAGTTTTCTTGATCTATACCTCCTATATCATCTCTCAGTCAATGTATATAAAAGTAGCAAATGTAGAAATTTGGAACTGTTTGGCCTTTGGTTTTATGTTTGTCTTCTTGATTTCCCTCCAAGTAAAAGACTACAATTAGATAACCTTCAGTAGTGAACATACAGCATTTTCTTCTTCCTTTGTTCACTCTGTTACCTGTGCTCATTTTAAAATCAATAAAGATTTTAAAGAATTCTCAATTTTGGCCTATTTAAGGATCCTTCTTCCAATTCAGACACAGTAGTATTAAGATTTAGAGTCAGAATATATATGGAATGTGCCTTTCCTTGAGAGCTCCTTGCTGGTGATTACAGGACCAGGCAGAGGACCAGGGAGTATTTCCAAAGAAAGCTTTATTCTTCAATAACTTTGCTGTCCTCATGGAGTTGCTGGTAACTGATCTCTCAGCATGTCTGCTGTAAGGAAAGCAGATTTAAAACTCCTAGCCTGCTGCTTTGGGTTTTGCAGATAGCAAAACCCAAAGCAGCACCCTTTCAAGAGAGCCCTTCTAGAAGAGAGATGTGCTGTCTTTGGGAGATGTAAAAGCAGGTTGAGCAAGTGCTGTGGGATAGCTGGCATTCAGCCTTGGAAAGAATCCTAATCCCAGTTTCTCTGTAGATCCATGTTTTTGTTACTAACACTTTGAAAAGGTGAGAACTGGAGTTTAACCTTGCAGGTGAGCCAGGTTAATGGTATAATCCTAGAGAAACCAAAAGGTTTGTCACTGTGGTCAAACCTGAGGCTCTACACACAGTATCCGTGTGATTCTCACATCTTTGGGACTCGTGCAGTGAAATACTGCTGTGCTTTATGAACAGTGAGTGATTCACGTTTAAGGAGTGTCACCTCCCAGTTTCTGGTGTAAAGTGTGGCCCTGCAGTGGTAACCAGGTGGATTTTTTCAAACATCTGGTTTAGGTGGAAGCAGAAAGGCGAGCACATGAACAGGAGGAGAACAAAGCCAGTGAGGAATACATCCAGCGGCTGCTGGCAGAGGAGGAGGAGGAGGAGCACAGGCTGGCAGAGGAGAGAAGGAAGGAGATGGAGAAGCAGCTGAAGCAAGATGAAGAACTGGCCTGGCAACTCAGTAACAGTCTGGTGAGTCAGGATCCAGTGGGAAAGCAGCAAATGTCAATATAGTGCAAGCAACTTGGACTTCTGAGAGTAAATGTTAAAATCTAAAATAGAGTTAAATTTCTTTTAGTTGTAGTTGAAAGCACTTGTCACCCCCCAGTACTTTAAGTCCTTGATTGACCATTAATTTTTGAAAAGCCAGGGGGAGAGTAAAGCTGTGTAATACATATTTGTAATCCAGCATGTGTGCTGCATGTTTTCATTGTGAAACATTTTAAAACATTGATTTTCTGCTGTATGCTTCCTTTTCCTCATGATTTTAAAAATTTTTTTTGGAAGAAATTAATACCTGTAACCTGTACTGGAAAAAAGGAACATACAGTGAAAATGTACCTTACCTTTTGGAGGGTTTTTTTTCTGTTTGTTTGTTTTATTAATTTGTTTTGCATAGCTGAATTTCTGCTACCCAATGATGAAACCTGTGTACTTATTTGAGCAAAGCCTCCTGTCTCTCAGTGCTAGATTAACATTTCTTTCTCAGTAACTGTCTGTTACTCACAGCTCTGGAATTCTTTGGACAGAAGTAACTAATTCTGCAGCAAAACCAAAGTAGTTCCCTGAGGTTTCTGCAGTCTGTGTTGTGTTTTGTTTTACCTAATGCTATTTTTACTTGCCTGGAAGAATGAGGATCCTGAGGGACACGTGCCTGGCAGCCCATCACCAGCACACAGCCTCTTCCTTCAGACATCCCCTCTGAACCTGTGCAAGGCAAAGAACAAACCAAGCAACTCTGGAGACATTCAGAAGTAAGGGATTCAGCCAAGTGTTTCTTTCATTACTGGTCTGTTTCAGTGTCCCTCTGCCCCATTTGCTTCTTTGGAATGCTGTAGGTCAGCTTCCCCAAATGTGAAGTGTTGAAGTTTAAAACACTTCCTCATAGAAGGAGAAGGGAAACACTTGCCTTCTTGTTTTTTGTTTGTCACAATGAACCTGAAGATCTTGAATAATGCCAAGGACTGACAATTCAAGGACAAAATGTTTAAAGGAGTATTTTTTTTTCCTTTTTAAGGTATCTGTCTCCAAAGAATTATGGTGTGTTGGGCTCAGCATCGTTCTCCAGTACCACAGGAAGAGGCAGCAGCAACTCTATCTCTGTGGTACGTGGAGTAATTTTTTTATAAATCTCAGGGTTTGTAATTGTGGGATATTTTCCCCTTGCCTGTAGGATTCCAGTCCTCTATTCCCCTTGCACATAAGCACTGGGTAGGTTATACTGCCCTTTCTAAGCTGCCTTCATTGTTCATGATTCCCAGTTCTGGAGTGCACTGGCAGAGGGTGCACCCTCATTTACATCATTGCATGGCTGTTGGTCTGGTCATAAAAGCTCCAAAGAAGATGAGTAGGCTTGGTCTGAGTCACTAATAAGAGGAAAAATGCTGCCGTTGTGGTTTCAGTCCTTTAGCTGGGATTCTGCAGTTACTTTAAATGTTTTCATTATTATTAAATAGATATTTAAAAGAAAAGTATTTAAGTTGCTATCCCAGAACATTCAGGGTCAATGCAGTTATGAGAAGTGAGTTTGGTATTTATTCACACCCATGGGCTTTTGATAAATTTACTTCATCAGTGGTGTCTCCCTTTTCTTCAGGAGACCAACAACAATGAAGGCAGCAGTTCTGTGCTGCAGGATGAGCAAGAGGAAATGCCAACCCTGTCTCCACAGCTGACCAGTGTAAATAAAGAATCTGCTGCTAAGGATTCATTTTTGGAATCGTGCATGAACTATTTCAGTGCCTCAGCTTCAGGTGAAACTGCCACCGTCAAGCAGGAAAAAACAGCAGGACCAAATGATTTAGAAGATGGGATTCCAGATGCACTTCATGGAACCACAGAAGGGAAAGGGTTTAGGACAGTTGTTCTTAGATCCAAAGGAGAAGATAATGGAGTTGAGTCAGACAGTGGCAATTTAAGACATGTCCAAAGGGTAAATCTTGAAAAGTCTGATGACACTTGTACCTCTGGTCAGAATTGTGTGATGTCTGACAGCCAGACTGCCTTGCATGATCCGGGGAAGGAGGCTGGACACTCAAATGAAGAGACACCAGAGAGGCCACAGAACTCTAAGGAGACTCCCAAGAGGAAGTTACTGGAGGCCCCAGCTGATGCCACGATTGACTTGGGCATGTTTGATAAGAGGAGAAGAACCTCTTCAGAAAGTGTAGAAGACCAAGGAGAGCAGATGAATGATTTTAACTTGCAGACACAAAGAGCCTTTGAGCAGGAGTTGTATGAAAGGCGCAGGCAGGAGGAGCAGGACAGGCTCCTGGCTCTGCAGCTGCAGAAGGAGCTCGACAAGGAGGACAGGACCCTGAACAGGCAGAAGGGCTCTCCAGACGAGTACCTGCTCCGCACCAAACCACCCCGCTCTGTGAAAGACTCCTCTGCCAGGAAGGGAAGTTCCAAGGTGGCAAAAGACTCCAAGGGATCAAAAACACAGGCTGAAACCAATCACCACAAGACTAGGAGAGGTTCCTGCAATGAAAACTGGCAGTCCCCTGCCAGAGTCCGGGTGAAATCCCCCAGCATCAAGGAAGGAAAGGTCTTGAATTGTGTGGTTAATACCAGTGACACAAATGATATTTGTTCACTGCCTAAGAACAAGCAAAAGACAATCCTGCAGATGTTTAAAAGCCCTGTTGCAGAGTAGCTCAGAGCCATGGACACGTGGTGGAGTGGGAATGGGAACTGGGGTGATGTTCTCCTGTGTTAGGCAAAGCTTCCCTAAGCAGTTTTGAGCGGTTGCTTTGGAAGGGAACCACTTTGGGTAGCGGTGCTGTGAGTTCTGAGAAGTTTTGGTAACATACACCCCCCAGAATGTAACATTTTTTAATTGTTCTTTTCTTGAATGTTCTTTTCTAGCACTTGCAGCACTTCTTGCAGGAATTGGAGCATTTTTTACTTTCTAACTTGCATTTACACGGTTTGGAGTGTGATTACTGGTAGTGTTGGAAAACAAGGATGACTGATGGTCTGACCTGAAAATAAGAATCTGAAGCCTTTAATGGAAAAGATGCACATTCCATGGAGGAAACAAGTGAAAAATGAGTCTGTATTCTCAAGTAGCTGTCAGCTGCAAGGTTGAAGCTTCCCTCAGCACCACCACTGTTCTGTAAATTGAAGCATGTTGCTGGAATTTAGGCTGTTTGTGGAATTGCATTGTTGGCACACCCATCAACACCAGTGTAACCAGACAGGCACTCTTTCCCTCTCATATGCTAACCCCTCGGACAAAGAGGAATGAAACAAGTCATTCTCCACTGCCAAAGGCCAAGGATCTTTCATGGATGCCAAGGCTGTGGGCTCCCATTCACCTCTATTCACAGAGATCCCTCCTGCAGATCCCATTTTCCCTGTTGTTCAGAGCAAGATACTTTTGTTTTCTTACTGTTAATGTTCTGTAACTTTATTCTTGTACAATAGTGTTACTATATTTGATGCCGTTTAATTTTCATACTCAGACTGGTTTGAGTGTGATTAAAACAATAGTCCAGAAGCCAGTTATGATGGAGAGAGTTAAAAAGGGAAAGAGGCAACTGAAATCTGGAATTGTCAGTAGTGACATAACTGTAATTAGAGATTCACAGAATTGCCCTTTCTGGCTGTAACTGTTCCCCTTCATTTTTAGAGGCACTACTAAATACTGTTCCTGTTGGATTTAAAACTGAAATAACTCAAAAAAATTTGTAATTTAGATGTGGAGATGCTGTGGCCTGTAGGAAGTCGAGGCTGGGGAAGAGGTAACCAGATCCTACTATGCAGAGGAAGTTTTCTTGCTAATTGTTTTGTCTGTTGTTTTATGAAGCCATATTTTGGCTTTGCTTTGCTTCTTCAGAGCTACTTTTGCACTGTCAGTGTTTGAAATGGAGCCAAGTGCCAGCTGCAGTGCTGAAGGGTGTGTGCTAGTCAGCAAAGTCAGCAAATGTTTGAGTTTTGTCCTTTTTTTGAACCCTATTGATGACTTTTAACTCTGTTCTGGGACCTTCCTAACAGACTTGTTACTTCAGCAGCATCTTCTGATGGTTTAAGTTTTAAAAAACCAAATTTTGTGGAAAGCATGTCCAGCACACTGAGCCAAAAATATAATTTGTTAGGGTTTTTTCCCCCCAAAGCCTGCACGTCTTTATCATTGGTGGGCTTCTCATTAATAAATAAATAAATGTTCTGTTCAGAGATGTTTTTCGAGAAAGTTACAACAGGTGACCAATGGCTAATCTTTTGATCTCCTGCTGCCTTAGCTATTGTTCTGGAAGCCTTCCTTCAATATGGGTCTGTTTTTCTTTAATCCTTAATGCAGTTGGGATTATTTTCTGTTTTACCCATGATGTAAAAAAAAAAAACTTAATTAAAGGGTTTTGGTTTTTATAAGGCAGAGCTACTGAGTGTTTCCATGCACAATAATCCTCACCAGGCATAATTTGGCTTATTCCTTTAGGTCTTCATTGTTAGAGGGTGGAATTTGGCCACTGCTGTGTGGATTTTGGTTGTACCAACAGCTTGTTTCTGACCCTGTGCTTTGAAGCAGGTGAAATGAGCTTTGTTTTACTGGTGTTAGTGAAGCAGGAGTCTGTATTTGGGATGTCTGGGCTGGTGTAACAGTTCACCTGTCTTCAGCCCTAGTAATTTATTTGTCTTGTTTGTGAACAAGTTCAGCTCATCCAACTGCTAGGAAAAACAAAACAAGTGCCAAAACCCCAAATACTTTACAGGCTTGTTTGCTTCCCTGAGCACCAGAGCTGGTGTGGGGATGGGAGGCAGGGAGGGGATAAGAGAGGGAACAGATGCACCTGTTTCCATGGCAGTGAGGTATTAAATTATTGGAATTCTAGAGAAATTCAGCTTTCTGTGGTACTCACAGGGTTGACAAGTGCTACTGGCAAGGTGTTCAGCAGCAAAGCAGCCACATTCCTGCTGTGCTGGGAAACTGGAAAGGGGTAAACCATTCCTTCCTTGACAGTAATTCAGGTGGCCTGGGGATCAGAAACACCTGGTATGGTAGGTGAAGAGAAATCCAAGCGTTTCCTCTTCTGGCTTTGTGACAGTAATGGCAGGGGTGTCCTGTCAGGGCTCCCTGGGCTGGTGTAGATGAGCTGTTCCTTGGCCACCTCAGATCCTGCCTCACAGAATCCCAGAATGGGTCAGGCTGGAAGGGACCACAGTGGGTCCGTCTGCTCCAGCAGGGCCAACCCAGAACCCATGGCACAGATTGTGTCCAGACAGCTCTGGAATATCTGCAGTGAGGGAGACTCCACAGCCCAGGAAAGTTCTTCCTCATGTCCAGGTGGAACATCCTGAGCTCAGTCCCTGCCTGTTGCTCTGGTGCCAATTGCTGGGCCGTGCTTGGAGCCCTCCCTGCAGACAGGGACACCCAGGGACAGACAGGGACACCCAGGGCTGAGGGCCACTCTCAGCTGGGGCTCCTCTCGAGGCTGAACAGCCCCAGCTCCCTCAGCCTTTCCTGGGCACGGAGATGCTCCAGGCCCTTCCTCATCTCGGCAGCTCCATGTGTGTCCTCTCCTGAGGAGCACAGAGCTGGACGCAGCACCGCAACTGTGCCTCCCAGGGCTGGACAGAGGGGCAGGATCACTCCCTGAGCTGCTGGCAGTGCCCTTCCCAGTGTCCCCCAGGGTCCCACTGGCCCCTGCTCAGGGACAGCTGGTTGCCTGTCAGAACCCCCAGGTCCTTCACCAGGTCAGCCCCGGCCTGTGCCGGTGCTCAGGGTTATTCCTGCGTGTCTCTGGTCACAGCACCCGGGTCTGCTCCGCGCTCGGCCCGCGGCCTGCCCAGCCCCTCTGTGCCGGGGTAAATCCGCCTGGGAACCCCGGGTGCGTGTCCTGAGTGCCAGACCGGTCCCTAAGGCCTGTGGCCCTTGCAAGCGGCGGGTCGGGAATTCCGGGGACTTTCCCAGGGAAAGCCGCCGAGGCGGGGGGGGAGGGAGACGTTGCTATGGCAACTCCCGCCTCCCGCGGGGCCGAAAGGGGGCGGGGTTTGCTACCATGGCAACGGAGATCCCGCCCCTCACGGCGGGCGGGGGCAGGGGCGCGCGCGCGGGCGGACCCCGCGCATGCGCAGTGCGCGCCGGCCGGCGGCGCGTGTGTTGTGGTGCGGCGGCGGCGGCGGCAAGATGGCGGCGCCCGGGGGCTCGGCGGGCGCCGCGGCGCTGAGGGCGCTGGTCCAGCAGTTCACCGCCATCACCGGTGGGTTCGGGGCGCGGGGCGCGCCGAGGCCGCCGGGCTTCAGCGGGAGGGTCCCTCTCGGCTCCCTCTGCTGGCGGGCCGGGGGCGGGAGGCGCGGGCCGAGGCGGAGCGGTTCCGGGCGCGCTGCCCCTGCCCCCGGAGCGCCTCCCGCGGGGGGCCGGCGGTGTCAGGGCCTGTCTGCGGGCGCGCCCCGGGGCCGCCCAGCGCGGCGGGGCTGGCCCGGGCCCGGCCCCGCTCCCTGCGCGGCGGAGAGCTCCCGTCCCTTTGAGCGGCGGCTCGGACGTTCCTCTGGGTTGTCCCGGTGGCGCGGGTGCGTGTCCTGCTCCCTCCCTGCCTCTTCCCCTCCCTCCCGCCTGCGCTCCGCCCCGGGAGCCGCTTCCCGCTCCAGCGGGTAACTGACGGCCGGGAGGGACCCGGGAGCTGAGCCCCGGAAAACCCAGAAATATCCTGGATTGCGGGCGACTTGCGGCGACTTGAGTTTGCAAACGGAGAGAGCAGGTGAGCTCGCTGGAGTTGGCAAACGGAGACAGCAGGTCGCTTTTCCGTGGAAGTTCGCGTCAGGTGACAGCTCCTGCTTCAGGTTGTGTACTTGGAGCTCTTGACCCACTTTGTGTTTAATCTGCTTCGCCGTAGTTACCGCTGGCTGATGGCTTTGCATGCCAGATGCTGCGGGAGTGTTTAATAAGATGTGTCAACACAGCCAAAGAGAAGTGAAGCTGCTCTAATTCGGTTTTCCAGACCAGCTCCGTTTCAAGTTGTGTCCCTGTACTTGGACACACTCAAATCCTCAACGGGATATAAGCAGGGATATTATTGATCTCTCAGCTACTCCTAAAGTATCTTTATAGAGCAAACCCTTTGAACGAAAAAAACCTGCAGCAATTATATTTTCAATAGTATGTGCCTGTATGTGAGATGTTTGCTAAAACCTGAACAACAACAGGCAGAGCTGGTTTCCTCCTCCTGACACCTTCTATGTTTAGACACATGTTTTGTGCTCAACATAAGAGAACCCCTCTATGCTTTCAAAACCGAGAAAGAAATAGCCTACTGGGCTTCACCCATCCACTATCAAGTGGAGTTTTGAAGTTTTCTTTTTATCTTATCAACAGAATTTAAGCTTGCATCTAGAAGTGTGTGGAGCTTGTCTGGCCAATGCTGGTGTGGTGTGACAGGTGCTTACACCTCAGTGCTGTGTCTTTGTAGCTTTTTCAACTCGGAGTTGTAAGTGTATGCAATCACTGCTGTCTGTGAGGAAGAGGCTGAGGGATGAGGAGAAATAGTCCTTAACACTTTGATCCTGGTGGCAGAATTGTGTTTCTTTGGTGCTCTCATCTAGGAAAGTACTGCTAAGGGAATGTAACTCCTGCGTGTCTTGATGCACTAAATTTTAGCTTTCATATTTTCCAGATTCTGTACTGCATTAGTAAATAACTCTGAACTTCATGTAAAGTGTTACAAGTTCTCCTCACAGCTCAGTCACACAAAACAATCCTTTTCCAGCCCCAGAACCAAGGACACCATTGCAGCTTCAGGCCCAAAAAGTGCAAAGAGCAGGGAATTGAGGAGAGAATCTGGGAGGATGTCCCCCCTCTATTCTGGGTAGCCTCTCAAGGCATCATTCTTCCCCAGGGAAATGATGGGATATCTGTGAAATTTGCTTTGAAACTTAACAAATATTTAGTTTTCCAGCACAAGGACTGAAAGTCTTGATATGCTGGCACTTTCCTCAGGAATGATGAGGAATCAGTGCAGGTCCTTGCTGTGACAGTGTCTCTTTAAATAATATCAGAGGGTTGAATTGCCATTTTTTCTTCCAGTTCTTGCAAATGAGTGGCTTTGCTTGACTCTATAGTGAGGTGTAGTGTGGGGTGTGTGTGTTCCAGGCTCACAGGTGTGGTTTCATTGCTACAGTTAACATTGAAAAGTGCTGAAAATGCCAAAAAATAGAGTGAAGAACCTGAACTTATCTTTTTTTGGGAGGGGAGATGTCACTAGTTTTTATTTTGCATTTTCTTCAGCTCTGTTAACATCTTAAAATACAGCTGCCTGTCATCCCAGCGTGCTTGTTGTGGCAGGTTGGGTGTTTAGGGAAACCAGTTCCCTCAGTCAGTTTGGCTTTCTCTGTGGTTTGATGTGCAGGTTATTTAGATCTGATTGATCTCCACAGTTTCAAAGTGTATTCTGTGTTCAAACCAGAGGTTCTCGAGTTTTTCCCAGAAAATCTGAGAAACATCTGAGTGTGTTTTGCCCAGACTGATGTTGTCTGTGAGCCTGGTTTTGGGCCAAGTATTTTTGTCATTTTGGTGACTTGCTGTGAACTTAGGAAGAATTACTACAGATCCCAAAGCTGCTCCCACACTGGTTCAGCTGCATTTTACCACTCTTCCTCTCTACCAGCCTTTCCAAAGGAAAAGAAGCTCTTTGACAGTCCACCACCTATAGAGAAGGTGCTGTAAAGAATTGGGTTGTGGGAGAGCTTCTCCTCCTGAGGAAGCTGATGGGATGTTTTTTGAGAAGATGGGAGATAGAGGCTCATCCTCTGAGAAAGGACAGCAGCATCAAAACTGGGATTAGTTGCACTTTAGGTGTTCAAAGCCAGTCTGAAGCAGCCTGGGCTGGTGGAAGGTGTCCCTGTCCATGGCAGGGTGTAGAACTGGATGAGCTTTAAGCTCCTTCCAACCCAAACCCAACCGTGATTCTGTGATTTGAATAAATGTTAGTCATTATACAAAGAACTCTGTAGACAAGTACTACTTTCTTCCTCTTGGCTGCTTTTTTCCCCCTTCTTATATAAACTGAGCTTCTGCTGGTTTGATTTTGCCTTTCAGCAGAATCAGTAAATCAGAGTGTCTTTTCTTCCATCTCTAAATGTTTGTTACAAGTGGATAAAAAAACTTTAGCAGCTGATTTAATATTCTTCCTGTTAAAATGTTAAGTCAGGTTTTTATTTTTCTTTGTGTATGCCTGCTTGTGCTTGGAAAATTCATAGAATCATGGAATAGTTTGGCTTGGAAGGGATCTTAGAGCTCATCTTGTTCTACCTGCTGTGATGGGTAGGGACATCTTCCACTGTCCCAGGGTGCTCCAAGTCTGTCCTTTTGACACTGCCAGGGATGGGGCAGGGCCTCCTTACCCTCACACGGTAGAATTTCTTCTCAATATCCCATCTATCCCTGCCCTCTGGCAGTGGGAAGCCATTCCTCCTTGCCTGTCCCTCCATCCCTTTTCCCAAGTCCCTCTCCAGCTCTCCTGGAGCCCCTTTAGGCACTGGAAGGGGCTTTAAGTTCTTCCTGGACTTTCTCTTCTCCAGGTGAGCACCCCCAGCTCTCCCAGCCTGGTTCCAGAGCAGAGGGGCTCCAGGCCTCACAGCACCTTCGTGGTCTCCTCTGGACGCATTCCAACAGGTCCACGTACCAGAAAAATGTCTGACCTCTAGATCAGAAAAATCCAGATCACGCTAAAACTCCTCAGCTGAAAACCTCACAGGTTTTCAGTTGCTGGCAGGAAGAAGAAGCCTGGCAGTCCTGACTGCAAGCATTCCCTTCCCCCTGAGCTGTGTATGTTTGTCTCCTTTCACAGTTGTGCTGCAGGGATAAATGGCAGCTGATGAACTGTTCTTCCTAATTATTAATGCTTTGAGAGAGAAAGCTGTTCTGGGCGCTTCCAGTCAAAACGCTGTGATTTCCCTTTGCCATTCCAGGTGCCAGTGAAAGTGTGGGGAAGCACATGCTTGAAGCATGCAACAACAACCTGGAGATGGCTGTCACCATGTTCCTGGATGGAGGAGGGATAGCAGAGGAGCCCAGCACCAGCTCTGCAGCAGTGGCTGCTGTCCGCCCGCACCCCGAGTACGTACCCGCTGGGAAAAACAAGGGTCCCTTTTTTGGTAGATTTCTAAAAGTTTAATAAAGGACAACGAGAGACAAAGCAAAAGGTTATAACTGCTGGGTGCTTGGCATTCAGCTAAGAGCACACCTGCTGTTTTGGAGACACACCTTAAATTTATTAGCTCCTTGCATATTCATAGACCTATCATACATTTTCAAACTTTTCTATAAACTATTTTCCATATTTCAGGAGCTGTTTTACATGGCTACTCCTTGAGTTTGCCTTTTTAGAGCATGCATGTTTTCTGGCTGTGGTTTTAATTTATTTATTTATTAGTCTCAATTTGAGTTGTGGTCTTTAACTTTTACAGACAGTCGGTGCTGGTAATTGGTATATCATTAGCAGGTGTCTTTATTGGGTGTTATCCAATTAAACAGGCAGTTCACTTATTACAAAGACACTTTATCAGCCTATGTTACTCCTAAAGAAAACTGTATTTTAAAAACCATTTCAACACCACACATTTAGTATCCACCCTAATATTTGAGAAAAGCCAATACCATAATATGTATTTATAACGTGGGAAAGTGGCTGTGCCAGCCAGCCTGTCCCACAAATGTCACACTGCAAAGCACAGCAAATTGTCACTTTTCACCACAGCATTCCACACTGCTTTGATCTTGTTCAGTTGATTGTTCCAGTGGTGTTCTGGTCTGTAGACCAGAAGTGAGTCTCTTGCACTTCAGAAGTTTTCTGTTGCTTTCACCTACTGTTTTTTTATAATCAAAGACCAAGTCATTAAGGTAGGGATCCAGTAATAAGAAAGTCTTATTTTTAAATGCTTCAGCAGTCTTGCTTTACACTCATTTGGAAGTTAGAGAGTACTCTTGGTTTGATTCTTATAAATGAAGCCACCTTACTTCCTTTCTATAGATTCATAGAATTTAAGGTTGGAAAAGACCTCTAAGATCATCAAGCCCAGCCATCAACCCAACACCACCACCACATTCACCACTAACCCATGTCCCCAAGTGCCACATCCATACCTAACATAAACCTCCCCTGGCACAGCTTGAGGCTATTTTGTCTCATTCTATCTCTTGTTACGTGGGAGAAGAGTGTAACTTGTGAGGGTTTTATTGTGGTGGTTTAACCCAGTTTGGCACTGGAAAGGCCAGGCCCTGTACACCAGTATGCAGAGGAATCAGCAACTTCAACACCTTCATCAGTCTCTTACACATCAGATGCCTGCAAAGGGAAGAGAATTTCCACCTAATCATGGCAGAGAGTCTCAGTGCTGCCTGTTAATGTGACTGCTTGAGATAAAGGGAGTATTTTGAGTGGTATAAATCACATTCTCTAAATATGGTCAATTAAATGTAAACCAGGCTTTTGTCCTTATGAAAACCTTCCACTCCAGGAAAAAGACAGCTATTTATAGAGGAAAATCCTTACCCCTCATACTTCTGAAGCACGTATATAAATTCAGACAATTCTTTTAGTGCTAACCTTCATGTGAATGAAGCTGATGTGAGGTGCCTTCCTACTTGAACCTTTAACAAAGTTAAAATAGGTATGTAGGTTGGTGTTCTTATTTCTAGACAGCTTCTGGCACATCAGTGACTTCAGCTTTTTCTTGGAATACTTTCCTTTTTATACTGAACACCCTCCAGGTGCTGATCAGCTCAGTGTTGCTCCTAGGTGGAGAGAACAGTAAATGTTCAAATGGAGAGTAACTAGCTGCAGAGAGCAATCAAAGATGGGGAGGTTAAGAGCAAGGTTAGTGCAGCCTGCTGTCATCCCGAGTTACTTTTTGAAAGCTGCATGATCAAGAGCTGCAAAGTGCACACTTCACACCTTGGAAGTCTGGGGGAAGAGAGAGTTCATAGACGGGATGTAGCAATGGATGAATCCTTCTCCACATAGATTCGTGGGCAAGGTGACCACACCATTGTCACAGAGATGCTTGTGATTTCTTTGTGATTTCCTCTCTCCTAATTGTAGTTTTGGGTTACCTGTAAGTGTCTGCAAGTGTAACTGACTGAGCTGTTGGTGTGTGAGGGAGCCCAGTTATGTAAGCCAAGAACTGCTTCAGAAATGGGGGAAAATGGCCATCTTGACCTTAGTGTCCTTCTTCGAGAAAAGAGAGAGTTGTGACTTTCAGGTGAAGGCAAAAAGTCTTCTGAAAGACAAAAGCTGGTAATTAGGAAGATAATTTTTTTTCTATGTAGCTAGCAAGAAAGTAGGATGGCAAGTGGCTTGTTTAACATCATTTGCTAGGTTTTTAGAAACTTCCAAGTTTTAACAAAGTTATTCAAGAACAAAAAATGTTTAAATAGTAAATTGACAAAGCCTGGGATCGAATCACTCAGGGATTTGCATAATCTTTTATCAAAGGTCATCTATGCCAGCTCTCAGTGCACAGAGCACCAGGTCCAGCAGCAGTGCCATGAGTGGGAACAGATGCTCCCTCAAGGTCCCACTTAATCCCAAACCTCTTCATTCAGTGCAATGATACAGCAGCATCTTCAACTGGTTCAAGTTGCAGGAGCCTTGGAGCATAATGAGATGTGGTTTGTACAGTACTTGGAATATTATAATCTCTCTGATATTTTCTTTTTTGTTTCTTCTCCTTTGATAGGGATGAAGTACGAGCTCCAATTCCTCAAAAGCAGGAAATCTTAGTAGAGCCTGAGCCCTTGTTTGGAGGTAGGCTTGTGTTCTTATTTTGCTTCTGTTTTCTTTACTTTGAGGTGAGCTAAGTGACAAAAGAAAATCAAAACTTGTTAAATATGAAGAAATAACACATGAGGTTGAAAGCCTCACACATGAGAGATGCTTTATTCCCAGGGGTACTAATTTGCTAAATCATGTTTCATAAGACTTTGTGAGGTGGCAGCCAATTAACTTAATTAAGTATACATCTGCATTCTGGGGGCCCAGAGCTGTGGGGTACTGCTTTGGGAATGTTTGAGGTGCTGGGATGGAAGATGGAGCCTTGGCTGATGGGTAAAAATGAAGAGGACAAATGCCTGCCTCGAAGAGATGACAGATCAGAAAGAAGAGCTGAACTGTCTGATTGCTCATACCCTTCTCCATTTCTCATGCAGGAATTTAATTTGCTCTTTAAGCTGCTACTTTTCTTGTCTCTGTCCTTCTCATGTGGGCCAGGTCATTTCTGGGCTGGCCTTTGCCATGTCAGATGGATTGAGAGCTTTGCTCTTTTCACTGAGGAAGGCCATGAGGAAGGCATACTCATCACTGCAGTGGTCTCACACCCATGGGAAATGCTCTTTTCTATCATTTAGTTCCTGTGTTAGAAAGGAGAAGGAGGCCAAGCTTCAAGTTTACCCTGGAACTGATTTTGATTCTGTTTGTCAGCATCAGAGAGGTGTTTAACCAGGATGCACAAACTGAGGGGTGGCTCAGAGGGCAGCACACAATGCCAGGCAATAAAAGTACACAGCACTTGCCTTTTTGCTGTACTTGCACAGATAGCAACATTATCTTTTCTAGTTTCAGTCCTTGTAGCAACAAATTTTTCCTGTCTGTTTTGGGAGCTGGAAAATTTAGACTCCTTTAATATGCTTCAGTCCCCAGTCCTATGAGAAAATATTTATTCCTTAGACAGAATGTGAATCACTGAAATGGACTAACTTAACTTCTACTTTTACATACTGATTTGAGATGCATAAATTTGAAGTACACACTTAATTTGCATTTGGGCAAAAAGGGAATGACATGCAAAGTATCTGCTTTCAATGAAGTGCTTTTGCACTTCCATGAGCTTCATTTATATATTTTCATGACATTCCCCTTGCTGCTGGAAGGCCACCTTGTCAGCTGCAGTGAAGCTGAGCTTCAAAGGTCTCAACCATAAGATGCAGTGACATGAAAACAAAGACACACTGTCTTTATCTGATACTTGCACTTCTCAACACGTCTGGATTTTGGAAGTGGGGTGTTCAGTAGCAGAGGAAATGTGCATCCAGAGAAAGATGCCCTGCTGATGCCTCTCTAAAGACAGAGGAGTTCTCTGCACTTTTTCCTGTGGCCCAACAGAGTTTTTGACAAAGACCTATTGACTCCTATGGGTTTTTAGGATTCAGATCTGCTGACCCTAATGCTTGGTCTTCTTATACCTCCCTGTTACACACTGATCTCAGTCACACTGTCACTGGGCATCCACTGACCTGGATCAGTGATTCCCTCCTGGCACTGTCTGATCCACCAATGCCACTTGTGGTTCTGGCACAAAGCAGCCTGACAAAGTAGCTGAACCTGAAGAGATAATTGGTCTCAGCTCTAACCTTACAGCAGGGGAGGTGGCAGTTTCCCTTTGTAGGGTGGTTGTTTAAGCTCAGTTGAAGAGGTGTCCCTGTTCATTTGTGCCCTGCTGGATATGTGGATCCCATCATTCAGTATAAAGGATCCTCCTGGATGCTGAGAGCCTCTTCACCTGTGCTGAGCCTGGCAGGGACATGGTGCTTTTGCTGAAGTGTTCCTTCATTTGCTATTCCAGCTGAGTTTAAGTTGTTCTGAGGTTGGCTTGTGCCTAAGCACTCAGGGTGAAGGAGATCTTATTCCCTGGAGTTGAGAGGTGTTATTCCCCAGCATGTCCCTTGTTCATGGTTGCTTTCTTTTTCCATGATAGTCTGTATCATCAGATTTCCACTGGGTATAGGTTGTATTTACCTTACTTTAATTTGTGTATTGGGCTTTGAAAGTTGTGTCTTTCAGTTGATAGGAAAGGAGATTAGTAGGTGCAATAATCTTGGCAGGCAGTTGTGTTTTCCTTCCAAGTGCAGTGCTTGTGCTGTACCTTAGGACTTCAGTGGGACTTGAGGGTGTTATTTCTGATACCTGCCTGGGCTGCCATCTCTGTCCAGCTCCACATAGTCAGTTCTGGAGGTTTCCTTGCAGACAGTAGTGCTGGATCTACTGGAAGAGTGTGGCTGTTAGTCCAGCCAAGAAGTTGGGACAGGATCAGGATAAGAGTTTAGAAAAGAGTAGAAATGCATTGTGGAAAAAACAAATGTGCTTCCTTATTAAAAAAATATTTTCTCATGGGGTTTAATCTTTTGGAGTTTTTTATCCCCTTGAAGGCCTTGGGTAAAATCTTGACTGGAATTGTGACAAGGTGATGCTGTGACAGCTGTGCCACTCCATGCTCGAGGGTCTTAGTGAGCCCATCAGAAGGGGCTTTAAACCTTTCTATATTGTTGATACATGTTTTGTTTCAGGGCTAAGGTTTGCTGGAGGGAGAGCGTGTCAGGAAATGGAATTTACAAACTACCTTTGCCTATTTTCCATCCATCCCCAGTCCTTCCCAATGACCTCTACTCCCCCATCATCCCTGCTTTGGGTTCCTATTCTGTTTTCCACACATGGAAATGGAAATGATGGAAAGTACTAATATATATTTATTTTGATATTCTACTTTTCAAATAATTCTTTATTTTTTTTTAAGCCCCTAAAAGGCGCAGACCAGCTCGCTCAATATTCGATGGCTTTCGGGATTTTCAGACAGAGACCAGTAAGTGTCTACAGATCAGTAAGCCTGATATTTTATTTTATTACTTTTAATGCAAATAAGATGGAGAAATCATTCCTGTTGTAGGCTAGGACAGCTTTCAGTTGTTGAAACATTTTTAAATTGCCAGTTGTGTAGCAGGTTGTGTTATTAGAAGTATGGAATCATAGAATTATGATTATCACAGTATATTCTGTCTGCTTTAGTATTGCTAGCTCTCAGAACAACCCTTTTTCTGGTCTAGAGGGAACTGAAAAGGGGGAAGAATCCTAACACCCAAGCAGAAATTGAATTCATTCACCAGTTATTTCTTGGCTAGGCAGTGGAATTACATTGGAGCAGCCCTGAGTCTTCTTCCTTGGCCCCACACAAGGTTCTCAAGGCTTTAATTGCTGTTTGCCCTTGGCTGTGCATGCACAGAATCTCCAGATGCCAAAGCACTGGCTGTTATTTCATCCATGGAGTGTCACTCAGTGTGATTCTGTGGCAGCACACCACCAGGTGTTTCACATCTCAGTTATGGCTGTCGTGCTGATGTTGTTGGAGTGTTCCTGAGCTGTAACCACAGAATCAGTAAAGTTGGAAAAGTCTTCTGAGACTGAGTCCAACTGTTCCCCCAGCACTGCCCCGTGTCCCCAAGTGCCACCTCCACACTTCTGTTAAACCCCTAGGGATGGTGACTCCACCACTGCCCTGGGCAGCTGTACCAGGGCTGGATAACCCTTTCCACAAAGAAATTTTCCCTAATATCCAATCTCAGCCTCTCCTGGTGCAGCCTGAGGCTGTTCCCTCATCCTGTCACTGGTTACTGGGGTCCATGGACCATGTCCCCACACAGTTAGGGGTTGCCTGCTAAACTGAAAAGAGGTGTTCATAGTTACTTCCTTTCCCGTTTTCCAGTAATGATGGGCACAAGTATTGAAATCACTGGCAGCTTTGTAAGTGAAAATACACCATGTACAGGAATCAATACCTTTAAATTTTTTCTCACTATATTCCAACCTGGTCTAGCAGAAGGTGTTCCAGCCCATGGCAGGAGGGGGTGGAACAGGCTGATCTTTAGTGTCTCTTCCAAACCAAACCACCCTGTGATTCCACTCTTGAGACATTTAGAGATGACCAACATGTGAGGGTTTATGGTGAAACTTTGTCATGCTTTTTGGCAGAACTTTACGGGTGGACATCACTGTCTGGCTGTCTCTGGAAAAGCAGCCCTGGCCATGAAATTGCAGATTATCTCTTGGCTCCAAGGGCTGCTCCACAGGGATGCTTTATTCCCCATGTGTCTGCTTAAGCATGTTTTTTATGCTTTGGCCCACTGACAGCTGACCTTGGAAAAGTTTTGGCCATGGGATAGTTATTGCCCATTTCAGCTGACCTGGTTCCATAAAATACATCACATATCTGCTGTGATTTACCTTTATTGTCCATGGTCATGTCTGAGTAGGAAATGTGTTCTGTATTATTTGAGATGGAATTGATAAGCTTTAAAAGAAACATCCAAAGAGATTTCTCCAGGTAAACTAAATCTGTTTGTTTCTTTCCTGTGGGATTGCCTTACAGTCAGCTAATGGAAACACTGCAATAGAAATATTCCTTTTAAAAATTATATTGCTACAATCTAACTCAGTTTCCTATTTAAAAGCATCACTGGGGACAAGTCATGGATTTTTTTTGCTCCTTTGTTTTCAAATACTGGTATGTGACCCCTCAGGTTTATTAAGATGTTTTTTAAAAGTGAAGGCACGTGAGAAAGCTGAGGCAGGGAGGTTCTGCCCTTACACATTAGGTAATCTTGTTCAGTGGGGTCTAGGACTCTCTTCAGAGAGTCCCTAACCCTGGGATTCTCCATAAGAGAAATCCTGGGACTTGCACTCACATTCCTCCCACTAACTGCCCTAGCCCTGTTCTCCCCAAACCTCCTAGGAGCTGGAGGGAATTTCAGCCCAGAAGTTGTGTGTTTGAGCATTTAGCCAGTAATGCATGTTCCTTGTGAGTGTGTTTAGTCTCATTGCCATCCCTTTCCTCCTGGGGCTGTGCAGTCCGGCAGGAGCAGGAGCTCCGCAATGGAGGGGCAGTGGACAAGAAGCTGACAACGCTGGCAGATCTCTTCAGACCTCCCATTGACCTGATGCACAAAGGCAGCTTTGAAACGGTGAGAGCTCATGTTTGGCTGCACATCCTTGCTGGGGAGGGTGTCAGGATGGATCCATGGCTGCACAATCAGCAAAAGACTGGGCAGTGATAAATATTTGATGGGATGCATATGGGAATGTTGGTGACATATTGAAGGACTTCAGTGATGGTGGTGTCACCTGGAATGGACCTGTAAGAATCATTGAGTCCAACTCCTGACCATGCAGACCACGTTGTTTTATGTTCCAGTGGGAAAATTGCATCCCTTGAACTGTCTCCTTAGAGGATACAGGAAAAGCTGGAGTAAAATTGCTTTGCATAGGTGAGGATGGACTTTGCAAAGGGCAGTGTGGTTTGTAGCCCTGCTGAGAAGCTCAGGTGGAGGTAACAGAGCTGAGTGGCTTCTGATACCTGAGTGAGTAGAAGTTTGAATTTGAATGTGGCTTTGCCATCAAGCCACAGCTTCGTCCTTAGTGGAGGTGTTGTATAAAATCACAGTGGTTGTCTTTTACTTCTGGTGGTGCTAGGGAAAGTATCCCAGAGATACAGGACACTGTCAGCTTTAAACAATCTCAGGTGTCACCTCCCCTGACCGTGTAGGCATGTGTATCTATTCCTAAATTGTTATGATGTGGATCAGTGACTTAACTAAGGATTGGAGAACATGCAGATTGGTATGTATTTTTAATTTTTGAGTTCAGATATTCTTCAGAAATTCCAGTTACTACTGAACTTTCTCCTGGTGATCTTTGAATAGATGAAATTGATGATGATGATGATGATTATTTTTACTGCATGAGAATGCAAAATAATGATTAAATGGTGCAATACAGATGTTGGAGAACCGACTGTACAGGTCTGCACAACTGACTGACTGAATAAAAATATTACTTACCTTGTTTTCACATATGCCTTAACTGCCATACACAAGTGCTAGAGCACTGCTGGAGAACTTCTGGTGAAACAATGTGGGCCTTTATGGAGTCTCCAGCTCTCATCCCATTACCCTCTTCTCTCTTTTTATGCTTCCCAAATCCCTGGGGATCAGTTGCCTTGTCACTAATTCTTGTGCTCTAAGGTTGTGTCTCCACAACCTCCTTAACAAAATTCCAGCTGTGAAAGGATGCTGGCAGAGAGCAGCAGTGTCCACCTTGGGAAGGAATTTGGTGCCTTGGGGGCAGAGGAGCAGCCTGAAGCAGTTGCTCAGGTGTCCCTGCCTTGTGATCTGTGCTGCAGGGTTTACTTTAGAAGAGGCTGATGGTACTTGCTGGGGTCCAGAGCTGTTGGTGAAACCAGGAAATGTGTGGTTAAAGGCACCAGTAAGGGGAACTCACATGGCAACAGCTACTGCTGCTGCAGGAGCAGTGCCCTCTGAGCTCTGCTGTGGAGTTTGAGATGGGTGCTTGTCTTTCCTTGGGTCTTGCTGGAAATGTGTGAAGACTTCAGCAATGTTGTTTGTGGCATCTGTCACAGTCAGGAGTGGTGTCAGAGAGTGAAATGACTGATCGATGGATTTGTTTGTCCTAAAGTCTCTGCATTCTTATTCAGTCTTGAAAGGTAATTTAAAGAAGGGGGTGGGCTGGGGTTGGGGAAGGGGTTTGTATGTACTCACATTGCCTTGTTCTGTGCAGTACCTGTGTTCCAAACACCTGTACACTTTCTGGTTCTTGCACAGTTCCTTGTCCTGTGGGATACCTTCATTTCACACTCCTGCTCCTCAGCTTCATTGCAATATAACTCTTCACACCTTCTCGCTGTGTTGATTTTTTACCTTTCTGACTGCAAACAGCTCTACTGCTTCAGCTTGGGACAGTGTCAGGCCTCAGTGACCACAATCTCTCAAAATTCATCTCTAGCAAGCTGCTGTTGGCTTCTCCCTTCTCTGTGTACTGAGATTAATGCCATATGATATAAACCATATGATAAACCAGAGATGCTCATCACATTCTGGGGTATCAAAGACTTCATACTGTCATTGTGATGCTCTTGTAGTTAAGCTTCAATCTCAAATGGGGTTTTCTTTCCAAGGCTGGTGTGTGGTGAGCTCCAGCCTCTGGAGGGGTGTGCAGGAACACTCTGCCAGGCTTGAGCTATGTACATTTATCAGAGAATCATTGAGAATTTAGGGCTTTCTTGGCACAAGTGGTGACATCTGGTCTTATGTATCTTTGTAGCTCATTAGCTGTTGCTGCTCTTTGAGTACTTTAAGGTTAGTTTTTGATAGTAAGTACATGTAATTATCTTTACTTTTCCCCAAGAAACCTCATTTTTCTTCAGTTACAAAGAAGCTTTGTTACCAGTAAGGCCCCAAAAGGGTCTGTTTCGTTTTAACTCAGTCATTCTAGCTTTAGGAATAGATGTGGTTGACCTCACGGCAGAAACATTTTAGAGTGTTGAATGACATTGTTTGGGGTTTTTTTTACCTGCTACATATGAAAAAGCATTGTGCTTCACATTCAGGATAGTTAATGATCACTGTTCTTGTAAAGTTCAGTGTGTAACTGACTAAACTAGAGTTCTCCCATTAATGTGGAATCTGTTAGGAATAAATCACTCAAGTAGAATAAATAAATTGCACACCAAACATGTCTGATAGAGAACAGTGTGGTTTTGTTCTCATCTCAGACTGCTTTCAAGAATAGCAGGTGTTCTCTCTACATGCCTGTGATGTGAGAGATGATTGAATTTGGTGGGGACACACCAAATTGACTTAGTTTGCACTTCTTGTTGTGGGCAGAGATGGTTCTGGTGTGTGCAGTTCTGTGCTTAATACTCAGTAGGGTTTCAGTGAAGTGACAATGTCATATTGCAGAGTTTCAAATCTGTCTATATTTTTTTCCCCATTTAACAATAACCTTTTTTAGCTGCTCCTTGCTTTACAGCTGAGACCGAGGGGGTTTTTGTTTCTACTTAGAAAGCAGCAATAATTTGGAAGCTGATCTGGTCACTGTGTTCCAATGGAGCAATTACCTGTGCATAAGGTGCTTCTAGCCTGGTTTGGGTCAGCACAGCTGCAGGGACAGCTGTGGCTCAGGAGTGGCTGGGTGCTGAAAGCATCTGTGCCCTGCCCCAGGTAGGAAGGAGAAGTGTGGCCCAAACAGGAGATTTCTTGTTTGATAATGTCCTGCTCTGACTCTCTGTCAGCTGTTATCTTCCACACTGAGTCACACACATGTCCAGAGAGTCACAAGGTGCTGGCTCCACTTCCTCCTGCTCTCTGCTGCCTTGAAAGGATTGCATTTCAACAAAACTGAGCCAGCAGGAACCACCCCAACATTGTTAAACCGTACGTGTTCAGAGAAGTCAAATGAGAGGAAAACTTATTTTTAGTAGTGCAGGAGCCAGAGTTACACAAGGAGATCCAGCCCTGAGCATAAACCAAGACTTGTCTCACAGACTGTCTCACCAGGGTGCTGGTTTGCTGCCCTAAGTTGTAATGATGAAGTATGTGACTGGGCAGAAAGGGTAAAGGCACACTTAGGACAGATTGGATTGGTTTGGGTTGGTTTTTACATCTGGGCTCCCCTGGCTCTGCTCTCAGTGTCTGTCCTGTACTGCCCTGTCTGTGGGCTCTGTGTGTGCTGGACTGGCCTTTATACCTTGAAGGAGGAGGGGATTGGAGGGGGACGACTAGGTGATTGAAACAGAGGATCTAAATCCACCAGATCCCAGCTTTTGGGATACACAAGCCAGCTCTTGAGCCTTCCCTTGTTGCCTTGTCACTTACCAGAATGACTCTAATATAATATAATCTCCAAATCCACATTTTTTCTTCTCCTCACACTCTTGTCCTTTCACCCCATCAGAAGAACCCCTGGAGCTGAGTAAGAGCTGTGTGTGTGAGATAGCAGCAGTTTAACTGTGTCCTTTTAAATGTTCCATCCAAAGCTTGCTTTTACGAGGAAGTTAAAAGTAGTTTCAAAAGCTCTGCCTGTTCTGCAGCTGAAAACTCAGTTTTGCAAATTTTCTCTGTGGAATTTCCTGCTTGCATCCTTCCAAGGCCCTCAGCTGGACAGAGGAGAGGTAGAACCAGAGGTTTTCGTTAATATTAAAAGATATACAGAGTGAGGGTAGAAGAGTGAGATGTACTTCCCAACTTTCTAATTACATATTTTTAAGATTGTTCTTTTAACAGACTACATGAGAACACAGGATTAAGGCAATTCAATTGACTTAAATAACATAAGAATTTTTGTTCCCTTTTAACTAGGGCAGTACTTCAAGCCCTTATCTCAAACTGCTTTCTTAGAATTCTCAAAATGCACAGTTAGCTCAAAACAAGTCCTTTAAATAAAAGCATGACAATTACATTTAAGATCCTTGCCAGTTACTTAGGTGTCACCTTCCACTTTTCTCACCTGGTGACCTGGATTCTGGCACTGTCAGTTAGTGGTAAGTAGTTAGTGTGAGGCCCCTTGTAGGAATAGGACTATTCCATGCTTCTATCTTCATTTTTTTTTTCCTTTGAGTAATATAAAAGCTTCCTCTGCAGGGCACTTGGCCACACAGGCTGACTGTAGGCTGAGATTGTTGCCTTGGTGAAGCTGAGTGTGTGGGATTCACGTCTGTCTGTCACACAATAGACAGGCAGACTGTTCCAAACTGCACTGGCTAAAATTAATTTTAAAAGTAAAAACTTTGGTTTGGGGAACAAAGTAGTGCCCAAACAGCAAAATCTTGCATAGCATCCTAATTCCCTGAATATTTTTTTCCCTTTGAATTCTTTAATAGTAGATTACCAGCAGGATGGTGAGCATAACTTTTAAATTTTTTTTTTTTAAGCAAAGAGTTCCTATGCCAGTTCCAGTCTTTCCAGGTGGTAAGAGCATTCCTGCTGTTGATCTAGCCCTCTTTTTTTCAACAGGTATGACAGTTCAGCGATCAGAATTACATTCTTGATCAAACTCCTACCATTAACTTGCAACCAAGCAATCAGACAGTGCCAGCTTTGTGACTCAAACCAGTAAGATTTCTTCCTGCGCCTTCCTGTCTCCCTCCCCACTTGCAGTCTGGATAAGCAGCATCAAAAAAGGATGCCTAATTCGGCAGCTGGACAGTCACAGAGTAACTCAAAACTTGGAGAGGAAAAGAAAACACACAGAGAAGGGGTCCTGTTGAATTAATGCAAGTCCTCTGTCAATTATGCAACCTACTTCACTAGATGGTTAGCACGGGTTTATCTTTAGACTGAGCAGGTCTTTGTTGTCAGATCAGTGGGACTGACTGCACTTTTCCCTCAGTAAATTCTTTATTCAGCATCGCCATGTGTGTCCCTGGTCCGAGTTGCTTTTCCCACCCTGTGCTTGGCTTGTTGAAATGCAGCAGCTCTGTTCATCGATGTGATTCTGTAATTCAACCAGGCTCATTTAAAGCAGATCCTTCAGCCCTGCCTTCTGTTTTGTGGGTGCCTTTTCACTAGCTCTGTCCATCCTCCTCACTGTGAAAGGGTTTGGTGAAGGTCTGGCAGTGGTAGAAGCCATCTCTGATCATTGCTGGCATCGATGGTGTCTGGCTCTTCAGCCTGATCTAACCAAGCTTTTCCTTCTGCTTCCAGGCCAAGGAGTGTGGTCAGATGCAGAACAAGTGGCTCATGATCAACATTCAGAACGTGCAAGATTTCGCCTGCCAGTGCCTCAACCGTGATGTGTGGAGCAATGAGGCTGTGAAGAACATCATCAGGGACCACTTCATTTTTTGGCAGGTGAGAAATTGTCTGGGGATGGATGTGTGGGTAACTTGGTGCCTTGGTAGATGGGGCAGTGGGAAAAAAATTGTTTTCTTTGGAAAAGATGGAATTGTCTTGGCAAACCTGCAGGAAAGATGTATTTCAAGGAGTGTATGTAGTTTATGATGGAGATGTAATTCATATGCATTTGAAGGCATAAATTGCCTTTCACTTGTGCAATCAAGATGTAACCACATAGCTTCCAATGCATGGTGAGCTAGAGGCTTAATTACAGCTTGTCAGAGTTACCAAGAGCTTCGTGTACCATTTGCAGTTTATGTTGTAGAAGAGAGAAAAACTGTACATTTTCGAGGTACAATTTGTTTGTGTTCCCTCTCCAGCCACTAATCTGCCCAATTTTGTAGGTGTACCATGACAGTGAGGAAGGACAGCGGTACATACAGTTCTATAAATTAGCAGACTTCCCTTATGTCTCCATCCTGGATCCCAGGACAGGTAAGACAAGTGGCAACTGCTTTACCTGGAGTTATCCCATGGGAAGGACTGACTGCTGTAGGCTGGAATACCTTCCACTGCAGTTCATGCTACATTAGGGTGAAGAATCTCTTCAAGACCTGAAGGACTGACTCAGCGTGTTCCCAGAGGAACTAAGGGAATAAAACTCCCAAAACTTGCAGAAATTTTGTGTATTTGAAGCTCAGCGAGTATTTTGCTTAGAAAGTGAAAATAGTTCCATCTGGTGGAAAAACTCTGAATTCTTTTTTTTAAGTCTTTCAAAAGCTTCTTGAAATCATGTGTTGAATAACTACAATATTTGTAAGTGCTACATGAATCTGCTCTCTGCTCCTCCCACAGTGTTTGTGAGGCTCAGCAATGACTTTAAATTGGATCTTAATTTTGAAATACCATTTTGGCTTTGAAGTTTTGTTTTGTTTTGCTGTTTTTTTACTGAACAGTCAAACTTCTCCCTCTCCCTCCAGCTCTTTCAAAGTTGTTGCTTTTTCTTTTGTAACCAGCAGCTTCTTTTATCATCACATGATGCAGCTGTCTGGTTTTATAATGCTGGTCTGGTCTCCTGCATCTAGGAACTGCAGTGATAGTGTCTGTGATCAGAGCTGAGACGTCTTTGTAGCTGACTTAAACCACCCAAAATACATGTATTTTTAATGTTGCAGCTGAAGTAATAAAAACTTTTCTTAGCACTTTACTTCTAGGAACAAATGCTTGCCAAGAATTAGAATCAATTTGGCAAGAATAGAGAAATGCTTCTTCGTAAACTCAGTGGGTTTGTGTTCATTCATTTCAAGGCCAAATTCACCATTCTGTGCTCATGTTCCCATAGCTAAAAAGAAACAAATGGAAATAAACTGTGTCTGTTTCCATGTCTGTCCCTTTTCAAGGGAGTGGAAGGAGGAAGCTCCATAATTATCAGCCTGTGGGAAGCTGCAGTTCCTCAAACGGGGATTCTTGCAGCAGTGAGTTGGTGTTTGACCACTAAACTGCAGCATTTTGCTGAAATTTTGTTTGATTCCACTTTTTGTTCCCTAGGCCAGAAGCTTGTGGAGTGGCACCAGTTAGATGTGACTTCTTTTTTGGACCAAGTGACCGGGTTCCTGAGTGAGCATGGCCAGCTGGATGGCCACTCCAGCAGCCCTCCCCAGAAATGCTCCCGCTCAGTAAGTGTGGGGCTCCTCAAGGAACACTCACCTGTTGTCTTGGTTTGAAAGACAGGTGTCTGCTAAGAAAGGCAGGAGCCTCTCTTTGAAATGGAAAATGTAAACCCCCTCCCTCCAAATTATTATAATTTTGAAATTAAGAGGCTCTCAGGGAAGGGTGTGGGAATAGGAATAACAATTCTTTATTAGGAAAATTAAAATAGAAATACAGTATTACAGAGAACAAACCCAAAGCACTGACAGAGTCAGAATTCAACCTGACACCCCATCAGTCACTCAGGGGTTGGTGCAGTCCCATTCAATGGTGGCTGCATCCTCCTGCAGTGACAGATGTGGTTCTGCTGGAGCAGGGCTCCTGGGGAAGGTGCAGTTTTCCTGCAAAGCTCCAGTGATGATGTAGAAGGGTCTGGTTTTCCTCTGGGATCCAGTGGGAAAAGGCTGCTCTGATGTTCCAAATCTCAGCTTTGATCTGGGTAGGGAATGCTTGGCTCCTCCCCCTGGGTGGAGCATCTCCCAATGGGATGATGGAATTTTATCAGTCATGCTCTGGGACTCCATGGCCATTAACAGGAGAGATCTCCTGGAGGAAGGATGGGTTGTGGGAAAGATAAAGAACACTGCAACACCTGGTTTAACAGCTGGTGACAGAATACACAGCCCTGGTCACATCCTGCATTGCAACCCAAGACACCTGTGCTTATCCAGCTCTCCTGATTTCCCAGACAGACTCAGTGAGTTAGTGCAGGGGCATGCAGAAATACAACATGCCAGGGAATGCCTTCTCCCGGGGTCACTGTTGGTGCTTTCAGCACTTGGTTTGGGTTTAGCAGTCAGAGTGTGAAAGGAATATTGATTACTCCATGCAGAACTCCAGGGAGAAGCCATTAAATAATTACAGCATGCCTAGCTTTCCCTGCTGAGTGTTCCTGACACGTTTAGTGGCTTCCCTTCTGGAAGACTGATGTCCTTTTGGTTTTCAGTACATCTTTGAAAGCAGTTGTGATGGATGTGTTGTCTGCATCCCCCAGGAGAGCCTCATCGATGCCAGTGAGGACAGCCAGCTGGAAGCTGCCATCAGAGCCTCGCTCCAGGAGACACATTTTGATTCCTCCCAGGCCAAGCAGGAGAGCCGGTCGGACGAGGAGTCGGAGTCAGAGCTTTTTTCTGGAAGTGAAGAGTTTATTTCTGTTTGTGGATCTGAGGAGGAGGAGGAGTCGGAGATCCCAGCCAAGCTGAGGAAGTCTCCACACAAGGACTTGGGGTATAAAAAAGAGGAGAGCCGGAGGCCTCAGCCTGAGCCCTCTGCAAGGACTGAGCCTGGGACAGCATCAAACCACAGAGTCCTGCCCTGCATCGATGCAGGGGCACTGGAGGAGTCACCTGACAAGCCTGAAAGTGCATTCCGGGGCCTGGACGTGAATGGTAAGTGCCCATTTCTTACGGCTTTTGTTGTGGCTTTTTTTGCCTGAAGCTGTTCATAGGCTGCCAAGTCTGGTTTCATCCCTTCTGGTTTCCTACCTCCTTGCCAGCAGACATGTGAGTGATTCAGCAATGGCTGAGCCTGCAGAGCTCTCTGGGTCCCTGAGCTCGTGTCCTGCCCAGGAGTAAAGTGCACTCTGGTGTAACCCTGGGCACACTGGCTGGGCTCAGCCACTGCTGCTTTGGAAGAGTCCTGAGCCTCATATGTGTATTTTGAGCACTGTGGTAGAAATTTATCTCCACAGACTGGAACCTTGTGTTTGTCTCCAGCCCCTCACCCTGCTGGTGCTGTCCCACCTCAAATCTACACAGGACCACAACTCAGCTGCCCTGGTGTTAACCTTGGTAACTTCCTTTGTGTAGGACCAAAGGCACAGCTGATGCTGAGGTATCCAGATGGAAAGAGGGAACAAGTTTCACTGCCTGAACAAGCTAAACTTCTGGTGAGTGGAATCTTTGGGAATCTTTGTTTGAGTAAAGATGAAACTGGAGAATTTCTATGCCTGGGGTGACACTGCTGGAATTGGATCTAGTGGGAGAGATGTATCCAGGGAGTGCTTGCCCTGTTTCCCATGTCATTCCTCTCATAACTACTGGCTCTGTGTGTCTCCACTGCAGCTTGGGTTTTGTGTACACTGCAGTGTCTTCCTCAATCCCCACACTGCTCATTTCCGTTATAAAATGACTGTAAATGGCTTTTGCATTAATTGTTAGTTACCCTAAAATGCTCTCAGCTTCCTCATTTCTGGGGCTTTGTTTCTAAAAGTCGTTGGTTCCCATGGTAAAATCAAAGGCAAAACTCTTCATTCTCATTCTCCATCTCTCCCATCACACTTCCACCCTCCTTTCCGGACATGGATGTTGGAGCAGACTTTGGAGGAAGTTCTCCCAAAACAAATTTATTACAGTATTATTTAATTACTGTGCCTCAGGTGTGCATCTCAACTGTGCTTTGGGCTCCTTACCTTGGAGAAGTCCGTGTGAATGGCATTTCCATCAAAATTTTGCAGGTGCTTACCTGGGAGCAGAGTGTAAAGAGGTTCCTGTGCTCCTGTTTGCCATGAGTTTTCAGGACACAGTGGCCAGTTAAGCTCATTTAAATGTAATCAGTCTAACAGCTGGAGTCACAGGGAGGGCAAAAGCACACTTCATCCAGAAGGATTTTGTGTAGATTTGGAAGAAAAGTGTCCTGTCTCTTACAGAAACTGGGGTTATTGCCTAGCCAGCAACTCTAGGAATGTGTCCTCAGCTCATGTTCTCATCCTTGTCTCTCCTGCTTGAAAATAAAAGGAAAAAAAAACTTGACTGCTTTTTGAATGCATCTTGTTAAGTAAATATTATTAAACATGTAGAACTTTTGAATACTTAGCAATTCATTTAGGTAGTACAAAAGTGTAATATTGCAATATCCCTGATAATCCTGACTTTTGGTTTGGCTCCTTTTATGGACTGTGGAAGTTAAAGGAAATTTATCTCAGCATATGATTTCTGCTCTACAGTCAGCAGAGGAATTTAGCTGAGTCAAGGTTTGTGGGTAAAGACATCTTTGGTTGCAGAGCTGAGCAAGCAGCATTTGTGCTCATCTCATGTGATCTTCTGGAGCCTTTCAGTCAGATCCACATTGAGTCTCAGGTGTTTCTTTGTGAGCATCATTTTCATGCTGATTTTTTTCAGCCTTTAATTGCTTCCATTTTAAAGCTGGCCAGAACTAGCAAAAGAAATTGCTTAAGGAGACAATTGCACTTCAGGAGTTTTAACTGATGATACTCCCCAACACTGGTTTTAAAAATGTTTTATTTTTGATCATTGTGCTGTTATTGATGAAGCACTGGCTTCTTTACACACATTATTTCCAAGAGGTGCTTATGCTTCCAATATTTCCATGATGCCCTTTCTTCCCTCCAAGGGAAAAAAAAAATAAAGGCAATACTGCCTCACTGCCTTTTTATAGTTGCTCATTGTGTGCAAATTAAGTTGCCTTTACTCTGTTCAGCAGCTCAGCCCTTCCTCCACATCCTGAATACCTCTGGTTTGCCAAGTGTTTCAGGTGTGCAGGAAAGACTGGCCTGTGAAGGGACAGGGAGGGATGTTGGCAGGAAACTTGGCTGAATATTTAAATTCAGTGGTTTGTGAAGGAATTTTGATCATCTTTGTTGCCTGAAAAGGAAATCTTCCCATTCTTTGCATTCCCTACCAGACACAAAGGGAATTTGCAAAGCCTTTGGAGAGCAGTCCAGGTAAAGGAGGAGGTTGGGGCAGCAGTCTCCTCATGCCAGAGGGGTGTGGATTTTGATGAATTTGGAAGGAGCTTCCATGCTGGTACTTGCCTGGCTGTTCTGCACCCACCAAAGCTTGGAAAAGCCAACTTCTCCTGCCCATGTCTTGCTCTGTTGCTGTATCCTCTTTTCTTCTGCCAGTCCCCACTTCTCTGCCCCTCTCTGTGTTTTAGGTTCCCAGCTTTAGGTGCTGTTTCCTGGTGAACTTGGGAAATCTCTCTCACTACAGCACAGACATGGGCTCTTCCTGACATGCCTGGTTTTTGGGATGTGAGCCCCTCATCCCAATGCTCTGTATCCTAACCCAGTTGCTTCTGTAGGCAGAGAAGCCACTGAATTGAAAAGATCTTTACAAATCCAAAATCAAACAACCCCAAAATCTCCTGCTTCTTGAAGGCAAAAAAAAAAAAAAAAAAAAAAAAAAGATAAAATTTCTGCGTTTATGTTGGCAATGCTGCCTCACGAAAATGCTTCTTTGGTGGCTTTTAGCTTTAGGGTAAGGTCAATATCTCATAAACACATGAGGGGGCTCCTATTTTGGGTTATTTAAGGCTTTTGTTTCAGATTGTTTCACTCTGACTTGAACGTGTGATGTGGAATTCAGCTCTCTTGCATTAGTGCATTATCTATAGTTTTATGTATAATTTACCTTGTGTGTAAAGAATCAGGTAAGGGACCACTGGTAATTAGTTTTTGTGATTAATCATAGCATGTGCAGGCCAAATTAAATGTTAAAGAGGGTCTGTACTCTATGCAAAGCTCCAAATTCTAAAATTTTCTTTGTCCGTGATTCCAAACTTCCTTTTTAAAGGAGAACAGGACTTTTTTTACATTCTGAATTGTGAGGCAGTGCTTTGCCTTCCTTTCTCCCCGGGATTTTTTTTTTCATTCTGAATTCTGTGACAGTGCTTTGCCTTCCTTTCTCCCCAGGCTCTTGTGAAGCACGTCCAGTCCAAAGGATACCCCAACGAACGCTTTGAACTGCTCACCAACTTCCCTCGGAGGAAACTCTCCCACCTGGACTATGAGATCACGTTACAGGAGGCAGGCCTGTGTCCTCAAGAGACTGTCTTTGTGCAGGAAAGGAATTAGCACTGTGGCCTGAGCTCTCCCAGCCTTCCTCCCTCTCCTCTTTGCCTGGGACAAGAGTGGTTAAATATGCAGTTAAGGGTCATGGGATTGCAGTGCTGGAATCAGGCAGCTGACTGGCCCTTCCTTCTCCCTCCTCCTCTTCTCTCTCCCTCCCTACTCCCACTCTAGTGACCAAAATGAGAGTGCTCAGTTTTATTTTCTTCCTCAGCTGCAGAGAGCATTGGGAAGAACATCTTTCCTCTGCTTTCCTGGAATAAAGTAAAACAGTGATCTGTGTATCCAGCATGCTGGAGCTTGGAGTGGCCATAATACACAAACCCTTCTCGCTGCTATTCTTAAATCTGTTCTGTTTAATTTATTTTTGAAAGGAGTGTGTGATAAGGCACGGAGGCATCTCCCTGTAACTTTCAGGACAGTCTTTCCTTTGTTTGGATTCCCTACACAAAAGGTCTCCATTAACCTTCCAGCCTTCTCTTACCCAGCATTCTGGTTTTGGAAAGGAGTTGAGTTGAGCAATGGTAAAATACTTTGCCCCACCTAATTCAAAGGCTTCTAGATTGCCTGCATGTTTACCTCCTGCTTTAAATTGCCAGTGGACATAGTAAAAAAACCAACCAACCCCCCAGAAATCCAGCTGTGCTCCGTATGGGATTGACTGCTTGGCCCTGAGGGAAAGCTGTCAGTCCAGTGCTGGAGCAGAACCAGCTCCTCTGTGGGAATGAGGGGGTTATGCATGTTCTCTTCCCAGCATCCTCTAAGTGTCTCCTTACTTGCACTCAGGATTTTGCAAATGACAAGGGTACTGTAAAGGTTTTGGATTCCCTGAAAACACCTGCCACAGAGACCTGACAGTCGGTTGCCTTTATTCCTTGGGACAGTTTTTCTAGGAGTGAGTGGTTTTACAGCACTGACAGCATTGTCAGTGTTATAAGTTAATTCTTCATAATAATTAATGCTTCATAGTACACCTCCCAGCCTGGTGGCTTGAGTTCCCTGGGATGGTTTTTGTTCTGTTTCCATGTTCATGTACTGTCACTTACTCTAAATTTGGAGGGCTGCATGGAAGGCTGCTCCTGGGTGCAGGCTTTCCTTTCAGCTCTGGAAGCTGGCACCACAAGTCAGTGCCCTGGTTTTCCTCCAGTGTCTTCTCTAGACATGGAGCTGTTGGTCAGTTGGTTTTCCAGCAGATGTTGCAGTGGGACAGGAGTTAATTGGCACAGCCCTCGGCCTGGTGTGGTGGATTTGTGTATTTACAGCTAAAAATTCAGTTTAATGTAGTCTTCAGTCACTGAGGAGAAAGGCACATGGGACCTGGCATCAGTCCCTGCTGACTTTCTGCCACTCTCAGATGATTGTCCTTGTTAAAGACTTTAGTAGTCAGAAATTTACATATTCCAGTTTTTCAATACATGTTGCCTTTGATTTCCTACTAGCATCTGTACTTTGGAACCTTGAAATGCAAGAAATCACAGGAAATATCTGTGGTTCCCCTTGGAAACTTCAGCTCACAGCTGTCTCCTGCTCCTAATTGAGGTTTGACATGTAATCATGCAATTGGAGAAATTGATTTCCCTTCCTGCTGCAGGATGCAGTGTCAGGAAAGCAGAGTCTCATCTCAGTTTCCTGATCAGTGGCTGATGTGACACCAGATGTCATCTTTGGTTTGTAAGAACCCCCAGGTGTGGAGGCTGCTCCCAGCATGGGGAAGTGAGGGGGGGTCTTGTGTTTGGCCTGTGAAGCAGCAGTGGCACCTCCAGACTGAAGGATCCTTTAGTTCCTGGATATCCAGATCCCTAAGTCACATTTCCACATAGACCTAAAACTTCTGGAGCAGCTCCAGCTGTCTGGTTGGAATAACAAATCCCAGGTATGGTTTATTGGTACCTTCCCTCCCCTGCCCTTCCCAGGCCTGCTCCTGTATATGGGGCTGGGCTGAAATTTGTGATGACACCAGGAATTGCACAAAGAGGGGAAAGGAGATAGGGAAGTTGAACATTTACACTGAAAATGGCATTTTCTCATGGTTTCTAGGAGTTGGTTCTGTTCCAGGAAACTCTGATCCTGGGTTGGGCTTTTTTATTTCTGTCACAGTGTGGTTCTTTCTATCACTTTTCTTTTGCTTTGCTTTGAGAGCAAGAAACAGAGAAAAAAACTTCACAGAATATGTATCCCTGCACTTGGCTCTTCTCTTTGTTCATTCCTCTGCTTCCCAACCCAAACAAACCCAGTGCCACACATCAGCAGTGCTGTGGGGGCTGAAAGCTGGTGAGAAACTGCACCAACCAGGATCCAACCTCTCAACCTCTTCATCCCCTTGGAGGAATGTGTTCTGCAAGTCCTGCCTGGGACAGCTCGTGGCAGTGAAGGTGATGGGTTGGGCAATGTTTAAAGAGCATTTAAACAGTCACTTCTAGATGTGAAATCTGAAGCTCAAATTGCCTTTGGTGGAAAAATTGTGTCAAATTTGATTGAGAAATAGGATGTTGAACTGTGAAGGACAAAGGAAACCAATCCTTCAAAAGCTGTGGTTTGTGGCTTCCTGTGGGTGTCAGGATTTGCATGTGGTGCTGCAGGGGCTGGTGGGGCAGCAGGAGCAGCAGTGCATGTGGGCAGTGCAGGTTTTTCTGACTGAAGAACTGGTCAGGGCTGTTGTGTTTGAAGCTGGAGCTCCTTGCTGCTGGTGGAGATGTTCCCTTTGCCTGTGCTCTTCATCTAACACAGCTTTGTTTTGGGATGGGATGTCCAGTAGTGCCAGTGACAGCCAGGACCCTGGAACAGAAGGTGGGACAAGCTCTGGCTTTCCCTGCCACGTGCAGCTGACACATTTATGCCCCACAGAAGGATTTTGGATCTTCCTGATGCTACATGCTCTGAAGTGAAGCTGATTGACCAGCCTCAACCTCACAGCATTCCCCACTGACCCAAAAAAGGCAGGGAGAGGCTGGGCGAAACATTTCTGGCCATACTTATGTTATTTTCTTTAGGCTTTGAACTAAAGTCTATGATTTTTATGATTTCTGACATTCATGGACTGCAGTGCATTGCTTTTGCTGGTAAATCAGTTCAGTTAACACCACTGATCTTAATGTCCAGGATCTGCAGGTAGCCTTGTAAAATACAGTTGTCTGTAAAAGGCATCCAAGTGTACCATTATTCCCAAGTAGATCTAAACAGGAATTTTCCACCAGCTCTTCCCAGAGCTCCCTGACCTTCTCACTGTGAGGGGGAAGTGACACCTCTCCTTTGTCCAGCTTGTGTTTCACAGGGTCCACGTCCTTCAGAGCTGATTTGTGCACTCAGCTTGCCCTGGTGCTGTGGTTTGTACCTTTGCAGAAACTGAATTTGTTGCAGGTTTTAGTAACTCAGCCTCTCTGCTGAAGGGTCTCAAATTCCTGTTCCTGTTAGAGCACTGAGCTGCTTCACTGGGACTGGAGCAGCAAGGGCTAAATTAAAACAGTTTTCTTTTGGGGACAGGGCAGCATTTGGGCTGTTTGTCAGGTAGCAAATGCTGCAGAGATGCTTGAAACGTGGTGGTTTTTTTTGGTAAACCACATAAAAATGAAATATGAACATAGGGACCTGTGTAGGAATGTCCATGTGTGTGAGAAGATCTGTGTCATTTCAGGGCCTCATAACTCCATTTTTATTCCTTTTTAGTTTGTATTAAATGTCACTACTTTGTTCTGGTTTAATCCCTGTTTAGTGAAGTTGATAAAACAGTTACTCTAGTGTTCCAAGAGGAGGAGGGGTGGCAGAGATGTGCTCTAGGTGGGTGAAGTGCAAAGCCACTGTCCTTAAGGGCTGGCTGTGCCTTGTCTGGCTGTTCCCATAGGCTCAAATCCAGCCTCTGCTCTCCCTCACCCTTTCTATTTATTTATTTTCACAAGTGATTTTCTGCAAATGGAACAGCTCCTGTTTCAAAGACAAACTGATGCTGAGCCCTGTGTTGTTGAAGCAGCCCCAGGCCCGTGTGGGTTTGGAGCTGGTGAGGTTCATGGTTGCCCTTTCTGTGCTGATTTTTATTCCTGCCTCCTCTTGTCCGTGGGATGCTCAGTGTCTGTGCACTCCCAACCAACAGAGCCATATGTATTTACACTGCACCTCCCAGCAGTGCCTCCCCCTGCCTCGGGTATCCACTGTGTTCCATGGGCACCTTGTGAGTGGGGACACAAATTCAGGGTTTGGTCCTGTCTGATGGCTGGGAGTGGCTGCAGTGCAGAGAAAAGTCACTTTGTAACTGCTTGTGAAATGGTGCCCACATTGAAGGGGTCAAACTGAAACTGTGGAGCAGGGGATGAGGTGCTATTTTATAGACCAGATTTATATGAAGAACATCTGGGTAAAACTCAACTCAGAGACACCAGACTCTAGGAGAGATGATTTTTAAAAATGAGGCTGTTTCCTGGAACTGGGGAACATCCAGTTTCTAAGGAACAGCTTCTCACAATGGTCACTTTCTTCAATAATGGCAACTTCACATGGGAGGAGGGAGAGGATTAATTTGGAAGTTTTCAGCTCACTGTGCTGGGAGGGACCAAACTCAAGGAAACCTCTGATCTATATACACAACTGCTGCATTTTTTATAAATATATGTAAATGTCCTATTGTAATATTTGATCCTGGAAATAAAACAAACTGTTTTCAGTACCTTTCTTCAGCTCTTGCTTTTTTGGGGTTGGGGTTTATTTGATGTAGTTCTAATGGATGTCTGTCCCTGTGTTATATGGGGAGTTCCTGAGTTTTTCCTTAAAAAACTGGGGTAGAAGGATAAGGAGCTGTTGATGACAGTACTGCCCAAGAAAGCTTCAGGCTGTTGTAGAAAATACAAAATCTTGAACTGAGACAAACTTACAGGACCTTGACAGAAAAATTACCTGTATGAAAATTAATAAAAGGAAGCAAGGCTAGGATTTTCCATCCTTCCTAATGAAGGATCAGAGGAAATGGAATTTCTATTCTAAACTGTCAGTGTCCTCCTCTGACTCCTGCAGTTGTGTTTGGGCTCCTTGGGACATTCCTGTCGTGGTCTGGCATGAAATGCCGAGGAGCAGGGGCCCTTCTGGACCAGGATTTGGCAGGTACAGTGCAGAAATAGAAATTAAGAAATCAATTTTGGGTCATCCTCATGTTCCTGACTGTAGGTGGGTCTCCACTGAAACAGTGGGGCTCAGCCCCTGCCATGGTCTTGAAGATGGAAAACCCTGAACTCTTCACGAGCCTTGGGAAATATTTCCAGTTCCAACTGAGTCAGGAATCTTTTTACATCAGGTTAAGGAACTACAGGGATACCTGGAACTCAAAATACCTCTTGGGTTTAATTTACCTCTTTTTCCTTTGTGTAAACTTACAGCTTTTCATGGGGTTGGTTTATCTGAACTGTAAATTTGGATGACATTGGTAAGCCCTAAAGCAAATATTGTCCAGCAACGTGTTGGTGTTTCCTCAGTCAGTTCTAGCCACAAATGCCCTGCAGGGCCTGTCTAAGGGGATTTTGGAGAAGTCTTGGCTGAGTAGTGGCACAAACAGATTTGCAGATTCAAAGGAGAGGAGAGAGCAGAGGGGAGCTGAACATCTTCCATGCAGGACCATCTGGTTTGGCACAGAACGGTTGCTTCTCACCAATTCTCACTCACCTCAGTCAGGTTCTCCTTGAAGCCAAAACCACTCTTGAACTCAGCCCCAAAGGAGTCTGGGGAAGCAAAGCAGGGGAGCAGGGAAGTGAAGGCACCTCCTCAGCTGTGAGGAACCAGCAGGAGGACCTTGGCAAGCTAGGACTGTGTTAGGGGGGACCACTTTTGGCTGCACCAGGACTGGCTGACTTGGCAGCAAATTCCTTGCCCATAATTGCTGTGCTGACACTTTCACAGCTGAACTCTGGTGTGAGAAAGGCAAGCACACAGCTCCTCATGTGCAAGGCTAAAATTAGCCTTTTATTACGATTATTCTTATAAGGAAAAGATCAGCAATCCAGAAGAGAGAGTGTCATCCAGATGCTTCACACTTCCTGGCGTGGGGTTTTCTGTGGGAGATGATGGAGCAGATCATGTGTGTGGTGTATGGTGGGAACCTCAGATTGCTGTGACGTAGGGAAGGCACAAGATGAGGTTGCAAAACTTTTTCTTTCAGCGGAGTAAAAAATGGGTTTGCCTCTTTCGAAGTGAGAAAAGAGAGGAAGGAGAACTTGGACTCTGCTTATCCTGCATGAACTGTCTGTCTTCATTTTAGAGACTGATTTGTCTTATTTTATTTAAGGATGAAATACTCTGAGATTAACTCAGGTGCTTGAGCACGGTGCTAATGATGTCAAGGTCTCAGTTCCATGGGCTGGACTCCATGATCCTGCTGGGTCCCTTCCACCTCAGACTGTTCTGACATTCTGTGACTCAAACAGGAATTCCTCTCCTGATGCCAACTCCGATTTTCCTTTCAGAGGGACTGTCAGATAATCTGCTCCTCACCTTATTTTTGCAAGAGGAGTGGAATTGCCTGCTGTAACTCACCCATTCATCTTGTCCTGTGTGGCTCTTGGAGGGCTCTCAAAACTCTCCTTTGAGAAGGTTCTTCCTTCTGCCTGCACAACCCACGAGCCATTCTTCTCTTTGCTTGTGCCACCTGCCACTCTTCTGCCCCATTTTTGCCCTTTTTTGGGGCTACAGTTTCCTTGACTCCTATTCTTGGGCACAAAGGTCATTCATGTTCTCCTGATCCTGATCTACTCTGGTAATTGGAGTTTCCCCATTGCATATTAACTGCCAGCCATAGCAGATAAGAAATGCTGATATCTGATGACTTACAGTAGTTATATACTCATAAATAATCTTCCTCTCTTAATCTAATTACCAAGGCACATGGTGTGGATACTCAACACCTGAGGAAAAGCTGAGACACCTGTGAGGAAGCAAAGGGTGAGAGGTAGAAGCCAGCTGACAGTTAAAATATTTGTTCTGAAGCTTTTATTGAAATATCAGAGAGGAAAGTATTATCCTAACATATTCACCCCAGGTTGTTCCAGAAGCAACAGTGTTCACTATTCAGGGACTGAGGCTGAGGTATTTAGTGCAGATGTGGTAGAAGCCTTAAAATCTGAGGCTGTGCCTGTCTTGGTGAATTCTGAAATGGGGAAGAACAAGGCAGAAGCACAACCCCAGCGTCGGCAGCACTGGCTCATCCAGCCAGTCATCCTTCCTTGGGATGGGCGGGCAGAGGGTCATGATCTGGTGGGTGGGCCCTGGGGGGAAGGAGGGGTGGGGAGCACAGGCTGAGGTGTCATAAATACTCACCCATGGGTGATGCCTCCAGGACAGGGCTCAGCCGAGGGAGGGACGCTGCTGCTCTGAGTGGCATCACTCCAGGTAAGCTGGGAAGTGGGGAGAGGTTCCCTGGGCTTTGCTGGAATCTCTGTGATTTTGGCCACGGAGCTGGGCTGGAGAAGGGAGTCCTGCTGATGGACACACGACCACCTGCACTTTGTACTTCGGCTCTGCCTCCCCTGCACAGGGGTTTGTCTGTGTTGGCCGAGGAGCCGCTTGGTCAGGGGGATGTTTGGGGGGGGACAGCACACCATGGGAGCTTCCTGGGGGAAAGAGACCTCCTGCCATCCCCAGGGAGAAGGCAGCAGTGGAGGGAAGGAGAGTCCTTGGAGAGGTTGAGGGGAGATGTGCAGAAAGGTTCTGGCTGGAGCTCAGAGGAGCAGGAGCTGTTCCAGAAGGAGGTGGGGAGGTAGAACTCGGCCAAGGGCACTCGTGGCTGTGGGAGGAAACAGCCACACACAATCCCTGGCCTGCAGGCAGGACCTCACTGAGGGCAAGAGGCCCTAAATTCCCTCTAACCAAAGCAGGGAGGATGGAAATCAAGAGAGGTGGAATTCTAGGATGGGTGGAGCTGATGGTCCCCCTCGGGTGTCTTGGCTCCTGTCCCTCCACACAGGTCTCACAGCCCTGTTCTCCCATGCTCAGCCCTCCCCAGTGCCGTGCTGGGACTGGTGTGGCTGGTCCCTGGTGTCCCCCAGCCCCTGGGGCCGTGCTGGGGCTGGAGGTGCTGCCCTGAGCTGAGGCAACTCTTCCCACAGACAACCACGCTGTGCTGCAGCCACTTCTGCTTTGCCAAGCCAGAGCCAGCATGAAAAAAATCAGTCAGAGCAAGAAACAGCTTGACCTGGGGAACTTGTGCAATATGGGCTGCAGTCTAGCAGGAAAGGGGAAAATGTATAAGCCCAACTTCAAGCCAAAGGAATTCAGGGTAGAAAATAGCTGGGAGGCAGGATAACAGCAAACCGTGCTGTTTTCAGCAGTCCCAGAGTGACCGATGGAAATCCTGTACAAAATGAGAGTCCTGTAGATGCAGAAGAGAGGTGGTTTTGGACATGGTATCACCTGGAGATGGGCAGGTGCTTTCTAGATAAACTCATAACTTAATAAGATGCCAGTAGAACTGGAGGCTAGCTAATAATGTTTTCTTAATTAAATTTAATTGGTTTCAGGATACTCAGACCTATGGTAGGACTGTGCATGACAGGGATGGAATTGCTGTCAGATTTGATTGGAGACTGATGTGCTTTCACAAGCCCTTGTGCAAGGATTTTGCCTCTTTCCTGGCTCCTTCCTGCTCGTTTTAAACACTGACAGCCAAACTGAGCCGTGGTGGGGTTGGCTCTCTGCAGTAACATTTTCATAGAGCCTCAGACTGGTTTTGGTTGGAAGGGACTGTGAAGACCATCCTCCCCTGCCATGAGCTGGGACACATTTTGGAAGAGCCAACCCTGCAGTCACACAGGTTTTGGGTTTTGGTGTGGGAACACCATTGCCCAATTGGCAAAGAAATATCAGAATTTCCACTGCAAATTACCCTCAAGTAGGGGCAGTGCCACCCAAAAGCACAACCCAGCAACTCCCATGCACGCACAGCTGAGATGGGCTGGGGGTGGGGAAGCCTTGGGGCGCTGCGGGGCCATTGCAGCCCTTCCTCTCCTCCTCTTCCTCATCATTCCCGTGCAGGACAGCCATGTGCGTGGGGAAGTGCAGCCGGATCGTGGGGCCCTGCCTGCTGGTGCTGGGCACGCTGTCCATGGCAGCCAGCATCCTCCTGCTCTTCCCTGCTGGAGCATCCAAGTACCTGCTGGAGGGGCACATCAGCAGCCACGCCAAGGCTGTGCCCGGTGTCTGGGGAGGCGGCATCGCCGTGAGTACTGCGGGATCACCGTCCTTCCTCCTGGGCTGGAGCAGGGACTGAGGGATGCAGCAGGGCAGGTGGCTCCTCTTGGTCCCTCAGCTGTGGTTTTGTCCCTGCAGGTGCTGCTGGCAGCGACTCACACCACGGCGCTGGGGTGGCAGTGCCCCGGCTGCTCCACCCGCCACAACGTAAGCCAGGGCTGGGACCCCAACCACAGCAGAGTGGGGGGGATGTGGCCGTGGATCCTCCTCTCCCACGGTCCCATGGTGGATTGTGACAGATCCCCCCCATCTCCTGTATTGGGTCACAGACCCCTTTTCTCATGGTCCCACGGTGGGATGTGGTGAACATCCCCTCTCCCATTGCAGACCCTGCTACTCTCCAATGCTCCTACCATGGGCCATGGCTGGGTGTAGTAATTATGCTGAGAAGGACACAACTGGCACCAACACCAGTTTTTTGTTAAAAACTTTTTACACCTTTCAGTGGGCTTCTTCCCTCATAGGCAGCTCCACACAGTCACTGACTCCTTCTCTCCTCTCTGCAAGTTTCCTTCTTCCTTCTGCATGACTGGCTAAACCCAAACCTGTCCCTTACCCTGTCTGTCCCTCACACAGCATCTTCTTACCTTGTCTGTCCCTCGTGTGACCACATGTCCCTCCCTCGGCCAGCAGACTTTGAATCTCAAGCTCCAACTGCATCTCAGCTTACTAACTACACTCTTTTATAATCCCCATCCTCACTGGGCAGGCAAGGCTGTCTCCACTTCTCTGCAATCAGTACAGCTGTAATTCATTGAGAAAAAATGCCTTCTGCACTATCCTTACAAACTATGTTCCCACAGCAGGGTGTCACCTCCCCAGAGGACAGGGCTCCAGTGAGTGCTGGGATGGGCTCTGCAGGTCACTGCCTCTCCCTACTCCCTGCCCACTTCATCCCCATCCTCAGCCACAGCTGGGCAGGGGAGTTTTCCCCCTCCCAAACTCTGCTGCCAACCTGCAGCTGTGTTTTGGATCTCCCTGACCTCCCGTGTCCCCCTCGGGTGCTCCCTGCAGGCTTTCATCTCCGTGGTGCTCTCCAAGCTGGCTCTCCTGGGCGCTGCCTCCTGCTTTGTCCTCTCTGGGGTGGGACTGACCAACGGCCCCCTCTGCTTCTACAACACCACCGAGCTCGGCCTCAGGCACGGAGCCCTCTGGGGATATCCCTTCCTGGATGCCATTGACCAGGGGCCTCATGCCAGGTGAGGGGCTGAATCATCATTGCCTCATCAATTTATTGCTAATTAAGTGGATTCATTAAGGTGGTGGGGTGGTGGTTGATGAAAGACCCTGGTAGCTCAAGGAATGCTCACCTTCCATGGATTTCTACATGGTGATTTCCATCTTCATCACCCCCCCTTACCCTGCTCATCCTCTGGATGAAGGATGGGATATCTGGGGATACTGCATATATTGGTGTTTCAGCACATAAAGGGGCTCCAAGAGAACTGGAGCTGTGGGAAAGGGCATGGAGTGACAGGACAAGGAGGAATGGCTTCCCACTGACAGAGAGTACATTTATGTTGGATATTGGGATGAAATTCTTCCCTGGGAGGGAGGCGAGGCCCTGGCACAGAGATGTCTAGGGGATACCTGCATGGCAGAAAGTGATGGGATTCCAAACCTGCTGCAGCTTCTCCCCTTCCTGTCACCCAGGGCTGACAACTACCTGTACAGTCAGAGAACCTGGAGCATCTGCCTGGAGCCCGAGGGCATCGTGACCTGGCACGTGGTCCTGTTCTCCCTCCTGCTGCTCATCAGCGTGGCCGAGATGGTGCTGGCCTTGCTCCAGATCCTCAATGGCTGCCTTGGCTGCCTCTGTGGCTTCTGCGAGGGGAAGTAAGGCGCGATGGCGGTGCCAGGAGGCTGCTGCTTGGAGGAGGAGTCACACGGGTGTCACTTGGCTGCTGGCACACGCCACGGAGATGGCACAGAGGGAGCTGTGACACCAGCCTGGTGCAAGAGCCCCGTGTGAGATGGACAGAGCCCTGGTGGGGGATGGACACCCCAGGTGTTGAAGCAGCTCGTGGGGCTGATGTGCCAAGGGCTGCTCCTGTGCAGATCCCCTGGCTCAGGCCATGTCCCTGCCCGTGGGGCTGGCGGCCGTTTGGGGTTGGAAACTGGCCCAGTAAGGGATGGAGGTGAGGACTTGGCTTCCAGCACCCCAGCATGAACCCAGCAGCTGCCTCGGCCACTCCTCGTGATACTGAAATGAGGCAGAGAAGCAATTTGCTACCATAACACAGTTTGAAGCATTAGGAAGCAGGAATTCTTTATGACAGAGCTGGAGACATGCAGGACATCTCCTCTGATCGAATGTGTGCTGTGAAACTTCACAACAGGGTGTTTGTTCCATCATGATCAGACAGATTGATTACAAGGGACTTCCTAGAGAATACATAAACATCACTTTCCTAGAACCAATTCACATGCCTCCACTCCTTCCTGGAAGTCCTTTCTGGTCCTGTTGTCTACAGGGATGTCTGGTGGTTGTACTCACTGAGTGCCCCAATATTGTGACCTTGCCTTGAACTTCTCTCAGGGCATGAGCTGCTGGTTTTTGTTACATAACTTTGCCACAAAAGTCCCTATGTTCCTCATTACCTGTTTCTGCAATGGTTCCAGTTGTGTTTAGCATCCCCTGTGCCTACTTTTACACCCTTTTATCTTATTTGCTAGTTAGTCTTTATGTTCTATTTTGCAACTTCAAGGGAACTGAAAATTTCTATTCTTCACGTTGTCTGTCACTTGTCAGCTTCCACCCACCCCGGTGGAAAATGAGACATGGTGGTGTCACAGACTGCAGAGCTGGACACTTTTGTTGATCAGCTCATATTGAGGGCAGTTGAGCTGGGATTTATCACCTGCACAGGACAGGGCAGGTGAAGGAGACCCAAGGAGCCGAGCTGGGGCACTTGGGTGGAGTTGTGCTGGGGGAGGCAGAGCAGGAATTGAGGTGTAGCCCCCTAAAGTTCACCCACACAGCAGTGTCAGGATGCTGCTCATCCCCAGGAGCAGGATCCCCCTCCTGTGCTCAACGCCCTCCCCATAACCTTTACAGGACCCAGCGTGGGCCTGAGCCTGGCCGTGCTGGGAGGGGGTTTGTCCCCAGACTGACAGGGGTCACAGGACAGCAGTGATGGCCATGGCACATTAAAAAACCAAATCCCACACCAGGCAAAACATTAACTGGGCCATTGGGGTGGTTGAACTCCAGTTGGCACCTGAACACCACCCAGCCACTCACCCCCATCCTGTGGGAGGGGTAAAAGTGAGACATCTCCTGGGTTGATATAAAAACACTTCAGTAAATCAAATAATAATAATAAATTGTAATGAAAAGGAAATTAATGAAGACAGAGAACTAAAAGCCCAGACAGATAAGTAATGCAACATAAACATTTCTTTATCATCAGCCCAAATATAAAACCCAGTCCCATCCCAGCTATGATGAAGGAACTGAACTCTACCCCTGCCCAAACCCCCACAGTAAATTCAGAGACACCATTGAGAAAAAGTCTTTTCATGAAAAAGAATTTGACATTTGACATATTTCTATAGCATGACTATTTATAACAAGGGAGGAAAGCCCTCAGAGCAGGGTGGTGGTACCAGCTGTGGCACAGCTGGAGCTCCACATCCCCCTGAGCCAGCACAGGGAATGGCACAGGGTACCCCTGGCTGCCTCCCCCCTGCACTGCTGCTGTTGCCCCCCAGTATTTGTTTGCAGAGGTGGCTCTTGCCTGGAGAGGAGCCTGGGGCTGGGCTTGGGGCAAAAGCCTCCTGTCTTGGGTTGCAATGCAGGATGTGACCAGGGGTGTGTATTCTTCACCAGCTGTTAAACCAGGTGTTGCAGTGTTCTTTATCTTTTCCACAACCCATCCTTCCTCCAGGAGATCTCTCCTGTTAATGGCCATTGATCCCAGAGCATGGCTGATAAAATTCCATCATCCCATTGGGAGATGCTCCACCCAGGGGGAGGAGCCGAGCATTTCCTACCCAGATCAAATCTGAGATTTGGAACATCAGAGCAGCCTTTTCCCACTGGATTCCAGAGGAAAACCAGACCCTTCCTCATCATCACTGGAGCTTTGGAGGAAAACTGCACCTTCTCCAGGAGCCCTGCTCCAGCTGAACCACATCTGTCACTGCAGGAGGATGCAGCCACCATGGAATGGGACTGCACCAACACCCTGAGTGACTGACGGGGTGTCAGGTTGGATTCTGACTCTGTCAGTGCTTTGGGCTTGTTCTCTGTAATATTGTATTTCTATTTTAATTTTTCCTAGAAAAGAACTATTATTTCTATTCCCATATCTTTGCCTGAGAGCCCCTTAATTTCAAAATTATAATAATTTGTAGGGAGGGGGTTTATATTTTCCATTTCAAAGAGAGGCTCCTGCCTTTCTTAGCAGACACCTGTCTTTCAAACCAGGAAACCTCCCCACCCAACCAAAACAGAATTTTAAAAATAGCACTAAAAATGAGAGAACCCCCAGTGTGGGGACAGTAACACACCTCTGTGCGATGTGGCCATGCTGGATGGTGGCAGGACCCAGCCCATGGGTCGATGCTCCAGGATGCAGCACTGGGGTGGTGGGGGGAGCTGAGCTGGGCTCTAGGAGATGAGGCAGCTCCTTCTCCTCTTGCCCCGGTGGCGCGTGGGGCCGCGGCCCCGGCGGGGAGCAGCAGCTGTCAGGGGGATGTTCTGGAGCACATCGTGCAGTGTGAACATGCTGAAGGAGATCTGCTCATAAGGAGACCTCATCCCGTTCTCGTAGAGGCAGGCGAAGGCGATGGCTGTGCCACCGGCCACCGGCGCGTCCCTGTAGGGCAGCTCCAGATAAGCCAGGTCTGAGTAAGCGCTCGGGCCCTCGTAGATGACCCAGGGCTCTGTCCAGCTCTCTGCATCCCTGGGGAAGGTGCTCAGGTGAACCCCCATGTTGACCCGAGACATGGAGCTGGTGGGGTGGGAGTAGAGGATCCAGGTTGGTGCTTGGAAGAAAGGAGTAGAGCTGGGGGTTGCTGCAGAGTGCCCCTGGCCCAAGGTGACACTGTGGGCATCACCGTGGTGCCCTGGGGTAGGACAATCCTCACTGGGCTCATGGAGGTTGCCAGTGGGCAGCTCAGCACCTCCTGCCTGTCGGGTGGGCAGGTGTCCAAGCCCCCGGAGCGCTCCAGGGAGCAGCGGGAGAGCTGAGCCCTGGAGGGGCATCCCGGTGTCCCGGGAGGCTGTGGGGACATACACCAATGGTGCTGGGAAGCCAATGACACTGCCGTGACAGCCATGGGGGGGCTCCACCAGCCGCTGGACCAGCTGCCCCCCGTGGAAAACGGCCCCATCATCCGTGCTGAGTGCCTGCACTCTGAAGCCCAAGGGGCTACGGGCGTTGCAGTAGAGGACGTTGGATCCATCCTCCTCATCCACTGAGACCAGCTGGCACTCGCCCGTCTGCAGGTTGGGGATGAACTCCCCGAAGCGCCAGGCACGGCCGTGGTCGTCGCTGTAGAAGGCGAAGGAGTGCGGGGTGGTCTTGCAGAGCTGCCCAAAGCACTCCTTGCAGTCGATGTGGTAACTGTAGGCAGGCACCAGCAGCCGGCCAGAACGCAGCTGGATCCCGTGGCCAGGGCCCAGCGCGAACGTCGCCCAGTCTGGGGAGTGGACATGGGATGGGGTGAAGGTGGGATGGGGTAAAGAGTGACCACCATGGTGTCCTGCCATCTCAATGTGGAAGGCTTCCTCAGTCAAGCCAAGCCTAGTAGTGGGGTGGGAGGGCAACAGAGCCCAGTGCTGCCTAGTTGTCCTCTCACATGCTCCTGCCCATGACTTTGAGGTCTCTCCATCTTCTCCCCACCCCCAGTAACTGATATGGATACTCCCTGAATCCTTTCTCCCCTCTGCTTGAGGTCCTCTCCCACCTTTTTGGAAGCTTGTGGGATTCCTATGTCAAAGGCACCCCCAGCGATGCCATTGGTGGCTTCAGGAGGCCAAAACCCAGGGCCACCCCCTTGCTGGCTGCTCTCCCCTCTCCTCACCCCCCTCCAGTTAAGTACCTTTGATGGTCGCACCAATGACCTGCTGTGTCAGGTCTGTGGCTGTACTCCAGCTCAGGCCCTGGTCAGCACTGGTGACACAGCAGAGGCGGGTGACATTTTGGCCAGTGACAATCTGGTAGGCTTCAGGTGTCCTGCCCAGCACCGTGATGAAGAAGAGGAAGAGGGTGCCTGTGAACTCATCGTAGAGTGGGCAGGGGTTCATTGACCGATGGTGCTGCAGCGTTGCTGTCTCCAGCACACGCATGTCTTCCCACTGCCCAGGGAGGAGGAGGAGGAGGAGAGGACAGACAGGAGTAAGGACCATCCCAGAGCAGCTGTGGCTACCCCAGCCCTGAAGTGTTCCCGGCTGGCTTGGACAGGGCTTGGAGCAACCTGGGATAGCAGAAGGTGCTAATGAGACCCCTTTGAGGTCCCTTCCAACCAAAACCCACCCATGACCCTGTGATTCACCCCACCCACGCCAGCCTCCCCTCCCCGCGTGGCTGTCTCCAGGAGCTTGGCTGTAGCACACCCAAGCGAAGAGGCCAGCCCCCAGTCTGTCCCCAGCCCCCAGCCTGTCCCCACGCTGGGGCACCCCTGTCCCACCTCCACGTAGCTGCCGTAGATGGTGCCGCGGCGCAGCACCAGCAGGTTGGCGTGGGCATCGTCGGCGCTGAGCCGCTCCTCGGCGAAGGCCAGCAGCTTGGCCACGCAGGGCAGGTAGAGCAGGGCGGGCACACGATACGTGACACCGTTGGATTCCTTCTCAAAGAGCACGGTCCGGGCCGGGAAGTGCCGGGAGCCCATGGCAGCTGCAGCAGAAGGATGTGGTGGGCTGATGAAGCTGGGGGGACCGGCTGCTGAGCATGGGAAGGGCACGGGGTTGTCCTTGGAAAGGTTTGGGGTTTAACTTGGGTGTGGGTAACCCCCCGGGAGAGGAGGCTGAGGGGCAGGGCTGTGGGGGAGAGAGGCTGAGTGTGAGCTGGCAAGTCATCACAGCTCAGAAGTAGGTCAGGGCATAGGGGATCAGCGAGGAGGCTGACCTGGGGACCCCAAAATAAAATGAAATAAAATTGACCTTTAAGATGCTTATCTGGGAAATGAAGGCAAAGAGCAGGGTGAGACCTGCAGCTCTAAGCTCCCTTCCAGGAGGCATTGGGAGGGCAGAGCCCACAGACGAGACCTCCGAAGCAGCCCAGGCTCATGGTGACAGGGTCAGGAAGTGTTCTGTGCCTCTGGTGCCCCCAGTGCAGTGGAGCCAGCTGGCCCCTTGTTCCCCCTCCTCTGCGGAGGGAACCTGAGGTGACAGTGGGGTCCCCAGCCAGGCTGTCCCTGTGGCAGCGGCTAAGAGCTGTTCCCAAATGCCTTTCCTTCAGGGACAGGTTAGCCGTCCCCAGCTTACATGTCCCTGCATTTCCCTGGAGATTCTCACCACAGGGGATGGCATCCGCTCCAGGCTCAGCTGGAGCAGTCACAAGCAACTCTCACCTGTGGTTTTAACAGGATTCCACACCCCCCGGAGAAAGCCAAGGCACTCACCGGGTGCTGCTCAGCTGGAGTGTCCCCTCTGTCCCTTGGCCCCACCACGGAGTAACGCCGGCTTTCCGCAGAGCTGTCGCCTCACTGCTTGGTCGCCACCCCCTCCCCTGGCGGGGTCCCCCCTCCGATGGGTCACGGGGCTCCCACGGCGGTGCCCGCGAAGAATCCCTGAGTCAGCAGTGGCGCTGGTGCGGCGCCCGTGGCACAAAGGCGCCGTGACGAGCCCGGATACAGCCGGGGGCCCCGCGGCTGCCGAGCCACCTTGCTCGGACCTCCGGGAGGGGAAGCAAGGGGATCCATGGGGTGGGAATTGCATCTCCTGCCTTAGTTTCCCTCCTCCTGCAGGCTGGGAGAGGCTAGACTTGCCCGTCCAGGGGCTCCAGCCCATGTTCACCACAGTCCACCCCACCGTGAGCTCCCCAGCCTGGGAGCTGTGGTCCAGAGAGTCCCAGCCCTCCCAGGACCCCCAACCTTCCATGGACCCCCAGCCGTCCCAGCCTTTCCAGGATCCTCAGCCTTCCCAGGACCCCAGCCCTTGCAGGACCCCCAGCCCTATCCGAACCCCCAGCACCACAGAATCCACAAACTTCCCAGGAATCCCAGCCCTCCCAGGATGCCCAGACTTCCCAGGACCTCCACCTGCACAGAGATCAGCTACTAAGAAACTATTTTTATGCCCATCTTCCAGTATTCCATCTCTGTGATCAGTTTAGATAAAATGGCTTGAAAAAATTCATGTGACAAATCACGGATCAGAAGCTCTAAGGGGAAAACTGAGGTGGAGGCTGCAGAACTGAAGGGGAAGGGTCCCTGGGATGGCCCAGGGTGACCACGTGTGGCTCCAGCAGCTCCTCCTGGCTGCTACAAAAGCCTCCCAAGCCTCGGGTTAATTTTAGTGAGAGTTCCTGTAACACGGACCGTGTAAAAGGTTGTTAATCTGGGTTGTTCCTGCTGGACACCTGGGCTGGTTAACCCCTGCCTCAGCTGCTAAACACAGCTGAGGAAAATGCTGGCTCTGCTTCTCAGCCCTCTCCCCCTGAGAGCATCACTCCTGCTTCTCAGCTGGAACTGCTGCCCCACAGCTTCATCCCCAAGGCAACACTGCCAGCCAAATGACCTCAGATCCATCCTCTCCATCCTGCCCAGCTGCTGCAGCAGTGCCAACAAGGTTTGTGAGGATGGCAGCACCAAGCCCAATGGATTTGGTGTCACTGCTTGTCACTTGTTCCCAACACATCTGTCAGTGCCAACTTACAGTGACAAAACTCCAGTGTTTTAAAGCTGAGCCAGCATCTCATTTTGCCTGTGCTGGTCAGGGCAGCAGCAGGAACCTGGATGCACCAGTGTGCCCAAAGCTGTGCCTCATTCCATCCCCTCCTAATCTGTGCTGGAGAGTTTGGCCAACACAGCAAGGGGAGCCCCAAAAACACGTCTGCTGATAAACGGCTTCGGGGATGCTGTACCCAAAGGAACGTCCATGCCCAGGGACCCTTGCCTGAGAGCAAGGGACAAAACCACAAAGCCTCCTCCCAGGGAAGCACTGACCTCTCCCACATGAGACAGAGACCTGGTGACACATGTGAGAGGCACAGCTTACATGCCACCGGGCAAGGCAGCCAGCCTGCCTGGCTTCGGGTAGCATGCCTGGGACTCCCATGCCAAAGGCAGCTCCAGCAGCGTGTGGTGGGTAGTCCTCACTGAGTGTGGATGCTGCTGGATGGGACACCCACCATCTCTCCTGCTTCTTCGAGCATTGTGTCCCCTTGTCACACTCCCCACACTTCCCTCCCCTAAACTCTGCAAAAATCAGGACTTGCTCCAGTGAACTGTAACCAGACCGACACAATGATGGATATCAAGCAAAACCAAATGAAGGCAAATGATCACGCTCGTGATTAATGATTAAGAGGCTGGAATGTCTTAGCCAGCTGCAGCCAGCCTGACTCTCTCCAGCTGGGAGCAGGCAGGTGGGATCACCCAGGATCTGGTCAATGCAAAGCCTTTGGCTCAAGGTCCCCAAAAAGAGACCAACCACCAACTTGGTGACCCTAAACAAAACCCCACTGCCTCCCCCTCATGCACAAGAGTCCTGTGGGTTAGTTACAAGTCAGACAAGTGGTAGGAAGCCCCAGTGGGTTGCCACATGTCCTAGTTGGACACTGGGAGCTGGACACTCCTCTCCTGGAGGTCGGTCCACAGCAATGGCAATCCCACATCTTTCCTCTTCTTGTGTGGGTGTTGGACAGCGTAAAGGTAGGATGTGTACTGGAGCTCTGGTATGACCATTTTCTGGCAGGTTCTCAAAGTCCTGTTGTCCAAATCTTGTTTGAGGTTGTAACCCAGGATATTTGCAGCCCCTGACTGGAAAGGCAGGAGAGCTTTATTCCTGATGTCATCCTTCCTCACTGCCTCCTGCTCTGAGAGACAAGTCTCCATGAGCTCCTTCTGTCTGCTCTGCAGGTGATCCACCTCCTTTTCCAGCACCTCAAGCCCTATGGTCTCCTCAATTCTTCTCCAGAAGCTTTGGTTGAAGTGCAGATAGAGCTTCCAGTCCAGTGAGCACCATGCTTTTATCTGCTCCTCACTTTCTGGAGTCAACGTCTGGACAGTGTCCTGGCTTCTGGAATTGAGCTTGAAGTAAATCACATCATCCAGATCCCAGCACAAAGTGTGCTTCAAGAGGATCATGGACTCATCAAAGTAGTCTGCTATCAAGATGAGGTGGAAGTTCTGCTCAATCTCCTCCAGGACGGCCTGGGTGTAATTTGTGTCATCCTCTGCGTTGTTATCGTAGCCAAAGTCAAACCACATGATATTCCTGGCATAGATGTTTTCCCTGTAATCTGCTGGGTGGTAATACTTTGTGGGTGATGCCAGGAACTCATTCACATTCTTGGAGCTCCTGAAGGCAGGCACATTGTTCTTGTAGTAGATGTAGGAAGACTCCAGCAGAGGAATGGGGTTCCTCAGGATGGAGAAGTAGAAGGTGTTGGCTGCCATCACCCTCTTTACCTATTTGTGGGAGAAAGAAGAAGTTAGTCCTGTCCCAACCAAGTTTCTCCTCAGGTGTCATGGCTCTTTCTTACCTCCAAGGGGTTAAACCGCAGGTGGTTGCACATGATGTTGTAATTTTGGCCTATGGTTTCAAAACCCTCCACAAAGTGGGCCACGAAAGTCTTTGGGTATCCCAGGTGGAAGAGCTGGGCAGCAGGGAGGGCGACAGTGAGGTTGTACCTCTCTGCGAACCTGAACATGATGTTGAGCACAGTGCTGCTGGCAGTCTTGTGGGTTTTGAGGAACATGACGTTTGTCTTGGCATGGCACGGTGTGGGAAAGATCAGCAGCTCCTCGTGGCTCTTTGAGATTCTGCAGGAAGGTGACAGATGGGGCAAAGAGACTCTCTGGTGCTGCACCCCATCTCGGAGACCTGGCAAAGCCAAACCCAGGTGCTCCTCTGACACCACACCTGCAGCTGGTCCAAAGCTGCATCCAAATCAGCCCCAACCCTCCAGTGTAGATGTTTTTCCTCTCAAGTTTTCCTCCTCTCCAGATTCTCACTTAGCAAAGATTTCAGCTCAATCCCCTTTTCTCACACAGCTGGTTTTGTCCCAAAGAGGCTGTGCTTCAGCTAATTCAATTCCTCCCCCAAACATGGATCCAGGACCTCGTTTTGGGTCTTAGCCCAAGCCTCATGATAAATAAATCAGGTATCAGAGGTAATGTCCCAGCTGCTCCAGGCACAGGAAACTGCAACCTTGCTTCTGCCTCACTTACCTGTAATTCTTATTCTTCACATGGAAGTATCCTGAGAGGCAGGTAAGTCCCAGGCAGAGGCTGAAAATGATGAGATACCTGCCATGCCTGGGAAAAAAGAAGAGTTTCGGTGGACTTTTATCCAATAATCCTTCTCTGAACCACCACACTTCACACCCTGCCCTCAGGAGCTTTAATGACTGTGAGCACAGTTTTATATCTCAGTTTTGGTAGCCACCATTGGACCCCGAGGTATGTCAGCAGCTCTGGCATCAGCAGCAAGACAGTGAGAAATTGCACTTTCACCATTACTCCCCTTATTTCGGCCTTTGGCAAGACACAGTGTGCTTCAGGCAGAGCCTAAGCTCTTCCCACAGCCTCCTGCTCTGCTTGGCTGCCTTCTGTTTTGCTTTTCTTTCGGTTTTCTGGGGCTTTAGAGCTTATTCACTATTCAAACTCCTGGATTATTCACCAGAAAACGAGCCCTTTGTAGGGGTATAAAGACTTCCCTGGTGAGAAACCTGAGCAGCTCCTGTAATCACATCACTCTAGAAGATGGGGATTGGAAAAAACCCACTAAACTGAGGCTCTTTTGCAATACAAATGTGATTTTTCAAGACAGGAAATCAAATAACCCAACAGCAACTGTACTGGATTTATTACACCCCACTTTCAAATGGGGGGGGTGGATAATGATGAGGGAGGAGTCTTTTCCAGCATTAATTACACAACCACAATACATCAAGGTGCACATTGCAGGGGGTTGGAACAGGATGGCCTTTAAGGTTTCTTCCAACTCAAGCCATCCTGTGGTACCATGATCGTCATCACTGCCCTCCAGCTGGGACAGAGAAAGGATCTTCTGAAGGTTTGATGCCTTCCTAAAAGCAATTTTTCACCACCAAGTTTGATCTGACTTCTCTCATCCTAGAAGCTTTTTTAGCTCTGTGTGAATCTCATGTTTGCAGACATGCCCAAAATGAAGCAGGTTGGGCTTTAAACTGTTTTGAGAATAAATAATCCAAATTTACAGCATGGTATGGTCACATTTGTGGCTTCCACTCTCTAAAGGGAGCAAGTAAGCCTTCAAGCCTTCCTCCAAGAGCCCTTCCCAAAGCCAGGGAAGACCCTCAGCCATAGCTGGTACCAACCTCTGACAGGAATTTGCAGCACAGCTTCTGCACGAAGAGTTTCAAGACAGACCTGCAGGCCCAAGATTTCATCTGGATTTCCTAATTTTTTGGCCCCAGGCCTGTTAGGGTGATGGGAGTAGGAATTACCCTGTCCTTGGAGACGAGATGGGAGAAGAAAGGCAGAGAAGCCCAAGGACAGCGAGCAGGCTACACACAGCTCCCACGCCAATCTTCTTGGAAACTGAAGCTGCCATACCTGTGATGGTTTTCCAATATTTTTTTCCTGTCTGCTTGGAGGTCCTTCCTAAGCTGATATCCTCCTGCTGAACCTTTTCTGACGAGTTTAATGGGTGCAGTAACAGTCTATTTATTAATTTAGGTAGTGTCCCCAACATCTGAATGATGTTTTATAGGGCAAACAAATCACATACACCCAGAATCATCCTTAAGGCAGACCCAGATCACAGTATGCTCTAGAAGAACTATCAATCCATTCTACTGCAAGAAGACAAGCTCTGCAGACCTCTGCACCTTATCACCTCAAGGCACCCCACAATATCTTAATAGTTGTTTACTTAAATAAAGGATTGCACAGTGCCATTCTGCCTCCAAATATTCTGACACATTCAGGACACAGAGATCATCTCCAGCCTAACTGAACGCTCCCAGTTGACTCATTGTGCTTGGAAACAAAAGAGCTCTTGAAATGTTTCAGGTTTTTTACTGACAGAAAGCACGTAGGATTGTCACCTAGAGCACACACAGAGTTTTGAACATTGTGTGACTGCTCTCCGAGAAAACAGCACAGGGTCAGTGTGGGATTTGCTACCAGACCTTGCTTCTAGTACTCGTTCCAGAATAAGACATGACAACTGTTTAAAAGTCTGCTGAGAACGATTACATTTCAGGCTCTCTATGCTTCAAATGCATGTCATGGAAATTATGAGAATATCAAGAAGCATTTGGAAAATGCTCTCACACACTTGGTGTGGTATTTGGGGTTGTCCTTTGCAGGACCAGGAGTTGCACTTAACAATCCCTGTGAATCCCTTCCAGCTCAGAATATTCTGATTCTATGCCTGCAAACCTGCACTGGGGTTTCACCCCCACTTGGCCCCCACCACCCTGCCACATCTCCGTGGGAGCCTTAAGCTGTGTTCCCTCAGTGTCACACACCCCCCTTTGTCACAACACTGCAAGTCTCTGACCTGCACAGCGTCATGGAATTGTTTAGGCTACAAAAGACCTCTTAAGAATCTGGTGAAGCAAAGTTCAAGACAGAAAGCCCCAACTCGAATGTGGCGCTGAAGTTACCTGAACGAGCCTGGAAGACCTTTGAGAAGCACTTGGGAGCTGATTGCTACGACACAAAATTCTAAGAAGCCAAAAACCCCATGGATCACTTGGCAGGTCTGGTGCCAGAGGTTCCACTTGCCTTTCCAGTCTGTGCTATGCTATCTCCCTTCTGGGGAAGAACACATGGAAAACTACCTCTCTTAGAGGGGCAGCAATAGATGCTTTGAGGCTTGGGACCCCCTTCTTGTTCCTTTGGCTTAAGCCGAAAATAACAGACATCTGCATCAAACCAACAAGGTCGTTAACAATTAAAAGACCTGGAACACAGGCAAGAAATACTAATGGCAAAACGAATCCCTTCCCTGGAGCAAAATGTAACTAACTCTATAGGTTATTAACAACTTCCAGGGATTGCTTGAACCAGACCTTCCTGCAAAGCAAGTTTTAGTTCAGCACCCCAAGCACTCAGCTCCCTCTGCCCTTACCTTGGAGTGCACCCAGGCCTTTTCATGCTGCTGCGAACTGGGAAATATCTCCTTTGCAAATCGACTCCAGTGCCTGTTTGTCTCCTCTGGCTCTCAGTGACCACGTCTCTATTTCTAGCATCCCTTCACTGCTATAAATGGCTGGGATAGGTGAGGACAAAGGGAGTGGCTAGGTGCTTCCTGGAGTGGGTGGGAGTTAATTAATAAGCCATGAAAAGCGCTGGTACGGCAGGACATCAACACAGCTATTTGTTGCTGCCTCGGGACACAGCGCTGGCAGCAGCTTTGCCGGGAAGGAAAGGTTTAACTGCGGTTCCTTAGAGGTGATCGATCCCTTTCTCTCCTGGCTGCGGGAGGGAGGCGCCGGGGGCTCACAGTGGGATGCGGGCAGGGGGCTAGTGGAGGGCACTGGACCTTTGTCACCCTGCACATCATCACATCGCCACAAGCCATGCTCAGTGCCTGCTGTCCCTTTTATCTGCTTCTTGCTCGGTGAGTAAGGACAGGAATTCCCCACCAGACACATTTGGCAAAGGCAAAATAGGGACAACAGCAAAACAGGAATGGTGTTCGCCTACGGAAAATTCCTCTTAAAACATTTAGATTTCAAACTTTTTGGTAAAAATGCAATTATTGTAGCTGAAGGTTAAGAGCTTAACAGACTTGGTGGTATCCAGGCCTTGGGAGGGAGAAATCTTGCCCCTAAAGGGGCATTATTTTATGCTTTATCTCTGGTGTTAATAATAACTGTTACAATTTGTATTATGCAGGAATTTTAGATTTCACTGAGGCTGCTGTACATCAGCAATCCACAAACTGGGTTTGATGGTTGCAGTTTGCCCTGGGAGACCAGAATCTGTCCTGCAGGTCTGGAGGTGTGTGATATCGAGATGTAGCCAATGCTCTCCTCTTAAGGGCAACACAAAGTGTACCCACACCTCCCAGCCTGGGTTAAGGGGGATTCAGTTGTTACTTTGGTCTTTCATAGCCATGCTGTGTCCCATGCACGTCCTGGTGGTCCCCTTTCCCTCCCCACACACAGTGCCACCTTTCTAACCCTTGTATGCTGTTGGCCCAGCACGCCCCTTCAACAGCCAAATCCTCAGCACTCCAGGATCCTTCACCTACCTTGCTACATTTCCAGAGCACCCAAATACACAGCATTTCTTTTTAAATCACAGCTTCCCCAGAGCAGCCCCAACTCCAGTGCTTACCAAGATGCAGAGATTAGCAAGGTGTAGGGTTGCTTTGCTTGAGTTTCTTGGTAGAACCTGAGTCAATGTGCTCTTTTATGGAGAATTTCTAGGGTTACTCTTGGCATAGCACCAGCTGCTGCTGGCAGGGGGGGCACAATTCAGCGACCTCTTTCTCCTGTTACATTACACACGTCAGCTGTGCCATTTCTCACTCAGGAGCTGGTAGAGCCCACGGATCACAAAAGCCCATTTTTTACACTTTTACAATTGATTCATTGCTCTCTCCTGGGGTGTTGTACACGAATCGTCAGCTTTGGTTACGCCAAAAAAAAAATAAATGGTGCCAGGCACGAACACTTGTCTTCATATGGAGGTGGATTGCTCAGAGACTGAGGCAGGAAAGGGCAGCTAGGTGACACAGGATTAGTGAGCTAGGGTGGGATTCATCACTCCATCCTGCCTCTGCTTCCTGTTGGGGGTCAGGCCCTGGGGCAGGTCAGCCTCTTGCAGCAGGATGGGGAGAATCAGAAGGTGGAATGAAAAAACTCGTGGGTTGTGCTAAGGGCAGTTTAACGTGTAAAGCAAAACCTGCACATGCAAGCAAATCAGAAGGAATTCATTGCCTGCTCCCTGCCGCAGGCAGGTGTTCTGCCATCCCAGGAAAGCTGGGCTCCAGCACGTGTAATGGTGACTTGGAACACCCCCCTTGCTCCTTCCTCCCCCGCTTTTATAGCTGAGCGTGGCCTCCTGCAGTGTGGGAGACCTCTGTGGTCAGTCATGGTCAGCTGTGCCCCCTCCCTGGTGAGGAGCAGAAAAGACCTTGATGTCGTGCAAGCACCACTCGGCAACAACTACAACATTCCTGTGCTTCCACTGCTGATCCAAACACAGATCCAGACCAGCCACTCTGAAGAAAATTAACTCTATCCCAGCCATGAACTGTACAGAGAGAGGCAAAACCAGTAGAGAGAGCCAAGACCTTACTGTGCCAGAAGACCACTGGTTCTAAGTGTGAAGCATCCACAGCATTCTAGTATTTAAGTCTGTCTCAGAAAAAATTAGAATTTTGGATAAGAAATTCCCGTCACAGTGATTCTTTCTAGTATTACACATACATGTACCCACCCTGCCTCTCCCGCCTATAAACAACAGTGCACCACTGTGTGAAAGTATCACTGAGAACACAGAAGGAAGTTCTAGGAAAGATATTAGAAAATAACCCTACACTAACTCCTCCCTTGTATTCCCTCAGGGAACTGCTCTATTGTTTAGTGAAACAGCAAAACTTACATGGAGCTTTAGGATCTTCACGTGTAAGGAAGATGGTTAAATGGAGCTGTGCCAGAACTTCCCCAGCCACAGCACAGGGTTGTGTGTCTCCCTCCCAAGCACCCTCTCCGTACACAGCTGAAAAAGAGAATTATGGAAAGTTCCACTTCCCAAAAAGAGCCTTTCATATGGAAAGTCTGCATTTTACACAGTGATGGTCAGTAGTTTAGGGGAAAAAAAAGAAAGAATGGTGTAGGAAAAGGGCAGAAAATATAAACAGTCTAATCTGGAAAGAACTAGCTGCACCAGCCTATCCTGGCAGAAAGCAAATCCTGCATATTTCTTTGCCAATGACATCATGCACTTGCCATATTTTTTCATCACCCCACACCGAAGCAGCACAAGCTGTCTTCTCTTTTCACAGAGCCATAGAACTCCAGAACCATTTCGGTTGGAAGAGACCTCCAAGACCATTGAGTTCAGCCTCTGACCAATCCCCACCTTGTAACCAGCCCAGAGCACTGAGTGCCATGTCCAGGTATTCCTTGGACACCTCCAGCTGTGAGGACTCTACCACCTCCCTGGGAAGCTCTTTCCAATGCCTGACCACCATTTCCATGACAAAATTCTTCCTCTTTGAAAATGATGGCATTGTTCAACTTTGCTTCACCCTAGAAGAGGACAATCAGCTCCTCTCTGACTTATCCTGAGGGACGAAGGGAGAGGTGGGGAGTAGGCCATAGCTGAGAAAAGTTGAACGGACATGGAACATATGGAGGTATTTCTGTCACAAGCATCCATGTGGCCAAGCTGAGAGAGGTGTGATCTTAGAACTGTGTTGAGAAGGGCATTGCAACACGTTGCTGAGCACAAGGCAGCATCCTTAGTGCCATCTGACAGCGTGCAGCCTTGTAGAGATCGTGTTCTGCCTTAAAACAGAAGAAAACACTCTTTAGGATGGTTTTTCTTTGAAGAACAAGGCTCTGGATGGAACATTTATTTCACTGCTCTGTGGAAGAGTCAACATCACCAAAAAGCAGGTAGTGAAGATGGCTACTGCATAAGACACCACCTTTCCTACTCTTATGGCATCCAGTAAGGTTTCCCAAACCAGTACACCTGAGTAAAATCCATCAACTGGCACCCTCTGAGCACAGCCTGAGCCAGCTTATTACCTGTCCCACAGCCCACTCAGGCAGTCCAGGAGAATCACAGAACCACGGGATGGTTTTGGGCTGGAAGAGGTCATTTTATTCCAACCCCCCTGCCTGCTTCCATTAGGCCAGGCTGCTCAAATCCCTATCTAGCCTGGAGAAGATTGTAGGAAAGCCTTGTCAAAGGCTCTGCTGACATCCACTGCTCTGCCCATGTTGACAGGAAACATCCATTTGTTGTAAAAGGCTGTCAGGTTAGTGACACCATTTATCTTTGGCAAATCCCCTGGCTCTTTCTTATCACCACCTGCTGTATTTGGATACAAGAGAGCCTGGGTTAAGAGTGACACATCAGTAAATACGGATATGACTCGCAAACACCAAGTAAGCCAAAAGATGAGTGACTCACTGTCCTCTGTAGCAGAAGGGTGACAATGTGGTTTTGTAGAACCATGAGTTACAAAACAGACTGTAGCACATAAAACCAAACCCCAAAACCAATAAAACTCTCCATGTTAGAACAGAACAGTTCAGCTGGAAGGAACTTAGGACAATAATCTGGTCCAACTACCTGACCCGTTCAGGGCTGCCCTGAAGTTACACCATTGCTCAAATGTCTCTTAAACACTGACAGTCTGGGGCATCATCACCTCTCCAGGAAGCCTGGTGCAGTATTTGATTATATGCTCTATAAAGAAACCCTTCCTAATGTCCATCCTGAACCTCCTCTGGCCCTGCTTTGAGATCAGCATTCCCATGAGATCAGCTCTTCCCTCTCCATGCCCCCTCCTCAGGGAGCTGCAGGGGGATAAGGTTGTCCCTCAGCCTCCTCTCCAAACCAGACAAACCCAAGTCCTCAGCTTCCTCCCAGCTCACACCTCCCAGCCCCAGCCCCAGCGTGGTTCTCCTCTTCTGGACACACTCCAGCACCTTCCCATCATCTCCAACGCTGGAGCCCTCTGGGTGAGGCTGCCCCAGTGCTGAGCACAGCCAGACCTTCCCCTCTCCTGGCCCGCTGGCCACGCTGTGTTGGGTGGCCCCAGGATGCCATTTGCCCTCCTGGCAATGGCTCCTACTGAGCTGCTGCCAGCCAGCCCCTGGATCCTTCCAGCAGGGCTGTTCCCCAGCCACTCCTCTCCCAGCTTACACTCGTGCTCAGCGTTGATTCAGCCTTGGTGCAGAATCAAGCACTTGGATTTAGTGATTCTGTGCCACTGGTGCTGCCCAGTGGTGAATCTGTACAGATCCCTCTCTTGGCCTGTTGTCCCTCCAGAGACTCCACAGCACTCCCAGGGTAGAGTCACACAGTGGTTTGGGTTGGAAGGGACCTTAAAGCCCATCTCGTTCTACTTCTCTGCTATGGACAGGGACACCTTCCACTAGACCAGATTGCTCCAAGCCCCATCCTTTTGGATTATCACTCTGGATAATCCCAGATATTATCCAGCCAGGTTGGGAGGGATAATTTTACACTTCTCTGTGAGAGCAAATCATGATTTGCTGTGAAGAACAGACTGGAAGCCAAAGAAGTGGGAAATACTGGCATGCCTAGAGCCTGCCCATGGCAGGCAGGAGGGCTGGGATCCCCTCCTCACTCTGGCTGCTGGTATTTCTCCTCCAGCTGATAAAATCCAGAAGCTGGGTCTCCAGCACCCTCTCTTCTCTGGCCAGTCTTTTCAGCACTGCAAACCTGTACATGGGACAACACTGATGCTTATTTGGGACAGCCTGGAGGTGGCATCACTTAAGAGGCCATAACCAGATGCTGTTGTGGGCTTTGGGATAAGTGTATTAGATAAAAAAAGTGAGGAAGAGCAACACTTTCGCTTGGAAGACTTGCATCCACAGGTTCTCCTGTCTCTGATGCTTTACTTGCCCAGCCCAAGTGAGAAAATGCCTCCTTTGGCTGCTGTCACTGATAAATCAGAGCAAACCCAAGGGGAGAGAGAGTTGGAATACTCATACACACATAGCATCTCTGTGTTTGGTTTCAATATTCAGACTAAGCAGGAAACCCAGCAGTATGCTCTTCACCAAGAGCATGAACCCCTGAAAAGGCAACCACATTCCTTTACTTGTTCCATCCCACTAACAAAATCAAACACAGAGCACTCCATGTGCTTGCTGATCCAGTGTGTTTATGGCTCAAGTGCAGGTATGGAGCTGGAGCTGCACAGCTCTGCTGGATCCTCAGCCCATGCTCCCCTCAAGGAGCCGAGGGCAGCGTCTTGTAGGGGTTGAGGATCCCTTTGGGGTCCAGCATGGCTTTGAACTGCTTCATGAGCACCACTGCCTCGTGGGGTTTGCTGTACTGAATGAACTGCTTCTTCTTGAAGCCCAGCCCGTGCTCTGCACTGATGCTCCCATTGCACCTTGCAGTCCACTCGTACACAAAGGGCTCGATGGCATCCAGCAGGGAATGGCTATAGGAGTCCGCCGTGACATTCAAGTGCAAGTTCCCATCTCCTGGAAGAAAACATTGCACAGATGGGTCTGGGAGAAAAACCTGGTGGCCCTGCAATGGATACTCATTCCTGGCTCCACCACGTTCTCAAACAACAGGGCCTTTGTTGTCTGCAAACTGTGCAAAAAGGACAAGCTCACTGTCCCACAAACATCAGCCTCTCCGTGCACAAATAATTCAAATAGGATCTTTGCTTTTCCATGTTCCCAGTGCAATATTTGAGGAAGGGTTCTGAGTTAAGCTACTTTCAAACTCCGACTTTTGTGATTTTAAAATTCCCACTGTGCTGCATTAATGATTGTGCCACCACTGTGATGCAATGACAAAGACTTCCCCAATGGCATTTCATAATGATCGTTAGATTCTAACATGGCCCTTCATCACTTTTTCTCTCCCTATTATGTTTGTGCAATGCTCCAAATGCGCTTTGGCACCATGTCAACAGAAACAAAGAAAGCAGAACAATTTCTCCTTTTGCCACTGTGTGTGACATTATTTGATTAGGCACAAAGTTGCTGGGTACTCCAAAAGACAAAACACACAAAGATATATACAATTTACTCATCCTCCTTGGTCGGGAACCTCTTCCTGCATCCTAGTAAACTCTCACAGCACACAGTTTAGTCCTCAAACAGCTACCAACAGGGAGCCTTTGTTATGCAACGTGTCTTTCAAATGATCCCTAATCAAGTGTGCTGGTGATGTTTTTTGTAACAGAACAACTCTGCTAAATGACCAATTTACCTGCTTGAAAAATCAGATTGGTTTCCCAGCATGCTGACAAATCTATCAGCCTTTCTTTGCATTTATCATTATCACACTCTGCTGGAGAGTTAATGGCTCACAAAAACTGATTTCCAGTAGGATTAATCACTTTGGACAAGAAAGTGGTTATCTGCCAAACGTGTCTAAGTACATCAACCAAATTGATGGTCCAATTGAACAAATTACATATTTAAATAGAAAGTACACAGCAAGAAGACAGAGATGACGAGTTCTGTGGCTCATGAACTGCCATCGATATATGGGAAACAGTCTGAAAGCAGTGAAATTCAAACACAAAGATCCTGATACACCCTCCTCTTCCACAGCCCTCAATTTAAGCCTCTCACCAGCAGCACAGAAGGGCCAGCACCTCCTTTCCCGGCACCCTCACTTACCCAAGTGGCCATAGCCCACCACATTTTTGGCACTGTGGCCCAGGCGAGCCCTCATATCAGTGACGAGGTCATAGAGCTTTGCCACGGGCAGGGAGATGTCGTACTTGTACACGTAACCCTCGTGAGTGAGGGCCTCGGTGATTCTCTCCCGCAGGCTCCACAGCATCTGAGGAACCAAGGATCACACAAATCCAAATAAATCAAGTACTCTTGGGTTCCATGCACACACCAAACATGAGTCTGAACACTTCCCTATATAAAATACAAATGTCAAAAAGATTTGTGGAAGGGGAAGCATTGACTTGCCTTTATTTTCTTATCGTCCGTTGCCACAGTTCCATCCGTGACTAAACCAGAAGCCATGGCCTGTTCTAGGAAATTGTTTAATTTTTCTTCATCGTGAGTTGAGTTGGAGCCCGAAGTTTCAATTAAAACATAAAAAGGGCTGTCTGAGAATGAGGGAGAACAAAGTAAGTAGAGGTCCTGGGATAAACAGGTTTTGGAGCTTTTCCCACATGTTGTGTGCCCAGACTCTGGTGCCAGAGAGGGCAGTGTTATCTGTAGGACACTTCAATGACATGCTAGATCTTTTTTTAAGCAATCACTTTCCAGAAAGCCAGCAGTTTTGTGAGGAAAAATACAAGTAAAAAGTCTCATCTTTAAAGATAAAAGGTGTTTGGAATGGATATACTAGATACAAAAATTATGAGGGGTCACACAATCACCACACAATCACCAACCTTTTAAAATCAGTGAGTCAACTTTTTAAAATGAGTCAGTTTTTAGAAGTATTTAAAAGTAGTATAAAAATCCCCAAGCAGTACAGTGCCCCTTTCTACAGTGTGAATATCACTGGTACCTGCCACTGGGCTGGACAGCTTGAGATGTCTCTCAACCAATTCCATACACTTCTCATCCATGAACTCGTAGGCAGACAGGATCTCACCCAGCATGGCTCTGCAGGTTGTGAATGTTTCCAGAACCTTGGCAAAACTCCGACACCCTTCAGACAGAACAGAGAGGAATCAGGAGCAGACACCACCCCAAACCCTTTGGAGGTTTCTGAGAAGTAAAGAAACTCTCAGTGAAGGCTCCACACAAACAACTCTGGACCTGCTGAGGGACCCAGATGCAGTTTTTAAGCAGCTGTGCCTGGCCACACACTCTGCTGATCCAGAGCCTGACCTGCAGATGTGATTTCTCAGCCTTGCCTCATCACCTTGTCACTGACCTGACTCCTGCATGGTGGCTGCCTCTGCCTACTGTCACAGTCTGGCCCTGCTCATCTCTTGAGCCTGTCAGACCAGGCCCTCCCTCACCAGTGAGGGAACTGTCCTGCCTGCCTCCTCACCCTGCTAAGCTCCTGGCTCCACTTTCCTTACAGAACAACCTGCCCCTGCAGGTATTTGAACAGATATTAAATATCCTCACAGATATTTTAGCACAAAGCCCTACACTATTTCCCAGAAACCAGCTGATGCTGCTCAGCAGGCTGAGCAGTGCTTTCTCCTGTCTATTCCTATTCCCAGCCTCTGAATTCAGGTGTGAAATCATTAACATCAGCTTCTACCTAGGAATGCCACATTGACAGCCTTAGGCTTCTGAGGACAGAGTATGGAGACAGCAGTGATAACTCCCAAGGTCCCCTCAGATCCGATGAAGAGCTGCTTCAGGTCATAGCCCGTGTTATCTTTGCGCAGAGAGGTCAGACAGTCCAGAGCTGAGCCATCAGCCAGCACCTGTGGGAACACAGCAGCCCAGTCACAGCTCCTGGGTGGCAATCTGCTGCCATGAACCTGCCTATGACCAAGCTGATGGGAAGTGTCACTAACCTTGAGCATGGGGACACAGCTGCAGCCCATTCCCACACTGCTCCTCCATTCCCAGTTCTTGCCCCTCTCCATATCCTACCTGAATAGGACAGAGTAGATATTTCCCTCCTACTTCTCTCCTTCCATCAGGACAAGTAATAACAGAAGATCCAGTTTGCTCTGCTTTTCTTACTAATGGTGGAAAACACCAGCTATTCTCTGCAGCCCTAGCTCCTATCCAGCAGAAATAAGGAAAGCTACTTGAAACAGTAAACAGTTAAGCAGAATGAAGTAAATTCTGTGCCACTTGAGCCTTAAAATAAGGCTGAGTATCTCCAAGACAGGTTATTAAAGGCTATTTTGACATTAGTAGCAAACTGACCTGAGACAAATGCTGTCCTTTCTAAGCCTACACAGTAAAACCAAACCATGCTTTTGTTCCCTGACCAAATTTTGTCCCCAGCCCTGAAAACTTGTAGAACTCCTAATCCAGCCTTTACATCTCAAGGCACTGGCCTGTAGGACAGGAGCAGCTGAGGAACAGCAGAGACTCTAGGACACAGCCAGTAGCCAAATGAACCTAAAGCAGACAGCTCTGTTATGGGGTGGGCTTTATATCTTAAGACGATATTTAAAGTACAGTCCAACACAAACCAGTTTGTGCTGATTTATTAAAATCCGAGTGAGCACCCACTAGAAGAGAGTAATGCAAGATGGATTTATCAGTGTTCCAGAGACCCACTGCTCAGAGGAACCAACTCCATGGAGATAGCCTGGGATCCCCCAACCTCTCCCTACCTTCTATTCACTTGGCTGGATTAGAAATCCCCTAACACCACATCTCTCAGCAAGCACTGGTAGCCAGGAAGCTGGAAACTGCAGCAGCAATAACATGCTACATACACGGATGAACACATGTGCTGACCCATCTGAAAACGGCCCAACAAAGAAAAGATAAGAGTGGAAGCCTGGAGAGGAACTTGGCTGTGTGCTGCACAGTTAGAAGAGCAGGAAGCAGTAAAGAGCAGAGGATTAATCAGAGAAGGGAACTGCCAGGTACTCGCCTTACCACTTCCAGGCCCAGCACCGTCCCTCGCAGGGAGCCGTATCTCAAGAGCCGCAAGCCCCCGGCATTGGTGGCCACGTTCCCCCCGATGTGACAGCTGCCTTTGGCTCCCAGGTCCAGCGGCATGATAAACCCCTGCTCCTCCAAGTACTCATTGAGCCTCTCCAACACACAGCCCGCCTGGCACACGAGGATTCCTGCAACACAAACACCCTGCTACAGGCTGGTGGCTGAGAAGGTGCCTCCTCAAGAAGGAGGAGCAGTATGAGCAGATGCAGTCACCTTTTCCTTTAAAAGTTCCTGGCATTCAGCTTAAAGGTCTGTGCAAGCTCCAGGGAACTGCCCCCTCCTCAAGCCTCAAGCAGTTTTGCTATTGCCTCAGTATCTTGTCACCCACAACTCTGGACTGGTAAAACATAATCCCATTAAGTGTGTCTCTGCCTGCTGTTCTCCCTCTCTGAATAGAGATATTCACACCAGCCTGACCCACCCCCCAAATCCAAACAAACCTCCTTATGATGCAGCTGGGCTGAACCCTGCTGATCCTGCTGCTATCTGTTCCCAGGAAAATGCCTGTTTTGTGGTCTGGGGCTCATTTCTGTGCTTCACATCCCTGCAATATTTACCAGACACCTTGTCAAAGCTGATGATCTGGTTCATGAGAGCAGTGGAGAGAATGATCTCGTCAAAGACAGGAACGCTGCCCCCAACAAGGCCCGTGTTCCCCCCCTGAGGGTTCACTGCCAGGTTCTTCTCATGGCAGTACCTGGAAGGAAAAAGATTTCTGAATGTTTATGCATTTAAAAGCCATAATCAGTGTGTCAGAGAAGTTTCACTTCTACATGAATGTCAACTGTTGTGACAGTGGTCCTTAAAACTAAGCAGCATTTCAATGAAAGATTAAATTGATGGAAGGAGACAGTTTCAAAGACAAAACGAGAAAGTGCAACTCCTGCCTGAACTCAGCCCAGTGCTGAGCAAAGAACCAACACTTGGGGTTAGCCCTGTGTGTATCTACACATCTGGCACACAACATCTGCCTGGAAAGCATTGCTTATGTTTCTACAGAAGCTGTTTCTGCAGCAGTTTGTGTTAACAGCTCAGGCTCCTCAGTGGGCTCTGACAGCCAGCCTCTGGCAGCGGTTTCAGACATGACTGCCCTCCTTCTCCCAAGAAATTACTGCCCTGTAGGCAACAAAATGTGCACCTAAAATGGGCACCTGTGCCTCAGCTGCTGCCAAGCACCACCTGCCACATGCTCTCTGAGCTGATAGCAGCTCCTGCACAAGGGATGGATGGCACAGAGCCCCAGAGCACCAGAGCTCCTTCAGAAACCCAGCCTGCCTTTCCTGTGCTCTGCATCCCTGTTTTAACAGAGCCAGCACGTTCCTGCAGCTTTCAGCTCCTCAGCCAAACAGTGATCTGGCACAGCACTGCCCAACCAGAGCTGTGCTCACACCTGTGTGGATAAAACAGATCCTCAAACTGCCCAGTTCTGCCCTAACCTTCTTTACCTTTTCTAATAGACCCTCCCAAATCTTTCACAAAATTTCTCTGTTCTGAGCACCTGTACAATACTTAATTTTAGCCATTTATCAGAACAGAAAAGTCATGAAGAAAACTGCCTCAGCAACTGTGATGCTTAAGGAATTGGTGTATGAACACCTACAAGTTGCTGGATCATCCCTGACTCAACCCAAGTCTCCTCAGCACCAAGCCCAGCAGAAAAGGTGACCATTACCTGAGAACCTGAGACACCTCTGCTGTCGTCTGTGGCTTCAACACCAGCTGGCTGCAGCCTGCAATGAAAGCAAGGGACTCTCAAGGCAAGCTGTGGCTCTGTAGAGGTCAGAAAGAAACAGGTGGGAAAGCATGAGGTGGGAAATAACAATGCTCCCTCCACTGTTGGGCATTTGAACCACTTTGACAACAAACATTTCAACAGCAGCCTTTCCCTTTAACTTTGCATGTATAGGTAGACTTGGCTGCCACGGGGGGCAATGGGAAACGGTTTAAATTTTCGTGAAATCTTTGAAGAAGCAACAGAGAATTCACAATGCTTGATTTAGAATCACAGGATGATTTGGGTTGGGAGTGACTTAAAAGTTCATCTCATGCCGTGGGCAGGGACACCTCCCACTATCCCAGGGTGCTCCAAGCCCTGTCCAAACTGATCTTGGGACACTTCCAGGGCAGCCACAGCTTCTCTGGACAACCTGTGCTAGGGCCTCACCTCCCTCACAAGGTAGAATTTCTTCTCAATATTCCATCTAACCCTGCCCTCTGGCAGTGGGAAACCATTCCCCCTTGTTCTGCCACTCCAGGCTCATATAAAAAGTCTCTCTCTCTCCTTTTTATAAACTCCTTTGAGGTGCTGGAAGGCTGCAATGAAGTGTCCCAAAAGCTTTCATATTCTTTTCTGGGGTTCAACCAAAACTATTAGCTGAATCAATTTGTCTCAAGAAAAAAATTAATTACGTTAGAGGCTTTAGAATTTTTTTTTTTATGAAAGCCTATAAGTTTACCAGGTATCGGGTAATTCTTAAAGGAATAATATTGGTGAGAAAAACTCATTTTGGACGGGCAGGCATTCATCTGATGTCCGGAGACCAGAGAGAATGGCTGGAGCTGTGTCAGGAAAGGGTTAGGGTGGATATCACGATTGTTCCTGCAGAGGGCACCAAGAGGCTCCCCAGGGAATGGGCACAGCCCCGAGGCTGCAGAGCTCCAGGGCCACTTGGATAACGCTGTAAGGCACAGGGCGGGATTGCTGTGCAGGGCCAGGAGTTGGACAAGATAATTCTTAACTCTATGGTCTGCACAGATGCGATCCGCCATAAAGATTTCATTTGGGAAACTCATGAAATAGAGGCCGGAAGGAGGCTTCACCGAGCAACTCGCTTACCTCGCACCGACTTCAGCCAGTCCACATTAAATGGCTTCACCTCCTCCTGGCCGGTGACGACCCTGCCGGGCATGAGGCGCTCGAAGAAAGCCACATCTCCATCCGCCAGCCGGCCGAAGGGCAGCCTCCTCACCGCGTACCGCTCGCAGGTCGGCACCACCTCCCGGGAACCGGCACAGCCCCTACCCCGGGGAACTCCGGGGAGCTCCCGGCTCCTGCGGCAACCCCTCAGCCAGTCGGCCCCGCGGCGCCACACGAGTGTGGAAGCCATGAAAAAACCGCGCGGCCTTGCCGCTTGCCGTGAGGAGAAACTCTTCCGCTGCTCCCGCCGCGCTTCACCCACGAACCCTTCGCAGTGTTTTACCGAAATTCGAGATTATTCCCGGTAAAACGGGAGATAAACCCGCTCCGCGGCCTGGAAGCGTCGGGGACGCGCAGCGCGCCTCACGCCAAGCCGCCAGGGGGCGCTGTCGCCCGCCCGCGCTGAGCGCGAAGGCGCTCAGCGCGGGCGGGCGACAGCGCCCCCTGGCGGCCGGCGGTTGCAACAGCACACCCTCACACGTGGATTCCCAAAAATACTTTATTTATAATATAATCCAACATCTCCAAGATCCAAAAATACAGATATACATTTTTTTTTTGTTTGTTTAAACTTTACATTCCTCAGTTTTTTTTTTTTTTTTTTTTTCTCTCGTTTCGGGAATTGGGTGAAAGTCGGTTTCGGACCTCCAGTTTGGATGAGCTGCAGTAAAAATAAAGCTGGGCCCCCCCCGGTGGGGTTTTTTTTTTTTTTTTTGGGCAATGTTCAGTGGGGTATTCCATAAGGGATCACCCTTCTCCAGGAAATATTTAACACTGTACATTCAAAAGTCAGAAGATTTAAATCTTTTAGTAAGCAAAAATGAAGGCTGCTGGTATTTCTATCTACAAGGAGTTGTAAAAAATCTCTACAACCAGGTGTAAAGAGGGCAGGAGATGTTCCTGAGCCCATCCAAACCCTGAACTGGCATGTTCCCAGTAGGAGAGTTTATTGCTGGTATCAGATCTCAGATGCTTTACACATCACAGAGGTTGTAAAGAAGAGGAGAATCTTGTACCTCACGTTATTCATCATTCCTAGTAAATTATTCTTCCTTTTGAGGGCTCTACCTTCCAGAGCTTGTTTTCCTTTTTGCTTTGCTGGTTCAAGTGGAAAATGCTCTTTTGGAGCCCCAAAAGTACTTCTAAAAATGTGGTTTTTTATTCTACCTGGTCAGAATTTTGGAGCTGAGGGAAGCCAGCTCCACATTGGCTCACCCTGAGCTGCTCTCTTCCCTCATGGCATGTTTCCAGCATGAACAAAACTCCAGAGTGGAGTTTTGAGATTGTTTCAAATCAAACGGCAATACCAGTACTAACAAAGCCTTAGGAAAAGCAGGAAGAAAAGTCGTCTACAATACCATTGGGTGAAAGAGGAAAACAAAACCTGGAGCAGCATCAACACAGGACACAGCAATGCTCCAACTCAATCCAGTGCAGTGGGGAAGGAGGAGCAGCTCTCACCCTCTGGGGACTGGATTACAGGCTGGCTCATGAGCTATCACGAATTTGCTCTCATGAAGAGGCAGGAACAAGAAGAGGGCTCGCTGTACTCCAGCTTTGTGTGACTGTGCTATTCCTCCTCCCTCCATCCAGCACTCTGGCTTCAATTTCCCTGCCTGCTTTCCATGTGCTGTTCTGTGGCAGCAATGACAAATGTGCATCACAAATGTGCATTTTCAGGCACAGAACTATAGGAACTTCCTCTCTCTAATGCAATGTAGTAAAGACACCTGCAACATCACACTGGAAATGACAGGACCCTGAAGACAGGGATATTTTCCTACCATAAATCAGTGTTCACAGAAAAGCTGCCTCACAATTGAGAGGTTTTTTCTACATCAGCAGCAGGCACAAAGCCCCACAGAGAGAAGGAGAGGTGGCAGGAGCTGTGTTCTACTTTCCTTCATTGCAAAACATGAGTAAGAGGCTCAGTGTAACAGGAAAAGCCTTCTTTCTTTAGAAAACAGGCGCCAAAATCTGAGTAGGAGTGTTTTTAATCTCCTGTGCTGTTTATTCAGCAGAAGGAAAGTTTATCTGGGAGTTTCTTTATGCCTTTCCAGCAGTCTGTACCAAGAGCTCCTGCACACTGGTAGGGAAAGCAGCACACAGCCCTGCACACAGCTGCCACCAGCACCCACTAGGGAGCAGAGCCAGCAAAGCTCGAGTTTGGGGCTTTTTATTCCCCTTCCACCAGTAGGAAGGAAACCTGCAACACCTTTCCCCACTACATCTTCCACTGAAGGCAGGTAAGCCTCGTGATGCAGGAGAGAGACATGAAGACAAGACTTTGCTCTTCTGTCAACTTCTGCATCCACTGTCTCTCAGAGGAAGGAAAAAACAGAGATCTTTGCTTTCCAACTCCTGATTTCCTCTCCCCCTTCTGCTGCAGCCACTGACGCTGTGCTAATGCAGGGATTCACATTCACCATCTGAAAGGCAGCTAGACAAGTCCAGAACATGCAAACGTGGCATATCAAAAAAAGACAAGAAGTTTGTTACAACATTCCTGAATGGCCTTCCTCAACAGCAGAGCCACAAACATGGGAACAAACAGTGTCCTCATGGAGCCTTTTCCTAAAACCTGATTTACCCATGTGTCACACGGGTAATCACAGCTAACAATTCAGGCCTTCATCTTATTTTGTGAATACATCTGACCTTGTCTCTCTCCAAGAATACTGTAGGTTTCATCTTCACAGTGATGTACTTAAAGAATCTTCAGGGAAATGGAAACAGCCAGAAAAGGCAACACCCTCCCTCAGTATTATTGTGCAAGACTAACATAAATAAAATCTCCGTGGCAAAGGGATTTGGGACTCCCTCCCAAAGTCACTGTCTTAGGAAAGAACAGGAATTTCAACTGGCCACTGGATAATTAAATATCATACCGGAAAAAGATGGAGGATAGATTAACAAAAAATAATCGAAGGTAATATTGCAACATGAATGAAGGAATATATTAAATTCTTCTTGCCTCGGCAGTGTATCCCCCTCTACTCCTTACTTCTTTTTCTTTCTTTCCTGAACACAACGAGGACAAAACCTGTAGGAAAAAAGAGGCAGTAATTAGCTGCTGAAATTAACAGAACAGAGCCTGAGAACTGTTTTTAATATCTGTGCACAAGTAAGCCTGTTTCTGACAAGCAATTTGGTGATTTGATTAGAACATTCCATTAGATAAAAATAACAAGCCCACGACCCTTTCCAAGATAGGCACACAGTAAAACCCTGAGAAGTCTCCAAAATTTGCCTCCAGAAGTGAAATGAAGAGGTACCTGTCTCTGTTCTAAGCACAGCCACAACTAAAGACAACAGAGCAAACCACAGATGTAACACGTCCATGTTTGCACAAGGCTCAGGTCAAAACTTGCTCTGTTCATCAGGCAGTTTTGCTCCCACCAGTACCTAAGACTTCTGTGGAAATGGATTTTAACAAGAAGGTTCATCTTGCATCTTCTACCCTCAATCCCCAATCGCACACAAGATGCAAACCTCTGATGAGAAGAGCAAAGCTCCTCTGTCAGGGTCACAACAGGGTTTTAATTCTTGTTGAGGCAAACTGATAAAAGTCCCAAAGCTGAATGTTGTCACACTCACCATTTCCCTTTTGGTTTGGTGGTCAGGTCCACACATGCAAAGTGGAACCACTCGATTGGGCACTGCAAAAGAGAAAGGAAAAATCCACAGGGGAGATTCTTAGTGGTTCACAAACATTCCCATCATTTGCTATGAGCTAACTGAGCAAGGACCCTCTCCTTGGATTGTACAGGGTTGGGAGACAACAAACATCTAAAAATCAATCATCTCTCAAGTGCTTACATCTGGGTTGTCACAGCCAATCATCTCTCCATAGGACACCTGGTGACACAGGCAGTATGTGGGCTCGTTGGGATCCACTGGCATGTCCAGGACATCCGAGGGATGCACTGACAGGATGGTATCAGCAAACTCAGACCTGTGAGCAAGGACAGAGTCAGGACAAAACACTTCTCAACTGCAGACAACACTGTCGTGCAAGGGCATGGCTTCCCAGTGTCAGAGGCAGGGTTAGATGGGATACTGGGAACAAATTCTTCCCTGTGAGGGTAGGGAGGCCCTGGCACAGCAGCCTGGAGAAGCTGTGGCTGCCCCATCCCTGAAGTGTTCAAGGCCAGACTTGGAACAACCCAGGCTAGTGGAAGGTGTCCCTGCCCATTGCAGGGACTGGAATGGGACGGTCTCCAAGGTCCCTCCAAACCCAAACCATTCTGGGATTGGATGTTTCCAAGATCTAAATCCTATTGTTTTACAGTATCTTCCCTAAACCACATTGACCCTGTTTTAGAATTTGTATTACATTACCACAATCCAGTAATTAAAATCATAAGGTAGGTTGGATCAAACACGGTATGACTAGAAAGAATTAGGAGAGGGATTTGTCGAGATCATGAGTAAAGTAACAAAATTATCATACAGATCACTTCTGGTTGTGGGTAGAATAACCTGTTTAGGGTTTTTCCCCAACCTATTTCAATAAACATTTTTTCTCATTGTCAGGCATGAGTGAAAACTCTTACCCTGACAAGGATGTGTTGACATGCCAGTAGCAGTCCATACAAACTACTTTTAATTTCCTGCCCTTCCATTTAGCCAACTGAAAATATCAGAATAAACTGAGCCTTTAATATAAATCCCATCTCAGAGAGGGGACATGCTTTCCTCCTTGGCTGTCAAAACCACATCAGATTTTTCAAGGCTACTTAGGACACAGTCCTTTGAAAACAACCCCCCAAAATTCTCCAAGATTTCTAGAACACCAGCATAACATCAGTTTCTGTCCTGACAAACAAGTGTTTCTTTCACCATCAAGACCACAAGCAACTGTTAAAAATAGCTCTGTGACAAAAATCAAAGCTATTTTCTCCCAGCTTGCCAAGCAGCAACAGGGAGCTTGATCTTGTCCTTCCAGTCAGTGTTCCAAGCATGCTGAGCTTCCACATGCCAGCCAAGGAGTTAATTAACAATGCTGGCCTGTCCTAAGCAGGACATTAATGAAATGGAGTAAAACCAGAACACTCTTAACACTGCTTGCCATCCGGACATGAGTCATAAATAGGGTAATATGAGCTTGTGGAAAATTCATGAAGTGTCAAGCCCAAGGCCCTGGAGTTGTGCCTGCCTCTGCCTTACCCTCCTCCTTTGAGCTTCTTTTTCTTTGGTGTATCTTCTTCAGAAGTTCTCCTGCCTCGACCACGAGAGCTTCTTTTGTCTTTCTGACTTCGTCCCTCTAGAAAGGAAAAACAACTCCATCATTTCAGCCTGAGTGGCAGAAACATCCCCAGCTGTTGTTCTTTTAATGCAGTTATTGTCTTGAAATCCCTATTTCATATGTAATTGAGTAATCCTTATTGTATATGTAATTTAATATGCTGACTGAAATGCATTTTTAAGCCACAAATACACCAAATTGGTAACAACTGAGCACCAAACTCTTTGTGTTTGCAGTTTTGGCAATAAAACACTGCAGTGTATCAGCACAGGTCATAAACAGTATTACACTTGATTAGACATGCAATCTCAGTATATTTTTACACACAGTTAATAGATTACTCAATAACTAAGCTAATTTATTTCCACCTCCTTGCTCCTATCCCTTATTTCATTGTTCAAAGGAATAACACTGTGCTGTGCTGCTGCATCCACATTCAAATGTCACTATAATCACACAATATTTCAGTATACACCACAGAAACTGGTATCTTCTTTAAATTCCTAATTTTTCTCAAAACTAAGACTGTTACGCCAGTGCAGTTTTGGCACAGCACCTTCATTAGAACCAGTAACAACCTCAGGATGATCCTAGCACCACATTTCTCTTCATCTCTTGCCCACTGTAAACATGTTGAAGAGCATTAAAAAACAAGAAGAGAGCGGCACACTTCTTTCCTTCCTCCAGAGATATTTTACACCTCAGCCTTCCTGGTTTGATACTCTAAGTGCTGGAAAAGGCTCTCAGTTGTTTAAAATGTACTCACTTTTCAGGCTTCGGGATCCAGGGGTTTCAAAGTCGCTGCCTTCCAGTTTATCTTTGAGATCAGCTTCAAACCGCGCCAAGTCTGCATCCAGCCGGCGGATGTGCTTATCCACCTGCACCAAGAGGAAACCACAAACTGAATTACAAAGAAACACACACACAAAAAAAAAAAGAGCCCCAAACGAAAACAGGAAGGGCTAAAACTTGGCTGTTATTGGCATGAGCAGAGCGTGGTACTGCGGAGCAAGGCACTGAAGGGGTACAGGCTGGGGAAAGGGAAATGGCGCACACACACACAAAGGGAATGAGGGGGGAAAAGCACAAGGAAGGAAAAGGGAGGCAACATAAAGGGGAGTCAAAGCAACTCAGACTAATGATTTTCAGACCAGAACAAGATGAGAGATACTAAAAATAACTGGTTTGTCCCTGCAATTTTCAAAATTCAAAGATAGTCCTCCAAATGTGTGGAGTAGAGCAGCTAGGATTTTTCCCCTGGTACTCCACTGTCATGTGAATCAAAAACGTTTAACAATAAACACAGACAGAGGCTGACTATCCTCAGTATCAAGTCAACACACATTAATTAAAGTACCTTCTACTACCCTGGATGCAATAAAGTGACTTTCAGAACAGAGATTTTAACCCATCACCGTTAAACTGTGCTGCTGCAATACTTCGACATTAAATGAGTTCACTAGTTATCTAGGGCATTGATATTCCTGGGACATAATTTCCTTTTTTTGTAGTATTTGATGGCAATCAAACATCTACTGCAGCTGTAGCAAAACCCAAAGCATCTTTGCAAGCTGGACAACAAACACTTTACAGTCAAAAGGATTCCCCTCATTCAGCTTTCATCCAGGGGGTAAAACACGTGGAGATAAGAATTATTCAAGGGACAGGGACAGAAGAAAAAAAAAGTGGAAAGCTGCATCTTAAGAAATGGGATTTTCTCCCAAGGTCCACCGAGGAAATTTTGATGTCCAACAAACCAAGGCAATTGAGCAGAATTTCTGCTGTTCTTCCACAACACAGTACAGCAGCTGGCTTAAAAAAAAAATTTGCATTCAACTAAGTGTGCCCCAAATAAATTATCAGTGACAGAGAGCTGTTGGGAGGAGGGAGTGGGGTAGATTTGCTGGCATTATCACACAGCATAAGAGTACTACTGATAAAGCCACCTCCAAAGGGGAAAAACTCACTAATTCTTCAGCAAAAGAGAAACCTGCCAAAGGAGAAAGCTTTTTGGGGATGGCAACAGTGAGAAACATAAGCTTTAATTTGTTTTGGTAAGAAAATAAAGCAAAAAAAAAAAAAAAGTCAGGGAAAGCTGACAATGTGAAGCATCTCCACAGGCACCATTCCAGGGGATTCCCATTTTTCTATGGCTCACCATCTCATAGGTCTGCATGGCCAGCTGCACTTTGTCATCACTGTACTCTTTACACTTGCTGTAGGCACTCTGGATCTTCCTCAGGTGCTCCACTCTCTCCTCAGGTAACATGTTTTTCACAGACTCAATGTATGCTGCTGCCAGGCTGTCAATCTCTGCTTTCTTGTCTGAAAAAAAAAAAAAAAAAAAAAACAGTTATTTTTGATTTTCTATTTCCATTTAGGAGACCCTTCCTGACAGCTGTTACGCTCCCCTCAATTCCTTAATGCATTTTCCTTTTTAAAAACAAAACTAGTTTAGTTAAAGGTGTTCACTCTTTGACACCTGTGGTGTGATTCTGCTTTCTTGAGTGTTCTATAGCTAATTCAGAAGTTAATTTACAGTTAATTCACAGTCAAGATCAGAAACTGAACCCATGTGTTCACAAGTTTCAGCCTCTCTTCTGACATGCAGAACATTTTACTTGTTGCAGTCACTTACTGTTCTAATGATTCAAAATGAAAATAATTAATGTGCAGCCAGATACCAACAAAAACTTTAAAAAGGAAAAAAAATCGTCCTGCAAGGCACAGAGGAATCTAGAACTTGTTAAATACACAAATATGTGGCAGGAAGGCTATCCAAGTGGCCACTGAGTACAGTGATCACAGAACTATAAATTTAGACTAGAAACAAAATCAAGCCATGCGATGTGAGCTGTATCCTCACAGGAAAGAAACAAACAGTGCACTCAGGCTGAGAGAAGGAACAGCAGTAGAGGGGAGACACCTCCTCTAAAGCCCAGCCTCCACTGGGCTCTTCCCATCCCTCAGGCCAGGCTCTCTCGGCCTTTGCTTGCCGAAATACCTGCACGTACCTTCTGTTCTCTGATCCAGCTCCCGCATCAGCTGGAAATTCCTCTGCAGCTCGCAGGGTAGGTTCTCAATACCTGCAAGAGAAATGCTACTAAATGCTCTGAGCAACCTTGTCAACGGCAGGCGTCCCTGCCCATGGCAGAGGCTGGAACGAGGTAAGTTTAAAGGTCCTTCCCCATCCTGTGAGTCACGTACCGTGAGCCGCTCGCTCACCTCAGCAGCCCTTGAGCACCTGTCTGGGTACTGGGCGCTGGGCCAGGACCAGCGGCACGGCCGAAGGGGGAGCGGGACCCCCTCGCTGCTGACCACCACAGCCGCCATGGCATCACTCTCCCGCTCCCCGGCGCGTACCGGTGACGCTACCTGTCGCCTGCTGATGACGCAATCACAGTGCCGCCCCCCCCCACCCCCCCGCGCTGCCCGTGGCGCAGTTTTAATTCCCGCGCTGCCGCCACCGCCGCCGCCCCCGCCCCAATCCCACCGTCCCGGCCCTCGCCCCGGCCCCTCCGCCGCCCGCGCCCCGCGCTCACTGTCCAGGTAGTGCTCCAGGTACATGGCAGTCGCCATCTTGCGGGCCTCGCGCCGCTCCCCGCCGCCCGCCGGGCCCGCATGACAAGGCCCGCAGCCTCATCCCGTATTCACGGCCCGCGCGCCGCCCATTGGCCGCCGGGGCCGCTCCTGCTGCATATTCATGAGGGGCGGGGCGGGGCGCGCGGGGATTGGCGGGCGCGGCGGAAGGGGCGGGGCCGGGCGGCGCGGCCCTGTGGGCGCACGCGGCCATGGCGGCGCGGCGCGGAGCGCTGATCGCGCTGGAGGGCGTGGACCGAGCCGGGAAGAGCACGCAGTGCCGCCGGCTCGTGGAGGCCCTCCGGGAGGCCGGGCACCGCGCCGACCTCCTCCGCTTCCCGGGTACGGCGCGGCTGGGGTGAGCCCTGGGGAGGGGGCGGGGTGCCGCACGTCCGGGGGTTCTGGCGGCGCATCTCAACTCTGGGCTTGAGCCCCACGCTTGGACAGAGGGACCGCCCCCAGCCCTGACCGGTAGAGCCCTCCCACCCGTGACAGATGGACCTTCCCCCCCGCCCGGACAGAGCGACCGCACTTCCCCCGCCACGGGCGGGTAGACCCCTCCCATCCCGGACAGACCGACAGACTCATCCTGGATGGAGCGAGCTCTTCCCCCCAGCCTGTCACAGGCAGATCCCCAGCCCCTTATGGACTGACCTTCTCCCACCTGTGACAAATAAGCATCTCCCTCACCCTGGACAGACGTCCTGCCTGCCACCCGTGACACACAGACAGACTCCCACCCTGGATGGACTGACCTTTTCCCATCCGTCACAGACAGATAGACCCTGCCCTTGTCAGACCTCCCAGACAGATGGACACCTTCTAGGAAGAGAAGTTTGGGGCAGCCTTTGCATCTTCTGTCTTTCCTACAGACAGAACCACAGAGATTGGGCAGCTGATCAGCTCCTACCTGGGGAGGGAGAAGAACCTGGAGGACCACACCATTCACCTGCTCTTCTCTGCCAACCGCTGGGAACATGTGTAAAGATGATGTTTGTTCAGTTCTAAGAGAAAGATGTGTGATGTTGAATCCCATGGGGCTTGAGCTTGCAGTGGATACGGAAAGTACAAGAATGTGATTCTATTCAGACAGGAAAACAGGCTGGAAATGGTGTCTTAAGGACTCTTGCAGCTTTGGATTTAATCACAGAATGATTTCGGCTGGAAGGAACGTTAAAGCCCATCCAGTTCCACCCCTCCGCCATGGGCAGGGACACCTTCCACTGTCCCAGGTTGCTCCAAGCCCTGTCCAGCCTGGCCTTGGACACTTCCAGGGATGGGGCAGCCACAGCTTCTCTGGGCAACTTGTGCCAGGCCTAACCACCCTCACAGGGAAAAATTTCTTCCCAATATCCCACCTAACCCTGCCCTTGTAATCTTAGATCAGATCCCACAGTTTGGGTTCTTTTTAATTATTGGTACCCTATTTTCAAGTCCTTTGCTATACTGGATTAAAAGCTTGGGGAGCTGAGACAAAACCAGCTCAGACTGTGAATTTACTCTCTTTCCTGCTTTGCCAGGCAATCCCTGTGAATGACAGTGCTTAAGAAATTGTTCCCAAATTTCCCCTATAGCCAAAGCCCACCTTCAGCCATAATTGGCTGTCCTTGCTTTAGTCACAGAGTCTGTGTGTGGACATGGAGAAATGAGTGTTGGCTGTTGTTTATACCTGGAAATACACATTTCAAAATGTTCTCATTTTACAGAAGAGCTTTGCTGGCTCTGCTGTAGTGGCAGTGCCAATTTAGCTGGGAGAGCAGAAGGCAGGTAAGTGAGCTCTAAGAACTGTCATGAATAAAGGTGGCAGAGCATATCACAAAATCTATTGCACTACCTAAAAAGGGAAGAGGACTAAGCTGTCCTCAATTTAGTTCATCTGTGATCTTGCCTAAGCCCTGGAGCTGCCTAGAGCAGTGCCCAGTGCTTGGCACCCTGAGTTTGGGTGTCATGAAAGGGTATTTGATCAATGCTTGGTGAAGAATACAAAAAGCTCTTCACGTGCCATCTGCATCACAGCTGCCCCTGCCAGGGATCTCCCTTAATGATGACATACTTGGAGTTTTAGATGAACTCCTTTCATTTCTGTCACTATAAAGGAGTGCAACTTTATTATTTTATCTTCCACATGGTTTCAGACCGATGATGAAAGAGAAACTCCATCAAGGGATCACGGTCGTGGTTGACAGATATGCCTTCTCTGGAGTGGCCTTCACAAGTGCCAAAGAGGTGAGTGAAACCTGCAGCAGCCCCTGCCCCTCTCTGTTTGGGGAAGCAGCTTCAGGTAGAGGCTGTTGGTGTGAATGGCCCAGGGGCCATTCTGTGAAATGAGGATTGGAAATGAGGGATGGAAGTTTCAGCTCAGATATTAACATGGGTCTACCCTTCCCCACAACAAGCAGAGAAACTTATTTCGTGACTTTTTGTAAATCTGGACAGACTGCTGGACTGTAGGCTGACCTGTGTGACTCTGGAGAATGATTCTGGGTATTAATAAAGACTCTCTGTACTTGCTCAGGCTGCTGGCACATGAATTTGCCGAACAGAACCACATACATTAGAAGGGACCTGTGGAATTCATGAAGCCCAGCCTCCAGCAGGGCTGGCATAAGCATGCTGCTTGGGCCTACATCCAGCCAAGGTTTGAGCATCTTCAGGGATGTATATCCATTCCTTTCTGGGTTCTTCTCTGCTCACTTTAAGAGTAAAAGGGATTTTCTTCATTTAGCCTGAGTTTCTGGCATTCCCACTTGTGCCTTTTGGCCTGTCCCTGCTTTCAGAGCAAATCAGCTCTGTCAGCCTCCCTTTGAGCCATTCTGCACAGACACTCCTGTCCCACTCCATCAGATGTGTCCCGTTCCTGCTTGTCTTGGGTTACACTTCAGGATGTGACCAGGGGTGTGTATTCTGTCACCATCTGTTGAGACCAGGTGGGGCAGTGACCCTTGAGGAAGGGATCCAACAGCTGAGAGAAGTGGCAGTACTGAAGGTGCTCTTTGGGGGGCATGGACAGCATGACAATGACCCTGACAAGGTCAGGTGCACAGGGCAGATGTGGAATCTGGCAAACTTAGGGCCAGCTCAATATACCCCCTTTATTGCAACAATTAACTGAGAGACACTGGGTTCTCTTGCTAACAAGCTTAGAAATTTTGAGAGCATGATCAGTGGCCTGATGCAGGCTCATGTCTCTGCCGTAGTCAAGAGCCTTCAAGAGATGAGGAAGATCAATGCAGCACCAGTGCAAGTCACAGGCCCCAAAGTCAGAGCCCAGCATCCCCCAGCAAGGGAGACCATGGGGAAGATATGGGAAAGTGGGATGGGAAACCCACTTCTGTCCTGGAAGCACGGGTGCATCAACTCAGGGAAGGGAACACCAACTGAGGGAGCTCCACTAAGGTGAAGGTAGCCTCAGCCTCCCATGACCAAGGTGCAGGGTATTACAGAAGGGAGGATGATCTGTTGGATCCACTTGAAGGAGCCTCCACTATGTATGCCTAAGAAAGAAATAATAACCAGAGCTAGAGGGGCCCTACCTCTAGCCAGGGAGAGGCATGGGAAAACTGGGTCTTTTGGATGATGTGGATCTGATGGCCTGTCATATCAGAGCCACAGGAACACAGAGCACTGGTTGACACTGGTTCACAGTGTACATTAATACCATCGGGACATGTTGGGAAGGAACCTGTTTCAATTGCTGGGGTTACAGGGGGATCTCAGGAATTGGCTTTGCTGGAGGCTGAGGTGAGCCTGACTGGGAAAGAGTGGCAGAAACATCCAATTGTGACTGGCCCAGAGGCACCATGTATCCTAGGCATAGACTTCCTCAGGAACGGCTATGACAAAGACCCAAAGGGACTCAGGTGGGTTTCTGGAATAGCTGCTGTGGCAGCAGAGGGCATTAAGCAGTTGAACACCCTGCCTGGGCTATCAGAAAACCCATCTGCAGTGGGACTCCTGAAGTACCAATTGCTACCTCAACAGTGCACCGCCGGCAGTACCGGGCGAATCGAGATGCCGTGATCCCCATCCTCAGGATGATCCATGAGCTGGAGAGCCAAGGGGTGGTCAGCAAAACCCACTCACCCTTCAACAGCCCCATCTGGGAGAATAGAGATTGAATGTGGACTATCGTGCATTGAATGAAGTGACTCCACTGCTGAGCACTGCCATGCCGGACCTGCAGTATGAGCTGGAGTCCAAGGCAGCAAAGTGGTACACTACCAGCTTTGTGATGTTTGGCAGCAGCTTACTTTTGGACTGAGCAAGTTTTGGAGTGGTATTGGCTGTGTAGAGGCTCAGAACGTGGCTTGGTAGAGTTCAGATGGGATCTGCAGAAGAGGCATGAAAAGCTTCCACTCTCTTCAACTTAAATAGGCAGAAGAGGTGCTGAACACGTGACAAAACCTGACTCGCCCCCAAATGACCAGGACTGAATTCCCACATGTTAAGCTGGGGTATCACCTTTTCAGTTTGTAGCCTGTCCTGACTATTTTAGGTTGCAATTCCTGCAACCGTCCTTAGCTGTTCATTTCCCACCTCACCCTCCAGCCAACCTGCTGCTTTCTTGTCTTTGTGTCTGTCTCACCTCAAACTCAGTTGTCTTTGCCTGGGACAGAACTTCTGCCTGGACTGGTGCAAACAGCCTGATGTTGGACTCCCAAAGCCAGACCTGATCCTGTTCCTTCAGTTAAGCCCAGAAGAAGCAGCAGAACGAGGGAACTTTGGACATGAGCGTTATGAGACCAGCTCCTTCCAAGAGAAAGTTCTCCAGTCCTTCTGTTGCCTAATGGAGGACAAGACCCTAAACTGGAAGGTGAGGAATTAACTCTAATGGGCTTGTTGTGGACTGGGGTGGCTGGAGTCTCTAGTGAGAGCTCCCAGATTTTGCCTGTCACATGCCTGTGCTGCCCCTTCCCACTTCTGCTCAGTGGGATACGTTGGGGACCAGCCAAGGGCACTGTGAGATGTGGCACAGAGGGCACTTCCCTGTTCAGGAGTCCCTGGTCAGCTCTTTGTGACTGCCAGCAAACAACATGCTGCAGCATTTTCTTCTGTTTCCCTTCACCCACTCTCACATCTGCTTCTTAAATGTCTATTCCTACATACATTGATTTCTCCCAAATCCACTCCAGAAACTGCAGAGAGGAGGTGTAGTTATGTATCCTGTATTTTTGTTGTCTTGGAAACAGACAGTGGATGCTTCAAAGAGCATTGAAGACTTGCACAGAGAAATCAAGTCCATTGCAGAGGAAACTATGCAGGAGGTTCAGAATAAACCTCTGGAAGAACTCTGGAAATGAAACTTCATACCAGTTAAAAGAGTAAGAGGAAGATCAAGAATAAGGGAAAGGTCACTTCTTGGATCTTCTGTGTTTGGATGACTGTGACATCCCAGCAGCTACAGCTTAGATCCTGTATATTCTTTTGGGTCCAACATGCTGCTGATGGTTTTTTTTATTATCTGCACCTCCCTTCCATCCTGTATAGTTGCGTCTGCATTTTTAAAATGAGTATGCCATAAGCCTTTATCAAATTCCTTGTCAAAACCTCCCTCTCCCAAGCAAGAGCACCTGTTCCAGCTACACTCCTGGAGTGCAGATGTGGGTATGGAGACCAGGGCCAACCCTGGACACAGACACAGTTCTTGTTTTTAGGGAATTGCCATGTTTCTGATCATTTTTCTTCTCTAATAAATGCATCCCCCCATGTTCAAACCAGTTTGTAGAGGATTTGCTAATAAACTATTCTTTTAAGCATTTTTTTTCCCCAGTATGATCATTTATCTTCTAGAAGGATATATGGGAGGTGAAAGTGCTGCAGTTCAGGCACTAAATCCAAGGAAAGCTGTTTGCAGGAGCTGTGGAAAAAAGGAGAGGTGAATTCAAGCCTTCTTCCCAGCTGTGCAGTGCTGGACAGCTGGAAGCAGGTAAGAGCCTGAAATAGATGGATGAGCTCATAGCAAAGCCAGTTTGGAGGACAAGTTGCACATAAATTATTTTAAACTGGCCAAGATGAGAGGAATAATCATTTGTGGCTCCTGCACACACCCCAGTGCAGTTTGAAACCAGACCAACTATGAACCACCTAAATCACCAGAACAAACTGGAATGTTAATTATTTTCAAGGGACACTGAGAAATGGGATGGCCAGGAGAGTTCAGGTCTCTTCTGGATGTTTAACTCACCTTCCAGTAGGGTGGACTCCTCTGATCTCCACAGATTAAAGCCTCTCAGAGAGGCAAATGGAACTGATTCACGAGCAGGGAGAGGAAGCTAAGTATTGAAACCAAAATTGTTAATACAAGCATCACCTACAACAGCAAAAGCTGCTGCCTTCCTTCCACAGCTGGCCAGCACTTGGCAGCCAGACACTCCTGGTGAAGGAGGTGAGTAACACTGGGACAAGAAAACACACTAAAAAGTCAGAAATACCTGTTAAAGAGCTAAGATGAGCTTAGCTCTGTTACTAGGGTTGTGTCAACACTGAGGTAAAATCTTGTCTGACAGAACCATCCTTAAACATAAAACCATGAACGTGAAATAAACAGTAGAATCACAGACTGATTTGGGTTGGAAAGGGATCTTGGGAATCATCTTTTTCCATGGGCAGAGACACCTTCCACTATCCCAGGTTGCTTTCAAGCCCTGTCCAGCCTGGCCTTGGACACTCCCAGGGCTGTGGCAGCCACAGCTGCTCTGGGCAACCTGTGCCCAGGGCCTTCCCACCCTCTGAGTGAAGAATTCCTTCCCATATATCCCATCTAACCCTGACCTCTGGCAATGGGAAGCCATTTTCCCCTGTCCTGTCCCTCCAGGCCCTTGTCCAAAGTCCTTCTCCAGCTCTCTTGGAGCCCCTCTACACCCTGGACTCTTCTGTGTACTGCATACTACCCACCACCACCTTCAATGTGTGCAAGGACATCAGGACAGGCAAAGATTTTAGATCTGTTTATTCAGATAGAAATTGAAAGCAGATGAATGGAGCACAGCCCCACTTCCTCTGCTGCCTCTTCCCCTGGCTACAAGAGAGAAGAGGAGAAGCAGGCAGAAAGCAGCAAATAATAATTTAGTGACAGAAGCATTGTGGTTCCCAGTTCAAACCTCTGCTTTCAGGTATCACAGGGACAGTTAGAGCATCAGTAGGTCAGACATGGGGGAAACAGGTCATTTCTAGCCTGGTGCCACCACCCTTGGGCACACCACCACCATCTGACAGGTTCCAAACCCGAATGCACAAACCAAAGCTTTGTAAACAGGGTTGCAGTGTGCAGCACGCACCAAGGAAACTATGGCAGCAACTTCCCTTGCAGTGTGCATGGAGACAGCTCTCCTCCACGGGTTACCTTTCTGTGGAGAAGGGCCCTAGGCAGAGCTACCATCTTAAAGTAGCTAAAGATTTCCAGTATATTTGGACCTTCTCAAGGCATTCTGCCCCTCTTGGGATGGTTACCTGACAGGGGTTTTTCTAGGTTCTCCTACAGCACCTCTGGGCACACTCCACAGGGAGGGGAGCTGGCAGAGGCAAGGTACTGACACAGCTTGGAAACCTACTCGACCTTCAGGCACCTCTTCTGCTTTGGAAAGGGAATGTCTGACAGGAGTAGCTGGAGGAAGTGCTGACCAACCCACCCAGGGCACCTCAAGAGGTTTTAGACCTTGGGTTTTTGGCAGGACAGCATCACTCCCTATTCGCTATGCCAGCACACTGGGGGACAGGCAGAAGAAGCCTGGCACATGCCTGGCAGATCCTGGTGCCCTGTTCAGCTCTCCCAGCTCTGTTCCAGGGCTGTGGAATTCAGTTTTCTGTTCAAAGCAGCTTTCCTGAAGGTAATTGCTGTAGAGATTATTCCATTGTAGAAGCACATGGTTTGACTCACTGAGCAGCACAAACATTCTCTATTCTTCCATTCCTCTGTTATTTAAACTGGGATTGAGATGCTCCCCAGCAGAACAGCACTGCTCCACACTTCACTTATGGAATTCCCAGTCACTTCGAAGTTCCCTCAATTGCCTTTCCATAGTGTGTGAACAGGAGAGGTAGTGCTGAGTGTCCTGCAGAGCATGAACAGTTGTACCGTAGGGACCTGCACTCCGGAGGCTTCACAGCTGTCTGTGGGATGTGGCTGCTGTTCCCTGGCATTGTGAGCTGCAGTCCAGGTTGGCCAGTGAGAAGGGAAGCTGCTAAAGGCATTAACTGGACGTTTCTCCTGCTAAATGACAGGTGGGCTCTACTTTAAGCTTCAGAGGGGAGTCCCCATGGAAGGATTCAGCGCTCTAACGATTTCCGTGCCTTCCCCAGAAGGCCCAGCTGACCTGCTGATGTAACAGATAGGCTTTGAACTCCTAAGCACGACTGCATCCACTTCCAGCAACTGTTTGCTGCTGAGAAATTCCAACTGCAGCCAGGAAGGCTGTAACATCTTCTGGGTTCTTCATCCCACTGCAGACACTGCACACTCCGCTCCGAGGCTGCACGGAATGCCAGGATGGACGGGAGGCAGGGATGGCAGCAAGCGCCTATGAAAACCGGTAGCCCCAGGCTCTCGAAGGAGCTTCCCTCCCCCCTTCTCCCCACACATACACAAATTTGCAGAGTCAGTTTCCTATTTGTTTTCAAAGGGACAGAATTTCAAAGTCTTCATCTTCCGAGTCAAAGAACCTTTCCAATCTGTCGGCATCAGAGGAGTCTGGAAGAGAAGAAGAAAGCGCTGCCTCAGCGGGATGCTGTTACTGTCATTGAGACCAGCAGCTGAGGGCATCACAGTTTGAGTGCCAAGTGCCCACGAGTTCCAAGACTCAGGGACAAACCCAAGTGAGGGCTCTAAGGAGGGTTAAGAACATGTCAGTGGTATGGAAAATGCACTGGAGAGAATTACATGGAGCACAGAAGCATGTAATCTTTCACAAATCCAAACACATTTCTGCTGCCACTGTTTAGTACAACCTTCATCAGCAGAAGACTGTTCTGCCTCAAGAGGCTCAATGCAGAACTTGCCCAGGTCTGAACTAATACCCATGAAGATTTCTGTCCCAAATAAGAGATACATTTATCCCTATGTATTAGAGAATAGTTTCTACTATAGTTGTTTTTGGTGCAACTGTTAGGGAACGTAGTTACAACACACACTCTCCTAAAAGCAATTAGTACAGTTCACTTTGTGAGGAAAGGTTATGTTAGTAGATCCAACCTCCCTACCCTTCCAACTGTATGGTGAAAAAAGAGCTCACACTTAAAGGGGAAGGAAGCAACTTTAGCACAGGGGGAATAAGGGAGAAACCTTTGTTAGTTCAGGCTGGACAGAATCCAAGAATGGTTTGAGTTGGAGGGGACCTTCAAGATCATCCAGTCCTGCCCCCCTGCCATGGGCAGGGACACTTTCCACTATCCCAGGCTGCTCCAAGCCCTGTCCAACCTGGCCTTGGACATTTCCAGGGATGGGGCAGCCACAGCTTCTCTGGGCACCCTGTGCCACAGCCTCACCTCCCTCACAGGGAGAAGTTCCTTCCCAATATCCCTGCCCTCTGGCAGTGGGAAGCCATGCCCACTTATCCTGTCACTGTGTGCTCTCTCCAACTTTCTTGGAACCCCTTTAGATCCTGAAAGGGGCTCAAAGTTCAATTACTCCTTCTAGTGAGAGACAGAACTAACAGAAATGGCCTTGGCAGATGGGAGAGGCTCTACAAGCCAGGGAAGAGGGAGGTCAAGTAGTCCATTACAGAGACATTTTTAAGAGTAGGAAAGACAACATTAAGGACAATTTAAGACAGGCAAGGATCAATTGACAGTTGAAGGGAATTGAGCACTCTTAACAGCAAAGGACAGTGTGATAATGAAAGCTTTTAAGGAAGGAGGGCAGATGGAGGGAGGGACCAGAAGTACAGGTTGCCAGGAGGCCACCCAATGCCTGGTGACAGGGTAGGCTTGCCCAGCCAATGGCTTTATCTCCTGCAATGTTTGCTCATGTTATTGATGTGATAAGCAGAGCCTGACAGGCAAGATTAGTGCCCAGCACTTGTCCTTTTTCCCACTGGTAGTGGTGCATGCCAGGAAAGAGTGTCTAATGCTGGAACAGTGTGACCAGCCCTGTCTTGGAGCGTTTTCATTACCAACAAACTCAGTTTTTAGCCTTTTCACTGGACACTTTTGATTCCTCCAAGCATCCCTTCAGAAACCACAGAGTCACACTACCACATCAGCCTCTCAGCTCGTTTGTTCTTCTGCTCAGTCACCATCCCCATTCATAGATCATTCTAAAAATCATCCTGACACACTGTGGCACCTGCAAACCTCTAGCTGAAAGCCAAAGTACTACATCAATTGACCCAAGAACTCCAGGTTAAATTCCAGGTGGAACAGGAACATACTAGAAGTCAACACGTGATTCCACATGATTTCCAGAAACCCAAAGGGACGGGGTCACCCTCAGCTCTCCCTCCCTGCATGGCCTCACCTGGTGTGAGATTGAGGACGTCAGGGTTGGAGAAGTGTGAGGGCTGGCGTTCCACCAGCTCGAACATGGGCAGGGCTCCTCTGACCAGGGACAGCTGTGGAGACAGAGCAGAGCCATGAGAACCAACAGCTCTGCACTGCTGGTGCACTTCAGGGCCAACAGTGATCTCTTGGGACCTCACTATAGATGGAAAAATGTTTTTCAAAGCTTTCGAATCACATCATCAACAGGATTTCAGAGTTATGCTCCTTTTGGTAGTTTAATAAACTATTTAGATGTGCTTAAATGGGGTCATGCTGCAGAGAACATGGTCTCTGTGCTGTGGTTTGGAAACAAAATATCTGATACTTCTTTCCCAGGGACAGAGACTCAGAGACTTATTAAAGTTGGAAAACAACTCCAAGATCTTCGAGTCCAACCATTCCACCAGCATTGCCAATATCACCACTAAACCATGTCCCCTAGGTGCCACATGCCATTTGAACACTTCCCAGGATGGGGACCCCACCACTTCCCTGGGCAGCCTGTTCCAGTGTCTGACCAGATCTATAAACACAAACCTTCTTGATTTGCTGGCACCAGTCATTAAAGTCTGCCTCTGTGTTGCAGAAAAAGCCCTGAAAAAAAAAGAAGAAAAATACTTCATCCTTTTATATTTTAGATTGATCATTTCAGGCTTAAGGCCCTGTATCTACATCAAGTAACACGGTCAGGACTGGAAGCAGTTACTACTTCTGAGTGCCTTGGTTTAAAAACATGCCTGACACTGCCCTGTTAAACTGAACACTCCACAAAGGCTTGATGTGACCAGGCTATCCAAGTGCTGGAATCATCAACATTTTCTTTACTGCAGAAGGAAAACCAGGTGGAACAAAGGAAACAAAGGGCAGGCATCTCAGGTTCAACAGAAAACAAGCCATGGTGCATCATTGTGGATTTAGGAATGGATTCAGATCTGCCTATCAAAAGGCTGGAATCAAAGCCCAAACTAAACCCAAGAGAATGACACTGCCATGCAAGGGGGACTTCCCTGGGACAAGCCACTCTCTCTGAGGACCTACCAGTGTCACCAAAACCCAGGGCAGCACTCGCCCAGAGCACTGCAGAGTACCCAACCCTTCACCACTGCCTCTGCCAGCTGCCTGTGGAACAGGGGGACCCCAGCAGTGCCCCTGGAGTGATGGGGAACAGGAGGAACAGGACACACCACGGCAATGGAGGGGTCGAGCTCAGCGATGCTCATCCTGCACGGAGGGTGCTGGCAGTGGAAGCTCTCATCGGGGAGGCAGCTGCTGTCACTGGGCTCCACTGCTGGCTGTGTGGTGTGAGGATCCAGGTAAATGAGCTCCTCACCTGGGCACAGACACAAGGACACATCAACAGGGAGAACCCTGCCAGAAGCTGAGAAGTGGTGAAAGAGGAGGAAGAGTAACAGCAGAGCCAGCTCATAACCACACAGAGGAATCCACATTCCAGGGACATCTTGCTTTCAGTCACTTCCCCAAATGCTTCTCAGCCAGGCACAGCTGCCAGCACAACCACGGTGGCCACTCCACTGTGACACCCTGGGATTGAGGCACAGGCACTGTTTGGGTATTGTTCCTGCTCATCCCTTCCTGGGTGAGCTCAAACAGACCCCAGAAATCTAAACAGTAATAACCTGAGGTCTCTGGCAGAGAGGAAACCAGAGGGAAGGAGGAGAGTAATAAGAGTTTGTAGGGTTTGAGGTACACCTAAAGAACAGTTAAATCCAGCCAAGCTGCAGAGGGAGGTCAGCTCTGAACGCAGGAAGCAGGCTCTATGCACGCCACAGAGCAGATTTAGTGTTATGCAGTGTAAGTTTATGGTCACTATTCAAATCTACATCACTCAGGTGAGAGGTTCAGCCCACAGCAGCCTTCCACACTTCCAGCAGGACAGGAGAACCCTGCAGCATGCAGCACAGGCTAAGCAGGAGAGCTGAGCCAACCCACAAGCATTTTTTTAGCCAGGGAGAGATTCTTTGGACAGTCTTTGCAGTCCTCTGGGCACTCACCTACATAGCCAATGAAGTAGTGAGCACTGTTTGGCTTCCCTCCAATCACTCCCAGGGACTGGGGCATCATGAAGCAGTGCTGGAAAAGCAACACAGAAAACACACAGCTGACAGACAGTGAAACAGCACGTGGGAACAAAGGCAAACATCCAAAAATGCAGTGGGAAAGATGGACAGGGACATGGAAAATCAGCAACTCTAGCAGTGAAACCAGCCATTTCTGGAGAAAATTTCCATCAGGCTGCATCACAGGGCTTTCTAGGAACATGGAAGCAGCTCCAAAACACTTTCAACTGCTGACAGGAGTAGACAGGTGGACCAAATGAAAGAAGCTGCACTACTCCAGGACTTGGTACGGGCAAGCCCTGGCTCTGCTGCAATCATTGGCAAGATCCCTGGAGCTGTCATCAGGTTGCAACAGTGCTCTCAGGAGGGAACAATCTTTCAGGAAACAGTTTAAGTTCCTTATCCACCTGGAGCAGCCAAGCATGATCTACTGAGTTAAGGGAAGTAACCTCCCACAAATCTGAATCTAGAGGTCTCTTACCCAAGCTCAGAGCTTGCTAGCATTGTGCTCCCTGTCTTGTGCACACTTGAAATTCTGCAGCTTCTCAATACTCTAACCTGCAACCACCTGACAGCTCTTAGCCTCAGGCTGCAGCACAAACTTCAGCATCTGAGCCAGGGGGAGTATGCAACACTCTGTTAACTAACACTCAGGTGAACACTAAGCAGGATACAGTTGTGCTGAACAAAGGCTTCAGCAGGTTGGTACCACCTGCACACAAAGAGAGGCTGTGATTTAAGCTGCAAAGTAAGGTACTCAAAAGAAAAATAAAACCAACCCAACCCCTCAAGCCCCTCTATTTTCCTCACCACAGCTTGAAAGAACCTACATCCTGACCTCTGACAAGGATTGTCTCTAAACACATTTTTCTTTTCCAATGACTTCTGAGTAATTGCTTAATTCACAACAAGATCCTTAAGCATCACCCCAGCAGGAATTCAGCTCCAGATTCCCTACCTTTAGTGTTTCAATATAGGCTTCATTGATCTCTGTGAGCCCGAGGCGGAGAGGTATCAGCAGCACCAGTGGTTTCCACAGGGCAAGCCTCTCTCTGAGCCCCACATCTTCTGGGCACCCATTGTAGAGCACATCTGACTCCAGGGCAGGGCATGCTGCAGCTCCAGCACACGGCACGTTGGACTGGCACAACCTCCCTATGGAAAAAGGGAACAGCAGCACAAAGCATCAGGACTCTGTTTCCACACCTTGAGTCATTCCTCTGATCTACAACTGCTCTTCAGCAAAAGCCCACAGCACTTAAAGCCAAAAAGAGCTTGAAGAGGTCAAGTGCTGGGGCTGTGTGATGTGTGTGCAGGGCTCAGCCTCAGCTGAGCTCACACCAAGCCACAGTGGGCACCTTGTACCCACAACTACCAACTGCTGAGCAGTGAAAATGTAAATTCTTCCAGAAACAACAAAACAGAGCAACCACCTGTGCCAACAAAGCTGGGCGAGTTGATTAGCAGGTGAGACAACTGTCCTCAATTCACAAAGCTTGGAGGCAGAAAGAGGAAAGTTCTGGAGTGTCCAGCTCTGGAGGAGTTGACAGAGGGTATGAATGACTGAGTGAGGACAGCATTATGAGTCACAGGAAGTATTCACCTGTAATTCAGTGCTGCAGCAAGATACAAACATGGTATCTGTCTAGAGTAGTTATAACTTTCCTAAAGGTCGCAAAAACCTTCATAAATTTTCTTGGGGATCCCTCATAAGCTATTTTACAGACCTAAAGCAGTATGGTCATTAAACTCTGCAATTTCAGCATGAATTCTACCTCTAAGATATGGGGCAGCAGAATTCCTCAGGGCATACACATGACATAAGCACTCTGCATCCTCATCCTAAAGGCTTGACAAACACACAGCCAGTCTGTAATGCACCCAGGTTATGTAAATTCTGATCCAGAAACAACTCCAAGCCTACCTGTCTCACTGGCCAATTTAATTACTTGCTGGGTGTTTGGAAAAAAAAAACCAACCCAACCCAAACTCCAAAGAAACCCACAGCATGATTAAATAATCATGAAGCCAAGGCAGTTGGACAGAATGCCAGAGGATCATTTAATTTATTCCCAGCCTAAATGGAATGCCAGGACATTGTAGCAGGTAGGGCATGATGTAAACAAACACCTTAATCACCAGCCATTTGCCATTTCAGCTGGGTATTTGTTCACTACTGAGAGCTTCAAACCCAGCTGAATGAGGACAATATTACACCCAAATTCAGAAGAAATAGGACTTTGATCTAAAGCCTCTTGCAGTTCCTCCCTCAAGAAGGGAGGTGTATGTGTGCATCTGATGTACAGACGTAGTTACCAGAGGTTCTGAGGAAACTCAAAGTCATTATTTGTAGCGATTTCTCCTGCTAAAGCAGATGTTATTTTGTTGCAGTAGCCTGTCCAGATGATGTGAAATCAGCTGCCAAGCCAGTGCTGTTGCTGAATGGGATGTCACTGCAGGTTTCCTCATCAGACTAAGCACGTGGCAATCCTGTGCTGTGTATGAACATATTTACCTGCAGTTTAAACAGCAGAGAGCTTGGCACAGGCTAAATTCACCTTGCTAGCTGGCAGGCTTTGCAGTTCTGTGGTTCCACTGCAGAGCAGAACCTGCCTAAAACTTCCCAGCTGGATCCAAACCATTCACTGCAAACATATTCCAACAGATTTGACATGACAGCTCTCCTGCTGCTGGCAGGTACTGGCTTTAACTGGCTTGGATTCTCACCACATTTACAATGCACAGGATTCTCCTCCATCTCGGGCCCAGCTGAGATGCCCTTTCTCATGGAACACTGACAGGGAAGGGATAAAGATTAATGTTTCTTCACTGCTGTAACAAAAGGCATTTCCTGTGAACCTTTGGCTGAACCCCATCAGGGACAAAGTAACAGATGTATGAAACAACATTACTTTTATCCACAATGTTTGGGCCACAAGGTATCAAACACAAACCTACAGACATGTAAGACATCAGAGCCACTCACACAGTGATTTTCAGGCTCTGAACAGGTACATTATGATCCACATTTGAGGAAAACAAGCACACATACCCCTGCCAATGACAAGTTGTATGGACATGTCACTTGAAGCAGCATCAGTGCTGAACAGCCAGTGCCAGACAGAGCCTGCAAGCTCTGTAGCCTTGTAGCCAGCATACTTCAGCTCTAGAAGTGATACTTGCAGGCTGAAGATGAAAGATAATCCAATTTCTGTTTTAAATTTGTTTTTTTTTTTAAGCCAAGGGCATCAGCATATACCTTCAGCTAAGGTTAGACACACATTTCTCAGTTAGACCCAACTGACACTACCTGACAAGAGATGTGACTTCATAAAATGACTGTCTTGCACTCCAGACAAAAATTGCCTGGCTATTGATCTTGGCCTTGTGGCAGCCAAGCCAGCCTAAATGGTGCCAGTCACGATCTCACCTGTAACCCTACACCAACTGTTCCAGAGCACTGCCCTGGCAGAAACACTGCAAGGTTTGTGCTGGGTGGGCTCACTGCCTCAGAAATTAGCCTGAAGCAAGCCATGGGAAGGCTGCTGAGGCCAGGACCATGCAGGATTGCAGCAACCAGCAGTACAGGTGCTCAGCTTTGTAGCTTTGGCTACTGCAGTGCTGCATCCAGAGCAGGCAGGCTCAGTACAGGCAAGAAAAGCTGCTCAGCCTCCAGAGCCAGCCTGTCAGCAGGATGCCTCAAAAAACAAAGAAAGAAAAAAGAAGAAACCACCAGTGAATGTATTCCTTAAAATGAGAGAGGTGGATTCTCTTCTTAGCCTCTCCCCATGACAATTTTGGCCCTTTTGCTCTTCAGATCTGTTCTGGCTTTCTTACTCTGTCCAACAGCAGAACCCTTCCTACCAATTATGTAAGAGAGGAACCAACAATTTACTGCTTGCTCCTTGTGGCCATAAACAAGTTTGACACTGCCTACCAAGCAGCTCCCATATGTTGTCTGAAGGTCAGCAAACCTTCTCTCCAGATCCAGAGGCATCATCAGATGAAATGAAAGTCAAACAAGGCCCTTCCTTGCCCTGGAACAGCAATTCTCACCTTGTTTTAGCACACCTGGACACAGCTTTCACAGATCACAAGTGCCAGAAGGGACCTTAAAGCTCATCCTGTTCCACTCCCTGCCATGGGCAGGGACACCTTCCTCTATCCCAGGTTGCTCCAATCCCCATCCAACCTGGCCTTGGACACTGCCAGGGATGGGGCAGCCACAGCTCCTCTGGGCACCCTGTGCCAGGGCCTCATCTTCCTCACAGGGAACAATTTCTCAAAGACAGAACATGTTCTTCCTGCTTGTTGTGCTCTCCAGCTTGTTTCTGAGCTCTTGCTGCCCAGGATAGACCACATTCTACCCCCCTGTGACACTTACGGATTTCTTCCATCACCACTGTGTTGTCCATGGCTATGTGTACTGCCAGGGAACTCCACGTATCAAAAGTTGCAAGTTTTCTAGAGGAAAATGAAAAACAAATAAGTAATGATGGATTAATACAACTACAAGGCAAAGATGGTGGTGTATTAGAGAGAGCCTGGATTAGGAGAGACTGGTGTTATCAATTATGCTGTGAAATGTGCTTTGACCTGGGAAAGCTGCTGTTAGGCAATTCCAGGGAGCCATCTGCTCATATACTGATGTGAGGGGAGAATGGTGAGAGGAGGGAGGGTGTTATTAAAGGCAGCTCATGCTCCAAAAGCCAGGCAGAGCCTGTCAGCTCAGAGGTACCACAAACCAACCAGCCCCAGTGCCTGACTGAAGGCAGAAAAGGAAAAGGGCAGCACTCACCTGAGCACCTGCGCAACCGTGTTTGGTCCGTACCACTGGCCTATGGATTTCCCCTCCCCGACTCCCATCTGGGCTGCAGCACAACAAAAAAACAAAATAATACAGTCAATCATCAACCCACACTGAATCCCTTCCTAATAACGATTGTATTTAATTGGGAAGAATTCTCACTTGGAAGCTTTATTGAATCAGTAGTATTTACTGTTTCATGGGAGTGAGAACACATCCTGAAGGACTGCAGAGCAAATTCTTTCCCCAAAATGCAGCAGCACAGAAGTTCAAAGGGCAGTGTTGCCTCAGAAGAAGCTTTACCCAGTGTTTGATCACTAGACCACCCCTATGACCTGAGTTCTGTTCACCCACATGAAACACTGGGACAGGCTGCTTCTCTGATTTTTCAGGGAAGTTTGTATCAAGGTGAGAGCCTTCCTTAGCCCATTTGCTACATCTGAGCATTTATTTCTTCTTACCTATCTGGTGAATGGAGTAGTAGCTGTCTTTTTTGTCAATGAAGGCATTAAGAACGTTGTAATAATTATCCGTCTGCCTCTTCCCTTTTATCCACCTCCAGTCTAGGACAGACAAGGGATATTTGAAATAAACATGGTATTTATTAGCAACCAGAGGCTGCAAGCTGCAATTCTCTTCCTGTATATTGACCAACTCAATTTTCACACTGTCATATTAATACTAAGCATCTGAGGCATTCCCAACAGTAAAGGGCTAAGGTTAAAATAACAGAAAACATTCCTACAGCTGGGATAAAGTACCATCACCCATAGGAAAGCAAACAAACAAAAACAAATTCAGAAAATACAAATATCCCTGGAGAGTTCCAAGTAGACTATTCTCTCAACAGCCCTGAACTTGAGAAGAGTGGAGAAAAAGTTACAGAACCCTCAGTGATTCCCAGCTGTGTCCTTATTATCTGTTCTTCCAAGTGCTGCACTCATGGGAGCACATGGCTCTGGAGGTGAGTGTGGGCTGTGCCCTGCTTTACCTCTTCCCAAATGCCTGCAGACCAAGGCCTGAGCAAAGATCATCTGGCCACAGCGCAGCATGCAGCCCCAGCCTGTGTCAGAGGTGGGACCAGTTCCTCCTGGAAACAAGGATGGAAAAATAAACAGGGAATGAATGGTAAGACAGTGCCAAGAGGGAGAAGAATGAATGGGCAGCAGGTTCACGGAGAAACGAGGCAATGAGGACTAGCTTAGCTCACACACCCAAGACTGAGAGCCAAAAATGTGGTTATCGATGAGTAACTTAGGGCATCCCTTAAAAACAAATAAATAAACTCCTCTAACACTAACTGAAAGGGGAAATAAATTCCAAGGGAAATCCAAACAACTCAAGAGAGAGCTGAATTTCTCAGGAGAACAACAGCCCTTGAGCCTGGCTGCAGACTCTCAACCCAACTAAGACACATTTCTACAAAGGTGTTTGTCAAAGATGATACTTGTAATCCTCATCTTGAGAAGGCAACTCATCATGCAGAACAAACCAGTCCCAGGGAATTCCAGCATCAGAAGTGGCTACAAATAACATTTCAAAATTAACAATGTAGTCAGGCCAAAAAAAAAGGCACCAGCCCAAAAAAAAAACCTACCCAAGCAGTGAAAAAAAGACACATCCTACGTATTGTTGGAGAAAGCTGGATATCAGCTCATGCTGGAAAGTCTAAGACAAAGGACACAAGGCTGAAAGCATTTCCCTGACAGACCTTCCAAAGGAAACTGCAGCTCTGGCTGTTACTACAAATAAGAGATCAAATGTTCAGTGTGATCACAGTAGGTAATCTGTGCCTGGGCACAGCTGCTGCAAGTCTTTGTAATGCTGCTTTCTTCTTTTGGTCCTAAACAGGGAGAAAAATCACCTGAAGGACTATTTAATCAGCTTCTCAATGGTCACCAGTTGCCTTCTATAACTTCACCAGTAATTTATTAGACAGACAAATTTCAAAAGTGATAATGCTTTACAAAATTAGCACTAGACAGTTCCCAAACACTTATAATAATTAAGTGGGGTAGCACAGAGGGAAGGGACAAACAGTAACAGGGTTGACTGGAAGAAAAAATACTGAAAAAGGTTTACTGTATATGACATGCAAATCATATCTATGGTGTAATTGGGAAATGACTCAGAAAATGGGGTCTGTCTTCACTCCACAGCCTTTAATGACTCACAAGGAAACCAAAATTGTGTCTGTGAGCCTCTGTAATTGAGTCTCTATAACATGAGTTAAACATGTGCTAACCCTTTGTTCTCTAACATATGTTTAACTCTGGTGCACAAATATGAATTTAAAGGGATTAAACTGCATCAAAGATGTCTCAGAGCTTGTGAGGCAGAGGGCTTCCCAGCAGGAAAAGAATAGCACAAGCCAGAAGGACCAGTTGGGAAGAAGTCACTTTTCCAAACCTGAGCCATGTTCCTTTCCCACTGACAGCTGGGGATGGCAGTGACAGAAGGTGGACATGGGGGACCTTGGAGCCCCATTTACCTGCCCTTAGATCTCCTCTGATACACCTTGCACCCAGCACACAAACCCAAACCCCAGAAGAGACCATGCAGAATCTCTTAAGGAACCAAGACATCCTCCTTTGAGCTCATGGGGAAATATTCCCCTATCACTACAGCTCCCGTGTGAAACACACATTTCAGGCACCTAACTCCCCCTCAACAAACAAAAGCCCCAAGCAGAGCCTGGAGCAGATGCACAAAGGCAACAATTTCTGTATCATTTTCTAGGTTTCATCATTTTAATCCACTTCAAGCCCAAGACCATTATTCAGTAATATTTCACACTAGACTGATGTGGAACATCATGAAGGACAAAAATCCTCTCATGTTGCCTGAAACAAGAGCAGACTTCCCAAACTCCTCCTTGTGTCCTTTTAAAAACTGCTGCTATCCCTCCTGCCCAAGGGGATAAGGAATTCTCAAAAAATCTGTCTAATCAATGAGATGAAGCACATTTCAGACTCTTATGAATGGAAATGATGTCATGTTTGTGGGGACTGTGTACATACCAATAGCAGGGAAGTTCTTTCTGTAGGTGAACCAAAGGCGAGAGGTCACATCCAACAAAATCTCTTCTTTCTCTGAAAAGTTTTCAGCATGGAAAGGCACACACATGAGGGGGACACCAAGACAGCTAAACCCACCTCTCACTCACCCTCCCAAAGGAATTCTGCTCCTCACAGTCTGCAAGTCCAGAGAGGTAGAGTCTGGCAGAGGAACAGAGCAGTACTGCTGTGCACAAAGCACTTCCTTTCTCCCCCAAAACAGCTGCAATCAACCCAAAGACACTATGGCCACAGGCAAATTATGAAGCAGCAAACCATCCTTCTACCCCCTGCCTCCATGACATGTCCCAACAACTTCCATATATATGGTAACTACCTACACAAAAATATTCCAGAGTCCATGGAAATGGCCAGACAGACACAAATATGGCAGCTAAAACCCAAGTGCAACAAAGTCCTCTGAAGCCTTAAAACATTGCACTATGCACACAAAATACCTGTAAAAACACTGTATTTCCTGCCAAGGATCCAAACAGGTTCTTTGGTCTCAGGGAAGTCTTCATACTCAAACCTCAGAGTGTCGTAGGTAAGAGTAGCTAGAAAGAGAAAGGAGAAATCACAGACCTTTGATAGCTTTTCCTTTTGTTTTTAAAACCAGACAAATCAGAGCTGCTGTGGCCCAGTGACTCCCACCCACCCCCAAAACCCGTGTGCTGGCTCCCAGTGCTCTGCACCCATCAGCTCTGGGAGGCACAGAGGTGACCCAGCCCTGGCTCACTCCTGGCTGCTCCACAGGCAGAAAAGCAGCAGGATTTCTAGGTTAGACCAGCTCCAGGTTCTGCCTGGGGCAGAAAACATCTAAAACTTCACCTGGCAGCATTTCCCAGGACAGGCACCATCCTGTATGTCATCAGTTATAGCATTGATGTTGAGGGCCTCTTTTCCATCGAGCAAAGTGGTTAAAATTACCTTGCAGAGAGCATAAATTTTGAGGGAAGAACACACAAAACACAGATCACCTTAAGGTGGAAACTAAACCTTGCTCAGTTCCTCCTCAAGAAGCACCAAACCCAGCAGAAGCCTTTACAGGTGTCACCCCACAACGTGAGGAACACAGAGCTGTGCACATGTACTCGTGCAAAGGTGACAGGCAAAACTTTTGTCTCTTTTACTGGCTCCCTTCACAGCATGGCATCCATCAGTGCCTAAAAATCCATCCCCTTCCAGGACCATGACAGAACAACCCAACAGCCCAGGTTGCCCTTGGATCAGGGCAGCTTAAGCTGTTGTGAACAGGGTACAAACAACAGGGAGGAAAAACCAGAGAAGTCAGATGAGCTGTGCTCCACTAGATCCGTGTTTGGAAACACAAACTGTAAAGTAGCCTGGGAATTTTGGAAAAGACCCACATAATTTTACAGGTGCCAATTCTGTAACAAACCACCTCTAAAATTTAAAGCAGAGCTAAAGACAGACTGTTCTGTGACTTAAAGTAATGATTGAAAACATCTCTCAGAGCAAATGCAATAAAATCTGTGGTGATGTGATGTGAATTTAAAGCAGGATAAATGAGCACATGGCCACAGGCTCCTGTCAGCCCCATTCTTTGCAAATCTCTCTCAATAGGGCACACCCCACTTCTGGTTTCTCCAGAGTAACCTGCTGCTACATAACACACTTTGGCCTCCTGAAGTATCTCAGCCTTCTAATCCAGGTTCCCTGACCTGGAATTCCAATTCCAAATGTCCAAGAAAACACTTGAGCAGACATCATCACTAAGATCACTGCTTAAGCAGGAACCCCAGCAGTAGAGATGAAGACAGGCTCCTAAACCAAATTTTGAATCAGACTCTGCCTTAATTTCACCCCACAAGATTTAAATCATGTTCCTTGTGTGAACTAGTCTTTAAGACTGTTCCAGGCACCTTTAGGATTACACAGGCCACACCATTGCCACCCCATGATGTGACTCCTAAGCTAAGCAAAACAATTCTGCTTGCACAGAAATGTCCCAACAAATTACTGCTGCAGTCTTCTCCTCTAACAAGCTTTAGCAGGGAAATGAAGGAATTCTTTCCCACCTACTACCCAAACTTGTAAATGTACGAATTTGAAAAGGTAACTGACATGATCTTAACATACAAACTGAAGTTCTCAGGAAGGTTTTAAAGCTCAAAGGAATATTCTGTGGTTTATTTTGTCAGTTCCTAAGCCTGCCATGTGTCCAATTCTCTGTCAGGAGTCTCAAAAATAGCTTGAAGGAAATGAGTGAAACAAGGATGCTATACAGGAACATCAAGCTATCCACAATCCCTCCTTCTCTTTCCCAGCAACATTCCCTGACCTGCTCAAATATCACAACCTCTGCAGCCTCACAGTTTGCAGATCTTTAGCAAAGACAGGATGCAACTGGACTCTTCACAGCAAGGATCAGCAGCTGAAAGGGATGCTGGAGTCTCTCCCCTTCCACCAAAGCTCTGAGAGGAAGGGGTCAGCAGACAGAGGAGGATTTCCAGCTGGACCAGCCACGTGTTCAGGGACTGCAGCACATGTGTCATGACACTGCACACTGGGGAGGAGTCCCAGCCTTACAGCCCTTCAGCTGAATGCCCAACATCTGGCTCTGTACAAGGCCCTGCGTGTCCAGCTGTGCATCCCAAAGAGGTGGTCAGACATTCGTGTTGGGATGTGGAGAGAAAACAGTCGAAAAGGCACAACTACTAAATGCAGGAGCTCAGGTTTCCCCTTCACAGGGAAGAAAATTTAAGAGATTGCTCCCAGTTAGTATCAAGGACATTATAATGAGAGCAGTAAACTCCCCACAAGGCTGGAGGTCACCGAGTGTTTCTTTTACAAGCCTCCACCTTCATATGCTCCAGCACTTTTCCAAAGTCCATCTACTGTGCTATTGCCCAGATGGGCTAAATATCAGCCCAAACAATTCCAGCAGGGCACAAAGAACATCACAGACTGCACAGGAGCCTTTCTCTCCTTCTTACAGCCAGAGATGAAGAAGAGAAATACATCTGGAAATTCACCAAGCAGAAATCCTGTTTGAAGCTGCTCCTCTCAGAGCTGCAGAAGCTGGGTGAGATCAGCACATTTCTCAGGCAGTGCTCCAAAACTTCACCTTCAGAAAGCCCTCAGTCTATTTTAATTACCGACCTCTGAGCATCCAGGACAGTGGAGCAGCAGTTTCTGCAGAGAAGGATGTGCAGTCCCTGCACATCAAACACAACAGTTCAACTTCACACGGTTTTATAGTTAAAAAGCAGAGTGTCAGCCCTGCACAGCTCACCCTGAGAAAGGCAGCCTCGCTTTCCAGGAGCCTTGCACACACTGGGGATGAGGGGAGGCTGGCTGGATCGCTGCCCCATGGTCACACCTCCCATGGGATCTGCAGAGCACCTCAGCAGGAAAGGCAAAGCTTTGTACATGCCACAACAGAATCCCTGAATGGTTTGGGCTGGAAGGAGCCTTAATGCTCAGCTCATTCCACCCCCTGCCATGGGCAGGGACACCTTCCAATAGACCAGGGTGCTCTAAGCCCTGTCCAACCCAGCCTGAAACAATTCCAGGGATGGGGCAGCCACGGCTTCTCTGGGCACCCTGTGCCAGGGCCTCACCTCCCACACAGGGAAAAATTCCTTCCCAATATCCCATCTAAGCCTGCCTCTGGCAGTGAGAAGCCATTTCCCCTTGTGCTATCACTCCAGGCTCTTGTCCAAAGTCCCTCTCCACCTCTCCTGGAGCCCCTTTAGGCACAGGAAGGGGCTCTCAGGTCTCCCCAGAGCTTTCTCTTCTCCAGGCTGAACACCCCCAGCTTTCCCAGCCTTTCCTCATAGGAGAGGTGCTCCATCATCTCGACACAAGAACAACTCTCTAAACACACAGAATTAGGGCAGAAGATTAAATTTTCCCTCCTTTCTCATAGTCTTAATCAACACAATGAAACACTCGAGATAGAAACATTATCCCAACTTGTAGCAAACACACCCAGAGGCACAGCTGGGTGCTGGGAGCAGCCCCTGAGTGCTGCTGTCACTTTGCAAACGTGCTGGAGGCCAGACTGTGACAGCCCATGACGGATGCTAACTTCATCTCCCACACCACAACCAAAGCCATTTGTTTCCCCATCACCTTTGGGAAACGAATAACAACAAATGAAGGCTTGGGTGACTCAAACAGAAACACGGCAGGTGATTTTCCCAACCACCTTGGTCAGTCTGCCTGCTGAAGAACTTCTCACACAAAATACCAAAAGTGAAGGAAAACCAGGCTTTGCCATACCTCCCTTCCCAGACTAGTCCTGGGGCTTCTCCATTCTCTGAAAAGGCCTGGCTCTCACACCTCCCACTAAGGCCACCACAAAAGGCTCAGAAATTGGGTGGATGATCTCTCCTTTACCTGCTACAGGTACCTCACCCAAGGCAAAGGAGGAACACAACTGGATGTGGAACAATTCAAAGACAGTCAAGAAGAGAAGGTAAATTCACTGCTGTAGTAAAACACTTTGCTGAAAAACACAAAACAGCTCAAACCCTTACTTCTGCCCTTTGCAGAAAAAAGATTAAATCTTTTATTTCCCCTAAGCTCTTTCAAACAAGATAAATCCTGATTATCCAAGCACCAACGACGAGTTAAGGGACAGACAGCGAGGAAAGTCAGGCTACTGAAGCGTGATGCTTTCTTGAAAGCTTGGAGCAAACAGTTCCAAGTTTTGCTGTCAGCTCCCCATCTCGGGAGCAGGGCTGGACATGAAGGGGCTTGAGCCCCTCTCACGAAGGAGATCCAGCCCCACCATCCACCACAGCAAAGTTTTCCTTCCCTTGCACGGCTCACACCAAGGGAAAGCAAACACATCTCAGGATCAGGGGGTGCGAGTTCACTCAGCGGTGCCCAGGTGTGACACTGGATCCGAGGACGCTCCCAGCCGGACCACCCTGACAACAACAGCGGCACGACGGCAAAAAGCAAGTCAGGACAGCCCTGAGGAGGGACAGGAGCTCCGGATCCCCGGCACACCCGGGCTCGGCGACGCGGAGGAGGAGCCCACGGTACACAGGGAAGCGTTTGTTATTATGAACAACACTTATCGCTGCGGAGGGGGTGGCAGCCGCTACTACGCTGAGGCTGGAGGTAAGCGGGTCCCAGCACAAGTGCCAAACATTTATTTTTACTTTACCCCGCACGAAAACAAAATCTCTACCACAAACAGCTTTGCTAGAGTTCTCTGTGAGGGCGATGAGTGGCTGAGTCGCCTTCTCACCCCCCGAAAGTCACCTTCTTACCTCCAAGCTGCCTTCTCGCCCCTCGAGCCCTCATGGGGAGCGGGGCACAGCGACACCAGCCCTGTCACCGCTCCCCGCTCCGGTTCCCCCCCCGGGCAGACCCGACCCGGCGGCAGAGCTCCGAGCTTTCGAGGAACGACGGCAGCATCGGGGCTGGAGAGGGCAGAGGGACTCGCCGCCCGGCTCCGGCCTGAGCCGGCTAACCCCGGCGGCCGCACGGCCACCGCCTTCCCCTCTGCCCCACCGGGGGGGTGGCCGGGCCCCGGAGGGCCGCGGCTCCCAGGGCCGTGCCCAGGGCGGAAAGCGGTGCATTCCTGGCCGCCCGTCGGGGAGGCCGCGCCGGGGAGCCGCGGGCCTCGAGCGGCCGCCGGGTTGAGCCGGGCCGGGGACTCCCGAGGGGAAACGCGGCCGCTGCGCCGCGGGCAGGGCCCGCCCGGGACCCACCTGCGTCCATGGCGGCCCCGCCGAGGCTGCGGCCGCCGCCGACACTCACGCCCGGCGCGGCCCTGCGCGGCTGCTGGCGCGACGCGCCGGTCCCGGCCAATGGGAGCGCCGCTGTCCGCCGCACTCCGCGCCGATTGGCTGTTGTTGGTTTCGTCAAAGCTCGGCGCGCCGGACCGCTGCCTGCGGACAAGGGAGCTGCCATGTTGCCGTACGGAGAGGCAAAGCGCAGCGCGGGGAGGCAGCGGGCCGGCACTGGGGCCGAGGCTGGGGCTATAGGGCGGCGCAGAGTGTGAGGGCGCCGCCCCTTGCCTAGAGCCCCGACGGGCGCGTCCCGTGACATGTATACCTAAGGAATAATGTGATATATGGGTGCCGCCATCATGTTGTACGGAGCTGGCCCAGCCCCGCCCCTCGTTCCCCGTGAGAGTAACCCTCCCTGCCATGCCCGCCCCACTCGGAGACGCCTTTCACGGCTCATCTGCCACGGACGGAGTGCCTCGTCGGGAGGGGGACACCCAGCTGCGCCCACGAGGCAAGCGAGAGGCGCAGTGAGCGAGCTCCCCCTTTCCCCACCTGCCCTGAGCCGTACGGCTGCAGCTCGGCCAAAATGGCGGCGGCCATGTGGCGGCCGCCATGTTGTGCCGTACAGAAACCCCTTCCCCAGCGGCGAGGGGCGCCGGGGTGACCCGGCTCCGCCATCTTGCCGTACGGCGGCGCGGCGGGGCCGGGGCCGGGGCGGGGGCCGGGGCGGGCCCGGCCGGCCGAAGGCGGCGGCGGCGGTCGGAGATGGTGATCTGCTGCGCCGCCGCCAACTGCTCCAACCGGCAGGGCAAGGCGCGTTGCGGCGCCGTCTCCTTCCATAGGTAAGGGCGGCCCGCCCGGCCCGCCGCGAGTGCCACGGACGGGCTACCCGCGCCCCTGTCCCGATCCCCTGTCCCGCTCCCCCCGCCGGGCCCCCACGGCAGCGGCTGCCCTTTGTTTCCTTCAGGGGAAACCGGCTCGGGGCTGCCGGATCCTCCAGCCCCGGCCGGGCAGCGGAGCGCCCCTCGCCGCGGGGCCCGGGCCCTCCCCGGCCTTTCCCCCTGATCCTGCCCCGGTCCGTGCCCCCCGCGGCCCGTCCTGCGCCTCATCCCTCCTGGGGATGCTGCCCCCGGTGAGTCCCGGGCTTAGTCCCTGTCTGGGTGTCCCATTGGAAACGGAATCTGGCTCCCCTGCTCAGGGGCTTTCTTGCGCTCCAGGTATTTCTGCACCTCATTAAATGTTGTTAAACACACCCAGCGTAAGCAGCACCCGGGTCACGGAGGCAGCGCTGGGCAGCGTGTCGGCTGAGCTGGCTTTACTGGCAGTGGTCACATCCCCCTTCCTTGTGGATAGGTTGTTCCTCGTGGGGCTGGTGACGGGAATAATGGATAGATTGCTGATGAAAATGGAAACAAGACCTTTGAGTCCTGTGCTTTTTGTGAAGTGGAACTGTTGACGCAGTGAATGACTGTCAAATATTTCAGCCCAAAGTGAAATAATTCATAAATGAGTGTAATTTAATTCGTAAATGAGTGTAACTTACCAAAACACAACTTTTCCTAAAATCTCCTAAACCTAGCCGTCGTCTTGGACTTGGTCGTCTTGAAGGTCTTTTCCAACCTCAACAGTTCTACAATTCTATGGTTCTGTAATTCTCCAGGTACCAGCCCTTCTGATTTCCAAAATATAGCTTATTTTGTCTGTTCCTTTTTTAGATTCCCTCTGAAGGATTCGAAGCGCTTGATTCAGTGGCTGAAAGCTGTTCAGAGAGACAACTGGACTCCCACCAAGTATTCCTTCCTTTGCAGCGAGCATTTCACCAAAGACAGTTTTTTCAAGCGGCTGGAAGACCGGCACCGGTTGCTGAAGCCCACCGCTGTCCCTACCATCTTCCAGCTGGTGGAGAAGAAACACACCAAGCTGGATTATGTCAGGAGCCGAAGGAAAATAGCCAGGAAGGTGCGGGATGGGGAGACCCTGCGGGAAGCAGGCGGTGAGGTAGCACAGAAGGCCCCGTCTTCTGGCCAGGACTTCATGGTGACACAAGGGACGAAAGAGATGGAGGAGGCCACTCTGAAAGAGGAAATAGGATCAGTGTCCAAGGAGGAAGAGGCCCTCCACAGCCAGCTGGATGGCCCTCGGAGAAGGACGTTAGGGGATCATTTGGGTGCGCAGAAAAAGCCCGAGAGGTCTCCTGTGGAAGACTGTGCCAGGGGGAGCTGTGCGGGGAGCTGGGGGGCAGACAGGAGCGGCGTGTCAGTGGACGACTTCACCCCTCCTGCCTCTGGTGCTTGCAAATTCATCGGCTCCCTCCACTCATACAGCTTTTCCTCCAAGCACGCCAGGGAGAGGCCAGCTCTCCCCAAAGAGCAGCTAGAAAGGAAAAGGCCAAAGAGAGATGTGGAACCGAGCTGCAGCAGCCACCTCTTGGGACACGACAAGGCCGTCGCGGAAGTGTCCCCGACGTCATCCCTCACCGCCACCCCTCAGAAACCCTCGCAGGGTCTGTCGGCGTCGCCGGCAGACCTGACCCCTCGGCCCGCCACCGAGGCCGTGCTGGGCCGGAAGGGGGACACGGACGCCAACCCCATGTCCATCAACGAGGTGATCATGTCGGCCTCGGGGGCCTGCAAGCTCATCGACTCGCTGCACTCGTACTGCTTCTCCTCCCGGCAGAGCAAGAGCCAGGTGTGCTGCTTGCGGGAGCAGGTGGAGAAGAAGAACGGGGAGCTGAAACTTCTGAGGCAGAGGATCAGCCGCTCTGACAGCCAAGTCAGGAAGCTGAAGGAAAAGCTGGATGAGATGAAGCGCAACAGTTTCCCTTACTTGAACAGCCTGATATCCCAGGACTGTGGTCAGTATTCCCAGGGGTTCTGCACTCTGAGGTGGAATTCCCTGTTTTCTCAGGCGCCGTTTAATCTGGATGCTGTAAAGCTGTGATGGGGAAAAGGTGTTGTCTTGGTTTGAAAGACAAGTGTCTGCTAAGGAAGGCAAGAGCAATTATTATAATTTTGAAATTAAGGAGCTCTCAGGCAAAGATATGGGAATAGGAATAACAGTTCTTTGCTAGGAAAATTAAAATAAAAATACGGTGATACAAAATGACAAAGCACTGACAGAGTCAGAATCCAACCTGACACCCCATCAGTCACTCAGGGTGTTGGCAGCAGTCCCATTCCATGGTGGCTGCATCCTCCTGCAGTGACAGATGTGGTTCTGGTGCAGCAGTGCTCCTGGAGAAGGTGCAGTTTTCCTCCAGAGCTCCAGTGATGATGAGGAATGGTCTGGTTTTCCTCTGGAATCCAGTGGAAAAAGACTGCTCTGATGTTCCAAATCTCAGATTTTATCGAGGTAGAAATGCTTGGCTCCTCCCCCTGGGTGGAGCATCTCCCAATGGGATGATGGAATTTTATCAGTCATGCTCTGGGACTCAATGGCCATTAATAGGAGAAATCTCCTGGAGGAAAGATGGGTTGTGGAAAAGACAAAGAACGCTGCCCCAGTTGGTTTTAACAGATGGCTCATTGACAGAAGATATCCCCCACCAGGAGCTAAGGATCACTGCCCCACCTGGTTTCAACAGATGGTGATAGAATACATACTTTTGGTCACATCCTGCTTTGCAAGCCAAGATTGGTATGAGAAAGGGACATTCTGGGAAGGAAAAGTAGAGCTTGTGTAAGACCAATGGATACAGATTGAAGAATTTGCTCAGTGGGCACACAAGTTAATTCTTATATCCCTAACCTTTCCAAGATGTGGAATGGGAATTTAGGTTGTAGTGTTGCAGGCAACTCACTTGATGAATTTATTTTCTGTTCTTGCAGTCGTAGCAGCAGATATCTGGGAAAGCTGTTACTGTCCTCAGTGGCATAAGAAATAGTTTTGATATTGGATTTCCTACACTGCACTCAGTACTCAGGATGCAGGAAATATAAGCAAGGTGGGAGGTATCAAGTATGACAACATTGTGGTGCACATTGAGGTCACAGTTTGTGAGCAAATGTCTATGTTTGCTTTGATCCTTTCCTTCCTTGGAAAGCAGAAGAAGTTGAGTTAGGGTATTTAGTGTAAGTATTTAGAGTTCCATAGTTGTCATTCATATATATATACATATATATATATATATGTATGTATATGAAATATTTATATATATATTTTAAAAGGTGTCTGCCTTTGTTGGAATACCTTCACTGAGATATTAATTGTAGAAAGAGTATCTTTAAGGATGTTTTTCTTTATTCTGCTAAGCACTGTGATTTTTCTCCTTTTTCCCAAGATTAGTGTTTTTATACATATGTCTTTGAGAAGTGAAAATTTTATGTTCTTGTAGAAGATATTCTTAATATATGAGTTACATGCTCTATTTTATAAGGGAAAATGTAATTTTTCTTAATGAATTTACCAATTCATTACCCATTCTGCCATCTTTTATCATCAAAACTGGAGATCAGCCTGTGAAAATGAACCATTTTGGCAATTGTAGCTTGGCATGATAGGAAGTTCATATGGAACCCTTTGGCTGGGATCTTTTTTAAAGGGTGTGTTGGTGGCTGTTTCTTTTTTTTTTTTTTTTAGCTTCATCTTGGTGCTGTTCTGTTTTGGACTCTTTTTTGTGTGCTCATAGTAAGTTTATGGCAGTGAAAATAACTGATGAAGTGCTGTCAGGCAGAGTCTGGTTCATGCCCAGGCACTGAGCTTTACTGTAATACAGAGCTGAGTTAAGAAAGCCTTTTCATATTCATAAAAATAGAGTCAGGTAACACGTTAGGTTAATAATAGTCTTTATTAGCAGCCATGTCTCAGCTGTCCCAACTCATCTGATGTGTGGTTGAGGTGATGGTTTTAGCTGTGAACCTGAGCCTGCATATTTTTTTTTTTTCTGCTAAAGGCACTTCCTTGAGTATAAGTACCTGACTGGACTGACTGTGCAGGTTGTTACCTGTCTGCATCCCTCATCTTCAGCTGTTTCCACAAAATCCTGAGCACAAAAAACGAACTTTAGGCCCACACCCACTCGGCAGAACTTAATTTCAGTGCTAGTTCTCACATACTTTCCTCTAATGAGACAAATAAATTTCTGCTGGCTGTATCCAAGCTGCAGCAGGTTGGGAAGAGCAGGTTTCTGCAGGAGTGCTGCACAGCACTGCCTGCTAGCCATGCTTGAGGCTGGGTGACTCAGGATGGGCAAGTGGCTCCCAGCTCCAGCTGTAAGGATGTGCCTGAGTGGTGTTTCCCAACCTGTCTTACCAGGGAGATCGACTGGTTTGGGAGAAGCCCCAGGTTGTCTCCAGCACAGCACGGCTGCCACCGTGGCCTTTTCCCTCTAAACTTTGAATTGAGGTGTTTGTTTGGTAGGAGAATATTTCCTTCTGTTTCATGAGGTCCATGGTCCAAAGGCTGAGGAATGCTGTTGGTGGGGTTTGGCACGGTGTAGCAGGCAGGACAGGGTTAGATGTGGCTTCTGGTGGATGACAGGATGCCCTGGGAGAAATGGGGGAAAGCCAGCAAGCAGCCAGGGATGTGTCCTGGGGAAGGCATGGCTGTTCTACCAGCACTACTCTGTCTGACCATCTTGTTCTGCATGAAGGTCTCACAGCCCTGCTGCATCAGAGATCCCAGCAGCTCCTTCCACAGCATCACCTCCTCTTGCCCCAGTTTGGTCCTGTTGTAAAACTACATTTCCCAGCAGGCAGCAGGATCAGTGTCTTACCCAAAAATGAGCTCACTTCCCTCATAGCCATCTTACCACCCTGCGCAAAGCACTTTCTGGGGACAGGGGGGGCTCCAGGTAGAGCAAATAGCAAAATATCTGCAAGTATGGCTGGGCATGGAGCAAACACAGGTAGGATTCCATGGGATTCGAGTTTCTGTGTTCATCAGAGAGGTAAAGCTCTTGGAATTCAGCTGCTTGGGGGTATGAGGAGCCTCTTCCATGCTGCATGGCTGTTTTCGTCAAGGTCATATTAAAGGCAGGAGAGTTTGCAAAATGAGTTCATGTGAAAAATGGTTAGAACTGTGCTAGGAATCTGTGGGAAATCTGGATTGGATTTGTCTTTGAGTATCTGTGCAAAGCCAGTGTAGAAATGGGGTCATTTACACTGCTTTTTACATGCAAATGAAGCATAGTTGGTGAACTTCAGGGACGGAGCACTTAATTCGTGATTTTCTCCTGAGGTGGAGTCCTGAGGCCTGGTCTGTGGTATTGCCACCCATCGTGGTGGCAACAGATTTCAGTCATGTTGCAGAAAACGAATAGCAAAATCCCATTCCTCGCTGGCAGTGAGAAGTGGGGTTGTGCATGGTTGAAGGTGCTGTGCTTTCACCTGTCTGAGAAGGACTGGACCAGCAATGGGTTGGTGTCTAGTTCAGCTTGAAAATGAACTGTGTCTAATGTGTCACAGAAATGTGCTGTCAGGAAAATTGCCTCCACCAGAGCAGGCACTGCTAGCCTGGCATGTTAACTTGGTGCTAGATTTTGGAAGAAAACTGCTTTTATTCTGAGACAGCAGGTGCTTCTTGTGATTTTTTTTTTTTTTTTTTTTTTTTTTTTTTTTTTTTTTTTTTTTTTTTTTTTTTTTTTGTGCCCTGTCTGGGATGGGAACAGCCAGGGTAGAAAACTGCTCCGTAGGATGGGCATTGCAAAGAACAAGGAAGCTATAAAGTAAAATAAGAGTGAGATAAGGAACAGGAATACGTGTGCATAGGCTAAGAGTGGGGCTGAATCTGTGGCAGAAGGTATCTTGAAAGAGGCTGAGAAAGACTTCACCACGGCCTGAACATTTGGGTGGGAGGTGAATTTTTTTGTGCTCAGCATGGGAGCAAGCAGTGTGCAGGTACACCAGCTTTGAGACTTGGTTGAGGAAGGTGGTTCTTTGACCTCCTCCTTGGAGACAAAGGCAGTTGGAAAGGAGGAAACAAGACTTTTTGCACAGCTGTTGTTTTTTTTTTAGTATTTTCAGTGGGATGATCTTGTTCTTTCCAGGTTTTTTTTGCCTAATAGTCTATAGAGTTTGTGCATTAAGCATTTAATTTTGCAGTGAGTTGGCAATGACTCACAACAAAAACCTAGCTTGCAGCTAGGAAGCAATGAAACAGCAAACTAAGGAAAACTCGAGAGAAAGTCAGGCTGAGCTCAGGTAGGGTGTCTGGTTTCTCATAATAGAGTATAATTTAAAAAATATTTTCTGTGTTTTGTAAAGCAGAATTACAGGCACTGGAGCATTACCACCTTGGTGCTTGGCTATGAAATTAATTACTGAGTCTATAGCATGAACATTTGTGAATATAACCACATTCTCAGCGTTTGGAGCAGAGATGGGGTGATCTGTTCAACAGCTGATCTGCTGACACCTTGTGGGATGCATCTTTGTTGGGGAAGAAAGAGTTTTGGCACAGGAGCTGGCAGGGCGTGTTGACAGGGCCTTAAAGTAACTGGGAAAGGGGCAAACCCAGGGTCACCTGGGCCAGTGGGCTGGAGTGCCTAAACTTGAGTGATGGGATCCCTCAATCTGCTTCACCACGTGTTGGCCACAATGTCCCCCAGCAGAAATGTCTCTATTCATGCACCCAGCGTGAGGGACCAGTGAGCAGCTCAAAGCTTCCATTCACAGAGCTCTGACATCATTGGCATAAGTGAGACCTGGTGGGAGTCTTCCCTGTGATAATTCCAGGATCTTCAGGATCCTAGACAGGGCAGGAGAGGCAGAGGGGTGGCACTGTATGGAATAGAAGGGTTGGAGCGTCTGGAGCTCACCATTGGCAGTGACACAGTTGAGAGCCTTTGGATAAGAATCAAGGGGCAAACAAATAATGTGGATTTCACTGTGGGAGTCTGCTCTGGACCTCCCAGACAGGAGGATGACACTGACAAATTATTCCTTGAGGAACTAAGGGACAATTCCCGAGTCAGCTGCCCCAGGGGACTTCAACCTGGCTGAAATTAACTGGGAGCATCAAGCAGCTGGTATAACCCAGGCCAGAAGGTTCCTAAAACACCTGCATGACAACTTCAGGGAACAGGTCCTCAGGGAAGGATGATCTTGATCTCTTGCTTGTCATCAGGGAGAATGTCATGAACAAAGTGAACACTGGAGCCAGCTTGGTCACAGTGACCACTGAGCCATCGAGTTTAAAATTTCTGGTGACAGGAGGAAAAGTGCCAGAAAAACCTCAGCTCTGACTATGAGGAGAGCAGACCTCAGGCTGCTCAGGCAATTAGTGTGTAAGGGCCCCAAGGAAATGTTTTCACAGGTGCTGGGGTCCATCAGTGCTGGTCATTTTTAAGCATCATCTCCTAAGGGCACAGGAACAGCAATTCCTAAATGTCAGGAGTCAAGCAGGTGAGGCAGAAGGCTGGCTTGGCTGACCAGGGATTTCTCTTGGAAATAAGATGGAAAAGGAAGGTGTGTGCCCAGTGGAAGCAAGGTCAGGTGATGTGAAAAGAACATAGAGATGCTGCCCACTGTTGGGAGAAAATTCATACAGGCAAAGCTCAATTGGAGTTGAAACTGCCAGAACTGTGGAGAACAATAAAAATATTTTTTTGAAATGTATAAATAGCAAAAAGCAGTTTAGAAATAATATTTCCCCCTTCCAGGATGAGGATGGTCACCTCACAAACAGGGACAGGGACAAGGCAAATGTATTTAATGCTTTCTTTGCCTCTATCTTCAAATGGATGATGGATCTCAGTGCTGTGAGCTGGAGGATCATCACTGTGAGAATGATCAACTCCCAGCTGACCTAGAAGTTGTGCAGGATCTGCTGCTCCAGCTGGATCCCTGATGGGATTCATCCAAGAATCCTCAAGGAGCTGCTGATGTCATTACAATGCCTCTCTTAATGACTGATTTTTGAGCAGTCTTGGGAATCCACAGAGGTTGACTGGAAGCTGCTGAGTGTTGTGCTGATTTTTAAGGAGAGCTCTAGAGACATCAGACCTGTCAATGCCAATTCAGTGCCTGGTAAAATCATGGAAAAGATTATTCTGAGAAGTATTGAAAAACACCTAGAGGACAATGCAGGCATCAGTCACAGCCAGCACAGCTTCCTGAGGGGAAAGTCCTGCTTGTCAAACCTGATTTCCTTCTATGACAGAGCAACCTGCCTGGCTGATCCAGGAAAGCTGGCAGGTGGAATCTTTATGGACTGTAGCAAAGCTTTTGATACTGTCTCTTACAGGATCCTTCTGGACAAAATGTCCAGCCCACAGCTTGATAATTGTGTTATGGGTGAGGAGCTGGCTCGTGGGTCGGGCACAACAGGTGACAGTGACTGGGGTGACACCAGGCTGGCACTGGTCACTGGTGGGGTTCCACAGGTCTCCATCCTCAGCCCTCTTCTCTTCAACGTGCTCATTGACAGCTTGGACACAGGACTGAAAGGAATACTAAGTGAGTTCACAGCCATCACCAAGCTGGGAGGAGCTGTCACCTCCCTCAAGGGCAGAGAGACCTTGACAAATCAGAGGTAGACACTCACCAGCTGTGTGGGGTTTAAAAAGGGCAAGTGCTGCATTCTGCACCTAGGACAGAGCAACCCTGGCTGTGTGTGTGGGCTGGCTTAGGGTTAGGGCTGGAGACCAGCTGTGGGAAGGGTCCTGGGGGTCCTGGTCCATGGCAATATGAGTCACCAGTGTCCTGGCAGCCAGGAGGGACATCCTGGTCCTGGGGGGCATCAGGGAGGGAATTGTGCCACTCTGCTCTGCACTGGGGTGACCTCACCTCGAGGCCTGGGGGCAGGTTGGGTCACCACAGTGTAAAAAAGACATTAAGGTATTGGAGAGTGTCCAAAGGAGGCCATGAAGATGGGGAAGGGTCTGGAATGGCCTTATGAGGAGTGGCTGAGACTTGGTTTGTTCAAGGAGGAGACTGAGGTCAGACCTCACTGTGCTCTTAACATCCTCTCACAGGGAAGTGGAGGGGCAGGTGTTGATCTCTTCACTTGGCCAGGGACAGGACTCAAGGAAATGGCATGAAGCTGATTTGGGGAGGTTTAGGTCAGATATCAGGAAAAGATTTTCCACCCAGAGGATGGTTGGGCATTGGAACAGCTCCCTAAGGAAGAGGTCACAGCACCAAGCCTGCCTGAGTACAAGAAGTGTTCAGACAATGCTCTCCAGCACATGGTGTCATTCTTGGGGTGCCTGGTACAGGTCCAGGAGTTGGACCTGATCCTGACAGGTCCCTTCCAACTCAAGGATATTCTGTGATGGAGCTGGAGCACATCAGTGCCAGGAATGTTTCACTGCTTTGCTGGGGAGAGCATCAGCAAAGTGCCTGAAGGGGTGCAACTCTCAGGGCAGAGCAGCAGAGTATAAAACCACCTTCTGTACTTAAATATGGACAGAATATGCTGAGTGAGGCTACTCCTTAATTATCAGAACCTTGATGATAATTTAAACCCAGTGAGCAACTGCTGAAGGAAGGACTTCAGGGAACTGCCCAGTCCAGTGCAGACCTCACACTTTGAAGACTCAGGGATTTTGTTTGGGGATTTGTTTTGGGGTTTTTTGGTGGGGCTTTTTTTGTTGTTGTTGTTTGTATGGTTTTTTTTTCCTCAAGTTTTCTGCAGGAAGTGTTCCCCAGCTCAAGGAAATAGGTTAGCTGCCTTGTTAGCTGCCAGCTGGCCACTCACTGTGGCTTTACTGATAACGCTGTGTAGGAATTCGTGCCAATGTAGCTTTCTGTGCCAGGGATCTCACTTGAGAGCCACACCAGCAGTGTAGACATGGCCCGAGGGGCTGTCCAGCTGCTCTGTCTGCTTTGTCTCAAGGCAGGGAGGACTCAGGATCTGCTGTTGCAAAGCCTGGGCAGCCAGTTCCAATGTTACAATGCAGGGTGGGATTTGACTTGAAAACTCTCCAGGAGTAGAAAAGATGTGAGAGCAGGCTGTGTGTGAGTTTGAAGGGAGGGAGCTGGGTCAGGTGGTGAAATGGAACTGACCTGTGTGCTCAGTGGCCTGAGTGGCTTCCTGAAGGAAAGAGATCAAGGTATCAGGTTGCTTACGGTGTGTGGTTTTGTCTTCCAAACTGTTACAATTCATGAGGGTTATGGCTGATTTCAGTGAAATTTTGTAGAACCACAAGATGGTTTGGGTTGAAGGGACCCTAAAGCTCATCTTGTTCCACCCCCCTGCCATGGGCAGTGACATCTTCCACTACACCAAGTTGCAGAGGAATGGGGTCTTGGGGATGCTGGATCCTTAATGGCTTCCAGAAAGTGGAGGAGAAGATCCAGGAATGTCCTTGTTAAGAAAGAGGATACAGAGAGAGTTCCCTGTTAGTAGGTAAAAGAGGAACTGTGCATATGAATGCAAGAGAAGCAGCATTAAGAGGACCCTGTTGGAGTGAAGTTTTAGTTCACTTTTGTAAAGTGAAGCTTTAGGCATGCAGAAGGGTGACCAGGGTCTCTTGTGCTGCAAATTCTCAGATGTTGTTTGTATTCTTGATACCATCATGCACTTACCTTTTAAGCCACGTTAGTGTGTTTTTTGTAGAAATGGTGTACCAGAAGTTTAGGCCTTTAAAAAGGGATGTACAGGCTCCTTCATCAGTGTCAGAGGGGTTTCTCTTGACAGTGACTGTATCTATAAACCTGAAATTTGAAACAAAGCAGCTCAGCAATTGTTGCTACAATAGTATTGCATTTACCTGCCCCAACCATGGCATAAAAAAGTAAATTGCTTTTCAAATTGCTGCTTTTTTTCTGATGGATTCAATCAGACTCTCTCCTGTTTGCCTCCCTTATTGCTTTTCCACTCTCCCAGCCCAGCCTTCCAGCCAGGAGGGAAAAAAGTCTTTATTCCACCAGTCAGAGAGCAACACTGAAGGTAAGAAAGGCACTGCATGGGATGAGATCAGGATGTCTGTATTTACCTGCACTTCACTGAGCCCCTGGTCCTTATTCCCTTCTGCTGTTTTCAGCTTTTCCAAGCCACACAAGAACTAAAGAACTCTTCAACTTTGCTGCCATCTAGGTAGTTTAGAAAAGTAATAATGATCACTTGGCCATGTTGTTTAACCAGGTGCCAGAGACTTCAGGATGTAGAGCTCCATCTTCACTTTTCAGCTGGCTGGAATTCCAGCTCTTTGGAAGTGAGACCAGCTCACCAAGTCAGGCACCTCCAGCCAGGCTGGATGCTGCACAGGAAGGCAGTGGAGTCAAGCTGGGGCTGCTGGAAATGATCTCTTGGTTTATAATCAGGTCTAAAGAGTGGGAATGGCTAAAACCATTCCTTTCATCTGTTGTTTTGATGTTTTTCCTGAAATGCAAGCTGAAGAAAAGGAAGTGTCCTGTGAAAGCACTGTAGTGACAGAAACTGTCCTGCTCCAGGGATGCTGACCCAGGAGAGGGCAGCAGCAGCCCAGGCTGCAGGCTCCTGCAGCTTTTCTAAAGCTTTGATTTTTCACTTCCATGGGGGAAATGAGCCTGCAAAAAGCTTGGAAAGAAATGCAGCAGAGAGTGAAAGGCAAACATCAGCTGGAGGGAGGAGTAGTACACTCCTTACCCACAGATCTGTGTGCTGTCCTCATGGAATTGGAAGGGTGAGTACAAGGAAATACTGTCCAGTGCACTGACACTGCTGTATGGATTGTGGGAGCCCCTTTCCATGTCCTGGACAAGCTGCTGGGGACTGCACAGTGTGACAGGATGTTCTACAGAACCTGGCTCTGGTTCTTTATCATCCATTTCCTAGTGAGCTCTCATGTTTCCTCATGTTCCTTCCCTTGCAAAATACTTTAGGATAAAGCAAAACAAGTAGCAGCACTTTGCTGACACGGGCTGGCTTTTAAACCCTGCTGTTTGTGGGAGAATGACCACAAGTGGTCTCTTACCCAGAAAAGCTGCTCTTCCTTCTCCTTTGGCATTTCAGGTGTGGACTCTCCTTCCTCCTTGCTCAGTCTTTTAGCCTGACATTTTGTAAAGAGCACAGTGAAACTCAGACTGGTCAAACAAATTCTGGTCACAGCCTTACTCCTTTAAGTTGTGATTTCTCTCTGCAGTTGAGTCTGTGCCTTTTAGACCAGACAGACAGGCAGCTTGTTCTTGTATTCTTGATCTCAATAGGTGTAGAAAACACCCCCCTGGAACACCCACCTTGCCAGTATGAAATATTTATCCCATGAGGGGGAGGAGGAGGAGGTGCTTTGAGCTTACTTCAGTCACATTTGTCTGCATAACAGACTGCTGAGAGTAGCAGACACCCTATTTGTGTGGGAATCCATCTTTCCCAACATCCCATTGGTAATATTTTGTTTTCCCTACTTACACCTTAGTAATGGATCTGCTCTGCTCTTCATGTGGCTCTAAATTGTGTGTCTCCATTTTCCTGATGTGTTTTTTTCAACTTCTGAAAGTAAAATGCAAAACTGTTTATCAAAACTCTCTTACAGCACCTGAGCTCAGGAAGCATTTGGACAAAGCTCTCAGGCACATGGTGTGACTCTTTGGGATGGTCCTGCACAGGGCCAGGAATTGGGCTTGATGATCCTTGTGGGTTCCTTCCAGCTCAGCTTATTCTGTGGTTCTGTAAAATGATTTGTTAAAGAAGTTGTAACTTTGTGAAACAGACTTTGGTTGCTTTTTCATAACTGCAGTGACAAAGGGAAATATCTTTCTCTTCCATTTGCTCTTTACCTTATAGGCACCCAAGTCTTTTTAAAATGTTTGTCTTAGTCCAGAGCCTTAGTAGAACACTTCTGAATGATCCTTGCTTGTCTCTTTGTACAAGTTCAGACCATTGTTAACCTCTTAAGAAAATATTATGGCCAAACTTTGATCTTGAATGTGTACACAGCCTGGTTTTCTTTTAAAATGAGCTCTCATTTCCTTGGCCTCTGAAGCAAACAGGAATAGTATGTACTCAGTGCTTGAGAAGGATTAGCCCAGAGCATTAGAGGTTTCATTATCATTTAATGATTATTCTTTATGCTGAAGTTTCAGTCATCTTCTTCCCTGCATGTAGATGGGAGAGGGCTTTTCTTTCAGATCCAGCTACAGAGAGAAACTACAGAAATGGACCACCTGCAAGAGTGCTGTGTGTATGACTAAGAGCTTGTTTGGAAACAGACCCACTTTCCATGACTGTTCATTGTTCCCCATCTCCCACCTTGGAGCTGGCACTGCTCTGAAGAAAATGTTGAACCATTTCTGAGGTGTTTTGTGTTCCCCTCCAGCCAGCTGGAGGCAGCTCACAGCAACCTGCAGAGCACAGATTCCTGAGTTTTCTTTCTTTCTTCTGCTCCACAGAGACTCCCCAGCTGAACCCTGTGATGGAACCCCTGTCCTGGATGCTGGGCACCTGGCTCTCAGACCCACCAGGAGACGTCACCTTCCCTACAATGAAGCCCTTCCAGTACCTGGAGGAAGTGCACATCTCTCACGTGGGGCAGCCCATGCTCAACTTCTCGTAAGTCCAGGGGTCCGTCTGTGTTGGCAGCAGCTGCTGGACTGGAGCAGGCACAGCTCCAGGATCATTTGCTAGTTGGGTTTCTTTTCCACTGGCAAAGTGCACAAATTCTCACCTACCAAATGAGATAATGATGTGGTATGTGACTGCATGATCTGACTTTCATTTTCCTTGAAAATTTGTGATTAATTGGCATTCTTTGTGAAATTCCCAATTAGAAGAAATGAAGGAGCTGTGGCATGGCTATCAGGTTTGTCCATTTTAAACTCAGTCTTCACCACTGTGAAAATCTGAGAAAAATTAGTGCCTATCAAACCATATAGGATAGGAGGCAGGTAACTTCACTACTTGCTTTGGCTGCAAGTGATTATTCTAGGAGAAATCAAAAGAAATCCAGAGAGAAGGAAGTAACAAGTTGGCTATTGCTCAGTACTGCTCCAGTATTCCTTTGGGAGGGGTGAGTTGGAAAGTGTGTTGCTTTGAAAACCAAGAAAAGAAGAACTACAAGATGGAAGTGCTGCGTGGGAGATACACTCCAGGTACACAGGGTAATGGAGCTGCCAGCACAGCCTGTGACTGCTTTAGTCCAATTTCCAAAAGAAATAAAGCTCTGACAGCCTCACTCTGACTGCACCTCCCTCCTCAGCTTGTGAACAGTTGCTTATTTGAGTCACTTTTTTTTCCCTCTCCTTTTCTTTGTACCAAGGAGTTACATAGCTGTGAACTGTTGAGCTGTAGGAAGCACCAGGAAAATAGGCACCAGTCTTGGAGGACAGACACCTTTCCTGGCTCCTGGAGCAGTGGCTCTTAAAAGACAGTCCCTGTATCCCTTAAATGCTCCAAGCAGTGAAAGCTGCCTGATTTAAGTTTGTTTCTCCTTTGGTATAATCACTCCTGGGTGACCAAACCTACAATTCTTGAGTCCTCCTGAAGAATAAATTACAGTCTGAGCTGAACTTTTTATCATTTTTTTAGGGGGTGATGGGAGAAATATGTCTGCTCTGTTGCTTCCTGCAACAACGAATATACAGAAAAAAACAACTTAGCCAGGTGTAAAAGCTAAATAGAGATGATACAGTAATACCAGATATTTATTGGAGAAAAGGAAGTTTTTGAGACACGTGTGGCTTCAGCATCTGTGAAACATCTGAGTTCCTGAGGGGTTTCTGAGCTAATTCTTGGAAAGACCCTGGGGCTGTGGAAAATCTAAAGCTTGAAGACTTAACTCCAGCTCTAAGAAATAGCTGTGCCTCTGTAAAGTAACCATATTTTTCCAGATTTACATCTCTCTAATGTGAAGTGTTGTCAATTTTTACTCTTCAAAGAGTACTGCAGGCACTCACATGGTTAAATAAGAGGAAACCAGGCCAAAACAATGTCTTTTGAGTGTAAAACACATCAGCTTTTGTTCTCTGGTTTCCCCTCAGGTTCAACGCCTTCCACCCAGATACCAGGAAGCCCATGCACCGGGAATGTGGATTCATCCGCCTCAAACCTGACACTAACAAGGTGGCCTTCATCAGTGCCCAGAACACAGGTACACCCCTGATACCCACACTGGGCAAAAGAAGAGCTCCTTACCCTGCTGGGCCATTGCATCACTTTTTTCAGAAAGTTCTTACACCTCTCAGTGTTTTATTTAAGTAATTCTCCCTGTCATAATCGCTGCTCTTTGGTGCTGGACACACAGTGGTTCCTAAACTGGGAAAACCTCCCAGTGTGTGGATGTAACACCTTGGTACTTCTTACCTTATGAGGACTGAAGGAGAGAACCACATCTCAGTTATTATAAGTGAAAGTCTTAAACCCCAGTTGATGCTTAAATTTGCAGCAACAATGACAGGTGCTGAAGGGAAGAGTGCCAGTTGTGTTGTGATACTCATCCCACATGGTGTGAATAAGCCTGGCTGGATTTTTGTGTTCCATGTCTGAGGTTGTGTGGTTCTGCAGTTCTCAGTACTGCTAAGGCAAATAAAACCATTCTTCACAGGGAGTGCTGGTCTCTTAAGTTGCCTAATAGAGCATGGAATGGTTTGGGTTGGAAGGAACCTTAAAGCCCATCTTGTTCCACCTCCCTGCCATGGGCAGGGACACCTTCCACTAGACAGGTTATTCCAAGCTCTGTCCAACCTGACTTTGAATATTTCCAGGGATGGAGCAGCCACAGCTTCTCTGGGCATCCTGTGCCAGGGCCTCACCACCCTCACAGGGAAGAATTTCTTCCTAATATCTAACCTAAATTTCTCCTCTTCCAGATTAAAAACTTTTTGCTTGTCCTGTCTTTATCTGAATGTGTAAAAAGCCCCTCTTCCTCTTTTGTATAAGCACCCTTTTAGTACTGAAAGGCCAAAATAATAATAGTGACATGCTTAAATAACCTTTGTAGCCTAATAATATGTATGCCCTTGCTTTTCTCTAGGTCTGGTGGAGGTGGAGGAAGGGGAGGTGAATGGACAAGAGCTGTCTATAGCTTCTCACTCCATAGCCAGGATCTCCTTTGCCAAGAAGCCCCATGTAGAGCAGGTGAGTGCACAGGGTGAGCCATTCCCATGGCATTGCTTGCCCCAGGAGGAGTCTAGCTGAGAGGATATGCTATTTAGCATGCTTTAATTACAGAATGCCATCAGGAGTTCTTGGAACTACTGCACTGGCATCCTGGCTTATTATTTCTGTAAGAGCCTTCAGAAGAGATTTTGTACATTATGAGACCCAGAGGGATCATTATGATAAAAACTGATAGGCTGGATCAGACCAGCTAACCCAGAATCCTGTCTCCAGAATGGCCAGTAGCAGATCCTTGGGGAAGAAAATAGGAAAGTCTTGGCTGAATACTCTTTTATGGCAATGGGATTAGTTATTAATGCTGGTTTTCTGGATTGATTGCAGTATGAATGAGGATGCACATTTAAGGTATGGTTGGCATTGTGTCTCATGAGGATATTTCAGGAATATCTGCAGATCTTGCTCTCTTTTCACAGCATTCAAACCTTGATCTGGGCTCTTTTCCCATCTGTGGCTGCAGGGCTGGCACTTGCTGTCAGCTCCTCATTTGGTTGGCTGCTTTTGAGGGTTAGACATTTTTTGGGTGTGTAGTGGGGGTTTGTTGATACAGCTGGTAGGGGCACAGTCAGATGTGAGTACAGTGGCACTGTTGGAGTCAGTGTGGCGTATTGAGGTCATCTCTGGAAGTGACACTGCCACATCTGAAGCTGTCATGGCTGAGCAGCAGCTGAGAGACAGCAAGGCTGAATAAGCTCTCACAGCCTGTTTTTTGTGTGCTATAAAACTGACCCTTAGACAACAGAGAGCACAAGTTTGTGCAGATGTAGACAAACATTTTATTTGCCTACACAGAGAGTATCCTAAGTTTGGAAAGTCCCAACTCCCCTGCCTTTGGATGCATGTTTTCAGTTGTTGGGTTTCCCCTTTCTCAGGAACAGCTGTATTGCCTCATTCCTATAGCAGAAGTAAAGCCATTAGATACCGTGGATGTCAGCAGGGAAGCAGAACTCTTAATTGCAAACATTTAAATAAAAGGGACTGTCCTCTTTGAGTCACTGCCTGAACTGTGGGGAGATAGACTGGCAGGAGGAGAGGGAGAAGCACAGAAAGCCAGCAGATGTCTTCCTAGTTGAGGGCTCCAAGGCTGGCTTTGGCTGGAAGAAGGAAGCTCAGGCTGGAGGTCCATGCTCATCTGGCACCTGTGGGAAGCTCAGGCCCAGGGACTGGTCCTAGTGAGTATCTGGGAGGCCCTTGCTGGTGAGGGAGGGTGTGCAATGAGAGAGGTTGTCAGGAAACTGAGTCCCAGAGCCTTTTCTCCTTCACCAAGAACAGCTTAAATTGTCTGTGGAAACAAAGAGGCCACAGGTTTGTGAGAAGGACATGTGTGCTGCTGCTGTAGTTGCTCATTTTGAGAAAACTTCACCATATTGTTGCATTCCTGGTGAAAAGTGATTCAGGGTGGCTGAGGCTCAGCTGAGCTGTCACTGAGGCAGGAATGCCCATTTCCTGCACCAGGCTTTGTCATGAGCAGTTTAAGTTGCTGGAAGAATCACCTTTAAAGGTGTTATCAATGCAGATTTAATACACATTTGTGAAAGCACAGCTTAACAACATTTGATGGCAAGGTTCCCTCTGTATGTACTCATGGATGAGGAGGGGCAAGGACCTCCATTCTTTATTGGATGCAGGGGGAATATAGTAACTGAAGATGAGGAAAAGGCAGAGGTACTTAACACCTTCTTTGCCTCAGTTTTCTACAGAAAGACAGGTCATCCTCGGGGAAACTGGCCTCCAGAGTGGATGGATAAGGACAGGGAACAGAATAGTCCCCCTGTAATCCAGGAGGAAGCAGTTCCACTCACATACTCTCAGGTGTCTCTGGGACAGATGGGATCCATCCTAGGGGGATGAGGGAGCTCTCCAAGATGCTCTCCATCATTTACCATCAGTCCTGGCTCACCAGGGAGTTTCCAGAGAACTGGGGGTGCCAATGTGACCCCATCCACAACAAGGACCATAAAGATGCTCTGGGGAACTCCAGGCCTGTCAGCCTGACCTCGGTGGCCAGGCTCTGCAGAGGGACCCAGTCAGGCTGGCCAGATGGGCTGAGTCCAACAACATGAGGCTAATCAGTCCATGTGCCTGGTCCTGCACTTTGGGCACAACAACCCCCTGCAGCACTACAGGTGGGGACAGAGTGACTGGAGGACAGTGCCCAGGTGGAAAGGGACCTGGGGGGATTGGTCAGCAGCAGCTGAGCACGAGCCAGCAGTGTGTCCTGGTGGCCAAAAAGGCCAATGGCCCCTGGCCTGGATCAGGAATAGTGTGGCCAGCAGGACCAGGGCAGTGATTCTTCCCCTCTGCTTGGCACTGGTGAGGCCACACCTTGAGTGCTGTGTCAGTTCTGTCCCCTCAGTTTAGGAAGGACGTTGAGATGCTCAGACACATCCAGAGAAGGGCAACAAGGCTGGTGAGGGGCTTGGAACACAAACCCTATGAGGCACAGCTGAGGGAGCTGGGGGTGTTTAGCCTGGAGAAAAGGAGACTCAGAGGAGACATCATCACACTCTGCAACTCCCTGAAAGGAGAGTGTAGCCAGGTAAGGGTTGTTCTCTTCTCCCAGGCAACCAGTGACAGGACAAGAGGACACAGTCCTAACCTGCACCAGGGGAAGTTTAGGCTGGACATTAGGAAAAAGTTCTTTACAGAAAGCATGATTAGGCACTGGAATGGGCTGCCCAGGGAGGTGGTGGAGGTGGGGGGTGTTTAAGAAAAGGCTGGATGTGGCACTCAGTGCCATGGTTTAGTTAATTAGATCGTATTAGGTCATAGGCTGGACTTGATGGTCTCAAAGGTCTTTTCCAACTTAGCTAATTCTGTGATTCTGTGAACCTGCCTTGTTCCATGGATAATGGGCTTGGAGCTGGTATTGTGGAGAGGGCAGCTTTCTTTAGGAGAGAAAATTGCTTGTTTATTTGCCTGCTGTAGTGAGGATATCCTTCCTTGGTGGTGCATTGACAGCAGGCATGTGGATGGCAAAGGGAAGAAAGCACAGGTAAGGGATTCAGCTTGTGGACACTCATTGCTCGATTTCCTCATTTCTTTTCCTCCCCCTGGTTTAGATTACCAGAAAATTCAGGCTCAATTCCGACGGGAAACTCGAACAAACTGTCTCAATGGCAACCACTACGCAGCCCATGACTCAGCACTTCCACATTACCTACAAGAAGGTGACACCCTGACCCCAGGTGTGCCAGGTCTCCTCGCCAAGGGCAAGGAGCAGGACATCATGCACCAAGAGCAGCAGCAGCAGCTCAGGAGCATGGCATGGCAGACCCTGGAGCCAGCTGCCTGCGCTCATCCCTGGGCCCCAGAGCTGCCTGTCCTGTTGAGAATGTTACTCAGATGTTTCTGTAATGGTATATAAAAAAAAAAATAAATAAAAAGCTTTTATTTTTATGGCTGTGTCTTCAGTGTGACTGCAGGGTGGTGTGTGCTGCCTGCTGCTTGGCAGTGCTCACAGATGGACTTTGTGCTGCCTGTTCATTTGTAGGTGTTGGGTTGGAAATCCAACATCCCAGACAAACTGGATAACTTTGGGGTTCTGGAATGGATTTGCAATGCAGGGAAAGACTCTGAGAACTCCAGAGCCTGTCCAATGAAGCTTGGCTTAAATATCAAGAGGGAGCTGCATCTTGCTCTGGGACATAGGAAACTGTCACAGGCCCTGATGCCAACCATGCTGTCCAGTGGTTTGAAGGGAGTTGCTGAAGTGGGAGATTGGGGCCAGACATCAGTGCAGAATATCACAAGAGTTTGGGGGACAGCTGTGAGCCAACAAGCAAGAGAAACTGCTAACAGTGCCTCCATGACCCCTCTGAAATGAAAACCAGGATGCTGAGAAGGGCCTTGCCTGGTTTCTTCTGCCTGTTTGCTCATTATTGCACGACTGGGGGAGTGGGAGCTGTGGGAGAGGGAAGGATGCATCGGCAGGAACTTGGGGAGAGGGTGGGATAAGGCTGAAGAACTGGTGGAGAGGGAATAATGAGGATGTTGAAAATGGAAGAGGGGCCATTCCTGATCAGTCCAAAGCAGCCTTCTGTGCTGCTTTCCTTATTCCTGTGGGGATGCAGCCCAGAAAGAGAAGAGGAAAGAGAGAGCCTGGATCTCTCAGCAGGTTTCTAAGGGAGCAATGTCTGCCCTTCCTGAGGGATAGAGACAGATGGAGATGGGGGCAGACCCTCCTCTCCTTGTCCCACAGCAGCTCTGTGGTCCTGGGGAGGCTCTCTGGGCTGGAGGAGGCAGCCCTGGCACAGCCACGAGCTGAAGGGCACTGCCTGTGGGAGAAGTGACCCCAACCAGGACAAACCTATTCAGGGGGTCTCCTCTGAAGGAGCCCAGAGCCCTTCCCCATTCTGGGGCATCACCAGGAGCTGTGTGGTGGCTGTGCTTCCCAAAGGGTGCCAGGTCCTCACTGCCACTCTGCTCTACCCCCTGCCATGACCCAGGTGGCTGCAGAACTCCTGGCATGGGGCTGAGCTGCTGCCCACCCCTCCCTGCTGCCTTGGCAGACCTTGTTTCCCAGGAATGGCCCCCAAACATTGGTGCCAAGAGTGTTGGGGGCTGTGTCTGCCCCAGCCAGGGAAAATGAGCATGGGATGAGGCTTCTCAAGGCAGCCACAGCCTCATGGTGCCTTCTGCCCTGGAGACATGGAAATCTCATGGAGGTGTGAGTGGGAAAACCCTGGCAAGGAGGAGGTGGCTCTTTGGTACTTCCCAGCACTCCCCCTGAGCAGCACCCTCCTGTTGGAGGCTCCAGGCTGTAACAGATCCCGTGGAAGGAGGCCTTCTTCATGGGAGCTGCTCAGAGACAGGGATCCAAATGATGTCTTTGGGACATATGGGAAAGAGGCAGGAGAGATCACCTGGCAGACCAGGTACGTGTCCTCCCTTGCCAGGGCATTGGAATGCCTTCCCCCCTGAGGAGAGGAGCATGGCCCATGCTCTGCAGCAAGGAACACAGGATGCTGCAGCACCCAGAGCAGTGCCAGGGCAGCACCACGGTGGCTTCTGGGAGGATCGAGCTCTGGCCAGAGAGGGGTCATGGTTGAGAGAGACTCGGAGTGAGGCTGATCCCAGAGGAAGATCTGCAGTACTGGCAGGAGGTTTGCTGCACTTTGGCAGGAAAAACCATCCTGGATCACAAGCATCACTCTGGCTGAATGTGACCTGGGGCACGGGGTGGGTGTGTGTGCAGGCATAGCCCCCAGAGAGCAGCCAGTCCTCTGTCTCCCACTTCCATCCTCCTGCTGTTGCAAATGGATGTTAACTTGCTGGGAATTGCTCTCAGCCTTGCTGGTTTTTAGCTGGGCTTTTAAGAGGAGCAGTGGGAACCACCCCAGTGCTGGCTCCAGGCGATTCCCACCGGACCCTGGTGGTTTTGGCATGTGCAAAAATGAAATAAAAGCCCGGGTCTCTGGGGAGCCAGCCAGCCGAGAGCGGATGAGCGCTCCCATTAATGTGTCATTAATGTGCAGCTCTGGCGTCGGCTCTTTTGGCAGTGCAGAGGTAATTACAACCCAACTGCAAAGCGTTGCACATGGATTTATTTACTGCCTTATTAGCAGCATCTGTTCTCCCAGCAAAGTGGCCCAGCTGTTTGCTCTGGTTCAGGGAAACCAGTGGAACTCATGCCATGGATGGTCCGTGCTAACTCACCTGCCTGGGCTGAGGGAGGTGAGCACACCACTGGGGTTTCATTTTCACCCTGCTTGTTGGTTTAGTGCCTCTCCCAGCACAGCATGAAGGGGACACAGAGCTTCATCCCAAACCTGAAGGACATGGCTGTGTTTGAGATCCCAGCAGCATTTCTCTTCCCATCTGTCTCCCAGCACTGCCCCACAATGTTTTACCATCAGAAAAATCATAGAATCAAGTAATGGAATCATCAAAGTTGGAAAAACCCTCTAAGACCAAGTCCAACCATCAATTTAGATAAAGCTCTGTGCCCCCTTCATGCTGTGCTGGGCTCAGGTGCTGGGAGAGGCACTAAACCAACAAGCAGGGTGAAAATGAAACCACAGCGGTGTGTTCACCTCCCTCAGCCCAAGCAGGTGAGCTAGCACGGACCATCCATGGCATGAGTTCCACTGGTTTCCCTGAACCAGAGCATCAAACTTCCTCTGTGTTCTCCACTAAACCATGTCCTCTAGTGCTACTTCCACACATTTTTTTGAACACTCCCAGGGATGGTGACTCCACCACTGCCCTGAGCAGCCCATTCAAATGCTTGACAAGCCTTTCAGTGAAGAATTTTTCCCTAATATCCAGCTTAAACTTCCCCTGGGGCAGCTTGAGGCCATTTCCTCTTGTCCTACCCTTTGTTCCCTGGGAGCCGAGCCTGACCCCCCTGCCTGTCCCCTCCTGTCAGGGAGTTGTGTAGAGCAGAAGGTTCCCCCTCTGCCTCCTTTCCTCCAGGCTGAGCCCCTTTCCCAGCTCCCTCAACCCTTCCTTATAAGTCTTGTGTTCCAGACCCTTCACATCTCGGTTTCCTTCTCTGGACAGAACTCTTTTCTCCAGCAAGAGCCGTGGGGATGGCTGTGCCTGGAGCTGCAGGACCCTCAGCTCACTCAGAGCTGCAGTTGCCTGGGCTCCCCAGAGTGTTGCTGCTGCTGAGCCACAGCAGCCAAATCAGTGCTGCAGCATCCACTGCCTTGGCTGCTGAGCACATTTCCCAAGGAAAACCTGGCTTTGTTAACGAAATGTTGTGGCAAATGCAAGTGAAGCAGCTGCAAATCCACCGGAGGAGCCAGTTCATTGAGGGCACGGAGCAATCAAGGGAGGTGGGAAGCACCATCCAAAAGGATTTATTGCCTGTGGTGGGAGATGAGGTTCCTCAATAAAAATTCACATGTGGCCCATGCCAAGCAAGGTGCCAGGTTGGGAATGCAAAAGCATAGAATTACAAGTGTAAATATTTATTCATGGCCATGAGATGTCCCAGCCAAATTAGGGCACTCAGGTGTGGTTTTTTATGAGGTTCTTATGTCCATCAAGCACTCAGGTAAAACAGAACTTGACTGAGCACTGAGACCCACACTAACAGATCTCCAATCACAGTCAAATTTGGCAAAGCCGCTCTATTTCTGCCTGTCGATCGATCCAGGTGTCCTTGAGCCCCTCTGGCTGTAGTGACTGACGTGGGACACCAGACAAGGCTGGCAGGGTCTCAGAGCCTGGGATGCTGTGGTACATTGGTCATCCCAGGGATAAAGCTGTTCTTCATCCCTCGGGGGCTGCTCTAAGCCTCACAAAAGCAACGTCCTTCTCTCCAGGGCCAGACTGTCCTTTTGTTTGTTTTACTTCAGCACAAACTATACCAAAGTCTTCAGTAAAACTCCACTGCTTCTTTACATCACAGTGTTTAATTAATATATATATAGTATATATACATAAAATTTATACACTTTTGTAATATAAAGGATACTTGACAGTTAGGGAGGGGATTTTTCATCACATTTGACAAGCTTGTCACACACCAGGGTCTCCACCAAGCTGCTGCTCCTTTCTGGCACCATCCATCCTCCAAGCAGCCCCTGCTCATCACATCTGCTGCCAGAGACTGAAATGGTTTTTGTGCCTCAAACATTGATATAAAGTTTTGCTCACTGTAACAAAAACTGTATAAAGAAGCTACAACCAAAAAGCCTCCCTGAAGATGCTTGACTGGGACTTTGGACTGAAAATCAAACTGCTGAGATTAGATAAAGGGAAAAGCCATTCTTCAATCACCTGAAACCAGCAAGTAAACAAGGAAAAGAATGTGAGCCAACCCCAGCAGCTGTGCTGAGAATCATCTCTGGCTTGCTTCGGTGTGGGGGAGGCCATAGCCCCCAGACCCATTTGCTGGGAGAAGATTTGCACAGATTTCCCCCCCAAGGTGAGGTGGGGGTAGGAAGTTTGGGTGTGTTGTAACCTCTGCTCAGGGCAGTGAACTCATCCTCCCCTACACAAACTGCCTCTGGAACCCCCGGTCCTGGGAATGCCACATCCATGGGACATTGACTGAGAGGCAGCTGAGGGGGTGCCTTAATCCATCAAAGACCCCCAAGGTGCTCCCAGAGTCATTTCTGAAGCCTTGCACCACAGGACTGCACGGGATGCAACAAACCCAGTCTGCTGTAAGAGACAATGGCAAATTCCCCCTCTGCCCCCCAGGGAGGTGCCTGGATTTTCCTGCCTGGCCTGAGTGTTTATTAACCCATCAGATTGTATCCTTTTTGAGGGGACTTTCACTGTAACAATGGTGGGAGTTTTGCACCACTTAATTAGTGGTTTGTTATAGTCTTTTCTGCCTTCACTCAGAGCCAGGATTAACAAATACATGATGGAAATGGATTTTCTTGTGTTCAGGTTTGGTTGTTTATTAAATCTTATTAGAAAGTACAGAGCATTCAGCAGCACTTCTAGCTACCTGCTAGAATTGAGGAGGATCCAGCTGCTACAAGGTTTCTTAGAGCTAAACTGTTCAATAGAGAATTATTACTTATATTATTTATTTATACTTTTAATCTAATAACTAGATTTTCATGACTCTTAAGTGTAATGCTGATCCAACAAGAACACCAGCTGGAGAGGATCAATGAACATTGTTGGGATGCACGGAGTGGTGATGTTGTTCTTACTCTGTCCCTGTCACTCTCTTGCTGTCCCCCCCACCTATTTCCTATTTCTCTCTCTCCACCCCCCATATTTACTCTCAAATAAAACCCATACCATTGTCACTGCCGTATGGTCTGGTCCGCACTTTAATTGGGGCAGAGACGTTTCTAACAACCTCAGAAATCGCATCCTGACATCTGGCCAGAGGTGCGAGCGCCCTGTCCCGCGTGGGGCTGTGGCAGTGGGACTGCGGGAATGCCACGGTGACTCAGCCACTCCAGCACAGCCGGGAGCGCCCGGCGCTGGGCGCTGCAGCTCCTCGGCACGGATCGCTCCTGCAGCCTCATTCGCTGGGAAGCTGCCAGCCGACTGCCTCCTCCTCCTCTCTGCAGGCAGCTCTGCCCCATTCTCCGCTCATCGCCTGTGTCTCCGGTGACAAAATGACCCTCCGGAGCGCAGGGACACGGGGCTGAATCCCTGCGTGTGGCGGGCACGGAGCGGAGGAGCCGGGGATGCGGCCGGAGGATGCGGCAGGGAAGGTACGGGCGGCCGAGCTGGGGTGGGCAGGTTCACGGGCAGGGTTCAGCCTGGCATTCCGTCCCGGTGGGTGCTGTGACCACCCCGTGCCACCGAGGGACCCCTCAAACCGGGAGGTGTGCCGCAAGAGAGGCTCTGTCCTTGTCGCCGAGCCCTTAAGGACAGGTATTCCAGGTGCTGGAGGGTGGGAGCTCTTCCTGCACAGGCTCATAAGTTGCTTGTGGCCATGTCCCAAGCCCCCACGAGCCTTGTGGGGCCACGAACAAGAATTAAGAGTGTATTTGACCTTATTTCAACTGCTCCTTCTCCAAAAATCAGATCTGCTGGGGGTTGTGCTGATGCAGAAATCCGGTCTGCCAAAATCTGCCTCCCAAGGTCATAGATCCCAGGAGGGAGGCTGATAAAATAACTTTTCCTTGCTGCTCCATGATTTGGAATCAGCACTCCTTGTCCCCACAAGGACTCCCCACCCTTGGGTGAAATGCAGGATTTGGCTTAACGAAAGCAGACAAAATCCTCCTTAAACACAGACCCCACAGAGCATCACCCGTGTCCAGTGCTTCCTCCATTACCTAATCCCAGCTCTCCTGAGAGGGCACCATCCCCCTCGGGCTCCAGAGACACCCAGGAGCTTTTCCACCTTTGCTCCAGCAGCTCTCCCATCTCAGCAAAGAGGGCTGTGAGTGTTCAGGGGGGGTTCAGGAGTTTTGCAGCAAGCCCATGTGCATCTTGGGGCTCTCAGGGCACCTTTGCAGGGGACACAGGACTCCTCCACAGAGGGGAACCCCGTCTCTGCAGCAAGCCTGTCCGTATTCCCGGATTTCCCATGCAGGGCCATGCTCAGGCTGCTCACACAGGAGACCTAGTTTCTCTCCCTGCTGCCAGAAATATCCCAGCTGCCTGCAGGGGAGAGCAGGTGAGGAGAGCTCAGGCTGAAAGTGGCAGGGCACTTTGTGGACATTGATGGGCTTCCCTGGGGAAGCGTGGGGCATGCTGAAGGGATGGCAGGTCTCCCATGGACCAATCTCCACCCAGGAAATGATGGATGGAGCACCTCAGTGCTCTTAGTTCATGGGCATCCTTTTTTCTTGGAAGGCTGGACGGGGCTTGGAGAAACCTGGTCTAGGGAAGATGTCCCTGCCCTAGGTAAGGGGGTGGAAGGAGATGAATTTAAGAGCCCTCCCGATCCAAACCGTTCTGGGATTTTCTGATTCTGTTCCACTGCCCTCAGGATGGGGATGTTCAGGAGCTCGCAGCCTAGGAACAGGAGGAAGGAGGCTGAGAAGCACCAGACACAGGAGCCATGTCAGCGCGGGGCCGGTGCGCCAAGGTGCTCCCCTCGGAACTGAACAAGGTGTGCCCCGAGAGGGGAGATGACCCTGCCACACACCCCAGGAAGATGAGTGACTTCGAGGTGGTCCCCAACCTGCAGCAGAGCAGCAGCAGCGTCTCAAAGAGCAGGAGGAAGGCGCATTTCCCCACTGGCAGCAATGAAAAGGCAAGTTCAGGAGGTGCTGCAAGAGGGGACGGTCGGGCACACACATGAAACAGTGTTAGTGCACTCATTAACTCATTAATGTGATGGAGCTTCCATCCTTCACATCCAAAGATGTGCTCCCATCACCATGGTATCTGGCCCCTGGCATAACTTTTGGCCCTTTCCAGAAACCCTGACCCCTTGCTGCTTTTCTTGCTCCATCAGGAAAATCTCATCTCCTGGATTCCTGAAAACATCCGAAAGAAGGAATGCACCTATTTTGTGGAAAGCTCCCAGACATCAGATTCTGGGTAAGTCAGACACTCCTTCCTTCCCTCCCCTTCAAGAGAGCAGAAGTGAGGGTTGGTGGCAAAGATACAGCACCAGAAAATCCCATCTTTCTGTCACAGGGATTCAAAACCCTGTTTTTAACTTGTTCTTCCTCATGTAGTGGGTTATCAAACGGCTGAAACTCTATGTCCCAGTGAAAAACATTTCCAATGCTTTTGCAGGCAGTCATTGCCATTCCAAATATTTCTGTCCTAAATCCCTACCGGTGGAAATGTTTGGCTTTTTTTTTCCTCTTAATTTCCCCCCAAGCATTACTCTTGTTTCTACACAAGTTCTGAGCTGGAGGAGCAGCTGGGTGGGAGATGTTGTTCCTGAGGAGAGCAGCACCTCCTGCCCGGGCTGAGGCTGGGCTTTGCCTCTCAGGTTTCAGCTGTTCTCAATGAAGCTGTGGGTGTGTTTTTCAGGAGGATTGTGTGTGAGTGTGGCTATCTCAGGGAACAGCACCTGGATGATGCTGCCAAACCTCCCATCTTCCTGGGGAAGGAATGGGATCCCAGCAGGCACATCCAGGAAATGCCAACGGATGCCTTCGGTGATATCCGCTTCACAGGGCTGGGACAGAAGACAGGGAAGGTGATCTGGTGATCAGTTTGTCCCGTCTGTGGGGAGCCAGTGTTTGGCTCTTGCCATGACAGATGCATGGGAGTATTTCCCTCCTGAATGAGAGGGCATTGGGAAAGGGTGGAATTGCCCCCAAGGCAACAGTGACTCAGATGGTGGAGAGGTTGAGACAGGACCCCTCCTCTCAGCCCTAAGCCCTTCCTGAAACCACAAGACTCATGATTCAAGGAGTGGCTGTTCCCTGTCCTTGCCCTTAGATTTGTCTGGGGAACGTTTGTTCCCAGGAAAGCGAATGGGAATAGAGTCATGGACAAAGACCTGGACCAGCAGCACCGTGACTGCTGCAGAATGGTGCAGGGAAGCCTCTCGGGTGGGACAGGAGGAATTGTGTTGGAGGTTTCCCGTTACCCTGACCCCATTGTTTATACCCAAAGTGTGTGCATGATCCCTTTTTCTGCAGTATGTGCGTGTCTCCTCGGATACCCCTCCCCGGGTCATCTACCACCTCATGACACAGCACTGGGGCCTCGATGCACCCAACCTGCTCATCTCAGTCACCGGGGGAGCCAAAAACTTCGTCATGAAGCCGAGGCTGAAGAACATCTTCCGGCAAGGGCTAGTCAAGGTGGCCCAGACCACAGGTAAGAGAACACAGAATAATAAAATCACGGAATTATAGAATAGTTTGGGTTGAAAGGGACTTTTAAAGGTCATCTGGATGCAGAGAGTCTCCCTGCATTTTCACCTGGCCATCCCAGGTTCAGTAAGTTGGGCTGTTCTGGTGATGCTGAGCTGTTCTAGGAGACCTGTAGGTCTTACCTGGACCACAATCACCAGGGGTGGGCTGCTCCTGCTCAGGTTCTAGAAGGAGCTGGACTCAAAGTGGTGCTGAAGAAGGCATTGCCTGTGCTGCCAGGGCAGGGAAGAAACATCTTCTGGGGGATGGAGCACCCCAGAGACCCACAGCCATTTGGGGGAGATTGCTGTGGGCAGAGCCTCTCCCTTCCCACGTCCCTCTGTGACCCCCAGGAGCCTGGATCATCACAGGGGGGTCGCACGCTGGTGTGATGAAACAGGTGGGAGAGGCAGTGAGAGACTTCATCCTGAGCTGCAGCCACAAGGAGGGCGAGATTGTCACCATTGGCATTGCCACCTGGGGGACCGTGTACAACCGGGAGAGCCTCGTCTGCCCCATGGTGAGCCAGGAGGGCTGGACAGGGCATTGCTTTGCTCGTGCCTGGGCTGCCAGGGAACTCCTGAAAAGGACTATGGTGGGAACAGGTGCTTCTAGATGTCCCAGCCCTGGAAAACCCAACTGTATACCCGAAGTGATGGTCACAGAACTTTAGAATGGTTTGGGTTGGAAGGAACCTTAAGGCTCACCTTGTTCCACTCTCTGCCATGGGCAGGGAACCTTTCATTAGACCAGGCTGCTCCAAGAACCGTCCAACCTGGCCTTGAGCTCTTCCAGGCATGGTCCCAAGCCCCTCCACCCTACCTAGTGTCTTGAGGAGGTTCTGTGCTTCTCTTGGGAGGACTCTTGTGGGTGTGAGGGCCAGTGGAGCATGGGGCAAGGCTGACGTGAGCATTGTGGGGGCACAGGGACAGTTTGGCCAGACTGTCCCCATGTGCTGGCCCATTCCTGGCCCCACGTGCTGGTTACTTTGGCTATCTGCTGCTCCTCTGCCAGGCTTCTCCCAGAGTGTCTCCTGCTGCACCTTACAGGGGGGCTTTCCTGCTGAGTATGTGCTGGATGAGGAGAACCAAGGCAGCCTGTCCTGCCTGGACAGCAACCACTCCCACTTCATCCTGGTGGATGACGGGACCCACGGGAGGTACGGGGTGGAAATCCCCCTGAGGACCAGGCTGGAGAAGTTCATTTCAGAGCAGACCAAGGTGAAAGGAGGTAATGGCAACACACAGCCTGGCCTGAGGCAGGGATGGGCCATCTCCCTGGAATGGATTTCCTTCCTGGGCTCCAGCAAGAGGCTGTGGCTTCCCCAGAGGATCCAGGCACAGGGTCTGAGAGTATTGCCATGATAAATGTGGAACCTGGTTCCTCCACAACACAGATCAGAGAATGTTTCTTTGCCAGACTTATGGGATCACTAAAGGAGTCCTCAGACCTTGTGATGCTGAGCTGATCAGGAAAAGTCATTTTTCCCAAAGGGCCAGGTCCCAAGGGAGCTTCCAGAGGTCTCCTGTCATGACACATGCACACATGTGCTCACAGAACCCCCTGAGCTGGAAGAGACCCATAAGGACCCTCAAGTCCAACTCCTGGCCCCGCACAGAACACCCCCAAAAATCCCACCATGTGTCTGACCTGCCATGGCAGACAATCACTGGGCATGGTTTCCCTCCTCTCTCCTGAAGCCTCTCCATGTCAGGGACAGTGCTCCCACCTTGCCTTGCACACTCCACCACCCCGAGGAGACCGTGTGGGGGGAAATCAGCCCTATGGGAAAGTGACCCTGGATTCTGCTTCCCTGCAGGTGTTGCCATCAAGATCCCCATTGTGTGTGTGGTGCTGGAAGGAGGCCCTGGGACTCTTGATGTAAGGAACTGCTTGTGGCAAGCTGAGGGAGGGGGGGCTAAGGAGGGACAGCTCCTTCCCGGGGTGCTGCTCTCCGTGGGGCCACACCGACAGGAGCACTGGGAGCAGCAGCCGGGTCCCAGGCTCAGAGAGGGTGTGCAGGTGTCTGGGTGGGATGCAGACCAACCTCCAGCTCTGTGCAGACCATCTACAATGCCATCACCAATGGGACCCCGTGTGTGATCGTGGAAGGCTCTGGGCGCGTGGCCGATGTCATCGCCCAGGTGGCCAACCTGCCCGTGGCCAAGATCACCATGGCCCTGATCCAGAAGAAACTGAGTGTCCTCTTCCAGGACACCTATGAGCTCTTCACCGAGAGCAAGCTGGTGGAGTGGACCAAGAAGGTGAGTCCCTTGCAGGCTCCTCTGAGCTTTGGGAGACCAAAGAGGTCCCGGGGGTGCTGGCCTGTGAGCAGCAAGGGTCCCAACGGGAAGTCTGAGCCTCATCTGCCCCCAGCCATCCTCATCCTTGTCCTGGTGGGCACCCCAAGGGCTCCCTTTGGGCAGGGAGGGAGTGTTTGTGACCAGCCCATGATGGAAGAACACAGCACAGGGGTTCTGCAGGTGACAGAGGGGAGGGAGGAATTGCTCTGCACAGTGGGGAGCAGCAGGGAGGAGATGCTGCTGCTCATTGCTTGCCCATGGCTCTCCTTGTAGATCCAAGACATAGTGAGGAGCAGGCAGCTCCTGACTGTCTTCAGAGAGGGCAAATATGGCCAGCAGGACGTGGATGTGGCCATCCTCCAGGCCCTCTTCAAAGGTGAGGGGTGGGGGCCTCCCTGGAGCATGGGGCAAAGTGAACAGGATGGGGGTCAAGTCACCTCCTCCCACTGCTTGACTTATGGGGTCACCAAAGAAGTCCCCAAACCTTGTAACTGGGGAGAGATCATTATCCAAGTGATGCCTTGGGAGGCTCCCTGGAACAGAGGCTGGACAGTGCTAAAGGAATAAAGCAGGGATTTATTAAAAGGCCTTCAAAGGATTCACCTTGGGCAGTGCAAGAGCCTGGCCAAGGCTACAGCCAAGATGGACCCTGGGGCAGGAGTTTTCACATTTTTACAAGTTTTGCTCCATTTCCATATTGGGTTCATTGTCCAATTCCAGCTCCAGGTTGTGCAGTCCCATCCTCCCAGATTCTCTCCTCAATTCCCTGCTCTTTGCACTTTTTGGGCCTGAAGCTGCAATGGTGTCCTTGGTTCTGGGCTGGAAGAGGATTGTTTTGTGTGCCTGAGCTGTGAGGAGAACTTGTAACACTTTATATGAAGTTCAGTTATTTACTAATGCAGTACAGAATCTGGAAAATATGAAAGCTAAACCTTAAGGCATCACAAAGGGGCACACATCCAAGGAGGTTTCCACGTGGTATCTCCTCCCTGGCTGATCCTATTCTAACACGTGTGCTTTGCATGCAGCATCCCGAAACCAGGACCACTTTGGTCGTGAGAACTGGGACCACCAGCTGAAGTTGGCTGTGGCCTGGAACAGGGTGGACATTGCCCGAAGTGAGATCTTCACAGATGACCACGACTGGAAGGTATGGCCAAACCTGTGCTGCTTGTCTGCTCAGGCTTACAGCTTGCCAGGCCTGTGGATATGGAGGGCACTTCTCACCTTGGCTGTGCCTGGGGAGAGTTTTAAAGGGATTTCTCCTGGACCCTGAACTCCCAGTGCACTAAGAGGACGTGCTCTACAAAAATGCTCTCAAACACCCAAAGCACACACAAAGAGAACTGGTTTTTTATTTAAAACCTGTGTTTTTAAAGACCTACCTAGAACCTAAAATACCTCTTGACAGCTCTTCCCTGTGGTCACTGCTCAAATGGCAATTTGTCTCTACACCCATCTCACCCAGCCTGACACTTCCCTGCTCATATCCTATTACAGAGTGAGGCAGGGTCCATCCCATGCCTGATTCTGCTGTTGAGAAGTAAAGGCTGAGAAGGGTGGTCTGTCCTTTCTGATGGGGCTGTGGACCTTGGAAGGGATTTTCCTGTTTCAGTCAACAGTTTGGGTTCCGCCAGCTCACACACCTTTGATGAGACTGGGAAGGGCTGGTGGGAGCTAAGAACCCAAAAGTGAAGCATTTGAGGATATATGCCCCATCCCTGGAAATGTTGAAGGCCAAGCTGGCAACCTGGACAAGGTGTTCCTGCCCCTGGCAAGGGACTGGGATGAGATGAGTTCCCAACCCAAACTGTCCTGTGATTTTATGATATTCATGAACATGGGACAGGTGGTCTCTACCCTACCCATCCCTCTGCCCAGCAGCCAAGGGGGCAGAGGGCTCCACTGCCAGAGAAGAGTTCCTTCTTCTAACCCCCTGGGAATGTCCCACAATTTCAGTGCATGCCACATGCTCTCTCACATCCAAAGACTCCTCATGTACTCAGGGATAAAATCTCCCCCAAGTGAGGAGCATGGTCCTGCTCTGAGACCACACAGCCCCTCACCTCTGCCTCTGTCTGGCCTGCCAGCCCTCAGATCTCCACCCTGTGATGGCAGCTGCCCTGATTTCCAACAAACCGGAGTTTGTGAAGCTGTTCCTGGAGCAGGGAGTGCGTCTCAAGGATTTTGTCACCTGGGACACCCTGGTTTACCTCTACGACAACCTGGCCCCATCGTGCCTGTTCCACAGCAAGCTGCAGAAGGTGCTGCTGGAGGAGAGAGAACACACAGCTGGCTCCAAAATGCCAAGGCTGCAGATGCACCACGTGTCCCAGGTGCTGCGGGAGCTGCTGGGCTGCTCCACGCAGCCGCTCTACCCCAAACCCAAGCACACGGAGCGGCCCCGCCTCTCCATCCCCGTCCCGCACATCAAGCTGAACGTGAGCATCTCCAGGGTACCGATGGCAGGGTGGCAGCAGGGAGGGGACACTGCCCCAGGGAGCTGTCCTGGAGGATGCAGCTGGGTGTTTGCCCTCTTGTCTGCTCAAAAATGGTACTGAAAGTGCCTTAAAGTCCTGTCCAAGTCGTCTGCCCTGCATTCCAGGTGCAACTCCACCTTCCTACATGTGTGATGCTGGTGGGCAGGACCTGGTGGGGTGGGTGCACAGCTCCACCTGATCCCAGCCCTAGAAAAAGTGAAATTTGCAGGATGAATCCAGTCTTGGCCACTCCTCTGTCTGGGCAAAGTCCTTTCCATGGGAGGTGGAGGCAGCACCAGGGGTTTGAGTGGTGCTGAGTGAGCAGGTCTGAGCATTGCACACCTTGCAGGTGCAGGGCTCGAGTCTTCGCTCCCTCTACAAACGCTCTGCTGGCCGAGTCACCTTCACCATGGACCCTGTCCGGGACCTGCTCATCTGGGCCGTGGTCCAGAACCGCAGGGAGCTGGCAGAAATCATCTGGGCCCAGGTATCACAGCCCAGAGCTCTGGCCACAGCTGAGGGGTTCATATGGAGCCAAACCTCGCAGCCCCAAGGGGAACAGTGGAACCTGCTGGGATTTGGGGTAGTGGGAGAGCTGTCCTGAGCCTGACTCAGCCAAACAGGAGCCAGCTAGCCAGCCTGAGGGCACTTAATGTCCATCCCCAGCCACACCATGAGGGCAGATCCCTCCCTTCCTGGCTAAAACAGGTAGAGGGGATGTGCAGAGCCAGAAGTCAGGCTGAAAGAGCCCACAGAGACACTGCAGCTAGAGTGGAGAAGGCTTCTACTCATAAACAGCATTGCAGGACAAGAGGCAGTGTAGCTGGTGGCACAGTGAACATGCCAAGGAGTCACTCTGTCCATCAGCCAAGGCATCCCAGAGAGAGGGCAGGCTTGTTCCCATATTCCTCATAGCAGTGGGTTATCCACAGGTGAGCTTGGCTCAGCCCTTGCCATGGCAAGCTGTCCATCCTGAGCACTGATGTGTTTGGGACACCCTCCTTCCTTCCCGTGGGAGCTGGGGAGGGCTTGTCAGGACTTCTGGAACTTGTCAGACAGAGCGTCCATGCTTTCCTTATCCTCTTCTGTGCCAGAGCCAGGACTGCATGGCAGCTGCACTGGCCTGCAGCAAAATCCTGAAGGAGCTGGCCAAGGAGGAGGAGGACACGGACACCACGGATGACATGCTGGCCCTGGCAGAGGAGTACGAGCACAAGGCAATCGGTGAGCAGGAGAGCACCAGCACCCCAGGGCTGCTCCTGAATCCCAGGGCTGTTCCTGCACCCCAGAGCTGCTCCTGAATCCCAGGGCTGCTCCTGTGACATTCCTGTACCCCAGAGCTGCTCCTGCACCCTGCAGTGCTGGTGAGCTCTACCCAGGAGATGTCTGGGGGGTGAGAAATGAGGGTCCCATCCTCACAGCTGGGCATTGTGCTCCAAGGGCCGTGCCTGCACGGTGGTGGGAGTGCAGGGTATGGTACAATGTCCTGATCCTGCTCAGAAGGGTGACTCTGTGGCTCCAGAGCTCAGCCTTGTCTTCCTGGTGCTGGCCCTTCCAGGTGTGTTCACAGACTGCTACCGCAAGGATGAAGAGAGAGCCCAGAAGCTTCTCACCCGTGTCTCTGAAGCCTGGGGGAAGACAACCTGCCTGCAGCTGGCGTTGGAGGCCAAGAACATGAATTTTGTGTCCCATGGGGGTGTCCAGGTGGGCTCCCAGCAGCGGTCCTTGGAAAGAATGTGCCCAAGTGTCCCCAAGATCCAGAGTTCCTGGTGGGTAGCCTTTGGCCTCTGTAACCAGCTCTCCTTTCTCCCTCTTCACAGGCTTTTCTAACCAAGGTCTGGTGGGGGAAGCTGTCCGTGGACAATGGCCTGTGGAGGGTGATCACGTGCATGCTGTTCTTCCCCCTGCTCTACACCAACCTCATCACCTTCAGGTACTTCTGGCAGCTGGGACACGCGGGCACTGAGGCAGAGCTTTCCTCCAGCCTCACCCTGTGCTGCCTGGGGGAGGCTGCCGAGCTCACACCCATCCCTGCTCCCAGCAGGGAGAAGAGGCTGCAGCCCATGGGCTGCCTGGCCCGCCTCCGAGCCTTCTTCACGGCACCCATCGTCATCTTCCTCATGAACATCCTCTCTTACTTCACCTTCCTGCTGCTCTTCGCCTACGTCCTCATGGTTGACTTCCAGCCGACGCCGTCCTGGCGGGAATACCTCATCTACTTCTGGCTCTTCTCCCTGGTGTGCGAGGAGACCCGCCAGGTGTGGGCAGGTGTGAGGCTGGGAGGTGGCAGAGGTGGGGACACAGCCCTCTGGGTGCTCCTGGTGCTGCTTCTCATGTCACCATCTATTCCCGGAGGTCCCAGCACGTGGAACCACCAGATTCCCCCATCTCTGAGGCCAGGCATTCTCCTTGGCTGCATCTGCCTTGGCCCTGTATGCTTGCAGAAGAAAATGCTCTAGGGCTGGTGGGCTTTTCCCAGGAGGTGTCTCTTGTGGGAATTTCAGGAGAGGGAGGGAGCTCTTCCTTTGGGTGAATTCCCAGCAGGATTTCCAGGTTTTGCTTGACATTTGAGCTTTTTCAGCTTTTGCTTCAACATTTCAGTGTCTTTCTCCTCCAGCCTGAAGAGCCCCAATATCCCAGGTGTCCCCACACTCCTTCCCAGATGTCCCCATGCTCCCACCATGCTCCTAGAGAAAACCACATGGGGTCAGGTCACCTTTGGGTCAGCGAGAGTGCCCAGTGATGGCCAGATGATCTGTGTGGTCTCCCCCCACTATGAGGCACACAGGTATCTTACACCCAGCCCTTTTTGTCTTCCCAACAGCTGCTGTATGATCCAGATGGACTTGGGGTTGTGAAAATGGCTTCTCTGTACATCAAGGACTTCTGGAATAAGCTGGATATCTGTGCCATCCTCGTCTTTATCGCAGGGCTGACTTGCAGGTGAGCTGCAAACCTCAACAGTGTTTCCATAGAATCATGGAATATCAGACTGGATTGGGTTGGAAAGGACCTTAAAGCTCATCCCATTCCAACCCCCTGTCGTGGGCAGGGACACCTTCCACTGTCCCAGGCTGCTCCAAGCCCTGTCCAGCCTGGCCTGGGACACTTCCAGGGATCCAGGGGCAGCCACAGCTTCTCTGGGTACCCTGTGCCAGGGCCTCACCTCCCTCTCAGTTGTTCCAACCTAAATGATTCTATATGGTTCTATGGTGGCACTGAGGTGTTTCCTTTCCTCTCTCCCATGTCCAGGCTGATCCCATCCACCTTGTATCCTGGGCGCATCGTACTGTCCCTGGCTTTTATCATTTTCTGCCTGCGCCTGATGCACATTTTCACAGTCAGTAAAACTCTGGGGCCCAAGATCATCATCGTGAAGCGCATGGTGAGAGCTCCCCTATGTCCTGCTGGGGTGATGCTGGACTGTCCTGCTGGAGCAGCTGGATATGCCACCCATGTTCCCCACCCTGGAGTGGGGCTTGCTCCAGGATACAGCCATCCTTCCCCTCTGTCTTTGCAGATGAAGGATGTCTTCTTCTTCCTCTTCCTGCTGGCAGTGTGGGTGGTGTCCTTTGGGGTGGCCAAGCAGGCTATCCTGATCCACAACGAGGAACGTGTGGAGTGGCTTTTCCGTGGCGTGGTCTACCATTCCTACCTGACCATCTTCGGGCAGATCCCCTCCTACATCGATGGTAAGGGACCCTGTGACAGCACGTGGCACCAGCAGGGTGGCTGTGACAAAGCTGATGTACCAAACTCATGCCATGCTGGCCCATGGAAGTGCCACAGAGCTGGCAGTGAACAGAGCACCCGGGATGATGCTGATGGAGGTCACATCCCTGCCTGGTGCTCAGCTCCCTGGATGCTGCCTCCTTTCTGAGAGCAGAACGTGCTCCCCAAGACCTGAGGTTTGGCCACCATGGAGTCACACTGTGCTCTCCCACAGGGGTCAACTTCAACATTGACCAGTGCAGCCCCAACGGGACTGACCCCTACAAGCCCAAGTGCCCAGAGACAAACGCAGACAACAAGAAACCCATCTTCCCAGAATGGCTGACGGTCATCTTGCTGTGCCTGTACCTGCTCTTCACCAACATCCTCCTCCTCAACCTCCTCATTGCCATGTTCAAGTGAGTCTGGGGGGCTCTAGATGTGGTGGAAGCAGTGGGATCCCACTTGGGGATTATAGATCAAGTTGCAGGTCAGGGCTGATGAGGGAGCTGGGTAGAGCTGGGACACCCCTCAAACAGGACGTGCCCCTTTGTCCCCACGGCGCGGCTGACACCTGGGCTCTGCCCCAGCTACACCTTCCAGCAGGTGCAGGAGCACACGGACCAGATCTGGAAGTTCCAGCGGCACGACCTGATCGAGGAGTACCACGGCCGCCCTCCCGCGCCCCCGCCCCTCATCCTGCTCAACCACCTGCAGCTCCTGCTCCGGCGGGGGCTGCTCCGCCAGCCAGCCACGCACCACAAGCTCAGTGAGGACCAGCGTCCCCCTCCTGCCCTGTGCCCCCTCCTCAGGCCATGGCACCGTGCCCCGAGGCTCAGGGCTGAGCTGTGATCCTGGGGTTTGGGATGCCCAGAGATGTGACAGCACTGCCATCCTCTTGCTTGGGCAGAGGAGAAGCTGGAGAAAAATGAAGAAGCTGCGCTTCTCTCCTGGGAGATGTACCTGAAGGAGAATTACCTGCAGCACCAGCAGTGCCAGGAGAAGCAGAACACGGAGCAGATGATCCGGGACATTGCACAGAGGTACGGTTTCTCCTGAGGAAGGAAGTTCCTTCTGTCCTTCGGTGTCCTGGGCACAGAAGAGTTGGGATCTGTCGCTGTTAGTTATCAGGGTAGCTTTGGAACGGCGAAAGGAACAGCGACACGGTCTCTTCTCAAAATAGGAAAAGGACAGTTTATTGTAAGACTAGATTCCCTTCTATACACTAGATCACTAAACCAAGAATAGAATACAGCTCATTGGTCAGAGCAGGCAACCCCTCTTGCACAGATGTTTTCACTGCAAACAGCACAGTTCTCACGGTACACATTCTGTAAAGAGTAACAGGTGCATATTGCTTAAAATTCTTTCCTTTCTGTTTTCCTCCAAGTTCCTGGGAAAGCTTCTGCTTTCCCAGATCAGTGTATCTACAGGGATCAGTGCAGGGGTGGCTGCTGGGGGTGTTCCAACCTGCACTGTCTCTCCAGGGTTGATGTCCTGGCAGAGCTGCTGGACTTGGACCGGGTGAAGAGGACGGGGGTAGTGGAGCAAAGATTGGGCTCTCTGGAGGACCAGGTGAGGTAAAACCAGGGCAAGAACTCAAGAAAGGTGAAATTTTCCCAGGGGCTGAATCAATTGAACCAGAACACAAACTCTCAGAATCAATACCCTTTGGGACAGTTTGAGTGCCATTAGCTTCTGAGGGGAAAAGGCCTATAGGAAAAGTTCTGTTTGACTCCACAGTAAACAGGATGCAGGTGGGAAGTGGTGGGAAGGGCCATGCCTCCACTACTCACCCAAACAGTTACAGCTGACCCAGCTCTTCTCCCTGGCCTGAGAGGGTCCTCCAGACCTCCTGGAGACAGAGACCCTCTGTCCCCTCCCTCAGGAGCTGCACCAGTAGTGGGGTGCCCAGGGAGCCAGCCCAGCCTTGGCATATTCTGTTTCCATCTCCTTTTCCACCTGCTTTGTAAAAATATTTTTCTGGAGAATGTTTTCCAAGGCAAACATCCGGACACAGCCAGGATCGCTGCTGCCAGCAGTGATGCACTGACCCTGGCTCTCAGTGCCAAGGGCAGCGGTCCCTCCTGCCAGGGCTGGATCCCCTGGTACCTGGGGAGCAGTGGGGCCGGGGCTGACCCTCCCCTGTGCCCTGCAGGTGCATCAGAGTGCCCAGGCCCTGAGGTGGATGATGCAGGCACTGCGGGGCAATGGCTTCAGCTCAGGCGAGGATGTGCCACCCGTGGGTAAGCAGAGCCCGACTCCTCCCCAGCAGCCCCTCACACCCCTCTGTCAAGCAGTGAGGCACAGGTTCCTTGGGTCCTGGGATGTTTGGTGCTCCCATGAGGTCATCCAGCCCCTCCTGAGTCTATTCCCACCCTCCCTGGGATTTAAACCAGGATTTGACAGAAGGGTAGCCAGGTTCCACAGCCCCAGGGGAATCAACATCCCCATGGGGAGACCCAGCCAGCTCCCTCAGCAGAGCCCCAGCCCACAGAGCTCGGATTAGTGCCCTGCTTTGTGGGACCCTGCTGTCTGTGTCTCCTCCAAAGCCTTGGACACCAAGGAGATGGACCTGCAAGGGAAACACGAGGAGAGCCAGCCCCCGCACCATGTGCTTGCCCGAAACCTCCTGTACCCAGGGTCTCACACCCTCCGCTTCCCTGTGCCAGATGAGAAGGTTCCCTGGGAGGTAGGAGCTGTGACACTGGGCAGTGGGGCTGGGAGGAGGAGGCTTGAGGCATATCCTGTCAGTGATGGGAAGAGGAACCCAGCATCCCATTGGAGAGCTCTTGTTCTTCCCAGCTCTGGGACCGTAGGCTCCCCGGAGTCACTGCTTGAGTGACCCCAAAGAAGAGGGCACCATTCCTGCTAGGACCTGCAGTGCCAGGAATGCCTGGGGATGCTTGGTTGGACACAGAGGGTGCAATCACCCACCTCTGCATTTCCTGAAGCACAGGCTCAGGGTCAGGATCTGGCACTGGCTTCCATGGGGGTGTGAGCCCTCCAGACGAGACCCTGAGCTCAGCCCCCAGCAGAGCCTGGAGCTTCACCTGGGGAGAGATGCCACAAGCTAGGCAGAGGGAGAGACTGGGCCATGAGGTGTCCCTGGGGTCCCAGTCCCTGTCTGCTGTGAGGGGCTGACACAGCCATGTGTCATGCAGGTGGATTTCCCACTCTACGACCCCCCTGCCTTCTCGGCTGACCACAAGGACATGGCTGTGCAGGACCCCTTCAGCCTGTGAGTCTCCCCCCACGGCTCCCCAATCCTCCACCCCTTCCCTGGGTAGCACAGCCAGCTCTCCCTGCTGGTGCCTCCCACCCTGCAGCTCCTTGGAGTCTCTCCTGAAGATCAACTACAACACCATGGACGGGCTGATCGACAGGCAGAGCTTCCACGGGCTCTACGCCGTGCAGGACGGGCTGCCTCTGTGAGTGCCACTGCCACCACCTCGCTGGGAAGCTGACTGGGAGGAAAAGCATGGGATCAGAGAGATCAGGGGTGCCTGGGCACATCCATCCCATTCCCACTCTCCTATGGCTAATGGTGGGACAGGGATAATTGCATGCATTGTCCTTAGGGCTGACACCCCCAAAAACACCCCAAAAGATGTGGGATGCAGCAGGGAAGTGTTATAGGGGTGCACAGAGGGAGTCTGGTGCTGCCCCAGCCCCCTCACTCTCACCCTGGCAGGAACCCCATGGGCAGGACAGGGCTGCGAGGCCGTGGGAGGCTGCACTGCTTTGGGCCCAATCATGCCCTGCACCCCGTGGTGACCCGGTGAGTGTGTCCTGATCCAGAACAGGGGGCATGGGGTCACCTCAGACACCTGGCCAAACCCCACACTGCCAGTGTGACCACTGCTGGGCAGAGGGGAGCCAAGTCCAGCTGCAGCATGACAGGGGCCTCTCTCACAGCTGGAGGAGGAATTTGGATGGGTCCATTATAAGGAAGAGCCTGAAGAAGATGCTGGAAGTCCTGGTGGCCCAATACCCTCTGTCAGATGTCTGGGCTCTGCCTGGGGTAAGAGCTGGCAGGAACCAGAGCTGATGCTGAAGGAGCTGAGGAGATGGGATGGGATGGAAGGATCAGGAAGGAAGGAAGGAAGGAAATCCCATAGAAAAGGGGAATCACAGGTGTGTGTCACAGCTGTGGCTGAGGAGGTTCCTCTGCCCCTCCTGCTGTGAGAGCAGTGATCTCCTTACACTCACCCACTCATCCTGACCTGCTGTCTCCTGCCTCCCCCTTCCATGTCTTCCATCCTCCCATCCCTCCTGTGAGCCTGTTAAGCCACTGGCAAAGCATCCTTTGGCAGACATTGGATCAGGCAAACTCAGACATCAGCTTGGGCAGAGCTGAGAACTTTGGGCAGGAGAGGGACGATGGGAGGCACCAGCAGATCTGGTGGCATCTTCCTGGTGGCAGTGGTGGCAGGGAGGGAGGCCGGGGCATGCAGGCCCCATGGCTGACATCTGCTCTGGCACAGGGGTCACTAGAGCCGGGTGAGACGCTGCCACTGAAGCTCAAGTGGATCCTGCGCCGGGAATTCTGGCCCCAGTTCCAGAACCTGCTGAAACAAGGCACTGAGGTGGGAGGCACAGGGGTGTCCCTGTGGTATCAGGGGTCACACGAGGGTTCAGTGGTGTGGGGGCACATGGGCATCACCCTGGCACAGCGACACACAGGTGGTACAGGCGCATGGGGACATCACCATCGCACAGGGACATCACAGTGTCACAGGGCCGCGGGGGTGGCCAGGGTACAGGAGCAGGGTGTATCACCTTTTGGCCATTGCTCCCACCTGAGAGGAAGGACTGAGGGAGGTGAAGGTGTGCCATAATTCATGTGTGGGGGTCAGGGAGCAGCCCAGAGACCCTGGGGGAGGGCTGCCCACCCCAGTGTCTGTGCCTGCTGCCGTGACTCTCCATGGCTCCAGCTGCAGTGGGAGCAGGTCTCTGGTCTCCAGCAGGGCAGAAGACCTGCAGGGCGATGCCCACCTACCCCAGGGTGCCCTCAGAGAGGTGATGAGGGCTGCTCATGTGGCATCTCCATGCACAGGTGCACAAGGGGTACCTCGACGACCCACGAAACACGGACAATGCCTGGGTGGAGACAGTGGCCATCAGCGTGCACTTCGACACCCAGAACGATGTGGAGATGAAGAGGCTGAATTCTGTAAGGGGCTGTCACCCCTGTGGGTCACCCAGGTCATTCCTGGGGCACAGGAACCAGATCTCCAGACCCAAATATCCACAGCACTGGGGTTCTCCAGCTGCATGCAGTGAGGGATGCACGGGGATGAACATGGGGTGGCACCTCAATGTATGCCCCAAAAAGAAAGGGCGGGAGGCTGGGCACTGGAGGTGCTGTTGAGCGTGGCCAGCAGCCCATGTGTGACATCTGTCCCCTTGCAGTTCCTCCAGGGCTGTGACCCAGAGCTGTGCATCCGCTGGCAGGTGCTGGACAAGAGGATCCCCCTGCACGCCAACCACAAGGAGCTCCTGCACAAGGTCTCAACCCTCCTCGGTGCCTACTACTGAGGCAGTGCACAGGGCTCCTGCTGCCCCACACCAGCTCTGGCTCCACCCCAGCTTACCTGGGAGAACACAGGAGTTGAGGTACTCTGGGTGCCTCTCTAAATGTATATTGCAGGTCTCTGGGAGGAAAAATGTCCCCTCCCTGGGGGCAAGGGCTGCCTGGGCAGTGCATCCCAGTCACCTGAGCCACCGAGTTCAGCCCCAGCTTGTGTCTCGGTGCTTCCACATCAGCCCACAGCACTAGCCCAGAGTTTGGGCCACACAGAGCCACAGGGCTTTTCCTGGGAGATGGTCCTTGTGTCCACTCCACCCTGCTCCTGGCTCCAGGGTGGGCACTGGGGGCTCGCCAGTCCCAGCTACTCCTCCACCAGAATATCCATCACTGCTCCCTGCTCCTGCTCTGAGCCCTGGCAGCACCACTGCCACAGATCCCAAAGGATTGCTCTGGAGAAGGCTTGGAGTCACTCCTGTGGTGGCTGTACCCACACCTCTGGTTGCCTCAGACCCAACAACATGGTCCTCAGCTGTGATCCAGCACTTCTGGAGGTGTGAGCAGCTCCTGGCTTCTATACCTATGGTTTCATAGCTCTGCACACCTGTCATGGCCCAAGCTGATATGTGATCCTGCGTGTGTATGCTGAGCCCTGGCTTGCAGCTAAAAGTCCTTCCTCTCTCTCAGCCAAGGCCCCAGCTAAATGTCACCTGCCTGTCCCCATCCCCTCGTGCACATGGATGGAAAGTGGCAGCTTGCTGGGACACAGGTGATCCATGCTCTGTGGTTCCTTGGGCAGATAGCAACTAGAGAGGGACACCAGTGTGTCAACCCCAGACATCCCTGCTTTTAAGGGGTCTTTCACTCATGTTTTCTGTTGCCTGCCGTGGAGTGAACAAGGCACAATGATACATTTTTTGATCATCCAGAAGAGCCCCACACTGGCATGTTATGCCTAGGACTGCTCAGGAAGGGATTTCGGTTCCCCCCCAGCAGATCAGACAGTGGCCAGCCAAGGCTGCTCATCCCACACTGGTGGCCACCACAGCACAACTTCAGTTTCACCAGTGCTGCACTGGGGTTTGGCAAGGGGAGGGGGCTCAGTCTGGCAATGTATTCAACCCAGCTCAATAAACCATGTATTAAACAACTGCAGGCTGGTGGTGTCTCACAGCTGTTTAACCAGGGGCCGTTCCTGGAGGCCATGCCTGGAGCACACGTCTGGGATAAACCCAATCCCCACCCCAATCTTGTACAAACTCACTTTGCCTGTGGACTCATCTCCAGTGATGGCTTAATCATAGAACGGTTTGGGTTGGAAGGGGCTTTAACAACCAGTTCATTTCAAGTCCCTGCCATGGGACACCTTGCAGCAGATCAGGGTACTCGAGATGACTTGATCTGTTTAGAATTTATATGGGAGCTGTGCTGTTGCTTTGGGGGCATCCCAAAGTGATGGCACGGCACCTTCTCCCATTGCTCCTGGACAATTTGATGTCTGCTCCTGGTCTCCATCAGAGAGAGACAGGAGACCATCTACTGAGAGCCCACGTGGGCCCGGGGAGGTCCAGACCGTGTCCTGCCCGGGGAGGGAAGATCGTGCCTTACAGCAGCTGATGAAACTTCTAGACTGGCAGCCCGCACGGCAGCCTCCAAAGAACTGCGGAAATCTCATTAGCAGCACTTAATTTCTGCACGCTGGGGCTCCCGCAGCCCCGTGGGGTGATGCCTGGCTGTCCCATCGCCCTGGTTCCCCCCGCCCTCGCTCCCGTACCGCCCCCCGTTCCCGCACCGCCCCCGCACCGCCCGGGACCGCCGCGCCGGGACCGCCCGGCCCGGGGCGCCGCGGGAGCGGCCGCAGCAACAGGTGGGGCCGAGCGGGATCGGCACCGACACCGACACCGACACCAGCACAATACCGGCTCCAGAACCGCATCGGCACCGAACCCTCACCGGCACCGCACCTAGAGCCGGAGCGAAGCAGAGCCGCCCTGGCCGAGCCGGTAAGGGACCCCCGGGCTCCGGGGCAGCGGGAGGGGTCGGTCGTGCTGCGCTGGGAGTGCCGGGTTCCCTGTCCCCGGGCAGGGCAGGAGAGCAGGCTGGAGCATCACCCCCGCACAGCCCCGCGGTCCCTGCGACTTCTGAGGGCCCCTCGGAGCCCTTCCACACGGTGGGAACCCGCATGGCATAACGCGCCCTTGTTCCCTGTCAGAGCTGTCCGAGCCCAGAACATTTTGCAGGGCCAGAGGGATTCCCGAGAAGCTCAACTTCATGTCCCCGGGCAGAATCCACAGCTCTGGGCAGGGCTGCTGCAGACAGCATCCTTCAGGAATGAGCATCCCTCGGCTATGAGCATCCCTCTGTGGTACCCTGAGGATGGTCACACCTGAGGGATGCTGCTCTTACCAGGAGAAAGCCATTAGCAAAAGGATTCTGGTAGCAGAGGGACAACAACTTGGTGCCCATAATGACATCACATGGGACATTTAATTCCCATGAGAAAGGTTCCTTTGGCTGCCAGATCTCTCCTCTATGAGGATGTTCTTCTCCCAGGCTGTCCAAGGCAGCAGGAGAGACACGAGCAGCACCAAAGGCAGAGGAAAGGTGTTCACCTGCATCACCTCCTGCCTTGCCCCTGGCAGCACTGGGGTGTCCTTTGGCGTTCTTACATCATCCCTTTTACTGTGCTAGGCAGTGGCTCCTCTCTCAACCTCCCACCCCCAGAGTCAGGCTATCAAATCATGCTCTTTGTTTACTTTAAAAAAAAAACTCACCTCCAAACACTTATTTGGTGAAACCTTTGGAACCAGCTCACAGACCAGAAGGGAAGGGAAAGGAAAGCAAAAGAACTCCACATCTTGTTATTCAAAATCCTGGCAGTGATTAAGTCAGTCCTTAGAGTCTGACTCATCATTTTTTTTAAACACTCAGGGCTGGTGAGATAGGAATTTACTGCTGCTCTTCTCCAGCAGCAAACTACTGCATCCCCCCTGGAAACTGGCAGCAGGATGGGGCAGAGGCTCCCAGGCCCATCTCCACACCCCATCTTGCCGCTCCCTTTGTCCACCTGGGTGGTCTCTGCAGAGACAGGGGTAGGGGAGCTGGGGTTTCTATTTCTGATCAAACCAAATTAAGCTGTCCTGGAAAAGATAGCCATTGTCACTCCACCTTGTTTTCTCATGAGCCCAGGCTCTCACCCCTTTGGCAGGGCACATCATACATGAGCCATACCCGGTGTTCCAGGAAATAAAGCCATGTCATATCCCCTCCACCCACAGCTTCCCTCCAGTGATGGGAGAGGCCTTGCAGGAGCGCCGAGGGGCCATCCTGCTGCCCAGGAGCTGCTGCCACCCCCGGGGAGCTGCCAGTGGCCATGCTGAGCCGGCTGGCTGCACCATGACCCTCACCACCACCACTGGGCCAGCCACCAGCGTGGCCCAGGCTTTCTTCTGCCTCCTGCTCTGCATCCCCTGGGGCAGCTCCTGCCCCCCCAGCTGCCAGTGCACGGAGCGGGCAGGAGCGAAGGCTGTCCTCTGCAGCTCCCAGCACCTGGAAGAGATCCCCAAGGACATCCCCAGAGATGTGGTGTTCCTCAAACTGGATGCCAACAGCATAACCAGGATCCCCAGCAATGCCTTCAGGCACCTGTCCCACCTGGAGGAGATTGACCTCTCCAGGAATGCCATCGAGAAGATCGACAGGGCAGCTTTCAAAGGCGTGGCAGCCGGGCTGCGGAGCCTCGACCTCTCCAGCAACCGCATCCGCAGCATTCCCAAGGAGGCCCTGCTGGCACTCAACGCCAAGCTCCGGCTGGCCAACAACCCTTGGCACTGCGAGTGTGCCCTGCAGGAGGTGCTGTGGGAGGCACGGCTGGACCTGGACTCGGTGCAGGACATCACCTGCCACACGGCCCCGCGGCAGGAGTACGTGGGCAAGCCGCTGCTCCAGGTCCTGGATGCCGGCGTCAACTTCTGCAGCGTGCGCCAGAGGACCATGGACGTGGCCATGTTCGTAGCCATGTTCGCCTGGTTCGCCATGCTCATCGTCTACGTCGTCTGCTACGTCCGCCACAACCGGGAGGACTCCTGCAGGCACCGGGACTACCTGAGCTCGTTGCCCAGCGCCCAGCCCCGTGCTGAGACTGCCAGCACCGCCCTGTAGTGCAGGGATGGGGTGCCAGCGCCCTGCTCCTCCTGCTGGGCATCAAAGCTTCCTGGCGGGACTCCTCAGTGCTTTCTTCAAAGTGCCACCAATGTCCCCTCCCCAGCGACACTGGACTGAGTGTGAGCAAACGGCACAGGAGAGGGATGGCAGGGACACCCCATGTGGGCCTGTCCATGGAGAGCAGGTTCCTGGGGACAAACATCCCCAGCCAGACCCTTTTCCCCACCAGAGCTGGGCTCGCAGGGAATGCAGCGCCAGTCACATGCTTGTGGTTTGGACAGAGCAATTCCCTGGCAGGGAGAGATGAGCTGTGGGGCCAGGAGGTCCCTGGGGTGCAGAGGGGTCACCTCACCCTGGCTCCAGTGAGGTATCAGCTTGGCCAAGGGCATCCTTCCCAAGGCCCCCAGCACCTTGGCAGCCTCTGCCTCCAGCAATGCGGGGGGAGCTCCAAAACCTTTCCTCAATAAAGCCCTGCACTTCGGAAAAGCCCTCAGGGTTTCTGCTGTGCTGGGAGCTGAGTGTTCAGGGAGGATGGTGGTGCTCTGGTGCTTGGAGGGCTTATCCTAATTCAATCTCTCCCAAAGCAGACCAGCCTAAATTCAATGTACCAGCATGACTCCTATTAGGTGCCATCCCCTCCCACCCTCAGCTGAATCTGCCTTGAGCAGGGACCAGCTGCCCAAATACAGCTGCTCTTGCCTTATCTTGCCCTTCCTCAGGGCCGAATTAGAGTTGCTACTCACAGCTCAGTGATGGAAGCAAATCAAATTCTCCCTTTTTTCACAAGGGAGAAATGGTCCTTCCTGACAGAGCCAGCTGCAGCTGCACTGAACAGGGAGAGGAGGGAGGGATGCAGAGGCTCACCCTGCAGGTCTGGAGCCTGGGAAGGCTCAGGTTGTGACCCCACCCAGCCCTTCTGGATGGGGCTGGCACCTCCTGAGTGCCCCTGAGTGCCAGGGTGGGTGGCCCAGCCGAGCAGCAAACCTGGCTCTGAGGAAGGACGAGAGGTGCTCTGGGACACTCAGGTGAGGCAGTGGGTCCTGGGAGGGGGGAACAGAGGGGCACCCTCACCCCAGCACACCCCACCACCTCATCCTCACCAGGCCACCTATGGGTGTGGACATTCAGGGGTGACTTGTTGGGTGAAGGGATGCCTCTGCCACGGGCAGAGCAGCTTGGTTACCCACGTGGGAGAAAGGCTGGGTGCACACAGTTTATTAGAGCTCTGGTTAAGCAAAAGACTCCCCCAGCAAAGGTGAGGAAAAGAGGCCACAGTTTCACCTGAAGCAGTTTGGGGTTTTTCCCATGCCCATGGTAGCTGGATTGGTCCAAATGCAAAGCAGGTTTTCTCAGGAGTCACCTCATGCAAAGGTGCCTGGACTGGCAAGGACCAGCACTGGCCCTCGAACACACCAACAGGTTTGTACAACACACACAACACTTGTTGAGGGAGACCCAAACCAGCCATGGCAGAGTGGGAGGGTGGGCAGGCACCTGTGGCAGTGGCATGAAGGTGACATGAAGAATGGCTGCAATGGTCCTCAGGAACATCACAGCCCCAGGGAGAGCCAAGCCTGGACACACTTTTTTCTGCAATTTCTCACATGTTTACTCCCCTCTGCCATGCACCCATCCCAGCAGCTCATGCTCTGCTCTGTCTCTTCCTTCCCTGGCTTTTTGCAAGCTTTGGCCACAGCTACTGGCAGCTCTGGGTCCCTCCTGGGGACTGGAAATTGCCAAGCATCATGGTCCTGGTAAACCGGGGGATGCACCTGGGCTCCAGGAGCCTTGGGTAGGACATGGCTCTGGAGTGTGGTGGCAGAGCTTTCCCAGGAGAAGCAGCCCCTTGGCCAGCCCCTGGACAAGGCTGCAGGGAGCCCTGGAGCTCCACCCTCCTCTTCCTCTTCCTCCTCCTCCTCCTCCCTTCCCGCAGAGCATACAGCCAGCCCCGCCCTGCTGATGCTGCAGCCATTCCTGGGCTCTGTGGTCCATGTTCCCCTGGATTCCCAGCTGGTCCTGGCGACGAGCTGAGCGTGTCTCAGCCACCTCAGGTGGTTTTCAGCTTGAGCACCTTGGAGAGGGGCTCCTTGGCGCTGGAGTAGAACAGGTAGGAGCCCTCAGCAGTGTGAAACGCCTCCCAGTCTCTGCAGCCGACAGTGGGGAGGTGGTGGGCTGCCACAAAGCCTTCATAGCCTTGCCACCTGCACAGGGAAGGCAGTTAGCTCCTGGGCTGCGGGGTGGGCACCTGCACAGGGCAGGGAAGCCGAGCCATGAGGCTGGCACCTCCCATCTCCCTGCTGTGGCTCACTCCCTCACCGGGGCTTCCCATTCCTGTCTGAGAGCAGGGAACAATCCTATCCACCCTCCCTGGGCGGGTGCAGCAGGCTGTGCCCCCACAGTGTCATTCCCACTGGGAACAGCCCCCAAGCCCCCCAAGCCTGCCCTCTGCAGTACCTGTAGATGATGCTGTTAACAGAGAAGGTGAAGCCATCAAAGGAGTTTGCTACCACCAGGAAAGAGTCGTCTCCCACTGAGAAGAACTCCCAGTCCAGGGCACTGGGGATGGAATAAGCAGAGGGGCAGCTGAGGTGACCCTTGTGTGGCTGTGTGTCCGTGGGGCAGAGCCTACCCCACCCCAGTCTCTGACACCCTGCTCTTCCCAGGCTGTTCTTGAAAGAAATCCACCCTCATTCCCAAATCTAGGGCCTTCTCCCAGCTCCCACTGGGATTTGGTGCCAAGGAGTCCTCACCCATCACCGTCCCCACCACTCAGTCCCTGGGAGATGAAAGCCTGCAGGAACCCTCCAAGAGACAAGCAAGTTCAGTTTTAAACTAAAAGAGGAGAGGCCCTGGCACAGGGTGCCCAGAGAAGCTGTGGCTGCCCCTGGATCCCTGGAAGTGTCCAAGGCCAGGCTGGACAGGGCTTGGGGCAACCTGGGACAGTGGAAGGTGTTCCTGCCCATGGCAGGGGTGGAAATGGATGGGCTTTAAGGTCCCTTCCCACTCAAACCATTCCGGGATTCTGAGACCTCTGGGCTGCTCAGGGGAAGGACATAGACCGAGGAGCAGCCTGAATCCTTGCACAGGTACCTGTAGGTGAGAAGGTCCTGGAATTTAACGAACATCTGGGCAGTGATGTTCAGCTCATAGATGGAGGAGTTGATGGCATAGAAGTTGGAGGGCGCTGGCATCCCGCTGTCATAGCTGTGGCTGTTGGCAACAGCCAGAAAAACTCTGTCCCCAATATGAAAAACCTCCCAGTCAGCTGCACCAAATGTCTGTGGGGAAGGAGGCCATGAGAAGCTGGATGTGACTTCCCTGTGTCTAAACACAGAGAGGGGGCTGAGGAGCAGTGGCCAAGCCTTACCAGGATAGACTGGAAGAGCTGGAAAGAGCCACTGAGCCAGATGTAGATGTGTGAGTAGATCTTAGTGGACGTGCCATTGAATGTGTTAGCTACAGCCAGGAAGGAGTATGGTCCAATGGTGAAAAACTCCCAGTCGTAGGCTCCAGAGGTAGGAATGGTCTGGTTGGTTTCAAACAGCCCTGTCCTGGGGTTCCACCTGTATATCACACTGTCTATGTTGTGGTTGTTCCCTGGGGGAGACACAAGTGCACCATGAGGGAAAGCAATTCCTGGTTTGTGTAGGAAAAACCCAGGAACAGGCTCAGCTACATGAATATCTGGCAGCAGGTCACAAGGCTGTTTGCAAGTGACCTGTTGCTCCCCAGAAGTAGCCAAAGAGATACTACAGCCTCCATCCCTACCTAAAGATCCCCTTCATCCCAAGCTAGTGTCTCCATTCCTAGAGCCTCCATCCCATGGAATACACCAACAGCTTGTCCCAAGGGCACAGTGGCAGCTTTGTGGCAGCCCTGGCAGAGGAGGGACAGGCAGGTGCTTTACCCCCACACAAGCAGCACTCCAGAGGCACTGTGCCAGTGTCCCACAGCTCTGCCAGCTGCCCCACAGGGTGGCCCTGTATAGTGGGGCCAGTCCCAGCTGTGTCCCTAAGCTCCTGACATCTGGGCTTCCCCCCTGCCCATGCTCCCTCCAGCTCCTGGGCTCTGCTCCAGCATCTCGACCTCATGCCTGTGTGGGACCCAGCAGGCTTTAAATCCTCATTGCAACAGGGACTAGGGCAAAGAAAGGCTGCAGGAAGAATGGGAATGGCCACGGGGATAAGTGGCAGCTCCTCAGGGACTGACCCTTCAGCCCCCTCTAAGGCAAACAGTTTGGCTTGGCCACGATGTTTTTAACCCCTGTGTGATGTGCATGGCTGGCAAAGGAACCACACTGCCACAAGGGTAGGTCCCATCCAAACTAGCCCTGATGGAGTCCAACAGGTGACACAGGGAGCTCCCAGCCTAGCCCACAGGTGCCCAAGCAGCCTGCTGCCAGCTCTGAGCCTGGTGCCAGAGGAGCTGATGCCCCCCGAGGCAGCCCTGATGACAGGGAAGGAGCCCACTGGCCAACATCTGAACCCAGTGGGAGCATCCCAGAGAGCCAGGGCTGTGCTATCAACCCATTCATCCTCTGCACCAAGGGGTGGGAGCACATCCCAACCAGAGCAAGTCATGGCCTGGGGAGGGTAATGAGGCTGGATCATGTCTGCAGGGGATCCGGGGGGGGATGTCAGCTGGCTCTCACTCTGCTTCCTGTGTGCCCACAAGGCACAAAAGGCTCAACTGTGGCACTACGATGTTACATAAGACTGGGGATAAAAATGAAAAGAAGCAGAAAGATTCAGCACAGGCACCATCCCCACTCCTGCCCTGTCCCCTGCAGTCAGAAACCCAGAGTGTGACTGTGTCAGCCACTTCCTCAAAAGCTCTCCTCTCCTCTGCAGGGCTTTGTTGTCCCAGGCTGGCAGCTGTGTGCAAACCTCCCTGATGTACAGGGAGCCTGCTCCGAGCAGGGCAGCTGCCAGGGTCCCAGATTCCACCCCAGGGAACACTGAGGTACCTTCTCTGTGGTTGACCACAGCAAGGAAAGCCTCTCCCTCAATGACAAAGGCCTCCCAGTCCCTGGCGCTGTGCGTGCTGATCCGCTGGTACGTGATGAACTTGGCTTTCCTGCGGCTCCACTTGTAGATCACAGAGAACTCCTGACCCCTCTCGTTCTGCTCAAAATTCGCCACTGCCAGGAAGATCTAGAAAAGGAAAAGCCAGGACAGCTTGGTTTTCTCCTCCCAAAAGAGCACGGATGAGAAAATGCAGGGGGACGTGGGATGGAGGTGGCTGGTGTGGGACAGGATGGCGCTGGCTGGGGTCCCTGAGCAGTCCCCAAACAACACAAAGTGGGGACAGTGGGGTCTTTGTGCATGGCAGGGGCACAGCTGGCAGCCAGCAGCCTCTTAGACAAGGAGAAGGAGAGCTGAGCTGGTTCCACTCACACCTTCCAGCCCCAGGAATGGGAAACATGGACATGAAATGCTCTGGGGAAGGAGGGAGGTTTGGCTGACAAACCTTCCTGTAAGGAAGGGTGGTTCAGAAAAAAGGAAAGGCAGGTATGATAATGATAACAATGACAATAATGATGACAATTCCCCGAGACAAAGCATCTCCCAGATCGACAAACCCCTGTGAAAGTGTAAGGGACAAGAGTGGTGCAGCAGAGGTGGCCAAGTGCAAGGCAGGGAGCACATCCAAGCTCTGCCATGCTGGCTCTGTGCCACTCCAGTGTCCTTCAGATGGAGCAGCAGAAATCCTGCCCCAGTGTGGGCCACGAAGAGGCACAGGGCCACAGCCCATAAAGAGAAGAGTCAATGGGGGTGTCTCCTGTACAGGGTGACAGTGGGGATGTGCAGGACCCTGCCAGCACCAGCCTGGGGCTTTGTTCAGTCAAGGAGTAGCCACCCCCAAGGACAGGGCTGTGCTGGGTCCCCCTGTCCCCTATAGAAGGTGAATCCCCGGCTCTGCTCTCTCTGCAAGCACCAGTCCAGGGAGCCCCTTTGGGGCATCTCCAGAAGCAGCTTCAGTAGGAAGAGAAACACCTGGAGCCAGCCCCACAACCCAGGAGTCTGCAGTCCCCCGGTCTGCACTCACAGGCAGCACCAGGAGCAGCAGCAGGTCCCAGTGCACCCACAGAGGTGCTGCCACCTGCCCCACGTGTGGGCAACCTGGGTTACTGGAACCAGCAGTACTGGAGGTGCTGCCGGTGTAACTAACACCTCTTTGGCCACCATCTCCATGAAGAAATGTGCCGAGCTGATGGGAAGCACCTTGAGACTCCCAGTGTTCCCATCTCCTGCCTGGGAGGGACACACTCCCAGCCCAAAGCCAGTGCTGCAACACAGCTGCACTTCCAGACCTTCTACAGAACCCCACCACGAGGGATGTCCCCACCGTGTCCCCTGTCAGAGATGGTGCCCAGCATCAGCTCCCACTGCCACCAACAGGGGACACGGCCTGTTTGTATCCAACCAGCAGGGACGTCGGTGTCACCAAGCCTGGGGACAGAAATTTCGCCCATCCCTCTGTACCCTGGTGCACGTGGCTGGCAATGGGGGAGACCTGCGGTCACCCTGGGGACAAAGCCAGAACGGGTCATGACAGAGGGGGAACAATCCCAGCTTCCCTGGGAGCCCTGCACAGAGCTGGCTCTCAGCAGATGCCTTTCCAAAGTGATAAGTAGCTTCCCAGGGAGAGGAGCCAGGCAAATCCTCTGCTCAAGCCCCAAAGCAGATTGCCTGGGGGAGGAGAGGTGGCTCAGAAGTGCTGGAATAATTTAAAAGCAAGAGAGTTTAAAAATGGAACAGGTTGTACTCGAGAGTGAACTGCAGGCCCTGATGGCTCTTTAAGACCACAGGCAGATCTCTGAGATGCAGTTCTATAATCTTTAAACCACACCCAAGACTGGGCAACTACAATTTAATATACTAAAACATGGGGGCACCTTCCTGGCAGGCTCACCTTCTTCCCAATGGTGAAATACTTCCAGGACTGAGCTTGGTGGGTGGGGATGTTCTGGTAGTGCACAAACTTCCCGTCCATCCACCTGTAGATGGCTGATCCCGGGGGCGTGATCCTGTTGGCCATGGCTGCAAACAGTCCCACCTTTGGGATGGTGAACACCTCAATGCCCATGGTCTCTGAGTTGGTCACCAGGTTCTGGTATTCCTCCACATAGTCCAGCCTGTGTTGGACTGGGAGCCCACAAAAAAGAGGGATGAGGTTAAACCCAGGTGATTTTGCTGGCTCAGTGGCACTTGCTGCTATGGGGAAAATGAAGGTCCTGGTGTCACTGAGGGTGAAAGGCCAAACCAAGGGGTGGTAAGAGGCTGGCTGCACCTCCATGGGCAGCACATCCAGCCCCAAGCCTGTTCTCCAGCAGAGAGCAGAGATGTGTCCTTTGGGAGCAGGAAAGAACCTCACACTACAGATTTTAATCACTTTGATATATTTATCCTAAAGAGAACAAGGAGGAGATGGCAGGAGGAGAGGTTAGAGAAGACTAAGGCAGAATTAATGCCAGAAATTGGAGCAAAAACCCCCAGTGTGGCCCCGATGGCAGATGGATGGGCACTGGAAGGGACAAGTGGCAGAAGGGGCAGTGCTGGTGGCACCAAGAGGCACAGGTCAGTAAGACTCCAACACGAGTTATCCCTGGGGAAACAAGGACACAGTGCCAATCCTGATGACTTCCAGAGGTAGGGAAGGATAGGGGGTCCAGTCACTGCGAGTTCTTGTGGGGAACAAATGGCTCATCCAAACCCACCCTGTGGGTATCAGCAGAAGAAAAATGCTGGGAGGGGAAGGAAGGGAAGGACAGTTCAGTTAGGGGCACATCCCATCCTCCACATCCTGTCTAGGGATCCTGGGCACACAGCCTGGAGTGAGTGAGACAGGGCCAGTGGATGAAATCCATGCCATTATTGAAGAAGACCCATCCAACTCCAGGCTCTGGTTGCCTTGGTATTCCACTGTTTTCCTTACAAAGTGTCCCTCCAGAGCCCAGATGACATCAAGACCTGTGTCTGCCACCCTTCCAATCGCCCCCAGTATTTCTGGCAGCTGATGGGTCTCTCTATTTCCCCTTATCCATCCCACAAATGCTTCAGCACGGGGGGAGCACCCCAACACCCTGAGCATTGCTCTCCATGGGGTGAGCTGTCCTGCTCAGACGGGTCAGGAGCTCATCCTGCCCAGAAAATTCCCAGGAGGGACAAATAATGTGGAGAAGGTGGAGGGACCACAGAGGCACTTGAATCCCGAGAGCAAAGCAAAGCCTGGCCAAGCAGGGGAGAGACAGGGGGACACCCCAGCCCCTCACTCTGCTGCTGATTCCCATCCCAAAGTGGTCTCAAGGGCAAATCTCAGCTCCTGCTCTGCTGCAAGGGCTCCTTTCCCTCCCTGAGAGCACCAGAACCTCCCCAGCAGTACCTTCCAGCATGGAGAGCCAGGTGCTGCCATTGCAGAGGTAGAGCCCTCGCCGGGAGGTGTTGAACCAGAACTGTGCCTTCTCCTGCTTGGAGCAGCGTGGCCGGGCCCCCAGGGTCACCTTCATGTCACTCTCTGGGAGAGGAGTGAGGCAGGAGCCTCTTAGTGCACACAGTGGAGGAGCAGAGGCAGGAGGGGCAAATGTCCTGGTCTCATCCTGATGGATGGGCACCAGGCAGTGGGGGAAATGGAATCCCAGCACAAATCTGGGAAGCCACAGACTGGGGCATCCCTGTGGGGCCACTGACACGGGCCCAGCTCTACCAAGGGACCCAGGGCCTTTTAAGGGAGATTTTGGACAGGGATCTCAACACACACACATTGAGAAACAGAGGGTGCTGGGAACACCCTCCTGCCCTCTGCTCCTGCTTCATTCCCAGCCCCATCCAAGACCCCTCCTCACAGGGGTGGAGGTGTGGGGGCACTGACCGTAGGGGTGTTTGAGCACCTCGTTGCTCCCTGGCTTGGCAGGGACATCCTGGAGGATAGTGGGGACAGAGAGCGTTGCTACTTTGAAGTTCACGGCGTGGCATATCCGGGAGGTGGCATCAGCTCCTGGCAGCAGGACAAGCTGTCTCAGCAAGCCCTGGGAAAGTGGGAGCAGAGGGATGGAGACCAAGTCCCACAAGATCACAGAATGGGAACTGCAGGTAATTGGTGCCTTGTGTTTCCTGCCCGACTTCTGCTTGTTGCCCTCCCTCCTGAGATGCAGAAGTGTCCATGGGATTCTTGCACATTTATCAGATCCCAGATGCCCACCTGGGGCATTCTAACAGTGATGTAAGGGCAGCATTGGCACGGCTGCCTTTCAGTGCCTCCACATGGGAAGGACCCACAGCCACCTCTGCTTCCTGTGCCATGGCCCAAGCCCTGCCAGCAGAGGGGACTGAGAGAGGGCTGTGGGTCATCCCTGAGCACCCCCGGGTACCCCGGACATCCCACACTGCGGGGCACCTACCGTGAACACGCCTTTCCTTCTCCTCCTGTTGCCCAGGTAGAAGCTGGCTCTCCTCACCGACAGGGAGGCTGGAAACGGTGTCTCCACCACCCTGGGGATGGGCAGAGAAGAGGCAGGGGGACAATTTCACACACAATTACTGGTGTCCGGAGGAGATGCTAGTGGGGGAACATCACCCTGGCCACCCCGCCGAGCCCCCCCAGCGCCTCCCCCAACCTACACATCCTTGGGGATGCTGCAGTCCACTGTCAAGGAGAAGGACTGTCCGGAGACAGCCAGGATGAGCGTGTGCCACTGGTTGTCGGAGAGGGACACGTTGGGGAAGGTGACGCGGGTCTGCCAGCCGCCGGCGCGCTCCTGGCTCCAGAAGAGGAAGTGCAGCTTGTCGGGGGCGTAGCGCAGCCCCACCAGCACGCTGGGGCTCTCCTCCACCATCAGCGTGAAGATGTACTCGTTCCTCTGCGGGACGGCACGGGCTGGCACCGAGGGGCACGGCCGTGCCCGCGCCCTGCCCGCCCGGCCGCGCTTACCTTGGCGGGGACGCGCAGCGCCCGCAGCGTGACGATGATGGAGAACTCCTCGGGAAAGCGATCGCAGTGGATGAAGAGCCGCGAGGCGGGGAAGCCCAGGGCGCGGGGCCGAGAGGAGGAGAGCTGGAATCCGCGCACCCCCTGCGCCTGGAACACCCGCATGCCCCGGGCCAGCCCCCCGGGCGCCACCGCCTCCGACAGGATGTCCAGCGGCCGCAGGTCTGTGCCGAGACACAGCCGAGAGGGTCACCACGGCGTCCCACCCTGTCCCGCTGTGGGACAGCGCTGCCTGGGGGGATCCACAGCAGCAGGATGGCCTGGCGTGCCGCGGTAGCGTTTGTATCTGATTTAGTAATGCTCCAGGGCCAGAGGCAAGATTTGCCGTTCGGACACGAGGTTGGCATCTCCATCGCCACAGAACCATCTCACCGGTGCAGCTCTGAATGCCGACACTGGGGCTGGGACCTGCCAGCCAGGCAGCCCCAGGCTGCCACCAGCTCCCTCGGGATCCAGGAGAGCACGCAGGGATCCCGCACCGCAGATCTGCTCTCAGGGCAGCCACCCGTCCCCATCTCTGTCCACAGGGCAGTGGGGACAGCTCTGCCCCTGCAGCCCTGGTTCAGGCTGTCCCAACCCAGCCCTAACTGCACACACGCACACGCACTCTCCCAGCAGGCACCCAAACCACTCATTATAAATAATTACCCTCTCCCCAGAGAAGAGAACGCCATGCCCAGCCCCAGGGCATCGTCCCGGTGAGAGCACACAGCACAACAGCACCAGAAAGTGCCACCCCATGGAGCACTGCCAGGTCCCACATCTCGGCACAGGAAGGGCTCTAGCAGCTCTAGGGACTTCTCTGACCTTCCAGCCCTTGGACCCTCCTGTTTTTATTTTTGAATGCTTTTCTGGAGATGATACCCAAGAGATGAAGCAGCACTTGGCTGCACTAAAACATCCCCGATTCCATTCCACCCCGCTGAGACCTGGCTTTTTGCTCCAATTTGTACTAATAAATCCGGGCTGCTGGAGCACAGCGGGAGAGCTGGGAAGGAGGGAGCTGGGAGCAAGGCTGGGCTGTGTGTCTGAATCCAAACCAGCTGGAGAAGGGAAGCGCTTCCTCCAGACATGCCTGGCCAGCCCAGTTCCAGGTGGGCAGAGCAAGGAGGAATCTGCTCATGTGGCTCCTTCCAGATCAGAGCAGGGAGATCAATGAGGTCCTTCCCACCCTGGCAGCTCTGTGTGCTCTCTGCCTACCCCACTGCTGGTTTAAGCTGTTCCTAAAGCAAAGTCTTGCTGGGGGAATTTTAACTGGAAGAGCTTATTTCAGAAATGCATCACTCAGCAACGGCCAATTCTTGTTTTTCCCAGCAAAAAGTACAAGCTGAACTCAGGCTTGGATTTGCAGAAGGGTTTAGGAGCCCCCAATTGCCCCTGAGATGGTGAGGATGAGCTGGGAGAGAGCTCAGCTGGGGCTGGAGGTTGTGGGCCAGGAAACAGCAGAGTCCTAAGACCAACCCCAAATCTCTAAATGCAAAGATCTCTGTGCCAGTCTGCCTCCCACATCCACTGCTAAGGCTGGGAGAGCAGCTGGGGTGCTCCAGCCCAGCCTGGGCAGCACAAGTGGGGTCAGGGGACCTTGTGCTGGGGTCCCCAGGACAATGCTGGGGCCTCAGCACCCCCAGGATGCCTCCAGCCAAGGCTGCTTGGGGACAGTGGGAACATTCCCAGAGAGATTGGAGCACCTCAGGGAGGAGGCAGTGGGCAGAAACTCTCCAGTCTCTCCCTGTTTTTCTTCTCACATCATCTGGGCTGTAACTAAAATCAAATACAATTGCCATCGAACTGGGACAAGCCCTAAAGTACACAGAGCCCGGGCCCAAGCAGTCCCTAAAACTGAGCTCAGGCTTCACTGCCCACACAGCACAGGGACGGGGATGTGATGGCAGAGCCAGGGCATGAGGATCCTATTTGGCTCAGGAAGGAAATTTCTGCCTCCAGGACGTGGAGGTTGTGCCTGTCAGAGCACAGAAGAGTCCGGGCAGGAGGGACTTTCCAGGGGGACTTCACGGCTCTCTTCTCCTTCTTCCAGTCCTTCCCTCCCCTCCTCTCCTCTCTCCCTCCAGCAGAACCTGGGACAACGCTGGTGCAGCAGGGACAGACACAGCTCTCCCCACAGCTCCCAGCAGGCTGGTTGCTCCCCCGCTGGCGTTGTGGGGGCTGCAGGCACGGGAATGACCCCACATGCTGCTGTCCCTGAGTGCTGACAGCCCGCAGCATCCGAGGCAGCATCTGTCACTCGGTCCACTTGAGTGGACACTGAGCACTGGGACACTGGGGCTGACTCACATGGGGCATACCCCCCAAAACAGGGCACACCTTCTGGGGTGTGCCCTGGCAGCGTGGGGAGCACCCCAGCCATGGGAGCAGCCCAGCCATGGGATCACAGCCGTCCCTGCAGGGTGAACACCTGTCCCCAGGTGAGCCCACCCGCCCTTCGCTCGTACCTGTGCAGTGCTGCCACGTCCTGCCTGGCCGGATGAAGCCCCCGCCGCTGGCCCAGCGGAGGAGAATGACCCAGAGCAGCAGTGGTGCCGACATGGGGGGCTTGGCTTGAGCGGGTCCATCCACCGGGACCCCCCCGCTGTCCGCTGCTCCCTCCCGGTCAGCGCCCCGGGGGCTCTCGCATGCTCCGCCGTGGGGCTGCCCGGAGCCCCCCACACCGCTCTGTCCTCCCTGGGGCCGTGTCACCCCCGGACGCCGAACCCCGGCTCTCTGCTCTGCCCGGGCATCGCCCCCGGGGGCTCCCGGGGGGCTCCTGGGGCGGCCGCCGAGGCACTGCCGGCTGCAGCCTGCACACAGACATTTAAATGAGAGGTCGGTGGTGGGAGAGGAGGAGTCCCGGCTCCTCCGAGAGCTTTTATCTTTTGCCCAACCCTCTGGAAGGCGGCTTTGGGGAGGGATTTTTTAATTATTATTTTTTTGCTTGTTTTCTTAGCTTCCTTTCATTTTTCTGGGCTCACATGGGAGTAGGTGGGAGATTCACCCCTGGCTGGAGAGACCTGGGTGGGAACCTTGCTGCCCCTAAATGTCTTTGTTTTCAGCTTGTATTGGATGAGAGAAACTCTCACCCCTCTGGACCACTCCCCCGTGTCCAGATCCCAAAAACTGCGTATTCCTCCCCCAGTTTTGTCCCAGGCAGGTGATGCCCATCCCAAGGCTCCATCCCAAGTCTCTATCCCAAGGCCCAGCCCTGCCACAGAAATGCCACTGATTGAGAAAACCCTCCAGGTTCTGCTGTTGCAAGGGAAGCATTAGCAGTGGGAAAACTCCCTGCACACAGTGAGCTCCGCTGGGCTCCTCCAGCCACAGAACGAGTCTCTTCCATTCCCCAAACAATTGAAACAGGCTCCCACCCCCCTCGTCCCCAAAGCCTTCCCGCAAGGCGAGCGCTGGAATAGAAAGCGGATGGCGAGGACCAAACGCCAAAAGTTGTGTCGCAAACTGGGGGTTTTGTCAGCAAGGAGCAGCCAGAGCTGGACCCACGGCCGTGTTTGCTGTCAGTCTGTCCTCACCCCAAAATGGGCCGTGCTGGGACTGACAGCGCAGCCCGAGGAGTGCAACCCACAGTGGAGTGCAGCACCAAATCCCAGGAGGAGCTGTACTGAACCCCACAAACCCCAAGACACCCAAACGTGTCTCAGAGCCTGGAGAGGAGCTGTGTGCCTATCCAATAGCCCTGCATGGAGCTCCCCCTCTCCAAACAGCCTCCCTTTATTCAAAGTGGGGTTCTACCCCGATTTATTTAAATTAGGGTTCTATCAGGATCGTGTTTAAACAGAGCTTAAGCTCTAGACAAGAGAGAGCTGCAGAGTCTCTCATCCTCATCTTCTTCCTTATGCTAGGGATGGTGTCCAGTGGCACAGACATAACCAAACCTGGGGGTCCCAAATGGTAGATGGGGAGGACCTGAATGGCACCTGGGGGCCCTGAATGGCAGCTGCTGGTGGTGAACACAAGAGATGCAGGAGGACAAACCATCCCATCTCTCCTGACCCTCGCAGCCTTGAGGACACCCATTGGGACTGGGACTGGGAGCAGTCACCCCACTGCAACCCCAAGCCATGGGAAGATGGAGACTGGAGTTCCAAGCATGTCTGGCAGAGAGGTGCTGCATTGGAGGGGAGGCTCCTGTCAGGTTGGAACTGGGGAAGGCATCACAAACAAGAATCAGAGCCACCACATTTCCCAGGGCTGCACACATGTGTCAAGTTAAGCGTGGCTTTGGGAGCTGGCAGCACTGCCCTGAGCCAGGGATGGATTTGGGGAAGGCTCCTGCTGAGACTCTGCAAGGGTCCAGGGAGGGAGGGAAAGTCCTGGCAGAGATTCCGAGTCCATTTGTTTTCCAAAGGGGATGCAGCTACCTTTCAGCGCTTTCTTGGCCAAAAAAACAGTCAGTGGGGACATCTTCAGAGCCTAGGACATGGCTGTGGGTGCCCCTTCAAGACACGGGGAGATCTGTGGACTTCCAGGCAAGAGGTGGAGGCCGATGAGCACCGAGGACATGGTGGGGTCAGGCTGCTCTTCAGCCACGTTAATGAACAGTCTCCAGGTGAGGACAGGGATGTTGAAGATCCTCAAGGGTTTTTCCCTTCCCTGGGCTGGGGATGCTGGCGTGGCAGAGGACGGTGGAGTGGCTTGGCCAGCTTTCCTGCCTGCCTGGGGATCCGAGCTGTGATGTGAAATAAGGACAGGGACACATCGCTCCCCACTGTCACATTGGGTCCAGGACCTGCTCCGTGTCCCCAGGACAGTAGGAAGTGGTCTGTAAAATAGTTCCTAAGCACACAGGCACACATTCCTATGTGCAGAAGCAAGCACGAGGGGATGAAATAAAAGAGACAAACAGTGAGACGTTTGCCTAATTCGCATGGGGCGTAAATAAAACCATGTGGTGGCTCCGAACAAAATGATCCTTGGATTTTCACCAGAAAGGTTTGGCCATCTCTGGGTTAGGAAAGGTTGAGAAACCCATCTGCAGGCAATCCATTGCAAGCAGAGCTTTCATGCAGGGGACAGTGTGAGGAGGGCACCTCATGATTGCCAGGGACTGGCTGGACCCTGCACACGGGGGAACGTTCCTGCTCTTCCAAGGCTGTAACTCATTCCTTATTATTTGCAGACACAAAGCCATGTTTGAGAGCTTCATGCCTTATTCATTTCAGTCTTTATTCCTGACATCTGTATATAATCAGAGAATCCTTTAGGTTGGAAAAGACCTCTGAGTCTGTCAAATATTTTTCCCTGAAACACAGCACAGGCATCAGCAAGGGCAAAGCTTTGAGGGACCCCATAAGTAACTGATGGACAAATGCCCATCCCATGGTGTCCCCAACGTCTGTCTACTCTCCTGCCTGCACCAGCAGGGCCAGCAGAGCCTGCCACATCCACAGGGATGGAACTGGTCTCACCTGTGTGAGGGTGGACATCAGCCCTTTGGGATCTGTTATAAAAGGGATGGGGAGGATTGTTCTCAGTGACATCCCAGGTCACAGTTTCCCAAACCACAGTTTGGATTCAACAACTGCAACACCTTCCCCAGCATGGTGGGATGAGGTCTCCATCCTCAGCCATTTCCAAGACTCCTCCCTTGTCACCTTTGTCCTTTCTCCCAAGCTGAAAATCTTCCCTGTGTTTCCTGGAGCAACTTCAGCTCCCCGAGTCCAACCCACCATCACAAAGCAGAGTTCCGGCAAGAAATCTCCACCCCAGGAAAGCTGTCAGCATTGTACAGAAGCGCAAATGTCTTTAACCCCAACGCCTTTCAAAAGCTGAATTCCCAGAAGTTTTGGAGAGGTTCTGCCAGGAAAAGTTTTGTGAAAGACCGAGAGGATTGCAAAAGGCACCATTTTTAGGAACACCACCAAAAAAAAAAAGCGCACAAAGCCACCCCAACACAGCAAGTCCTGCTGCCAGCTTCCCAGCATAGAGCTGCCTTCGGGAGCAAATCCCTGCCAGGGGGTGGCGAGCCACCAGCATTGCTCGTGTCCCAGAGCCCTCCGTGGCCCCACACCCACTGCCAGCCTCAGGGAACGAGGGAGCAGGGAGCCCCCAGCCTGCTCTGGCCATGGCAGCAGGCAGTGGGTTGCAGCCCACGGCCCTGCCCAGGCAGCCAGGAGGAAGCTGAGCATCCTGCCCTGCATTTGGAGGACACATGGCAGCTGAGCTGGCAGCCTCTGAAAGGGCTCCAGAAAGCAGACACTTAACTTTCGCCAGTACAAGGGAAGACAGGCTTTGAGACCATGCTTCCACACCAGAGCTGTTTTGGATGGGGCTGTGTGACACCCACCCCTGCATGTGACCAACAGGCCTTCACTATTGCCTGTCCCTTGTTGATATAGCTGTTTTAATTTTTGTCACCTTCCCCCAGTGTGCCCAAACCTGTTGAAGAGGCTGAGCCACCTCCCTGCAGCCGCAGGATCCCCAGACTCACCACTTTCCAGAAAAGCAGCTCTGGATGGATGGATGGCATCCAACCCAGGCAACCATGGGCATGCTGAATTTGGGAACAGTGCTCTGGGTGTCTTCTGTAGATCTCAGGTCTACACAGAGACAAAAGAGCAAGAGAGGGGCCTACAAATCACTTGGTGGTGGTGCAGGAGATCCAGGAGCTCTGCATGGACCTCCTAATCCACCTGCAATGAGAAAATTCTGCTTGGCTTGGAGCTCAGCTGAGATCTCTCCACAAAGGGAATAAACAGAGTTCCAGAGGCCAAGGGGAAAGAGCCAACATTCATGTTCCATGCTCACTGCCTGTGCTTTAATCTCCTTCAGTGACAACTCTTGTCCCAACACCCCGGGGCTGTGCAGAGCAGCTGGGGTTTTGGAAACACCTGAGCTTTTCTGCATCAGGATCACACACACCCTGCACGGGGGCTCTGTGTGGGGAGCTGTCAGCTTGGCCAAGCAAACCCCATGCCAAGTTCTCCATGCTGAGTGCTGCCCAGAGATGTTGTGGACTCTCCATCCCTGAAAACGTTCAAGGCCAGGTTGGATGGGGCTTAGAGTAACCTGGGCAGAGAATTGGAGTGAGATGAGTTTTAATATCACTTCCAACACAAACCATCTGGGGATTCTGATTTTACAATCTCTCTCTGTAAGCTGCCTTGAAGTAACACCTGAGCCCCAGGGCTGGCTCTGGCATGGGGAGAGGAATCTCCCATGGCAGTGCAGGGGGAAACCCTCCTCCACCTTTGCTTGTAGCCCTTTGATCCAGGCAGTGACCACACACACCAGCTGATGCTGATGAGCAGCACAAAGAACCACAGCAGGGAAACCCAGGGGTTTGCCCCCACGTTCTTGGGCCCACTGAGGACTGGCAGGGATAGAAAATAGGAAGCACAGCGCTGCTTGGACCAAAATGATCCCATGGCTCCCAAGTTAAGGACCAGTCAGCAACTTCTCAGCCACAAATCCACTCAGACCGCCCACCCCAGGAAAGCGTGGGCACCACGAGCCTCTCCCCAGTGCTGGCAGCAAACCCGGGCTGAGATCATGAGCTGAGGTCCCCGCAGCCAACAGCAGCTTTAGCATCGTTTGGCTCTGCAGCTGTAAGAAAACCTCCTGCCCCGAGACACAGAGAACCACTGGCCAGTTTTATCGCTCTGACAATATCCGAGTTGAATTATTCTCCGAGCGACCATCCCGGCTCTGGAGGAGGAAGCGCAGGCAGCCACTCTCTGCCCACCCGCCGGCAGCCGAGCGCGGCTCCATCTCCTCCGACATCCGGCAAGGGAAGGGAACAAAGGCACCGAACAATTCCTATTGTTTCCCGTGACTTTCTTCAGGGCAGCTCTTCCAGCGCAATGCTGCCTGATTTATTTTTTGGGGGCGATGATGATGATGGTGAGGAGAGAAGAAAAGTGAGAGAGCGAGAGCGAATATTTTTTTATGCAAAGATTTTTACACACAAATTACTTAATAAACTAAAAACATGAACTTGAACCATTTCTTTTTTAACCTATTAGAATTTCAGATTTTTAGCACGCCAGGTTATGTATAAACTACCCATATGGTCTGTCTTGTTCTATTTAAAAATGTAAGCAATATTCTTACTATAGTTTTATTATGTTTTAAACCATGTTTCTGGAGCCTCTACGTAAACTTGTTTTTAACACTAGTATCTAGGATTATGTTTTTCAGCCTTCACTAGAACTTGTACTTTTACACTGGTATCTAAGACCTTTACTTCCTAAAGCACTTAAAACATATTCTTACTTACATGCTTATTCTAAAACTTAAACTTACACTTTTACTTTATGTGTGAGTGGCTTAATATACTTCAATCTATCCAAAGGTTTTAATTCAATCCCTGCACTCTGATTTCTTTCTGAAGAATTCAGAGAGACCTTTGATTTACAGACTGCAACACCCAGGTGCCTACACCAAGCCTCCACTAGCACAGGGACAGACAGCATTCTCAGCAGGGTTATTGCACTCACCACAGCTCCTGTCCTACTCCACAGCACCACTGGGCATTCCTGAGATGCTCAGCCATGGGAATGTGGCAGTGCTGGGTTAATGGTTTGGCTCCACGGTCTTAGAGGTCTTTTCCAGCTAAATGATGATTCTGTGATGATATCCAGACTCCTGTAACCAGCCAAGGCACAATGCCTGTGGTGGGGAAGGGGCGAGCTCAGCATGGGCTCAAAGTGAAGGAGATCACCCTGATCACTTCTGTGGGTCTCCAAGGGGGAACAGAAGCATTACAGAAGAATCATTGAATGGTTTGAGTTAGAAGAGACCTTAAAGCCTCTCTCATTTTCACCCCCTGTCATGGCAGAGACACCTTCCACTATCCCAGATTGCTCCAGCCCCATCCAACCTGGCCTTGGACACTTCCAGGGATGAGGCAGCCACAGCTTCTTCTCTGAGCAAAGAAAGCATCTACTGTGTGAGAGAGAATTCAACCTACAAGCTGCATATGGATATATGAATGGATAAAATAAATCAAATGTCCCCTGGTCACTGATTGGGTGTTTCTACTGAAAGTTTCAAATGCTAAGTGAGGCTGGATGGGGACACTTTGGACAAGTGACTGCTCTAATAATACTGGTGTTTTTGTAAAGCTACACTTCATATAGAGCCCACAAAGCCTAGTTCTCCCACCATATCAAAGCAGGATTTGGCCAAGGACAAAGCTCAACTTCTAACTGCCTCACCAGACAAAGTGAGTTTGAAAACACCTGGACTCCAGCCTGCCTGTGTGGCATCCTCCTCCATTGCAAGAACTGGTGAGAAAAGCCAAGCTCTGCCTGAGCCTGAGCTCCCCTCTGGAGCCACCCTTGCAGCAAGCCTATTAGATACCAAGGAAGGATCTTCAACCTGAGGTTTTTGCCTCAGAACCAGTTCACCTGATCAGATCCACTCCATATTTCACCATTTCCTAGCTCCCAGAAGGATGAATGGCAAGGGGAAGCAAGGCATCCCTGGGGATGAGCTCTGCTGTTCCTTTTCAGATTGGAGATATGGGAATGTCTCTAACACACATCTGTCTCATTGAGGGAGATCCCCCAGCACCTGACCTGCTGACCAAGCTTGGAGGGATCCAACTGGGATTGGATCTGATCAGATCTCTGAGGGGTATTCCTCTGACTGGCAGAAGAGAGGGATCCTGGTGAAGCACCACCACACAGGAGAGGAGTGTGTGTGAGCCCATCCCTGACTTAGCACAGATACCCTGATTCATTCAACATCCCCATGCACCCCAACTGGGTTCAATCTGCCAGATGATTTTGGCATAGGGAAAACTGTTTTGGGCCCAAACTTCCATGCCAGCTGTGGGTGGAGAGCCTCCCCATGCTGGGCCCTGCACGAAGCGTGGGTGCCCCCCACCCCCTGCGTGTTGCATCCTGCATTTCTGCTGCTTTGAACCCACCTCCTGTGTCACCCTGCAGCCCTGGCTGCAGCAGGGGTGTTTGCCTTCACTCCTCAGTGAGCTCTGTCCCCTGACACCCCTTCCTGGCCACCCCTGCAGTCACTCCAGCCAGGGACACCCGGCTCTGGTCAGAGCTGTGATGGAGCCACAGCCTCATCCCCCACTCAGGATGTCCCAGGCACACAGGAAGGGGACTCACCTCTGCCCTTCAGGGACATGACCAGAGAGACCCACTCCCAAATCTGTCCCCAGAGCTCCCCTGTAATAACCTATGGGCCGTGTCTCACTGCCATTAATTATCTATTAACACACCCCATCATCTTAGCTACTGCCCAGTCCCATCTCAGGGGGTGTGAGCCACATTTAAAAGCCACCTGGCTGCTTCTCCTGGGGCTCTTACACCACCTGTCCTGGGAGAAGAGCCCTCAGAGCAGGCTTGGACAGGCAGGGAGATCACCAAGACTGGGGTCAGGAAGGCACAGACCTCCCAGCCACCCCAGGCTCCCATGGGGCCATGAGAGCACCATGCAGGACTACCAGATGTTAAACGGCTTAAACAATTCCCTCTTCTGAAGGGTTTCATCCCTGCAGCACCAGGGAGCCTGGCACAGCCCTTTTGGTGCCCAAGACATTGGGTGGCACCTGGCAGCAGGAGAGGGGACATCAGGAGCCCTCGCTGGGGCTGGCAGCTCAGGCCCTCAGATGCTAGAGGAATTCTCCAGCTTCCTGCACCTGCCCCTTCCTGTTGTACCCCCAACCCTACCTCCAGCTGGCAGCAAGACCCCTACTTCCCTTCCCTCACACTCCTCCAGCCTTTGAGCTTCCTGAAGCACAGAGATTTTCTTCTTCTCCTGAGTGAGAGCAATCTGAAAGAGAGGGCACATGGGATATGTGACCTGTGCTGTGCCTTGCCAGGATACTGTGAGGACCTCCCATGCTCAGCCCCCATCCCTGCCCCACACCACAGGACAGGGGAGGCTGCTGCAATCCCACATCCAAGACAATCCCAATATCAGCAGCACGGCTGGCACTGGGAAGGGACATTTCAGATCTGTGCTGCTTCTCCTTTCCATTCTCACAGGAGAAAACACAGCTTCAGGAAGACACCAAAGCACAGAGCTTTCCTGTTGCATCCATCCCAAGGCAGAACACCACCTTCCATTCAAGATATCACTCCAGAAAGGCAAAAAAAAAAGCTGGCAGGGAGCCTGGGGCTGGCTCTGCCCCCGAGCTGCAGGCGTTTCATGTGGCTCCAACGCCTCTCACACTTTCAAAGGCACACCAACCCAGTTAATGGATGTCTCACAGCCCACTGTGTGTGTTCTGACACAGCCCCCTCTGCCAAGGAAAAACAACAGTGAGCGTGTGTGGATGTGTGTATATACAAAGGGTTTAAAGAGGACGTTGCTTGCATTTTTACAGCTTTGTTGAAGGGTTTGGTTGGAGTTCTTTTTTTAATATAAAAGCCTAAAGCAAATATGATCCAGAGAAAAGAATTTTTTAAAAAATCTTTAATACTTTACCTACATGCATAACACCTGTAGAGCTCTGACACTCCCCAAGGAACATGTTTTATAATAAGTGTTTCAGGCTTAACAAAAAGAAAAAAAGACAACTGCTCAGAAAAACATTGCTACTGGCCAGTACTGCACATCCTGCCAACATGAGTGTTCATTCAGGGACACAATTAAGTCCTTCAGGGAAGTCTATCCCAGGAGCTACAACCAGCATTACAAGCTTTAACCTTCAGGTGTTTCCTACCTGCAGTAAGGTGTCTGTACCACGAGACCCTCTCAGCCAGTCACACACCTCCACTACGCCAGCTGAATCCTCCTGCTTTATGCAAGGATTCAGTTAGTTGCAGAATAATGAAGTTTTAGTTCTTTTTGGCAAATAGAAACAGGGAATCTAACATGCCAACCACACCTTTAAACCTTTCATAGAATCCCAGAATGGTTTGGGTAGGAAAGGACCTTAAAGCTCATCCCATTCCACCCCCTTGCCATGGGCAGGGACACCTTCCATTGTCCCAGGGTGCTCCAAGCCCTGTCCAACCTGGCCTTGGACACTTCCAGGGATCCAGGGGCAGCCACAGCTTCTCTGGGCACCCTGTGCCAGGGCCTCACCTCCCTCACAGGGAACAATTCCATTCTAAATGAACACAATGGACAACGAGTTTCTTTTGATGAACACAAATGCTCACCCACTGGCTTCAGCTGAGTAAACAGCCACCAACTAGGACAGTTCTCACCTCAACACCAAGTTTTAGTCCTCTGAAGGGAACTTCTGCCTACATTTTGTCACCTTTAAGTCTGAGAGGTAGATATGGTCACTGGGTGGCTTCAAATGCCCTTCAGCAAACCCACTGCATGTCAGTCACTTAAAGTTTTTTTACTTTTGAACAGAGATTTGGAGACTATGGAAACTCTGAGTAGGAACTCAGAGAAACCTGCTTGAGTGCAAGTTGTCCCTGTCCATGGCAGGGGCTTGGAACTAGATGGCCTTGAAGGTCCGTTCCCATTCAAACCATCCAGTGATTGTATGATCTACATGTCCTCCTCAAACCCAAGTGCTGATACCAGCACATTCTGAATGAATTCACCTGCTGTACATCCACAAGAACTTCCTAGGTCAGACACATGGATAAAATGACATTTGCAAGGAGCAAACTACACCACATCAGCCCACTGTCAGATTTTTAAAATTTTCTTTGAATTATCCAGCCAATGCCAGCATTAGAGACAAGACATTTGCCAGGAAAGTCCATGCAGTCATGTCAGCTCTTTCACTCCTAAAGTATCCCATGTTTTAACTGGGTTTGAATGAACCATTCCTTTCCATTCCTTTGGGGAAAGTCTCTTGGCCGTGTGGTTACTCATATACAACACCCACTGCAATACATTTGTGTACAACTATAAAAGGAGAAAATATAATCACTTTATTTTCAGTATACAGACTAAATCCCACCATAAAATCAAGATAATGAGCAAGCACACACGAATAAAACACTCAGCACTTAAGCAAACCTCACTTTTGCCATGTCTGTTTTTCTGCAGTGGCTCTTGCAGCTCTCCAGCATTGTTCCCAAAGGTGGCTGCAGTACTCCCAGGAGCAACCCTCCCTCTACTCCCAAAAACACTCCCAGTTTGCATAAAGTGCTACATTTTCCTGTATGCCTTGAAATACTAGTTAGGTACAACACTATTTCATCATCTCTGTTCCCAAGCTATGTCCAGTCCCACTTCCACCCTGACATCAAAGCCACAATTACTTCTACAAGGAGGTAAAATCAGCAGGTTGTAGCAACACAACTCTTCAGAGGTGCAGAACGATGGCAAAGTGCAGCACAGACAGCAAGACAGAAATGCTGAACAGCTGTACCACGCACATGATCACCTCTGTAAAGCTTTCTTCATGGTGTGACTCCTTCCTTGTCACACTTTTTCACATTTAAAAAAAAAACAAACAAACAGCCCTTGTCAAATTTAGCCCATTTAAAGCTGCCAACAAAATTGGATTCCATGTGCTATCAATGGGCATGTTATTGCTTGTAGTAAATTGGAGAAATTTGGACCTACACATGAGATTGGCTTGCAAAGCAGAAAGGTGAGCAGAGGCCCCTCAGCAGTTTTAAGAACTGACCAGCTGGTATTTCCTGCACCCTTCACACTGGCTACAACACTGCAGTCCAAAACACACATTGTACCACCCTGGAGCAAACAGCCCATCTTCTCTGGCTCCTGTTTCAAACACAAGAGCACTCAGTGTAGAGTGTCACAGGTCATTCTTGTAAGTCCATCATGCTCATCCTGGCTCAGACACCCAAAAATGGGTGACAGGGCTGTAATGGCAAAGCACTGCCAAATCCTCTCAACACTCATGTGTCACCAGAGTGAGCTGATATTTTTGTACAGCTATGAAAAAGCCCAGCAGAGAAAACACATCCTCACTGGATTTTCCAGTCCAAGTGAACCTGGACAATCCAAACTTTATACCTTGTGCCTCTAACTGAGTGTGAAGTTTACAACTGAGTGTCTTCAAGGAGTGGTAAAGCAGCTCTTGAGATTTCTGCCAAGCCAACACTGACTCAAAGGATTAGTACAAACTCCCAGTGTTACATGGGAACACCAGGCCATTCCAGACCAGTCCTCACAGCTCACTCCCTAAAGTTCTTTTCTTTGCTAACACACCCTGACTACAGCCCTGCTTCACAGCCTTTTCTGCTAACTATACACTTCAAATCAGATCTGACTGCAACTGCTGCCCTTAACCTAACAAGCACAGAATGGATAGAGTAATTCTTGTCTACTGCTGCTCCAGATGCAATGCTACCTATGAAAACACAACTAATTCTGCCAGCAGAGGATCCAAACCAGCACTGCTCTCCAACAGCAGGTGGGTGAGGGGGGGCTGCAGATTGCCAAGTCTCCAGGCTCTCCACACCACAAGGTAAGGTAGAAACAAGCAGCCTTTGAAACAGCATTGTCTCTGTATTTTTCTCTACCATTAAATCCCTTTTCCACACAATTTAGTGAGTGAACTAGAGGCTTCTCTGGAGCAGTGGAAGAGATAGTAAATAAATAACGAATTGTAAGAACTAGGCCAATGGTTTTACAAAGTTTTCCTTTTTGGTACCAGCACTGAGCACTGCTCGTTTCCAGGTGGAGAGAAATACAAAACACTTCAGTCTCTCTGTGAGCTTAAAGTCCAAGTGACTTCTGCACAATCTGCTTGGCAATTTTGTTAAACTGTTCTCTGTCTTCCCGCCACATCTTGGAGGCGTCTACATTGGCTCCACTTTCATCATTCGGCTCTGAAACGAGAAAGACAAAGGTAGGTGGGCAATGGAGCTCCTTGCTTCTTCAGGAATGCCATTTCCCTAAGGCTTTGAGACACTTCTCTTCCTTGAGACTGCAGAAACACCACTAAAGCAAATCCAATGACAGCTCCTGGAGAAAGGATATCACAACAAATTTGAATTCAGGCAAGAAAGAAATGGCACAGGAGCAGGACTTTCTTTTGTTTGTACTTTCAGCACTGGAGCCCCACCATGCACATGGCCAACACAATGGGGCACCCCCAGTACTGTCAAGGCCTTTAAAAACTGCATGTTTCTCCCTACAGAACATGTTTTTTTCCTTGTTCTCCAGTTTCTCAAGACACAAAGCCCCTCCAAGCAGGCCACCCAAACAGGCTGTCACTTGTTGGGATGGCTTGTTCTATTAAAAACCAACAAAACAATCCAAGGAAACCCATAGAATATGCTTTCACTTGTGCAACATCCTTCATCTGATGATTTCAGAATGCTTTAAAAAGCTCATGGAGTGCTGAAGTCCCAGGGGCTCCCCATTTTGTATGAAGGTAAGCTGAACCCCAGGATTTACCAGGTCTATGGGCAGCATACAGCAGGACACTGTCTTGGGGTTCCAGAAGGCACTAACATACTTTGCTCACTTCCCTTGACACACCAGTCCACACACATCCCTGCCCAGTTCATGGCAGGATCTCGGGCTTCCATCCTTCTCCACATGATCCTGATGGACCTTAAAAAAACCAGCAGGTGTACAGCTCACCCAGTCTGGTAAATTTGGGTTTACAATACCTGCAGAGCCAGGGCTGAGTACCCTGAAAGAAGCTGACCACTGGTGTTTTAGCCTAATTTCTCCAAAAGCCACGGGAAATGAGGATGCACAGGCAGGGAGCAAGACCAGGTGACTCTCACACTTCCCAGTCCAGGTAAGGCTGCACCACAAACCAAGCTCTTGGAAGCCACAGGAATCCCATGGGCACTATTTGTCTGCACAGCTTCCCAGCTACAACAGTCCCATGTAGGAATCGGTTGCTTGGTCAACTTTGCAGCTTCTAAACCCATTTATCCTTCAAAACCAGTTCCAAGGGACATGGCTCTGCCCTCTTCAGGCAGTTTAGTGGCTCTGTCCACTGTGTGAAAAATGATCCATTTTTCAGAGAGCTGTACAAGACAGAGCTGAGCCACAGCCCTTGTTAGATTTAGGGAAAACCATCTGAAAGGCTCCACAGAAAGTTTTTCACCCCAGGTCTCTTCTCAAGAAGCCTTCCCCTGAAACACAGATGGCAGAGTGGGGCACATTCCCAGGCTAGGAATAACAAAGAGAAATGGAGTGTGCTGGCTTCTCAACCAGAGGCCTTGGACTCCAGTTTACTGTACTGGATAGGTCTGATAACCCACCAGTTGCCAAAGCCAAATCCAACACAGGCTGCAATCCACAGCTGTAAAAGCTGAATGGACAGCACAGCAAATACACAGAGGGTTTTGTCCAGGAGCAAGGAACCAGCTGAGCCTCTGGGACCACCTGACCCATCACTACTGTCTCAGGAGTGGAAGGAAAGCCTTGCAGTAACCCCCAAACAGCAACAACTGCTACTAACTGCATTTTTCCCAACCCTTCTCAGAGCACTGCTTTACAAATAAATACATAGCAGGGCTTTAAGGAGTCTGGTTGCTGCTGAGCAGCTTTCCATGTGCTTTGCTCAGTGAACAAAGCAAAAAGCAAAAAGCAAAAAGCAAAAAGCTCAGTCAGGAAGGGCTGACAGGACAGCAGCTCACCTGCCAGCATGCTAACAACTGACAAGAGGATCTTCTCCACACTCTGCACGGGGCTCCACCGCTCCGCGCTGCTCTCGTATCCCATGGGATCATCCCCAGGAGCGTGAAGGATAGAGATGCACACTCTCCCATCTGGGTAAACTGCAAAAAAGTACAGAGGATTGATTGTTAGTTAATGCTCAGCATCTCCAGATCAGTCTTGAGATTTGGCTTTTTTATGATTAAAACTAAATTCAGGTTTAAATTTTCTCTTTAGGCAAAAGGACATACAATCTGAAAGACAAAAACCTAGGAAAAATCTTTTTTAAGCAAATCTAACAAACTCCTAACCCAAGAGAAACCTGCAGGGAGCACTTGTGTCATTTAATAATCAGTGACAGGCTCCATGGAAAAGATGAACGATGCAGCCTGGTGGAATAAGGCAAGAATTTATGCACAGACACAGCTCCAAGCAGGTAACCAGTCCTACTTAAATGGAAATGAATGTACTGAATGCAGATTGGAGTCCTCCACTGGACTGTGACCATGGAAAGGATTACACAAAGGAAAGAAAAGTGTTATGTTGTATATATAATAAACGTGAAAAAATAGTGTTATGTTAAATATATTATGAACAGTAACTGATTTTTTTGGAACATTACTGAGGTGCAATCAGAAGAATTCCCACTATTTTTTTTTTTTTTTTTTGCTTAAAGTTCAGTTGCATTAAAGCACCTGGAAACAAGGAAGCCTATGAATTAAGGATCCAGGTGCTTCCCCTCCCACCTTTAGCATAAGCAATGTGTCTGCAACAGTACAAGTTGTCTCCACAGAGACTGGACTCTACTGACTTGGTAATGAAACCAAACAAAGGTTGAAGAGGCACCACAAAAGAAAACACTGCTATACCAACATGGCCTAATTCTCCTGCATGGCAGGCTCCTGAGGAGTGACAACTTTAGTGCAATAATTTCAGGGCTTCTATTTCTCAGGTGGCCAAACTGGTGCCATTGCCAGGAAAGCAAGACAAAACAAGGTGGGAATGACTGCTGGGAGCAGCTGTGCTCATTTCCAGCTCCTTCCATTCACCCACCTATGTCTGCCCAAGCATGTAAGCACTGTGGAGGACTTTTATTTACAGTCCTTCCTGCAGCCCCAGGCTGGGGACTGGAGCTGGTCTAACAGTAGCTGGAAGAGGTGAAAACAGCAGGTGCTGAACCAGCACTTCTTGCAAGGAACCCACTGCTAGAAGGGATTTCACTGGTGAGGGAGTCTCCTGTTTCTGTGCAGTGCCTCATTTAAAACAGCTGGAACACAGCAGCACACTCAAGACATCAAAGGCTGATTCCAGGAAAACGTATGGATCTTCTCTCCCTCTGTTCAGGTGAGACCTACCCCTGTCCAGCTGTGGGGGCCCCAAACTAAGGATGTGGAGCTGTTGGAACAAGTCCAAAGGAGGCCACAGAGAGCTGCTCTGGAAACAGGCTGGAGAAGAGAAGGCTCCAGGGAGACTTCAGAGCCCTTTTCAGTGCCTGAAGGGGCTCCAAGAGAGCTGGAGAGGGACTGGGGACAAGGGGCAGTGGCTGCACAGAGGGCAGGGGTAGATGGGATATTGGGAAGGAATTGTTCCCTGAGAGAGTGGTGGGAACCTGGCACAGGATGCCCAGAGAAGCTGTGGCTGCCCCCTGGACCCCGGAAGTGTCCAAGGCCAGGTTGGACAGGGCTTGGAGCACCCTGGGACAGTGGAAGGTGTCCCTGCCCATGGCAGGGGTAGAACAAGATGGGTTTTAATGTCCCTTCCAACAATCCTTCCCAGACCACCTCTGATCTGATGATCTCCCCACACTGATGCAAGCAATGCCCCTGATCACTACTTAGTTACTTTAGCTAGAGTATCCAAGGTCATTTTAATGTAAGAGAAGACAGCTCTGTGGCATCTCAATTCCCCCTTCACATAACAGAAGCTGCAAGGATGAGGGGACACACCAGACTTTTTAAACCTTTTCCTTGTGATTTCTCACAGAGGGAGGAATAAACAGAAAAAGCCCAACCCCTTTCTGGGTAGAAGCATCCCACCACACCCCCAGCTGAGAGGAAAGACTCAAGTGTCTACTTCAGGTGATCTCAGCTTCAGATTCAAAAGCCTCCAAGTCACAGGGCTTTAAAGAGCTGACCATCCAGTGTGTTCCAATTATCCCATGGAAGAAACACCCATGTGTAAAGCCACTCTTTAACACAGGAGTCAGGCAATTTGTGCTTCTCCACACCCCACTCCTCCTGGCAGTGCTGCACACAACACAGCTGCAAGCAGTGAACCTCAAGCCAAGGCCACAACTGGAGCTGCAGGGACAAGGATTTGCTCAGGGAGACCAGTCCTGGCATGAAGCTTGGGTGAATTAGTCCAGCTGGAGCAAGGTGCTGACATGGCTACACTGCTTCCAAGTGCCAAAGTGCCCTGTTGTGGACATCAGAGCTCCAGAGGTGATGCCACACTGCCTTGGGGATATCCACACAGCTCTATGCTATGACATGCAGGTGTGTCTTCCACAGAACAGAAAGATGTGGATTAGATGGGCAAGAACCTGCAAAAATGGTGCTTCCAGAAGGGAGTAACAGAGAAACTTCAAGAAATTGCAAAAATCCTCATATGTAGGGTGAAATAAGATTCCCAGTTGAGATTATGACCTGTGTTTTCCAAGTGCACATCAGCTGAAGAGGAAGCACTAGGCAGGAGAGCAGCATTTGCCTTTTCCTGCTCTTGAGAGTCACAGACCTGACAGCCTGAACACACATCCAGCCCATCAAACCTGGGCAGTGATAAACAACCTTTGCACAACCCACGTTGATTCAGCAGATGTCAAAAGCAATGCTTTTACACAGAATTCCAAGGCTGATTCCAGAAAGTAGCAGTCCAGGTTGTCAAGGTTTTAAGATTTTTTTTAAAGGGGCTTTAAGGTTTTTTTCATGTCCAGGGCTCAAACTTGTTAGCTGTACTTCTTGTCACTGCAATTACTCCCCCTGAAGAGTCTTCAGATAATATTGTCACCATCACAGATTCACTAAGGTTGGAAAAGATCTGTAACTCAACCAGCATCACAGACCAAAGGCTAGCAAAGTCTTAATATTAAGTGCCTGTAAATGTGTTGTCTGCTAGGACAGAGCATTCAGTATTTCAGAGAGATGCCCTCAGAAATGTTAAGCCTGTGATTTCATGGAGCAAAAACCATGCTGCCTAATAAAGCAGCACCCATTAACAACTTTTCAGTCATTAAAAAAAACACCAAAATACCTAAATACAAGCCATAGAGCAAGACTGAGTTCACGGTGTGTTGGGACAATGCTCTCAGGCACATGGTGGGATTCTTGGGGTGTCCTGCATAGGGCCAGGATCCTGATGGATCAGCATATTCTATGATTCTGTGTCTGGAATGAACCTGTATTAATTCACTGAATATCACATCCTGTACAGAAGATTTAAAGGCATGGGAATCGCTGGAATCCTTGTTGGACTGTTTATGAGGAAAAGTTCCACGAGGAATAATGGGATAAAGAAAAAAGGACCAGACAGAGCAAAACTGCTGGCCAGCTGAATGCTGCTTGTGCTGCCTGCTCAAGGTTGGGAAGGGAGAGAATCACCCTGGGGAAGGATGGCACATCTCCTGCTGCAGAGGTTTCTTTTTAAGTTGCACAAGTAACCCACCCCCCCCATGCATCCTGCTGCATCAGACTCACTGTTGGGATGGAACATCTCACACGTGAACCTCATCTTCGGAGGACTCAACGGGTAATCGAGTGGGAAACTCAGGATAGCAGGGAAAACCCCATACTCAAAACAGGTGTCTTCAGGACCCCTAGGAACAGATAAAAATGTTGTTATTCACCAAAGTCTGAAACAGCTCTTTCACCCAAATTCTTGTCTAATGAGATGTGTGAGGCATGGGTTATATCATCTTCTCCAGGAAACAAAGAGTTAAGGTGCTCTTACCCCACACCTCATAAACTTAAATCCAAATATGAGGCTTGGGAGGCAAGGGGGAAATCAAAGCTTGCACACTAAATTACTAGGAAGGTCACAACACTGTTTAATTAGCAGGGTGTGTCTGGATATAATTGGAGTATCTGGCTCCAAGGCATGTTCCAGGATTTGAGTGTCTGCACGTCAAGCGAAAGCAGAGGCAGGTGTGGGACTCCTGTGCCTTTGAAGATACTGTTGTGCTCTACAAGACAGAGATGTCAAATGCTGGAGCTCAAAATTAATTTATAAACGCCACAGAGATCCCAACTGCCAGTATCTAGTACAACCACACAAACACTTATCACTGTCTGATGCAGAAAGCACAGCAAAGGTTTGGAAAAATAAAAACACAGCTCGGAGACCATAATTGTCAGCAGAGATGCAGGACAACAATGTGTCTTTGCAGACTTCAGGTAATGAGTTTGCCCTCCCTGGAGTGCAGGTGGATAACAAATGGCTTCATCAGGGTTCTTGTAGAAACATTTCCTTATTGTGTTCAGAATCTAGTTCAAAGTGCAATCGAGTTGAGAACATAAAGACATCTATTTTGCCCTGTCTACATAAAACACTTGTGGAAAGTGAGCAAAAAACAAGTTCATTAGCCATGATTTATTCAAACTTGATGAACCATCTGGAAGTTGTAACACAAACATGATTTCCCTTGATTGGAAAGATGACGAAAAAAGCTTCAGCACTGAAAACTGTTGCTAAGGAAACCTCATGTATTTAGTAAAAAACCATTCAAACAAAGGTTCCACTGTCTGGGAAATAAGGGTTAGGAATATATTCATGCCTCCTCCTCCTCCCAGTCTACATCCTCCATGCCAGAAAGAACATTAAATTTGGAGAGCAGCAAATCCTAAAGCCCTACAAGACTTACTGTCTCAAACGTTGGAGATTCAAAAGACTTGGCTGGTAGATAAACACAAAAAGTATGTGATTTAAACATGAATATTGACACTGGCAGGTAAGGTAAGATAAATGCATCAACATTCTGCAAGAATGAAAGCTAAACCATCTCCACCACTTTGTTCCCTTTCTGGCCTTTTCCCTTAATTTAGTCAGGATTCAATTCACATCTGAGAGTAAACTGAATGCATTTTTTCCTGACCATTTTAATTCCAGCTGCATTTTAAAGGCTTATTGTTGAACTTCTGAGACTATGTACATACAGGCATTGAAAAGCTGGTGGGTGTCTATGTTCTGTTTTGAGAGCAAACACACAGCCTTAAGGGCTCTTCTGTCAAATACACTCAACCCAACATACTCCATTTTAGGCCCTGCATTATGTGAGCAAAATGCTTTTGTTTTAGCCACTCAGCGCTGCCAGGATCAACTTCAAAGAAATTATTAAAGTTAATCCAAGACAGCATTTACAACTACAAAACATTCAGCATTTGAACTTGACAAGCATCACTTTTAGTTCACAAAGGACATTGGCAGGGCCAGGGAGGTAAGAGCATGGCAGCTGCTGCAGTCACCCCCCTGCTCTGCAGTGATTCCAAAGCTGACAGAAGACAAAGCATGAAAAATAAGAAGCTCTGACCTCCAGGAGCTGGATGTCACTCATGCAAGGGGCAGAGAAGAGTGGTGGGTATCTATAAAGAGGAGAGAGAAGTACCTTGAGAAGGACACCTAATGGGAGTGGTTTAGTTTGGAGAAAAGGCTCCTTGGGGGAACCTTCTCCTACAACTCCCTGACAGGAGGGTGCAGCCAGGTGGGGGTCAGGCTCTGAGACAGGTCAAGAGGAAACAGGCTCAAGTTGCAACAGGAAAGGTTTAGTTTGGATATTGGGAAAAATTTCTTCCCTGAAGAAAGGGATTGTTCAGGCCTTCAAGGGTTGTTCAGCCTTGGCACAGGCTGCCCAGGGCAGTGGTGGAGTCACCATTCCTGAAAGCATTCAAAAAACATGTGAATGTGACACTTGGAGACATGGTTTAGTGGTGGATTTGTCAGAGCTTGGGAAATGGTTGGATTCTATGGTCTTACAGGTCTTTTCCAACCTTAACAATTCTGTGATTCTAATTCTATAATCACAGCTTCACATACATTTGCAAATGGCTTATTTATAAAAAGATGCTGGAAAAATACCAAACCTCACAATCATCAGATGCCCAAAAGGGGAATGGAAACAAAAGTCATAAGCCTAATTATAGATCTAATTACCTTTCTAAACAGCTTTGTGATAAGTTGACTTCAATTTCTACTGTTTAGTTTTCAAGCAGTCTTTAGGCTAATAAAGCTCTTAACCATTGCGTGCTTTTGTGTCTTTTGGGGATAAACCTTAATAGCAACACACACTTGTACATGCCAACCAAAGAGGGCAAAACTTGGCCTTGAAATGTGAAATCCATGAACACAACAACAGCCTGAAGGACCTCACGCAGTGCTAGGGAATTGAGCAACATAAGGCAAACTCTCCTGAAATGATATTTTAAAAATCTGGCTTTCAACAATACTCCCAGCCTCTGGTCTTCACTAAGGTTTTCACATGGGTGTTTTCAGTTCTGTTCCCATCACACTCATTTTAGGAGTGTAAGAACTGTTCTCTCCTTTATCTTATTATGGTCTTAACATTTATATGTCTCCCATTCCTTCAGCATTGCTGCTGCAGACAAGAACACTGGAGATACAAATTATTATTTCCTTTATTTAAAAATGCATTATTTTATCTCCAAGCCAAGCTCTTACATCAATCTATGTAACATTACCCAGCCTACCTTTGAATTGATAAAGGAGAGATATCTTTTCTCTCTTAGGTCTCTTTTTTTTTTAAAGTTGTGTGCCATTATATGTGTTCTAGCTTTATATAAACTGGGTGAAGGAAAAAAAGTATTCTGTTCTTTTCACAATTATGTTTCTTACCATTTGCACTTAATCTGTCTAAAAATTTGAAGGCAGCTTTATTCCCATTTTCTCATCTGCACACCTCATTCCCTGAATCTCACACAGCACATTTAAGATTACAAAACAGTGGAGGAGATCACCACAGACAAATACAAACAAGTCATGTAACTTTATTTCCAAAGGTATTGCAAACACTGCTACTAACAGGGTTTGTAAAGAGATGAAAGTAACCAAATGTGTTTGGGGTAAACATGTTTCTATTGTATCACAGCTTCAAAATTGAGCAGATCTTAAAATATAACTTTATTATGACACACACACAATACAGAAACCAAAATTAAAGCACCTCCGCCTCTCATTTTACGCTGACAAAGACCCGAAGCTCAACACTCAGCACTTTAAAGGGCTTTCAAGTCTGCAAGCACCTCCTCTGTTCTTTAAGGATGTGACAGGAAACATCAGAAAAGGTATTTTCTAGGCACTTCAGAAGTACTCCTGAGTGTCCCTCAGGAAATCTCTACTCGGCCACAACACCTCTGCTAAGAGGAAGTACCAATAAACAGGAATTTCCTTCCACGTTCCATGAAGTGCATTCAGTCCTCTGGGATCTCCACACTTCCTAGCAATCACAGCTGTCTGACCTGAAATCTGGCCCATTATGAAGCAGATGTGCTGACTGTGCTTCTCCCAGAAACCATAAATTGAAATTGCAGCCAAAATCTCTGGTGTCAGGCAACAAAACAACCTATTTCCATGCTCAGTGTTTATTTTCGGGGGCCTGAGCTACCAGGAAGCACAACCTGTTATCCCAGGACAAATCACTGCACATAAGCAAAGGCATTTGCCAACTCTTGCCATCAATGAGCCAACAAGCAGTGGTAATCCAAATCTCCACTCACCAAGGTCTAAAATAACTCTTGCCATGCAGCAGGATCACCCACACAGCCCAGCTTGTGTGGAATAGGGAATTCACTACAGCTCGCCACGCTTTTGTACTGGTTGCACGCCTGAGCCCAAGAGACAGAAATCTTGTTTTTCATCCCTAGACAACACATTCCAAGCAAACCATGCTAGGAAAACTCTGCCACCCACGCCAGCTGAGAATCTCACCAGTCAGCACTGGTGGTTGCAGGGAAAACCTGCCCAGATCACAGCGGGCACGTAGCCACAGCTTGCTGCCCCCAGAGTCCTCTGGGACAACCCAGCCCTGGATGAAGGAAATGAAATTTTCCTGAAATACAGAGCCAGGATCTACCCTAACAACAGACCAGCAGCTTCAAGATGGACTCGGTGGTCTGGAGCTTCTTCATCTTTTAATTGTACAGTATTTGTATAAAATGTCAGATGTGAGTGACAAACGTCTCTTCCCCTCTCCTCTAAAGTTTTAGAACTTCATTTTGTAAAAAAACCACCAGTTATTCTGTGAACTCAAAGTTCCCAAAGAAAGTACAGCATGAGCAGGAGAACAAGCAAGAGAGAAGACAAGATGCTGGGCAAAAAGATTTTGTCTTTTCACGGCAAATCTTGCTACCAACAACCACACCCATCAGCTGGGGAGCAGAGGAGAGAGAACACAGCTTTGTAAAGGAGTCTTCATCACCCCCAAAACACAGCAGGTCAGAGCTATTCACCAACACAAGAGTGAATCTCTTTCTACAATAAAACACTGCATCCAACTCTTGACAACACCAACCGATTCGTAAGCGTAAAGAATTTCAGAAGAATTTTAACTTAAATTTCAATACTTTTTCTGATGAAAACCTTTCAATATTTCAAGGAAAAAATCTGAATAGTAAGTAAAGTAATTTTAAATATTGATTTTTTTTCTCCTGTCACTAATAATCTGTGTATTTTGCTCCACTCAAAACTTGTCCTGCATTTGCAGTTAGGGAATGTTGCAACAGGTATGTGTGATCTACAAGGAACTGTTTCTTTCCTACAGTGTTTGTAAATGTAACATATATCCAAAGGAGCCCAAATGAGGATTCCTGACAAATCTGCAAGCTTATTATTATGACACCTGTACAAGAAGTTATCATAACAAGTTGTACACATCAGCAGTGCTGCCTCTGTCACTGTTTAAAGTCCAAATGTAACTCCTTGTTTGGATCAGAGGAGTTTCCAGCCCAAGGCAGGTCAATGCTGATGTCATACAGAATAATGCTTTTTTACATTCTTGCTCTCCTAGAAGCTCATCACAGCAACTGCTGATTTCAGACACCAAACTCTATTAACTCACATGATCAAGGCTTCCCATTCAAAGAAGTTCTCTTCATTCATAGGACCTGAAACAGAACAGAACAATGCTCAGTGCTACCTGAACACAAAGTTACAGCTGCAGAGTGCACAAACCCTGCTCAGCTCCTCACCTGCCACAATCCCTTCTGGTGGGTTCAGGGTCAGCTCTGCAAAAACACAAACACAAGGAAGATTGAGGTGATTTGCAAGCCCAAGCATTTCAGGGGGTGTTTGAGTGGCCATGGCTTAGCACAGGGGCCCCACCACCATTGCTTGATGCAGGACAGTGTTCTAGACAAAATTATTTGGCACTTTAGGGTTTTTCAGGCTCCTCGAATTTGCCTTGGAATCACAGAATTGTTTAGGTTGGAGAAGACCTCTAGGATCATTGAGTCCCCCGTATTCACAGAGGCAATAATTTAAACCTGAGAAGAAGGACAAAAACATTTCACAAAGCCTGAGAAATGCTCTTCTCTTGCACTCTGTGGTATCTCCTGGATACCATAACAGCCTGAAGTTTTCCTGTAATCTTTCTGCACCCATTCAGGTTTGATGCACCTCAGTGCAAAACCCAGAACAACATAAAAACAGGAGAAGCAGACACATGAGAGATTTGACAAAGCAGCTCTGTTCCCTAAATTCAATCAAACTCCTCCTGCTTGGCCTGGAAAATCTGAGTTAAAAAAAAAAAGAAACAGCAATAAACAGCCATGGCTGCACAGGCAAGTTTGGATTCATCAATCCTCACTTCCTTTAGGAAATTGATACAATTCCAAATTAATTAATCAATTTTCAGCATCAGCCCCTCACTTCAAGCTGGTGAAGGCCGGTACACCATGTGCTGATAAAATAACAACCAGATTTTTTCCTATCTAGTGGACTGATCATCAGTTTCTAGTTTCTGATGTTCTGCAGGGAGGCAGCAGCAGCTGAGGCACAGTTCAGCCACAAACAGGCAAGCAAAGGGCCAGTAGTCCTGGGGGCTCAAACACCAGCCCCAAGGCTTCCAGTGAGCCATGGGGCAGCTGCTGGAGCTGGTGGCAGGAGGTGACACTTCCAGCTGCTTATCCTAATCAATGGATATCAGTGTTTCCTAATCAATGGCCTCTGGAATGCCAGTGGCCAGTAAAACACAGAACACAGCCACAAGAACCACCACATGCATTCCCACACAGGAAAACAAACAGGAACACTGACCCAGGGAATATGTGAAGTCACAAACCAATCAATGAGACATCTGACCTAATTTCTGTTTAGGCTGTAGGTGAAAACTATATAGTGCTGCACAGAACAGATTTCTCTCTTACAAGAGCTCCATTATTGCAAAGATGCTGAGATGCACTGCCAGGAGAGATCATGCAACTTCTTCTGTTTGCTCAGAGTGCCCTTAACCTTGGCACAGCCCACTCTGAAGTTCCAAAGCCCAGCAGCAGATTGAAACTCAGCCTTACAGTTTTTCCACACATCCTGGCATTCCATGGCAGGTTTTTCCAGCTTCACAGTGGGTCTCCAATAGCTTTTCTTGTTGATGCTTTTAGACAGGAAGAGGGAGATGTCAAACACAGGAGCTCCTGGAATCATTTTGCTCCATCTTGTGGTTCTCTCTAAGAAGAAAATCTCTAATGTTTCCTACAATTTCCCTGGAAGAGCTGGCAGCAGTCCCTGACGTGGACTGTGTCATACAGCACTCCAAGGAGAACTGGGGCAATGGGAAGAAAGAGTCAAATCCCAAAGAGCAAAGGGTCTTCATGAGGACAGAGCTTCAATTCTCCACTTCCTTGCTCAGCTCCCCTCTCAGAGAAAGGTTTCCATCCTTAAGGATGAGGTGAAGCAGAAACTGGGCATTCAGGGGCACAGAGGCTTTGATTTTGGGTGGCTGCTGCTGCAACTGGTTACTGAGAAAAGAAAAATCGTTTTTCCACGGGGATGGTGACTTCTACACCGTGATTTCTCCAGAGTTGTTCAAAAGGAAACTGTGAGCCCAGTTTTCAGAGAGGCCCAACATGAACTACTAGGAGCTGACACAGCATCAGCTGCTACAACTCACCAGAGCCTCCAAAACAGGGTCACTTTAATGGAATGTCAGGGGAGGGTGGTGTCCAATTATTTATAAGTGAGCAGCAGAAAGCAGTGAAAGGCTAAAACCAATGCTCTGATCACTTGCAGAGCGACTCTGACAGACCAGCTAGACCAAACAGTCCCCCTCAGTGTAGAAATTTTCCCTAATAGCCAATCTAAACCTCCCTAGGTGCAACTTTTTATTTGTTCCCTGGGAGCAGAGCCAGACCTTGTAAGCTTAAAACAGAGCTGACTCTAGAGAAGTGTGATGCTTCTATTAGGAATTCAGGGCAGATTTGCTGCACACACAATCAGTGCCTTCATTTCACTGCTCTTTGTGGAGTCATTATCAGCCAATTACACCTTGGGGATGGTTCTCAGGAGAACTGAATACACATCTTCTTGTTAAAGCACTGAAGAGACTGCAAAGATCATCCTTAAAAGAGAAGTTCAGCAGTATGTTTCCTAAAAACTGCAGCCGTTTAGCAATCCTGCAAATTTAGCCAAATTAGTCCTGGCAGAGTAGATAGTAAATCTGAGAAAGCAAAAACTCAAAAAATGTAAAGATCTGAATGAGGACAAAAATCCCAGTCTGTGTCATCTGGATGTCCACAGCCACGTTCCCTTCCTTCTTCAAATGGAAATAACACCAGTGCAATTTGCAATTTCACAGCCTCTCCCAAAATGCAGTGAAATATCTGGGCTCCAACAGGCAGAAACTCCTCACAATGTCAAGAATTTTTCATAGAAGGAAACGTTAAATCTTTATATTAAGACTTAAACGTGTGTGCACACATGCACAGAAAAAGATGAAAGACAAAAATTGAAAAAGGAAAAAATGGAAAGAATTAGAAGTCTGGAAAGGAAAATACACCCACCAGCAAGGCACTGACTGCCAAACACCACTGTCATGACTAGAAGTAACTAAAGGGAAGAGATAGAGGAGAAGAGGGAAAGTAAAGAATACAGATTGTGTTCACAACTTTGTACATAACACACATAAGATTTCATCCAAGGTAAGCAGTCAGGAGAGGGTCACTGAAAACCATTTCCATGCCCACATCCATGCCAGCAACACACATCATAAGGAGGAAGAAACTTCACACTGAGCTGAACCATAGACTCCAGCCCTGTCCCAAGGGAGGACTTGCTCTTTCTCTGAAAAAAGGAGGCAGCAAAACTACCTACAACCAGGAGCTTTTTTTATTTTTCAAAATAACTTTTCAGCAAAAGCTCTCCCTACAGGGTTAAGAGTTTCTGAAGAGCTACAATTAACTGTCAGTCTTTAGAGAAACACTAGGGCAAGGTTGTAAGTCAGGCTTGATTCTGGGGTTTGTGCTAAAGGAAAATTACAGACCTGGACATGCAGCAGAAGGGAACTCACAGACACCAAAATGTCTGTCTTACTGCACTGCTGCAACTCAAGTTTCCAGAAAGCACTGAGCAGTCAGCCACTGCGAGTTACATTCATTTTTTACAAATCTGTGCATTATTGGGCATGGGAAAGTGCTTGTAAAGGCAGATCACAAACAAAATGTTATCTCTGTTCATGACTAGTGTTAGCCTGGGAAACTAGGCAGAATAGATTCACCTCATGTCTGCCTCTGGCATTAAGTCAAAATCTTTCTGAGGTAATTTAATATCATTTTTCCTAAGGATTTCATTCATACAAGACACTCCAGTAAGATCTCTGTGCTCCTCAACAACAAAGGATCACAAATGCTTTTTTGAGACTTAGGGAATAGATAGTAGAGGACAGAAGCAGTGCCAAGACTTTCTGTGGTTGTTTTTCAGGTCACTGCCTCTGGATTACAACAGGAAAATGCAGATTTCTAGGGCACACACTGTCAGCACAAACTTTACCCACACAGCTGAGGGGCTTGCTCACCACCTCCAGCTGTCAGTGGCAGCAGCCTGAGCTGGGTGGGGAGCCCTGGCTGCCCGAACACCTGTGTGACAGCTCAGCTTATCGAGTTGTGCTCTGCACAACAGCCTGAGAACAGGCACAGTGCTGGCAGGAAATGTGTATCTATAAATACTCTCTTTCACACAGACTGGAGTGTTCCACTAAATGACGACAGAAACAATTCCCCATCCCTGGACAGCCCGGGGAGAACAGTAGGTGACCTTCCCTGGAACAGAAGGCCAGTTCTTACAGCCCAGCTCCCTCCATCCCCACCAACATTTCTCTTCTCCATTCTACTTCCTCGCTGTAAATAAAAGCTGGAGCATTAAAGCCCAAAAGCACCTAGGTAAACTATAAATAAATACCTTTGGACACCTCTCAAACTCATCAGAGAAGATCCCCAGAAGAACTGGGATTCCCAGAGGGCCCCAGCCCAGTGCAGCAGGTCTGTGGTCCCTGTGTAAGGATCACTGCTCACCACCCCCTGCAGTCACATCCCACATTGATTTTTAAACAAACAAGCCTATGTCTTTCATTACTAAATTCGCATTTAAATCCTTTTAGTAATCACTCTGCTTCCATTGAGGACTTCACAGAATTACAGAATTGCTCGAGCTGGAAGAGACCTTAAAGCTCATCTCATTCATCCTCTTGTCATGGACAGGGACACATTCCGCTAGCCCCGCTTGCTCCAAGTCCCATCCAACCTGGCCCTGGACACTTCCAAGGATAAGGCAGTCACAACCAGAAGGTATCTGCCCTGACAAACACCTCTAAATACCTCTGAGCTCTGCAACAGGGATTTCCATACCTGTATTCTGTTCCATCTGAAAAACTTAACAGGGAAAAACATCAAAATAACTGGCCACTCGCCCAGGGTTCCCAGCCTCCCCCTAAGGTCCTGGAGCCACGGAATCTCAGAGGTGTCACCCGCACCCGCTCGCTGTCCTCCCAGAGGGATGGTTCCAGGCAGGACCCCTTTCCCACAGCCTCCTCAAAGCCGGCAGTGCCCCATACCCGTCCGGTGACCCTCACCCCTGCCCCGGGGAGCTCTGTACGGAGCAGAGAGGACGGTGCAGCCGGCGGGGGGGAGGGGGTGAAATAGCGGCCGGAGGCCCGCGGCCTGGCCTGGCCTGGCCTGCCCCGCGGCCGTCACGGCCCCGCCCGGCCCGCGGGCCCTCCCGGGCTTTGGGAGCGATCCCGCCAGGAAGGCAGCGCGAGAGGCCCAGGGAGCGCCACTCACGCTTGTACTCGGCCATGAGCCGCTTCAGCGCCGTCCCCGCCATGGCGCGGCCCCGCCGCCGCTTCCGGGTGCGCGGCCAGAGCGGCCCCTGGCTGGGCGGGGCGCAGGGCGGCGCTCTATCCCGCCGGCTCGCCTCTATGGTAGCGCCCGGTCCTCCCGCCGGCACCGCTCCCAGCGGGAACGTAGGGACCAGGAGTTCACTGCGGGACCGCGGCAGCTGCTCCGACGCCGTGGGAGGACACAGAATAATACGCGAAATGCTCCAGGGAGCGGGGGTAGTGCGGGTTTGTAGCCGGGGGAACCCTGCGGATTCCCTGGAGCAGCCCCCACGCGGCCTTTCCTGCCGGGATGGGCCCGAGTGCCACGCTGGGTTTGTGTGGGCAGCAGCGAAGGGCGGCACGTGAATGTGGAAATCCGGGAACACACAACGGGATCCGCGGGATATCCCACCCCAGCTCACATGGAAAAGGGAATAGGGGCCTTTCCAGTGAGATTTCAGCAGGCAGGAGCGTAGCTAACGTGAACAAGTGGAAAGAGAAAAGGCTGATTATGATTCCATGGAGCAGCAGGACAGTTAAAATCCCTCTGGAACAGGGTTAATGGAGCTCAAACCACCACACAAATAATTAAACTTCAGCAAGGTTGGAGAGGCAGGAGAGCTTTTATTATTATTTATCACTATTATTTTGAAGACACCTAAATGTCTCTCCTCAATCACTGTCTCTTCTGCACAGTTCGGTGACATTAAAAGGCATTTCCCCCCACCTCATTTACCAAGTTTATCTACCAAAAAGATTAAAAAGAAGCCCGAGGCCACAGACTTGTAGTGGCCACAGAGAAAGAATCAAAATTGAGGGAGCAGGGCAAAGGGACAGATACTGTCCAGCCCTCAGCAAACACCTGGAGTTTCAGGGAGGCGATTTTCATAATCTTGCAGAACAAAAAAAAAAACACAGCTACTCTATCACAAGTATTTCAATTTTGGACCAGCTGCCCTGCTACCTCCTGTGCAGGACAAAAAAAAAAAAGGAATCCCATTTCTGCATTAAAAAAAGTATATTTTGGCTGACTTTATCATATGAAAATATGAAAAAACACATGTAAACCTGAAGTATTTAAATCCTATCCTAAGCATTGTATTGTGTGCTAGCCCCAGTCAAGTTGCCCAAGGGACTGACTGAATTTGTACCATGAGCTAAAGACTTAAAACCTGTATCTCTGTTCCTTCTCTCAGGTGCATCTTAAAAGGAAAATTATAAGTTAAAAATACATTGAACTATTTATATAAATTGAGTTAAAACAGGGCAAAGACCAACCAGAGCCAGGAATGAACACTCAGGGTCCTAACACATGGATAAATGCTTAGGCCACAAGTTTAAAGAAAAGAAAAGAAAGATAATACTGTGATAATTGATAAAAGATTCATGTTAATCACAATACATTAAATAAAAAAAGCTAACAGCAGTGAGACAACACACATAACTTAATCTGAACTTAAAATGGTTAAATTCAGACACAGCTCAATCCCTGCAGATACTATTTTGACTCCTGCACCCAGCATGTGGAAGACAACAAGCAACTTTGGTAAATATCCTCTGAAGTTTCAATGAACCCTGTGTGACTGGCATGTTCATTTGTTCCCTAATAAAACAGCGAATCCAGGAACAGACAAGAGAGTGAGTTGTGATGAGGACCCTCAAACTATTCTCCAAAAGACTCTGTCTCTTAGCACCCTCCACCTGTCTGCTGCTGGTACACTTCAATCATGTCTTCGTGTTCCATCTCCAGCTGTGGGAGTAACACAGGAATTATTTTAACATTTTTAAAATATGGAAATTATAATAAGTAATACAGAAAACTTGAAAAACACGTGGTGACAAAAGCACTTGGCTCTCTGCTCCTAATCAGCAATAGAGCACTTCAGAAATAACTTTAATTAACAAAGGCATGAAACACTTTCCATCAGTCATCCTGAACAAATTTGTTGGAACATGCTAAACTCACAGCAACTATTTCAGGATCATTTTGATTTCAATCCCCTTTGATCATCACTCAGACATCCGAATATCTGTGCAGCAATTTGCAGTAAGAGTGTTTTTCATACCTGTGCAGGTGTGTCTGCTTCTTTAATTGGCTGTCCATCAAATAGAAAAATAATGTGCTTCAGTAACAGGCCCTGCAAGTTCAGAGTTATATATGAGAAACCACACTTGTGTTTCTGAATCCAAACTAAGTATTCATGGATTTACTGTCAAAACACGTGTCAGCAAAATTAGCACTCAAAAGACAAGGGGGATGACAGAAGATAGATTTAGATTACATCTGTTCCATGTAAGGGAGGTGAGGCCCTGGCACAGAGAAGCTGTGGCTGCCCCTGGACCCCTGGAAGTGTCCAAGGCCAGGTTGGACAGGGCTTGGAGCAATCTGGGATAGTGGAAGGTGTCCCTGTCCATGGCAGGGAGTGGAGCAAGGTGAGCTTTAAATTCCCTTCTAACCCCAAGGCGTTCTGTGATTCTCTGATTAAGGTTTAACTACCAGGACACTGAGCATATTTGTCTTGCTGTCTACACTGAGGAAGGTCAAATGCTGGTGACTTTACATTGCCCTTAAAACCTGAGTTACCACACTACTGAATCCTCTTCTGAAAATGTTTAATCACAGGAAGAAGTCTTTATTTCCTGCATCAGGGATTGAGGACCTTGCTCTGCCCTCTAAAATCAAAAATCCATGTGATTCACACTTCTGTCACACACAGAAATGCTAAAACTCCCTGTACCTCTTCAAAAACCCAGAGAGGTGTCAGGGTGCAGCAGGCACAGAGCAGGGCAGAGAAGAAAGTTTGAATTAGTGACGAAAGGATCCTGCAAGTAACAGACAAGGGCAAACAAAATCCAACTCCGTTTCCCAAGCCTTTTGCATGCCCACCCTCTGCTCAGTGTAAAGCAGAGGTGTTGGGAGCTCCAGGCTCAGGAACTGAGCTGTGGGGATTCATCCTTCCCCTGTTCAGGGTGGCACTGAGGAACAGGCTGTGAGCACCTGTGCAACGCAGCGGTCACAACTGTGCAATAGGCAGCAGGAGACACGGGAAGGGAGGAGGAAACGAAGCTGTGGCATAGGAGAATTAAGTTTGTGCCGTTTTCCAAACAGAAAATGCACTCAAAGTTGATGAAATTTTTGGGGATGACATGACTGAGGGTTAGTGAATTGTCTCAGAGTCAGGATCGAAACTGGAGGAATTTTTGTAAAAGTCACGGGACGTTAGGGAGCACCTGAGCAGGAAGAGGCAGCTGCCAGCATCCCAGCTCCTCATTCTCCCGCACACCTGGACACTCCTAACCTTCCCACGGGCATGTTCCACGATCCGGGCAGAGAAGCAGCGAGGGTTCCACCAGCACGGGGACGCTTCTCCGGGCAGGCTGGGGGCGGCCGGGGTGGCCGAGCCCTTTGGTCCCTGTGGGAGCCCCCCGGGGCCGTGCCCGCGCCCACCTGTCGGGAGCAGTACGCCTTCATGAGCTTGCTCAGCGGACTGTGCCGCTTTATTCTGAAGTGCACCACGGAGCCGTCCTGCCCGGCAACTTTCAGGTCGATGTGCTCGCTCTCCGTTTTCACGCCATCCTGGATGGAAAACTGCAAGGTGCGGCGGGCTCAGAGCCCGGCCGGGTGAGCCCCGGGATCCCGCTCGGGCCGGGCATCACCCGCCACACCCTGCGGGACCTTTCCCACCCCAGCTGCTGCTGCTGCCCCCGGCCGGGACACCTCAGCGGCCGCGGGCGGGGCTGGAAGGCACCGCAACCGTGCCCCGGGACGCTGAGGGGCGGCCGCTCCTCCGGTCCCTCCCTCCAGTCCCTCCCCTCCCTCCCGCCGGCTCCTCCCGCTCTTCTCCCCGCCTCACCGGGGGCTTCTGCTCCGACATGGCGGGGGGGGCAGCAGGGGGGTCTCGCCTTGGGGGCGTGGCCAACGGCCAAGGGGGGCGTGGCGAGGCCGCGTGCAGGCGCGTCCCCGCTGAGCCGCACGGGGGCGCTGTGCTCCGGCGCGAGGACCCGCCTGAGGGGAGCGACCGGGGCACCCCGGAACAGCCCCGGGACACCCAGAAACAGCCCCGGGACACCCCCGAACAGCCCCGGGACACCCCCGAACAGCCCCGGGACACCGCGGAACAGCCCCAGGACACCCCGGAACAGCCCCGGGACACCCAGAAACAGCCCCGGGACACCCCCGAACAGCCCCGGGACACCCCCGAACAGCCCCGGGACACCGCGGAACAGCCCCAGGACACCCCGGAACAGCCCCTGGACACCCCAGGAACAGCCCCGGGACACCCCCGAACAGCCCCAGGACACCGCGGAACAGCCCCTGGACACCCCAGGAACAGCCCCGGCACATCGCGGAACACCCCGGAACACCCCGGGACACCCCCAGAACATCCTTGGAACACCCCAGGAACAGCCCCAGGACACTCCCGGAACAGCCCCAGAACAGCCTCGGAACACCTCGAAACATCCCAGGGACATCCCCAGAATCACAGAATAACCAGGTTGGAAGAGACCTCCAAGATCATCAAGTCCAACACCTCAACTAGACCATGGCACCAAGTGCCACATCCAGTCTTTTTTTAAATACATCCAGGGATGGTGGTTCCACCACCTCTGCAGGCAAAGCATTCCAATACTTTATACAATCTGTGAAAAACTTCTACCTAATATCCAACCTATATCTCCGTTGGCACAGCTTGAGACTGTGTCCTCTGGTTCTGTCAATGCTGCCTGGTGAATGAGACCAACCCCACCTGACCACAACCACCTTTCAGGAAGTTGTAGAGACTGATAAGGTCACCTCTGAGTTTCCTTTTCCCCAGGCTGAACACCCCCAGCTCCCTCAGCCGTTCCTCACAGGGTTTGTGTTCCAAGCCCCTCACCAGTCCTGTTGCCCTCCTCTGGATGCACTCAAGCGTCTCAATGTCCTTCCTAAACTGAGGGGCCAAGAACAGCTCCTGTGTGCAGGGAAACAGGAGGCAAGAAGCTTTCCATCAAAGCACAGCCTTCCCAGTGTCTCCAGTCCAGCACAGCCCAGTCCAGACTGGTGCTGGGGTGTTCAGATCCCCTTGCCTCGACCCACAAATGAGGAAAGAATTCGATTCTAAACATACTCAAAAGCAAGATTAAAACACAAATGAGATTAAATGTTTAGATCCAAAGCAACCTTTATTTTTCTCATAAAAGAGAAAAGAAAGAAGATAAAAAGTGGGGAAAGGCCAAGAATAATTCCATGAAGCACAGGGAAGGGGTTACGGCCATCATGGATCCAGCTCATGGAGTGTGATGGGTCTTTCCCCATGTGCTGAAGTCCATCCTGTGAGGGAGCAGAGCCAGGCAGCTGGACCAGCACTATGGGAGGGCACAAGCAGACAGCAAAGACTCCCACACTTTGTAGATTTGGCAGCTGCAGCTTCTGTGGCACTTGCTTATAGAGGGTGTTGAAAGTGGCAATGTCATGTTCACCTCAAAGCAGCAGCACATCCGTGGGCAGATTCATGTTTGCTCCCTTAAAATTCATTGGCTGGTCGTTGGAATCCAGCTGAAGTTCGCCTGATGCATCAAAAAGTTTATTGTATGCTTTTCTCATGCATAGAAGCTTTGCTGCTTGGTCACCCGATGTGTCAATTACAAGTCCTCTTCGTGACTTCAGACAAGGTTTATTTTCCAAAATAAAGCAGGAAGTAAAGTAAAACTAAGAGTAAAACTAAATTTTCAAACTTGAATCTTTGAAGAAGTGATGAAGAAAAACGTTCCTTACCTTTTACTCGTTCACTACACTGAGCCAGGTGAGAGCAGGGTGGGAGGTTGGAGCTCCTGCAGGGAGGGACAGAAAGGGCTCCGGGCTTCTTCAGAGGAAACCCCCTAAATATGAGATCCATCCTGGCTGAGTGCACTTCTTCTCCAGGCAGTGCCCTCGAGCCGGTCAAAGCTGCTTTCTCCAGCCTAGGAGTGTTGTGGGGCCAGGAGAGAGGAGGAGGTTCTGCTCCGAACCTCCATTTCAGCCTCTGTCCTCACCCTGGATGTGAGGAAAGCAGAGACTGATCCCTTCAGAATATGCTCAGAGTCTTTTTTCCTTTTCCATTCCCTTTCCTAGCTGTGCCCCCTCAGGGATAAGCAAAGTGCATAAGCAAGCAGGAATGGCCCCTGTTGGGGTCTTAGGAGTTGTTTTTGTGGTTCTTTGCTTCTCTAAAGGAATTTTCCCCAATACGTGTTGCTAGGAGACAAAAACGACTGGATACTTAAGAGAGATGAAAGAAGTTGTCAGCTCAGGGAAGGGATGCAGCTGACTACTCTCTCTGTACCTGAGGTTTCCCGTGGAGGGCAGAGATACTTCGAGATACCGGGAAAACGGGGATGGATGCAGCCTCTCTTGTGCTCCCGATACGGTGTAACTGCCATAGTTAGTGGTGTTTGCCTTGTTATGCCTTATTATGTGGCAGTCACCGTAATTATTGTGTGTACTTGCTTGTATTTACTGTTAGAGTTGTTACACTTTGTGCTGGAAAATCAAGTATTGAGGCTTGTCTAAAAGAGTCTCTAGAAAAGGGGGGATTTGGTATATAACACATAGAAGTTTTCAGTTCCCCTGAAGTTGCTGTACAGAGGTTTAGGACTAACTAGCAAAAAAGATGAAAGGATGTAAATGTATGTACAAAGGAGGATGGAGCCAGTGGAGAAACAGATAAAGAGGACTACAGAGGGTTTTTTTTTTTGCAAGTTACATAACAAAAAAACCAATAGTGCATGCCCAAAGAAAAAGTTCAAAGAAAGGTCACCTGTAATATTGACGCATTCAGTGAATATGACCGCCAGAAACCCCTTTTGATTACCTCCAGGACCAAATGAAGACTTCCAGTAGAAGGCAAATGCATGCAAATTAGTTCTAGGAAAGTGGTGTTGGGTATAAACTAGGAGGCACGTTGTAGTGAATATGTATGATCAAGACTGAATAAATACCCTGTTGTGAAGTTTCACCACACATATCAGGTTAAAGGAGATATTCTGTGTGTCGAGCGCTGATAAAGAATGCTTGCTTTCTAATGCTTCAAACAATGAAAAACTTTATTTTGAGGCTAATATCAGTATCAGCTAATATCACTATCAATATCCTACTCTCTCCCTAAGGTAGTACAACTATATGCTTTCCCTCCCACAGCTCCTACTCCCCTAGTCTTGAAGCAATGCGGAAACGGGCAGAAGAATCCAGACGAGGCCCTCCTCAGCATCCTGGTTTTCGGTTTAGACGAGCCATGGAGGCTAGTCATCAAGTCGGATCACGGGCGGGCGGTGCTGGTTGTCCCCTGCGGCCATCGCTTCATGTCCCCTCGGCGGTCCCCGCCCCAGCCCGTTCCTTTCCAGGTCATCCTGCTCTCTCCGGGGACGCTGGCGGGGCACAGGGCTCGGGGGCCTATCCCCATCGGCGAGTCTTCGGCGCCGGCCACCTCCAGGAGCCGCATCCTCCTGCTGCTCCTGCTGCCGCCGCTGCCGCCAGCGCACCACGAAGGGATGGAGGCGGCGGCGGCGGCGAGGTGGGGCCACCTCGGCAGGGGTGTCCTGCCCCTGCAGCAGGCGGATGGACCCGATGGGCCCCTGGCAGATCGGGCAGGTGGCAGCGGTGTCGGGGGCAGCCTGGGGCTGGATGCAGGCGTGGCAGAACACGTGTCCGCAGGGCTCCACGGCAGCGGGGCTCTGCAGGAAATTCACACAGATGTGGCAGACCCTGACGGGACGTGGCGCTGGTGGCTCTTGCCTGACCTCTGCCATTGCTGCTCCCGGACTTGACTCCTTCAGCTGCTGGCAGGACTCGAAGGCTCGGCTTCCACTTGTGCCACTCTGAGGTTCCTCAACCTCTTGTGGGACTCAGAGTCTCCTCAGTTACTGGCACCACTTGTGGACTCCTCAGTCACTGGCAGTACTCAGAGGTACCTTGGTCACTGGAAGGACTCAGAGGTTCCTCTGTCACTGGCAGGACTCGTAGGTTCTTCACTCACTGGCAGAACTCAGAGGTTCCTTGGTCACTGGCAGGACTCAGAGGCTCCTCAGTCACTGGCAGGACTCAGGTTCCTCGGTCACTGACAGCACTCAGAAGATCCTCAGACGCTGGTAGCACAGAGGCTCCTCAGACACTGTCTCCTCGGAGGCTTCTTGGCTACTGCTGGGTCACAACGTGAGTGCTGGGGAACTGCCCAACGCTGCTGTTTATAGTTACACGAGTAGTGTCATAGTGATCATGAGTGGTGATATCACTGGGTTCTGTGATGACACCCAGGAGCTCCCCCACGCACACAGGCAGATCCTGTGGCACAAAGCCCACCTGGCAGTGGCTGCACACCTCAGTGTTTGCCCAGCTCCCTTCCAGGCAGTCCCTGCTGGGGTGAGGCTCTGCCAGTCACACTCGCCAGGACCTGCTCTGCAGAGCTTTTCCATGGCGTATCCTGGTGCCTGGGGCTGCACCTCCCCGGGGCGGGGGGACTCTGCTTGGCCCTTGGTTGAATTTCAGGAGGTTCCATCAGCCCATTTCTCCAGCTTGTTGAGGTCTTTGTGGGTGTAGAGTCACCCTCTGGTGTCTCAGCAGCTCCTCCCACTGTAGGAAATTCAGCAGACCTGCTGAAGGTGCCCTGGGGCCTATTATTCAGGCCACTATCAAGAAAGTAGAGGATCAGTCCCAGTACTGACACCTGGGCAACACTGCTGATGATCAGCCTCTATCTCAGCTTCATGCTGCTGACCAACGTCCTCTACTTAAAAAAACCAGTATCAACCGTTAAAATCACTTCCTCAGAGGGCAGAGCTTATTTGCAAAGTTCTACCTCCCCTAAGCCTCCTGCTTTCTCTAAACTCATGAGAAAAGTCTGGGTGATCATTTATCAGTCTCAGTGAGCATTTTCCCCTTCAAATACAGCAGCTTTGGAATACAACAGAGGATCTGTTGAATTCTTTGCCTCTTCCACCATTTTTCCTGAAAATACCATCATAGCACTACACACCAAAGCCCTCTGCATTATTTTGTACCCTCTGCAAAGAGACTGAGGTTGTTTGGCAGAGACTCTCCAACACCAGGCACCTCCAGGGCCCTGCTGCTGCTGCCACCATAGCCCTGCTGTGACTGGAATGGAAGAGGCTGTGATGGCAGCAGGCCACCCCAGCACAGTTATCCACCTGCAGCTGAGAAACCTGTGGCCACAGCTCAGTCTATCCCCAGGATTTCACCTCTCAGAGTGAAATCCCACCTGTTTGTCCTACTTTTCCTATCACATGGTTGGAATTGGCCCAGTGCCAGCTTTTTTGTGGCCTTTATGTGCAGAGCTGTTGAACTCTCACGTGGCTCAAAGCTCCCTGTTACATCTTGTTAACCCCTTCTTTCCAAGTTCCCTTGTGCATCCTCCTAGTATCCACTGCAGATGGTGGGGCGCTGTCCCACTCCTCAGCTGTGGTGTCCCCATCACTATCTGCTTCTCCAACCCAGTCAGGACAGCTTTCCATCGTGGCAGCCTTGCAAAGATCCAGTTAATCCTCATAAAATGTCTTTTTAGCTGCTGGGCTCTGCTCTCAGTTACACTGCAGATGCTTCTTCCCAGAGCTGAGCAGGCACCTTGGCCACCCAAGGACACAGCTTCACCTCCCCAGCCTCACCAGCTTTTCAGTGCATCAGCCACCTGATCCCCTCACACAGCAACCTTCACAGGAGGAATCAAGAGTAGCTCCAACTCAGGCTATGGGAGGCAGCCCCTGGGATGAGGATGCTGGAGCCCAGCACGAGCTCAGGATGAGAGCAGAGGACACAGACCCTCTGTCCAGGGACACTGGGTGCTGCCCTAGCAGCATGGCATAGCCTCTGCTTGTCCCCAGGGCATGGCCACATTCCACCCAGGCAGGGCCTGGCTCCCAGCAAGTCTCTCTGCTGCCCTAGCTGAGCAGAGGAGGACAGAAACAGTCACAAGTGGGGTCTCAGGACGGGGAACTTGCTTGCGGGGCTCCTCCATCGCTGATGGGTTTGGAGGCACCATCCCTTCGTGCTGGGAACGGAGCCAGTGGGAGTGCTCAGGGAACCCAAAATGAATTTACTGGTCCCAGTCCTAGCCCAGCAGGGGCAAGGCAGTTCAAAAGGTTTTAGCACCAGCTGTCCCTGGACATTGCTGGCTCTCAAACAAAGCCCCCCCAGCTTTCCTTCCCTGTACCTTTGGTTGGCCCCCTTCAGGCCAGTGCACACAGGAAAGCCCAGGGCACAACCAGGAGACAGTCTGCATTAAAAGTCACCTGCAAGTCCTGCCCTTGGAGGGGGCTGGCAGCAGCCAGGGCCTGGCAGCCAGCACAGTCCAGGCAGCAGCAGCAGTGAGGGCTCCCAGCTGCTTCAGCTCCTCGAGCTCAGCTGGAGCAGCTTGTGCTGAGCTCCACAAGCCCTGCATGCAGAGGGAGCATTTTAGCCAAGCCCATGCAGCCCCAGGAGTCCCCACTGTGGCAGGAGGCCACAGGCAGCTTTCCTCAGCCCAGCCTCTCGCAGTCCCTGCACAGCTGCACACGGGGCTGTGGGTACTGCATGGCCAGGCCTGGAGAGGCACCGGACCATGGAGCAGGCAGCTCCATCCTCCTCCCCATCCCAGCTCCCTTACACAGCTCACGCTGCAGTCTGAGCCCCCAGGCCACCCCAGGAACACAAGAGCTCTCTCCTAGAGATGCCAGGGGACAAAAGGCCAAACTCTGAGCAGAACACCCAGCTCCTTCATTAGAGAGCAGCCTTACTTTTATCCCAAACTCTTCCTAACGCCTGAACATCTCTGTGAACAGACTGCTCCTTCCAAGCCCAGCGAGAGCCCAAGGCTTCTGCCTCCCCCTGCTACCCTAAATGAGTCAGAGCCCTGTAACAGTGACAGCTCCATCAGCCACTACTGCCAACCTGTGCCTGCAGTGGAAGCAGAATTAAACTCTTTCAGACCAGAACGGTAATTGAATCAGTTTAATATACAGTCAACATATTGTAAATGCACTTGAAACTTACAGTATTGCTAACAGATGTGGCGATTGAACCCAAGACCACCTTTCTAGAAAGGCACAGAGAGGTAGGAGAGTTGGGGCATTTCCCCAGATTAGTTGCAAGGGAGAAGGTGCACATAAGACCTTCCTCCTGGAAGCACCAGATCACCAGAAACTTGTGCTCTTTGAGAGGACAGCTAATGTGCTGGGATAAGTGCAGGCACCTGGAGTGACAGCCAAAGCTTCCTGCTGACCCATATGTCAGGAAACTCTTGCTGGCTTTTGCATATACTAAAAGAAAAAAAAAAGAGGGGGAAGGGCAGAGCAGAAGAGCCTAGCTCTGTGTGCATGAAGTGTTCTTGGTGAGGCAGGAGTGAGGGAAATGTGTGATGTTGCTTTTGCCCTTGGCTGGGACAAGGACAGTTATGTGCATTGCTTTGGACACCACAACCACTCCAGCAGTGAGTGAGAAGAAATGAACCATCCTCGAGTATTGCCACCACGGTTTCCTGCACCAGCAGGGCAAGAGCAAAGCTCTGTCCAAACCAAGCACCTAGAGTGGGCACAATGGTGTCACCAAGCATTTGGGTCATCCTTTGTGGCAGCTGAAGTGGCACCACGGTGGTGGGGGGAAGCCTGGAGACTTTTGGCTCTGCAGAAGACACTGTTGACCAGGTGGGTGGGTCTGGAGATGCTAATTCTCAAATTTTGCATAAGGGTTCTCTTCCTTGAACAGGCCTAGAAGAGAAGAGAGATTTGTTCAGACAGCAGCTCCCACACTGGTCATAGCCACCAAGAAAACCAGTCCTGGGAAACAACTCCTTGTCATTTGAGCATCCTCAAGCCTCCTGGCTGCAGTTCTCCCAAAACACCTGCTCTTACTTGAGCAGTGCCCACAGTCAGCACTATTTCACTCTCCCCTTCTGCACAAGAGGAGACATCCATTGAGAAGCTTGACCTGATGGCAAACTCCTCTCCCATGCAGTCCATGCACAGTCCAGGTAAAGCAGCCTGGCTAATCTTCCAGAGTGCTCCCCTGCACACCCCTTCTGTCTGACTGCTACAAGCAGAGAGTCCAGACCCAAATTAAATTAAAACTGTTCTTAGACTTGCTTCCCTGCTCCTGCACCAAGACTAGGAAACAGCAAGGCACGGTATAGGGCTGACTTTTGGGCTAGCAAAGAGCCATATGCCATGCTGTTTGCTGTTTTCCCAGCTCAGCACTTTTGAAGAACAGCCACAAAGGATAAGATTGCAAACTCTGCCATCAGGCTGCAGCAAGACAGCCCTGACATGCTAAGACAGTCTCAGAGTGAAGCTCTTCTACAGGCAGGTGCTTTCCCTCTTCAGGCACAGCTTTGCCTGCTCTTTCTTCCCCAAAGGAGCAAGCCCATCCAGAGGCCCTGGGATCTCCTGCCTAACCTGGACCTGCACCTGGCAGCAGCTGCAGGCAGAGGAAAGGTCTCTAGCTTTCCCTACAGCCCCCCTAAAGCCAGAGACCACCAATGCAGCATGCATGAGCCCAACTGCTCCACAGCCAGACCCTGGCAGAGCCCCCAGTGGGCAGGCTGGAGGGACCCTCCCCTGCACAGAGCAACTGGCTGTTCCCTGCTTCCTTCCAAGCTGATGTTCCCCCTCAGGTAGGTCCAGAGCTGGTCCAGGTCCATGGGACTCACCTGAGGGACAGTCCAGCCCCAGGAAGGAGACTGTGCACTCCCAACCCCAGGGGACTCAGGAGACACCTCCTGAGGAAGCACTGTCAGCACAGAGGATCAGTGGGATTGGGGTGGGATTGGTGCCTGCTCTGTGCTCCTGCAGCTGTGGGCATTCTGATTCCTATCTGCCCACACACCCCAGGCTGCTGGCTCCCCAGCCACTTGTTCACCACAGGGCTACTGGAGGGCTGTGCCTGAAGGGTAACAGCATTAAGATGGTGCTGTGTCTGCCAGCTTCTGCTTCTCCCCTCAAGTCAAGATCCATCAGCTTCTCCCACATGGTAAGCTTGGAGGACACATTCTGGGGAACAATATACAATTCCTCTTCCCTGTCCAGGAAAAATAGCCCATGTGTGGGCTCACACACCATGACCCCAGCATCTCTACACTTGCTCTGAGCCAAGAGAAGCAGAGACCATGTTTTCCCTGGTGGCCAGGTCTCATCTACAGCTGTAACCATGGCAAGGAGCACAGTTACTGAGGCTGTTTCATCTAAAGCTTAGTTCGAATCACTCATGTACCGTATTTTCTTCGGATTTCATCATGCCGTGATTTCATCTCTGCTCTCCTGCGAGAAGCAAACAGAAAAGCCATGAGTCAGTAACTGGTGATACAAAACAGAACAAGAAGTGCCAGAGCCCCCTGCTTATTCCCAACCAAGAGAGCTGCAGGCTGGCAGGTTTGCTCAGCCTCCCACCTTCTGAAGGCTCTGGGGACCACCAGAGCCCCCCCACACCAGCAGCCCTCGGGGGATTGCATACACAGTACTTGTGATGCTACATCCACGAGTCACCCCAGCATGACATTCCTCATGAGGCCTGTGTGTGAGCTAGGACTGAAGCAGCTACTGTCTGCATTTGCTGAGCCCCACGTGCCTTTTGACTTCACAGACAGAAGCCAAATCACTCGGCAGCCTCAAGACCTCTGGTACAAAGCTCACCTCTCCTCCTGCCGCACCCGCCTCTTCTCCCGCTCCCTGGCTGCTCTCTCATCATCCTTGTCTGGCCTGGTAGACACAAAAACCCCTCAGTGCACTCAGCATTCAGTTCTGCAGCCGCACATGGCTGCATCTGAGCTACTCCACACAATCAGGGGACCGCCCCCCCAGTACTTACTTTTTGCTCTTTTTCTTACAACAGCAGCAGCAGCAGCAGACCCCCAGCATGATCAGAATTGTTCCTCCCACCACGGACATTGCAATGATCAGGGCTTCAAAGTTCACTGAAGGATTTGACAAAACGTGTTTAGCACACACAGACACAGCTACCTGGAGTTACAATATAGGATCACAGAATCATGAATGCTGGGAAAGCACTCTAATATCATCAAGTCCAACTGCTCTCCCAGCACTGCCAGATATTCCAGTAAACCATGTCCCCAAGTGCAACAGCTCAGGCTTTTTTTTAATGTTTCCAGGCATGGTGACTCTACCACTGCCTTGGGCAGCCTGTTCCACTGTCTGACCACCCTCTGAGTGAAGACCTTTTTTCCTAATATTCAATCTAAAGCTCCCCTGGTGCAACTTGAGGCCATTTCCTCTTATCCTACAGCCATTTTCTCTTGTCCTATTTATGAACATACAACTACTGTCACCAGCAGCTTCAGTCACTGGGCTGGAGATGTGTAACCACCTGGGAAAGCAAATGGACATTGTTAGCTGTAGATATACCAAGTGTTGGTACTCACAAATAAACACTAGCTGAGTAATGTACCTGCTAACAGGAGTGCTCAGTTATTGAGTATGAAGAAAAGCAAAGAAAAATGCACTCAGGTCAAACTCCTCTGGCAGAAACAGGAGCAAAGCTATCTTAATCACTAATCCAGGTAAAATATAACCATCAAGGGAAAAATCCCAACAAGTGAAGGCTTCAGGGCTAAGGAATGACCTCTGACAGGGGGGGAATTACTGTCCATGGGAGCCAGCCTCAGAAGACATCTCTGACGACATGAGCACTCGTAGTTGTCTGAAGTCCTTGGGCAGAGAAAAACTGAAACAGATCTGTTGGGATTTATCAGCTTGGGGCTGCTCAGGCAGCTGAAGGCCAAGTCCTGCTTCCTGCACCTGACTGCCATGTCTCCCCAGGCCTGGGGGGATCTGCTTGCCCACACACAGAACAAAACCTGCTGGAACATGGTGAAACAGCAGCCATGAGTCCTGGTCCCTGCTCATCCTACTCAGCTCCTGCAGTAATGGCAGTAGAGACACCAGCCAAAACTGACACATCTAGATGCCAAGGATTTCAGACAACAACAAAGAGGAGTTTCTTCCAAGTATGATTCAGGCTGTTCAGAGACTTGAGCCTGTGGAAATATTTGTTTAAGAGCTATTTTGCACACAACAGCTAGGTAACAGAAATCTCAGTGCACCTGCTCAGAGCACTTTTGAAGGTCATTTAGTGCAACTCCCTGCCATGGGCAGGGACATCTTTCACTAGACCAGACTGTTTACAGTCCTATCCAACCTGACCTTGAATATTTCCAGGGATGGGGCATTCAACATCTCTGTGGGCAACCTGTGCCAGTGCCTCATCACCCTCATTGTAAGAAATTTCTTCCTTTTATCTGTTCTAAATAGATCCTCTTTCAGGTACTCCAGGCTGAGATGATTCCACCACTGAAATTGTTTTCAAAGCCTGCAGCAGCATAGGTGCTTCTGAAACCCTTTTGGGGTTTCAGGATGAGCCTGGGGTTCAGTTCCCCTCTTCCCACACAGAGAAATGTGTGGCAGAGCAGCAGGCACTCCTTCAGCTGATGACAGAGGCTAAGTCACACACCAAAAATGCAGACTCACGTAAGAGCTAATCTCCCACAGGACTAATCTCCTCTATAGCAAGTTTTGCAAGCTAAGGAATGTGCTCTTTTATAATGAAACCTTTTGTGAAGCTGCTCACATTAAAACTAGTATTTCAAGGTCTTACAGAAGTTTCAGAAAAGCATACCACAGGGCTCACAAAGAGGAGATTCTTCCTCCACAAGCTAAGAGCAGTTTGAACTCTTGTGGGCAGACAAGAGAGCCCAGCCTCAAGCACAACAGATGACAAGCAACGACAATTCAGCTCCAGGCTCCTCATCAAGGGGGTGGGTGAGAGCAACCAAGCCTCAGCTTGCTTCCTTCCTGCTCCAGCCCCCAAAAGCTGGCTCCTGTCTCAGCACGAACATGCACTAAGCTTGGTCTAAACAAGGCACCAATCTCTCCATAAATCCTTCAGAAAACAGAGCAGCAGGGAGGAGAGGCAGCCAAGAGCCAGCTGTCCACCAGACAAATCTCCCAGAGGAGACCTGCACGGGCAATGGTAGTTCCAGAAGAGGTTTTTTTCTCAGGTGGGTAAGAGTAGAGCAGCACTAGAAGCACACGCAGGTTCCCAGAGAAGTCACCACACCTCTGGTTCCAGGAGCCCACCTGGGACAGCAGCCACGTGAAGAGCCAGAAGCAGTGCACAGAGTGGCATGCCAGCTGCAGAGGAGAGATCTTCTGGGATTCAGACACCAGGAAGGCCCACAGAGAACCTTCCATTCCTGTTCTCAGGCGCTAGCCACGTCTGGAGCCTCCATCACACCAAAGCATAAGGGATGTATTTTGGAGTAGCTAAATCCTCACAGGTCCTACTTGCCAGAAGGCAGGGAACTGCTCATACTCTGCTTCCCCGCCCACACTTCAGGAAGTCTGCAGAACCTTGACTGACTTCAGCCTGTCATTGCTACACTGGCAGAGAGATGGGGAGGCAGGAGAACCTCCCACCAGCAGCAAGCTCTCACAGCCATCACCCCAGGCTGGCACTTACCCCAGCACACTCCCCAGCGTGCAGAGCGCAGCTCACACAGGTCAGCCGGGGGAAGGATTCTTCGGACAGGGTATTCCATGCACCTCCTGCTGCTGGCACACCACAGGCACTAGAACACAGCAACCAGGCAGCACAGTGTTACTGGTGCACTGCCAGTGACCCACACTTTGCTTTGGCAGCCACAGCACAGGGCCACTGCTGCTGGCTCACGACAACCAGATACCACCCAGCAGCAGCAGCGTGCTCAGGAGCAAGAGCTGTGTCAGCACAGATCACACCAGGAGAGGCAGGTGAGGGGAGTGCAGAGTTCTAGAGCAAGTAAAGATGCTGAGAATCCTTCTCCTGGCTTAGAATCATACATTATCCTGAGTTGGAAGTGACTTACAAGGATCATTGAGACAGCTACTGGCCCTACCCAGGACAGCCTTAAGAATGCCACCATGGCTTGCACGATAAAATTCCTTTATTTCTGGGATAAGAAGAAAGCCTTTGAGACAAAGCACTCTACACACACAAAGCTGATGAGCAGGAGAGGTGTGCATGTACCCAGCCACTACCAGACTATCTGCAGAGCTTTGCAGCTCTCTCTCCTGGTAGCTCCAACCCCTACCCCAGCATTCAGTAGGGTTTGGTCAAACTGGTTCCGGCTACATCAGCTGCAAGATCTGACTCAAGTTCAAGTTTGCTGATATCTGTGATAAGGCAGTGGAGACTGGCAGGACACCAGCACACATCCTGCATCCACCCAGTGCCATGGCACACACTGGTGGAGGGGAACTTGACCAGCCAGTCCAGCCCTCTCTGTCCCTTCTCCAAGCACGTCGCCCATCCATGAGGAAGCAGCTCAGCAATTCCATTACTCTAATAAAAAACCACACAACAAAACCCACCCAGTTTCTAGCAACCTCCTTCCAGAGCACCAGAGAGGAACTGCCCTCTCACTCTCATAGGTGGGTGGAATTTGCAGCATGTCTGCTACAAGGGTAGGGGACCAGCCTCCCTTCCAGGAAAGAAACGTTTTCAGACGTGGTGAGAGGTTGGGAGTCTCACTGCTGCTACTCACAGTGACATTTTTCAGGCACTCTTCACAGCTCCTGTTCGTATACTGGTGACAATCTGCAGGAAGGAAAAAAGACACTTGAAGACTTTGAAGAGCTTCAGTGGTTTAAAACTCTAGGCTCCTCCAAGCCTGCTCCTACCCACCACTGGACCAGCAGCAATGCATGCTGCTGCAAAAAAGCCACCAGCTTCAGCACGTGGTCTGTGTCATGGTGGGAGGCCCAAATGTAAATGGAAGTTCATCTGCCTTGCTCTGCTGACAAAGCCCTAAGCTGTGAGTTCCTCTCTCTTTATTTCCCTAAAAGCCTGAGCATATGCTATGGCAGTAGGGCAGCCAGGGGACACAGCTAGAGTCGGTCTGGAGGGACCCTATGAGGATGAGGGCAAGCACTGGGTAGGTGGTACAGTCCTGTAGTACCAGATGATGGAGCAGCTCAAGCAAACAAGCCCCAGACACAACAGTTGCTACCAGGAGAAGCAGAGGAGCACATGAGGACACACAGAGATCCTCCAGGAGATGTCCTGTAGCACATCAGGGAAATACCCTACCCCAGCCAGTTCATCCAAATCTTCCTCCAGCAGGACACAGTCCAGGCAATGGGAGCAGCACTGCAGCCAAATCTGTGCTCGTGTTCAGAACCTGTTTCCACCTCCATTTGGCAGAGGAAGACCTCAGTCCTACAGACACAGGTGGCTCTTAGAACCTGTGCCACCATGGATGATGGCATCCCCACGGGATGCATCCAGCTGGACAGGGGAATGGATAAGGTCTGAACCTGAATACAGAACAAGCTGGGCCAGTCCAGCCCCCATTCTGAGCTTAGCTACAGCTCCCAGCAGTGCTCTTGGAAAATGTCTTCCTACAGGATATTCACCTGCAACTCACTGGTGTGCTTCCCCAGATCTTCAGGAAGCCAAGGCCTCAAGAATGAGCCATTTAAAACTGACTCCTGCTTAAGAGTCTAAGCAACAGCCTGTTTGACAGTGGTTTAAAAAGAAAAACTCAAATCAATTTGCCTGACCTCTCACTGCTGGATGAAGGATCACTGCTTTGCAGTGTCGTAATCAGGAAAAAATCAGTCCCAGAGGTGCTTGTTTTCCACTCTCACAATCAGCAAAGCCGCATTTGCTCCCTCCAGCTGGCAGGAACCCTCAGCTATGACCCACTGTCAGCAGTCACATGCTCTGTGCAGCCCTCCAAACAACTGAGCAATTGATTAACATAGCTCAGATAAGGGTGTTTACACACTTGGAGAGGCTGAGATTGCAGATTTTAAACACTCTGAAGCTGCATCCCCGTTTCTTCAAAAGCACAAGGGCGCCTGTGCTGCCCCAGGACTGTTCTTTACCAGGAGTCACAAAACACCCTCCCACACCATAGAAGGCCAGTGGTGGGCAAAAGTAGAACCTGTGTTTTTAACTGGGCTTTGCCTTCCCCCTCTCCTGGCATCCCTAGCTGGGGATCATCCTCCAAGTCATCAAGTCAAAGCCACCCACTTACAGCTATTTGGGAATGGGCTGCTTCGAGGACACCGCAGCATTTCGGGATTTGGTTTGTCCAAATGCCCCACCTCAGGTGACCAGACAGCTGACATGGGAGGGCACAGGAAGCACTGCACTCCTCAGGGACAGACACAGGACAGCAGTTCTTGCTGCACTAGAAGCCACCTGGGAAATGCTTTTGACAGCTGACTAAAGGAGGAGTGAAACGAATGGCTTGGGGTGAAAGGAAGAGCAAAACATGCTGATCCCCAGCTTCCTCCCTGCCAGAGCCACCATGCAGGTGCCATCACATGGAGAACAGTTCCTGGCTTGGAGGAGGGGGTAGACTCCTTAGGACACTCTGAAGGCATTCTGCTACAGCTTCTTCTCCACCTCTGCTGCACCTCTGGGGGCTGTGCTCCATCCCCCACCCAACAAAGAGGAGCAGCCGGACACCACTGCTCCCCACCCATCCATATTCAACCACCCTCGTCTTCTTCCTGGTCTGAGGCTGCCCCAGCCAGTCTCCCCCACCCTCCAAAGGGCCATTGGCAGGAGCCTGGCTGCCCAGTGCTCGTGGTCAGGGAGGGTAAGCAGCTCTCTCACCTGAGCTGTTATCATCACTAAATCATGGAATCATGGAATGGTTTGGGTAGGAAGGGCTTTAAGCCCATCTTGTCCCCGCCATGGGCAGGGACACCTTCCACTATCCCAGGTTGCTCCAAGCCCCAGCCCACCTGTCCTTGAACACTTCCAGGTACAGGGCAGCCGCGGCTGCTCTGGGCATGGAAGTTCCATTGCAGTGGAAGCTGGAAAAGCGGCGAGCAAAGCTCCACTTCCAGCATCCACTCAACTTTCCCGAACTCGAAGGGACACAGCAGGCTGCACCGGATCCCACCCTGCGGAACTCCCAGCGAGGGACCGGGCCTCCCCTCCCAGCTCTCACTGGACAGTGGCCACTCACACCCGGTGGGTGCCAGGACGCAGCCCTGCTTCCCGCACCGGACATCCCACAGAAATGAGATCCAAAGCAGCTGCCCGGACGGTATTTTGGGGTGCTGTGCGAGGTCCCCCACGGCGGGGCTGCAGTCACCGCTTACCTCCGGCCACGTCCTGCGCGGTGACGGCGGCGGGCAGCAGGGCCAGGGCGAGCGCGCAGAGCGGCAGCGCCGGGGCCATGGCGGAGCGCAGCGGGGCCGGGACGGGACGGGACGGGGGCGGCACCGCCGCTGCTGTAGCGCCGGCCGGGGGCGGGCCGGGGGCGGCCCCGCGGAGGGGCAGCGGGGCTGCTGTGATGTCCAGCCGGCCGGGGAAAGGGCTGGGCGGCGGTGGGTGGAGGAGCTGGTGCGGGCGGAGACACCCCCGGGGCTGTCCGAGAAATCCCCGGGGCTATCGGAGTGACCGCCGGGAGTGCCCGAGAGACCCCCGAGGCTGCCCGAGAGTTCCCCGGAGCTGCCGGAGCGACCCCTGGGGGTACTCGAGAGACCCCCGGGGCTGCCGGAGCGACCCCCGGGGCTGCCCGAGCCTAGCGGGACCGCGCCCGCCCGCAGGAGGGGGCCAGACCCCCGCGGGAGGAGGAGGATGGAGAACCAGCCTTTCCACAACCTCCCCGGGTTAATCCCTCGGGAGAACCACTGCCTGCCCCTGCAGACCCACCCCGAAGTGTCCCGCATCCCTTCCCGCACAGTTTATAGCACGCAAGCACGTTAATGGTAAAACACGTATTATTTGTCATGATGTCGTCACCGCGATGTGATGAGGGAGTGGAGTTTTATTGAAGACTTCGGTGTTCGTGCTGGAGTAAAACAAATAGCCCGGCCCTGGAGAGAAGGACGTTGCTTTTGTGGGGCTTAGAGCAGCCCCCGAGGGATGAAGAACAGCTTTATCCCTGGGATGACCAATGTACCACAGCATCCCAGGCTCTGAGACCCTGCCAGCCTTGTCTGGTGTCCCACGTCAGTCACTACAGCCAGAGGGGCTCAAGGACACCTGGATCGATCGACAGGCAGAAATAGAGCGGCTTTGCCAAATTTGACTGTGATTGGAGATCTGTTAGTGTGGGTCTCAGTGCTCAGTCAAGTTCTGTTTTACCTGAGTGCTTGATGGACGTAAGAACCTCAAAAAAAAAAAAAAAAAAAAAAAAAAAAAAAAAAAAATCTGGGTGCCCTAATTTGGCTGGGACATCCCATGGCCATGAATAAATATTTACACTTGTCATTCCAAGCTTTGCATCTTAACCTGGCACCTTGGTCAGCACACGCCAGACATGAATTTTGTAACACTCAGCGTGCTAGGAGCTCCCTCCTGGGCAAAACCAAACGCCTCTGGCCTCACACCCATGTGTTTCAACATTCGAGACACAAGAAGTTGCATCAATGTAAATGGGCATTTTCACACACTGCAGGTCAAGAGTGAACTGGGTGCTCCCCTGGCACCCCCAAATGCCCCCTCGAGGTGCAGGCAGGGGCAGGATGGAGAGATGTGACTTAACCTGGTACTGGCACTGTGGCCAGACCCTCCCTTGTGTTTTGGTCGAGGGATTAAGCATTGCATGGGTGTTTCTCTGTGGGAAAGGGCTTTGGAGGGTAAGGAGTGGTGTGAAGGTACCCATAGGTGGGTGTGGGAGGCAGCTCTGCAGAACAAAGCGTGGGTGCCAGGGAAGAGCTCTGGCTTGGAGAGTCACTGACATTTCAGCATGGAGGCAGCTCAGGGAGAAAAAAGAAAATATTTTAGATTGCCCTAAACAAAATGAAGACGATAACTAATATTTTTCAGCAAAACCCCAAAGAAAGCAGCCCCATAGCTTGAACAAGCAACAACACTGGCTGCCACTGGCTGCATCGTGGAGCTCATCATCCATCTGCTCTGAAAGCTTTGCTCTCCCTGCCGTGCTCTTGGTGTCCTTGAGAGCCAGATGGGCTGGCTGCCGCTGACAGAGCTCCTGCAGGCTGGGAGCATTAGTGGCCAAAGGCGTGGGGTCGGCTGAAGCACGGGATGTGGGAGGTGCAGCACGGGATGCGGGGGCTGAGCCTGGCATGTGTGCGACACAGAGGTGCGCTCCTGTCACCACCACAGGCGAGCGCTCTGCTGCCGGCAGCCGCCTCTCGCCTGTGGTTCAGATTTTGGCAGCTCCTCTGGAGAAACACGAGGCTCTTCATGTGTGATGGGAGCTCGGGCTGTCAAAGACGTGGAACTTGTGCATTTGCTGCTCCAAAAGCAGCTGGTGCTTGAAGCTGGACAGGCATTAATAATCACCCTGGAGTTCGCTGGTGCAGGGGAGTCTCCCCGAAGTCCCCTCTGGAGCACCTGAGTCACTGCTGGATGGTTTGGGAAGCAGGAGGAATCATCAAGCGAACCATTTCTGTTTGCAAAGCGCTTCATTCCTTTGTCCTGAGTCTATCCATGAAGCAACACCTGGACTACAAATCATCCCAGTGGCACGGGCAGGGATCCAGGCAGCGGGAGCAGGCGAGGAGCTGACAGGAAAGTCAGGGGAATACCACTGATCCCAGTGGCCTTTCCTCTCCCTCTCCTTATTTGTCTCTGAAGGGGATTTTCAAACCCTTCAAGATGGCCTCAAGTGGTTTCCAAGGCGACAGTGCTAGAGTCATCACTGCCATGGAAACCCTCTCTTTGGCATCATATAAATATTTCCCTTGAAGGAGGCTGGATGAGTGGGCGATGCACTATTTTCTAGCACTCCCTGGCTGTAACAGGACAACCTCCAGGAGATGGGAGGGAGCCTGGGAGGTTAAAATTAGCTTGCCATGCCAGCTGGCAATGGAAAGAGGTGATTGCTGATGTTTCAGCCCAAAACCTGGAGTTATTTGTGTCAGCGGGATCCAAATGAAAAGGACTTACTCTGTAGGGAGATAAAAATGAAAAAATAAAAAGGGGGGCAGGGGAGAAGCAAGGTTGAAAACTTGTGTTTGCTTGCCATTCTTCAAAAAAACTTCTTAAAGTTTTCTTTTTAATCTCAATCCCACATCCTCTCGGGTCAGTGCAGGCAGATGGGGTCTTGGAGTACTTCACCCTCTCCTGGGAGCATATTCGAGGCCGAATGGTTTTGCTTTGCTTTTAATTGCCTCCTTTCTGTCCCATCAACTCACATGAGCACAGGAGAGGTGTCTGCATGCAGCCCTGACCATAGGCAGTGGAACAGGAAACCCCAAAATACCCTCTTGTGCTGTGGTGTCCCCACACCAGGACTCCCTATGGGGACAGTGGATCTGCCATCAGCTGCAGCTCCAGCCCCTCCAGCCCCTGCCCACCCAGGGTCCTCTGGCTGCTCTGTGCTCACCCCAGGGCACAGCTCTGGAGAGGCTGCCAGCATTCCCAGGGCTCTGCATGGCAGGGACACCACCCCAGCACGTGGCAGTCCTGCTGTCGCCCCACCATGCCAGCTCTCACCAGCCAGCAGCCAGGATGGATTTCTGAGCTGCCCTGGGAGCTCCCAGAGTGGAGGAGCCGGTGTTTTCATAAACAGAGACGTCTGCCTTCATCACTGGGGCCAAGCTCCGAGCAGGGCAGAGGTGCCAGCAGCTGGGACGAGGCTCAGCAGAGGCTGTCCCTGCCCAGGCTGCCGTAAACACCTCCTGTCCCCGAGCAGATGGCTCCTCTCACATCCACGCTCCAGGCAGATACCAAAGGGCTTTCCTGACAAATAAAGCACCGCCCCACGCAGGCCGGGAGTGCTTCTGGCTTTCCTGGAAGAAGGGGATGCTCCCTCCTTGTTGGACTGCCCAGGCTATTTTTAGACCTCCATAGCAACCGGAGGATGGGGAGACACGGTGTCCCCCAGCCACTCTCTCACCTGCTGGCTGCTGGCCTTTGGCAGGGGCTGGGGATGAATGCGGGGTCCTGGCTGGACTGGAGGAGAGGGGTTCCATCTGCTGACCCCCCCAGCACCACCCCAAAACGCCTGCCAGGATGCAGAGAGCTGCTCCAAGACCCACTTGCTCTCCTCACTCTGGAAGGTGCTGCCAAAGAAATCCGGAGTCCAGCAAGGTCAGACCCCAGCACCTGCTTTCCTCTTTCTCCCCTTAGGAAAAACACTCACCCTAAATCCAGAACAAACAATTAAAATGTTCCAGCTGCTGGCTCAGAGCAGCGATCCCAGATAAAACCCCAAGGATCTGCCAGCTAAAAATAGCTTGAGCCCCATAAATTAAACAAAAGCTTTTTGCTGGGCTCTTGGAAAGCCAGTTCCAGTGCAGTTTTCTCTATGTAAGGTATAACTCTAACGGTATTTGTTATTATTAGCCCTACCTCCCCCGTGTCACCGACCTTCCCAGCACCATTGTTTAGGAACAGGAATTTTACAGAGCCAGACTTCTTCCTCCTGGCAGCTCCTCTGCTGGAGTGGGATCCCACCTCCGTCACTTTCCTGCCTTTTTATATTAGTTTAAGCCTTTTTTCCCCCTTTTGTTCAAGTGATTATTTGATACTAAAACATCCTATGTTTTATAGGGCCACTCTCATTTAAGGCCAGTCTCAGACATCTGCTTAATTTTTATCCCTATCAGCTGTCCTGGGAGCTGTGGACCCTTAAATAAATTCCTGCTTGGAATGCAAAGGTATTGGGCAGCCCTTTGTGAATACTGTGCAAGCCAACATGCATGTAGGGGCTTGTCTCACCTCCTTTCTGTCATCAAGCCTATTAACAAGATTTTCTCATATTATATTTTATATAGATATATGATGTTACACAGCCAATGACTTACAGCTTTCTGGGGGTTTTCTCCTCCAACTGCTTGAAGAGCTTCCAGCATCCCACTGCCTCAAGCACATGTGGATGTGTTCTCTCCAACCTCCAATTCTTTTTCCCAGCACTCCATGCTGGGTGTGAGGAGCACACCCAACACCTGCTTTCCCATCCCAGATATTTAGGCTTTATTGCTTTTTCTATGGGCTTTTGCAAAAGTATTTCACTTACTGCACCCAGAGCAGCTGCATCCCAAAGCCACTGAGATCCTTTGCTCCATCCTGGTGCTGGGCTTCAATTTTTTTTTTTTTTTGCTGCAGTAGTTCTATGGCTGAGTAATCCAGCCCACATCTCCAAAAGGTGTGAGCAGGGCTGGCAGCTCAGAAAATCCACACCGCCTTTTCCAAGTGAAAGCACCATCTCCTTGCTGAATTCTTCTCAGCTTTCCACCACTGCTGGCTCCCAGCAGCAGCCTTGGCTCTTCTGAAACCACCCGGCAAAAACTTCTCTTTGCTGAGCTGTATGTGAGCAAATTTCCACAGGTGCCACCCACTTGTCATCATGGGCCCCAATTTTTTTGGCTCCCAGCAATGTTTTTTAGGCTGATAGACCTTTTTGGGCAGGGTGTGAGAAAGAGGACACCTCGCCTGATTCCTCCCCAGGGGATGGAGACAGCCTGAGTGCTCAGGACCATTCAAGGGTGTGCAGGAGGAAGGGTGAAGTTCCCATCCCACCATGTCCTTGGGTTTGTAACTGTGTTTGTAAACATGCCTCTACCTGCCCCCTCAGCGGGGCACACAAAAAAACCATCAACAGGCTATTTTAAGTGAACTAAAAAAAAAAAAAAAAAAAAGAAGTCAACTCTGAGGATGTCATGTCTATATTTAGTTGGAACTTTTCTGTCCAGGATTCAGACTCTATTTGGAAACCCTGTGCCTTGGCATGCAGCCAAGCATCTCAATTTTATACAGTAATCCCTCAGCATATGGCAAATGTTTCTCTTTTCCCGGTGACTGCGGCAGCAGCAGCCTGGCATGGAGGGGTTTAAGCTGAACCCAAGATAAGCTGTCTGGCTGAGGATTCACATCATGGACCCAGAAAGCCTTTTAATAGAAGCATCTTCTCTGTGTAGCTTTGGAAAAAAAATCACTCAGGGTGCTCCCCACCCCGGGGGGCCAGGACAGCAGTTTTGGGGTGCAGACCTTGGGGCATTTCTACTGGCTGCTGGTCTGGGGTGATGGGGATGAAGGTGTGGGATGTGGGACATGCCAGCCCTGTCCCTGACTGGTTCAGCTGTCAAGGTGGGAAACAGCTTCTGGCTTATTTTGCCTCTCTCTCCACTGAAAATGTAATAAAAATTATTCTAAGATTTCACATGCCAGGAGTTTGGGATTGACACCACTGTTGCCCAGTGCATGGTGTAGTTCCCAGTATGGGTTTTGTCTCACATGGTGTTTCAGCATCAACAATTTTCAAATCCTGACAGTTTGCAGGTGTTTGATGGATGTTTGGGGAAGCAGCATCCTCATGAACCCTGGTCCTGCTCTCCTCTCCTCTCCTCTCCTCTCCTCTCCTCTCCTCTCCTCTCCTCTCCTCTCCTCTCCTCTCCTCTCCTCTCCTCTCCTCTCCTCTCCTCTCCTCTCCTCTCCTCTCCTCTCCTCTCCTCTCCTCTCCCTCTTTCAGATGAAACAAGTCTTGTGACAAAACATCTCATGAAAACTCAAGAAACCTCTCATGAAAATAACTGAGTGTAAACTTGCAGGTTCCCGAGTGCCACGCACAGTTCCCTACTCCGTGGCAGCTTTGGGACAGGGAAAGGCAGAAGCCAGATGAGAAAAGGTGATCACACAGTTATTTATACAGCCCTTCCAAATATTTGGGGCTCGTGACACGCATGATGATATATAACAAAAATATCTCCTTCAAAAACCTTCCAAGTTAAATCCCACATCCGTATTTTAATTCAGGAGTTCAAGGGATTTAAGGAAGTGTATACTTAGAGCAATTCTTATCACTCACAGCGAGGAGCTCTACAGACAGCCCTCCCGGACACTGGGACAGTGCTGGGGACACACCTGAACCCAGCACATGACTCTGGGGAAAAGGAGCCTCAGTGGGGACAACAGCCTGGGTCACCTGTGGGGAGAACACAAAGGGCAAAGGTCTGTGGGGATGCACAGGATCAGCACCTTTGATTTGGGGACCCCCTATCCCCAGCAGAGGGGAGGCTCACTGTCCCCTGCAGCCTGGTGCTCCAGACTGCTCAACATAATGGGGTTTCCAATGAAGTTAGTTTAATTTTGCTCACTCAAGAGAGGCCAAATCATCTGAGGGAGCACTGTGAGCTCTGCAGGGCCAGGATCTGGAGATGGCACCAAACATTCCCTGGGCAGGGCAGCCATGGCAAAGCTCAGTTCACACCAACATGCCATGCTGGGACCACATGCTCCATCCCAAGGCACCCATCTACTGATCCCTTCCCCTGTTTTGGGGGTGGCAGCGTGCAGGGGCCCCCATGGACACTGTGGTGTTTGGTTCCCCTTGATCCCACAAGGTATCTCCAGCTCCGATGGGAAAATCCTCAGAAGAAGCAGCTGAGCACGTTCCTGCATGCCCAAATGTCTGCTGCAGCTGAGCCAAGCTTTACAGAGTGTTTTCAACACCCACCAGCGTGTTCCCTACAGCCCTGTGATTCATCGATAGCCACTTGACTCAGCCCTACCCTTTCATCATCCCCAAATGTGGCATTTCCCAAATCACATGGGCTTTTTTTCTGCTGCTATTCCACACCTACAGGCCCAGCTGCTCCCTCCCAGACACGCTCTGTGTGGTGCCCTCCTGCACTAGGAGTGCCCAATGGCACATGCTGCCCTGAGATGACACAGGGGTTTGTCACAGCACATTTGATCCCCACAGCCTCCCCTCCATCCTTCTCCCCACGGACAGGGATTTCCTGCTCACAGTTATTGTCTCACTGAGCCTGTGTCCCTTGGGGTGCAGCGATGCAGGACGAGAAGGATGGAGATTCAGATAAAGGTCTGGTGCCTCTTCATGGCTGGAAGGCTGGTGGAAAACCTGCTCAGTCTTTTGACTGAGGATGCAGGATCCACCTGCACATTCCCAGGTAAGATGGGTGTCCAGGTATACCACCAGAAGTGACCCACAGCTGGATCAACACATCCCAAAAGATGCAACGAGTTCCCCAGGAGCTCCGTGCTGCAGTGAGGATTTTTGTTGCAATCCTGATTTTCTCACTCTCATGCTGGGTTGTTAGAGCTCGTGGTGCCAAATGCTGCCCCAGCGTGTTTATTAGTGCTGATTGTAAAACCCTGGCAGTAGCATTCACAATCAGGTCTGCAGAAACCCTGCTGGATCCTGCCTTCCAGGCAGACAGGCCTTATTAAGAGGTGTCACACCACTAACGACATCTGACAGCTCCTGTGCTCCTTTCCCTGCTCTTCTCCTCGCAATCTGTGAGCCAGGCAGCAGCCAGAGATGGAGACAGAAGGCAGGATCCCTCTGTTCCCATGCCTGCCCCAAGGGCACAGAGCTGGGGCTCTGACTTTGCATGGATTCCTGCACCCCAAATTTGCTCCCTGCTCCTCCCTTGCCCTCCTCCTCCCACCTCCCTTCTCCATGATGGAGGCACCCATGGGTGTGCAGTGAGGTGTCACCCCCAGCACTGGATGCTAGAAGCTGCAGAGGATACATCATTATCTCTGTACAAGAGGGGTTTTCCATTCATTTTGTTACATTTGGGATTTTTTTTTTTCACTAGGCTAAAAGAACGTGGTGCTCTCTGCCCATGGGTCCTGATATCATAATGCTGTAACATTCTCATGTTCTAAGCTGTCGTGTTGTCACTGTGGCCATCACACGTCTAGAAAACGTCACAAAGTTGGCCTCTTATATGGAATATATATATTAATATTATAATATAATATAATATATAGATGTTACAATATTATTAATATAATATTATATATTACATAGGCCTCCTATTATATATGGAATCCTTCTCCTATAAGGAAATGGTGAGGATTATTCAGTCTGAGGAAGAGAAGGCTCCAGGGAGACCTTATTGTGGCTTTTCAGTAACCAAGAGAGCTGGAAAGGGACTTTGGACAAGGACAGGGCTAGGTGATAGGACGAGGCAGAATGGCTTTACACTGCCAGAGGGCAGGGTTAGGCTGGATTTGGGGGAGTAATTGTTCCCTGTGAGAATGGTGAGGCCCTGGCACAGGTTGCCAAGAGAAGATATGGATGTCCCCTCCCTGGTAGTGTTTCAGGCCAGTTTGGATGAGGCTTGGAGCAACCTGGGATAGTGGAAGGTGTCTACACCTGTGGGGACAAGATGTTGGAAATGGATGACTTTTAAGGTCTCTTCAAACCCAAATCATTCAGCAATTCTATAATTCGATGATCACTTATCAGCTCAAGGTCACTCGAGGGGAAATAAGGCAGGGGTGAAATTTAAAGTACCCATGGGTGCTCTGACACCCTATAACACCACTCTCACCTCCCAGCTCCCTCCCTCCTGGGTTTCCCCAGCCTGTGCTGAGCTCCTGGGCTCAGAGGTAGCCATGGATCTCAAGGCTCCATGTTCTCAGCATGGAGTCCTCCTCCAGCCTCAGGAAGACACCACCAAAATCCCTGACTCACACCATCCTCCCCTGACAGCAGGCTGGCTCTGCTATTGCAGCCAGGCTTGGGCAAGAGCCACCCAGCCCTGGAGAGCTGCTGCTGGCACTGCTACGGATGTTCCCTCTCACTGTGCTGCTGCAACCCTCTCTTGCTTCCTGACAGCCCCGTCGTTTCCCAAATCAGAATTATTTCACCCTCCAGAAAGCCATCCTGCCTAGAAGTCATGCTCTGCAGGAGAGCTGTGCAGGCTGTTCTCCAGGTGCAGAGGCAGGGATGGAGTCAGCTGGCAGCCAGCAGCCAAGCTGTTGTTTCCTCTGTGCTGCTCAGCACCCCAAAGCTTGGGAAAAGCCTGCTGGGGTGACATCAAATTCTTTGGGAAAATCCACAATAGTGAAAGAGCAAGTGACTGCACTGCCCTGCCACTGGCTCATCTCACTGCCTGCAGGAGCCCCAGCACAATGCCCAGGGACACCCAAATCACCATGACTGGCAGCTGGGAAGGGACCAATTTAGCCACGTTGGCATCTCCTGGCTCTTCAGTCAGGTCCCTCTCAGGGGACATCCCATCCCTGCAGTGTTTTCTAATTTCCAACCTAATCTACCTCTCTCCAGGCTCACTGAGACTTAATATAACACTGGCAACTACCCATGAGCTCATTCTTCTCCCGGGGAGCAGAACTGTTCTGAGCAGAAGTGTACAAAAAATCATCCTGGAAATTTCTTCTGGTTTTATGAGGTTTTTATCACTTTTCCTGTGGTCACTGAGAAATATCTGGGCTGTGAAGGGCTTCCCAAGCAGCTGCTTGTCTTTGGAGCAAGAGCTGGGACTGGGGGAGCCTGGACTAATTTTAATTTTATCTTGACTGCAGTGCTCACTGCTCTGCAGTTCCCATTTGTAATCACACGTTCAGTAAAATAATCAAGTCATAATTGCTTGGGATTCCTTCTCTCCTACGTCACAGAGCCCAGGAGGGGAAGCAGTGCTACAACTGAGTCAGCAGCCAGCCTTGGCGTTGCCTTGGGCCAACATTTCAAGAGAAAATTAACCAGAGTTAAACCAAGAAGAGAGCTGATAAAAATCTCCCAAATCTGCCCAGGTGATTAAAAGACATTTTAAACCTCTCCTTTTCTTGTCATGCTGAAAAAGCGTCTTCTTCTCTTTGAGTGCTCTAAAAATAAGGCTGGATCAGTGCTCATCCTTTGCAGAGCAATCACCTCTGTGGGAACTTGTGTGTCCATGTGGGTCAGGGAAGGTTCATCCCCTTCTCTGCTGATCCCTGCTGGGTTTGGGCTCTGCCAGGGGCAACCAGTGAAAAAGAATAAACCACTGAGCGTCAGAAAAAGGAATCATAAGTGACTCAGGTTTAAGAAGAGCAATTTTTTGCCAGGCAAAATGTAATGGCTTTTTTGGACAGGGATGGAAAACGGGGCTGCAGCTCTCATTAACCCATTGCTTGCCTTAATCTGGAGAGTGAGGCTTGGACAGACCTGGCCTTGAGGCACAGTGCTTGGCAGAGATGTTGTGCCAAGGGGCACCTGCAGACACACCTGTGGGGCCTTTGGTGGGTGGTGGGTCATCCCAGGGACCAGAGCAGGGAGAATATTGGGAGACTGGAATCCCCATTCTGGCACCCCGTCCTTCCTGCTTCTCCAAACTGGGCTTTTCCTCCTGCATGTACAGAGACAGTGCTCAGAGGCTCCACAGCTCCTGCCAGCACCCCTGGCCCACGGTCACTGCCACCCCAGCAAAGGGATCCTGCTCCTCCCCCAGGTGTGGAGCACTGTGGGATGCGTGGTCAGGTTTTGTAGACTCTGGTATCAGTGTTAATTAGCTCTCCTCCTCCCAGAGCTGGCCCCAGTGTCCCACTGAGGGAATCAGTCTGGGGGGTGAATCTGCTGCTTCAGCCCTTTTAGGGACTGGGAGTGTGTCAGGACACAGCATACAGATCTGCAAGAGAGAGATATCATCACCATTAGGCTTGTGCCTAACCATAATAATTTGGTCTTTCTACCCTTTTAATTTACTAATTAATCCCTGGAAGGGATGCTTACTGGGATGCAATAGCCCTGGCAGAGCATTAGCAAAGCCAAGGCAGAGTGGAGGAGCCCATCATCTCACTGGGCCAGCAGCTTCTCATGACTGTGCCAGCCACTCTGCCTGAAAAAAATATTCATGCCCCACTCCTGTGGGGCCATTCCAAACTCTGGAAAACCTGTGAGAGCTCCTGGCTATTTAGCAAGCCCTGGGAGACTGCTGCTGGCTGGAAATGATGGCAGGAGGTAATAATGCATCCTGAGTGTGCTGCTCCTGTGAGGGCTGGGATCAGCCCTGAGCTGGGAAAGCTGTCATCTGGTGTGAGATTTCTTTTGGGAAAAGGGCTCTGTGTCTACCAGCTGAGCCCTTGCAGGAGGAATTTCACCAGCCCTGGGCAGGTCTGCTCCTGCCCAGCCCAGAGACCATGTGCCCTGGCACCCTGGATGCAGACAGCAGCAGGTGTCTGGCCGGGACACTTCTTCATCCTCATCCTCCTCTCACCCACATGTTTGACACAACGTTGCCTCCATGCAATAGTTGATAATAATAAAACTCATTTATAATTAATTTCTACCCTGCCTCCCCCGTGGTGGCTGGGCTTTCCCTGCATCCCACGAGCCCTGCACTGTGCCCTGAGACTCCACTTCTCCATCCTCATCCTGATCCCCAACCCAATCCCCATCCCTGGGATGGAGAAGTAAGCCAGACAGGATGAGGGCTGGGACACTCAGGGGAGGAGATGTCACCCGCTTTGGCTCAGGGCTGACACAGGTTACAGCTTATGAGGGAGATGGTTGGCATGGATGGGAGCGGGCCCTTTCCCACTGCTCTGGAAAGTGGGACTTCTCTGTGCTTCAGCACAGCCCATCATCAGAGACCAGTTTTTTGAGGGGATGCTTCTCTTTCCCAGGCACACACGACAAGTGCCACTGTGTAAAGTTAATGGTTGGACTCAGTCTTGGAGGTCTTTTCCCACATAAATGATTCTATGAATCTGTCACCCCTAAAACCGGTGTGGTTCTGGAATGACTCCATCATTTTCAGCATCCCAGCCAAGAACCCCAACCCATCTCTCTGGGGTCCCAGCCAGAAGAGAGGGAGGGAAAGTGGGGTTGGGACTGGAGAGACCCCCATGAAGAGCAGGAACATCATCTAGGACTGGCATGCAATGCACACCATGGCTGTGGAACCTGCTCCTGTTTCTCTCAAGAAAGTTCAGTCCCAGCTGTCAGTCTCCTTCTCCTGCTTTTTTTGAAGTTGGAGAACTACGTGCATGGATCACGTCTCTAATTAATATAAATATAGCGAAACATAAATAATAGACATGCCTGAAATAGTGTCACTCCCAAGCAGGCAGGCAGACGCGTCATGGAAAGAAAATAAAAATGCTTTTTATCTGTTTTGGCATTTTTTTGTTTGTTTGTTTTCAGTGGTTTGTTCGCTTTCAGTGGTTTGTTCTGTTCCTGAGGAAAGAGGAACCTTTGCCATGGGTGAAACTGTTTGAAAGTGAGAGACTGAGGTGTAGGGGGAGGGAAGGCCCAAGGAAGAGTGAAATGGGGACTGGGATGGGGACAGAGACAGCGACAGGGACAAGGATGGGATGAAGATACGGATGGAGACGGGGATGGGGACATGAAAGCGGACTGGGACATGAACGAGAATGAAGGAGGGGATGGGGTTAGGGCTGGGCACGGAGATAGGCACGGGGACAAGGACGGGGAGCATCGGGGCTGCGGGGCAGTGTGGTGGCCATCGGGAAGTGGGGAAAACCCTGTCGCTGTGGGGAGATGAGAATTCATCACAAATGAGTTCCATCGTGCAAACACGGCTCCCGCCGCCCCCGCAGCGGCTGCGCCCGCCCGGGGCTCCCCGGCGCTGCCCCGGGCCCGGGGAGGGGCGGGGGCGCGGTCGGGGCCGCCGGGCTCTTCCCTCCAACTCCTCCTCCTCCTCCTCGTCGTCCTCCTCCCCCTCCCGGCCCGGCCGCCCGGTGCCGGCGGAGGCGGGCGGAGCGGAGCGGCGGGGCGGGCCGGGCCCGTTCGCATCCCCATCCCATCCCCGCCCCGCCGCGGGAGCCGCCGGGCTGGGCAGCGCTCCCGGCATCGCCAATCCCGGGCTGGGCAGCGCTCCCGGCATCGGCAATCCCGGACCGTGCCGCTCTCCCGGCATCGGCAGCCCCGGAGCCGCCGGGCTGTGAAGCGCTCCCGGGGTCTGTGCAGCTCTCCCGGCACCGCCAGCCCCGGAGCCGCCGGCCGGTCCCGCCGATGGCACCGCGCTGCCACCACCAAGTAAGGGGACAGCAGCGGGGGGACGCGGGGCTGGCTGGGCGGGGATCCCTGTGGGCTCACCCCTTTCTGTCGTGGGCGAATCTCCCGATCCACGCGGGATCCCCCACCCCACGCGGGACCGGCTCGGCAGCGCGCGTCGATTCCCGTCTGCTGCCCTCGGAGTCCCTGACCCTCTCCCGGGCCAGCCCTGACCCCCTTCCCGAGCGGTTTAGGGAGCGGTGCAGGCGCTGAGGGAGTGGGGCAGCGCTGGGGTTGGGTTCCCAGGCGTGTGAAAAGCTTCCCGAAGGGTGGAGAAAGGAGAGGGCAGCATACCCTTGTCCCCAGGGTGAGGACAGCCCCTGAAGCAGCCCAGGGGGGCTACACCACCCTACACCACCCTCACTGGTGTCACAGAGTGTGTTGGTTCTCAGCCTGGCTATAAAACCAGCCGACCTTTGGCTGGGCAGAAGAACAGCCCAATCCAGCTGTTCCTGTGTGTCGCCAGGCCGGAAAAGCTCGTTAGTGTCTTTCTTGTTAAGTAAAAATTGTCGGGGCTATTGGCTTTGGAAGACAGCAGGGGTGAGGTGGTGCTCGGTGTGCTGGCCTGGGGAAGGGGGCTGATGTGACTTGTTCTGCAGGTTGTGTTGGGGGATGAAAGGGAAGAATGTATTCCAAAGCTATCGGGAAGCAGCGTTATCCCACACAAGGTGTGGTTATAACCCATGGAACTCAGGGCCACAGAATTCCTGCAGGGAGGGAGAGCCAGGGCTTCCGTCTGACAGGTTTATAGGTGTCCTGAAGTCCTGGGCTTATAGGTGCAAGGTGATGGAGGTGGGATCCTGGGGAGGATCCCAGTCCTTAGGCTGCAGGGCCAGCATTTGCTTCCCTGTCTGCTGTGGGAAATGGCTTTTCTGTCTGGTCTGACTGGGACCTGCAAGGGCCACGGCAAGGGGAAGGATCGTGCTCTGAAGGTATCCTAGCTCAGATCCAGCCTGCTCCGAACTCAGCCAGCAAAATTGTTCTCTAAAAATCCAGCAGTAGTAAGTCAGGAAGTTGTTGGTGTCTCTGGGGTATGAGCTGAGCTGTGGCCCTGGCGGGTGGGCGAGTTCCAAGGGAGGCTGTGCTGGGTCCCCGCTGTCACAAGGCTGAGCCAAGCTCTCCCAGCACCCAGCTGGGAGCTGGTACAGCCACAGCCCAATCCAGGGGCTGGAGGGCTAGCTACAGCCACCCACCTCTCCCTGTGTCACTGTGGGGGAAAGCACAGATGCTCTGGACACCCCTGCCAGCACCTTTTATCGCCGAAGCAAAGTTGGTGTGAGGTACCTGGACAATGTGCCTTGCTCTATGTGGGTGGGTGGTCAAAGGGTCAGGAGAATGTGTAGACAGCAACAGGTTTGGAGAATGGAAAAAGCCAATCCTGAGTGTCCTCTTGGGCTGGCAAAATGCAGGAAAGCACCTTCTCCTGTCGCTGCAGAAAATAGTTTGAGCGTGACTTGGTTGGGGTTTGTTTGCTGCAGTGGGACAGGAGGGATTTATACTCCACCCACCGCCTCAGGGGCCTCTCCCCATCCAACACAAAAATAGGCTGATCTTTCCAAAAGATGGTGGGGGAGGCCTGGAAAATGCCATTCCTGCAGGGACCTGCCATGCCTGTGCCCCAGGAGATGTGGCACGTGATTGTGGCTTCTGCAGGCCCGGGCAGGGATGCAGGGAAGAGCCCAGCATCGTGCAGTGCTGTATCCCTCTGCTGCCAGGGAGCCTCTGCCCGTGTGTGTGTGTGTGTGCTCAGCAGGCGTGTTGCCTCCTCCTGCCACCTCCTGCAGCTCAAGGAGTTGATGTTTTTCCTTCCCAAAGGGCATCTGAAGCAGAAATCTCCTCTGGGGCATGTGCTGCAGCCCCATCCTCACGCTCCTGTGATGCTGATTGGGGGCTGGAGGCTCTGCCAGCACCTGAAAGCTGCCAACCCATCAAACCATGCCTCTGGTTCTCTGCCCCAGCGTGGGCTGAGTTAGGTGCCATCAGTAGCCGTGGTCCTGGGGGACCTGACAGTGGAACAAGCCCTCCCCATCCCACAGTGCCCCCCAGAGCACCGTGTGGGATGGAGGAGCTGGGTCCTGGGGGCTGGTGAAGAGGGAAATCTGGCTGGAATAGCAGCTCCTCTGCCATCCCATTGCTGCTTCTGGGAGTCCCCCATCCCTGGATACTGCAGGTGCTCAGGGATAGCCCTTTCTTAGGGATATTGACGTGTTCCACTGCCTGTGGCTCGGTTCTGCTGCATGTCCAGGCTCTGCTTACCACTGGGAGCTGGCCCATGGCTAACTCCTGCCTGGCATTTCCCTTGTTGATGTATTTCAGGCCCTACATGGCTGGGCCCTGGCTCCCGTGCAGCTGCACCCATCGATGCTCCCGACAGCGCCTCTTCCATCACCGGAGCTGCCAGGGTGTTCCACGCAGCTTCCAGCGCTGCTGATCCCCCCTGGAAGGTTTGGGAGGCTCCAAGGTGCCCCTTCTCTGTCCTCCCCCAGCTGTTTCAGCCTCCCAAAGTCGTGCCACACCAGTGCCCACGCTCACGGCTGGCAGGGACAGAGGCAGGAGGGGGAGAGGGGCTGTGTCCCGGTGAGAGCCTTCAGGCAGGGTAATCCGGTGTTATTTGTAACACTAGTAGGGAGCTATTTTTAGCGAGAGGCAAATTTGATTTAATAGAACATAATTTGCTGCTGACAATTCAGAGGGCGGCCAAACGAGGAGCAGCTGGATTCCTGAGGAGGCTTTTTCCTGCCCTTCCTGAAATCCAAGGCTGACGTGCCAGAAGTGGCATTTGTTATTCCAGCAATTGCTGGGGGAAAGCCCCTTGGGATGGCCCAATTAGCTCTGCTTTGCTTTCCTTCTGGTGCTTTGTGCTGCCCTGTCACCCGGCCCCATCACCCCAGGGATATTTTTGCTGCCCTCTGCTGTGGGAGGACTCAGTGCCCCTGAACTCCTCCTGGGAGCTGGAGCCAGCCAGGTCCCCCCCTTTGCCTTTTCTTCTAACTAATTCTGCACTCTCAGCCTCTCCTTGGGTAAGTTTAGGATAAAAAAGAGGTTCTGGTCAAATCAAACGGCTTATTTGCCAGGAAACGTGAAGTCTGTGTGTGTCCCTGGGCATTTCTTACAGAATGAGCTCTGACCAGTCTCAGTGTTACTTTGGGACAAACCCCCATCATCCAGGATAGGAGCAAACACCATGTTCTTGCTTGTGCTTTCATCAAGATGAAGATCCCCACAAAACCAATGCCAGTGTGGGTAGTTCTTCCCTAGCCACACCACTGCTGTGTCCAGCCTGTCCCCAGTTGGTGGCATGGGGACAAAGAGCTGCCAGGATTGTGACAGGCTGGAGAGGAGTTGCCATGGGGCTGCAGGGCCCCAGTGAGGGTGGGAGGGTGAGATTTTCCCCAGGATTGTATGTTATCCCACCATGAGTGCCCCAGGGCACTGCTCCCTGTCCTGGGACAGCCATTGCTCAGCCCCTGAGCAGGAACAGCATCCTGTGGGGTCCCCAAGTCCCACAGCCCTCCAGGCAGCCTCAGAAGCAGCCAGGAAATCCCAGGCCATGGAGGGGTGGAACAAGACCCCAGTGACTTTGTCCTCCTGGGAGGAAAGGACTGAACAGGACTAAGGAGAGTTGTGACATTTAACTCTAGCAAATGCGTGGGCAGGGTTGGGTGGGCTCCTCTCTCTTTGTGCAGTCACTCCTTGCAGCTGGAAAACCCCTTGGCAGCCATCTGGGCAGATGCTCAGCCCTGTGCTGTTTCCTCAGGGGTCACCATCCTCCCCAAAGATGGTTTACTCCTTCCTCTACCAACACCAGCCTTTGCCCCCAGGGCCATATCTTGCCCTGGAGCATTTTCAGCAGCTGAATATAAAGCCAAAATAGCATTAGTAGAGAAATGTGGGCAAAGTCCTGAGGATGAGGGGGTTAAGTGGCTGCTCCTGGTGTACTCCCATATGTGAATGTCCCTAGGGGCTCTGTATGTGGTTGATGTGACATGTGGGGCCCAACAGCTCCCCAAAATTACTTGTTCATCTTAATCAAAGGTGTTTTTCTGTGAATGGAAGGGCACAGCCAGCTGGGGATGTGGGTGCTCCCCAAGCATCATCCCAAGTCCTGTGATCTTTCCCAGCTCATCCTTGCTCTGCTTTCTCCAATCCAGTCCAGCTCAGGCTGGTGGAAAGTGGCAGCCAACATTTAGCAAGGAAACAGCCCCAAAATGGAGATCAAACTCCTTAGAGAACAATCACCTCCTCCAAAATCCTTTGCCCGATGACCAATTCGGTTAAATAAAACCTAAAACCGAATAAATTTTGAAGCCTATAAATGAGTGGGCTGGAGAGAGCCCTTTGGTCAGGGATTTTCTGTGGCACAGGTTTTCCCTTTGTAGAAAAGAGAAAAACTGTAGATTTACACTTACAATGATTCTCTGGAAATAAACACCAGCTTCAAAGGTGCAGGAGTAAGCTGCATGCTAATCTCTCTTGTATTCCCTGCCTCCAGTTTTTGCATCTTCTTTAAATACTCATGCTCTTCCTTCTCCCCATGCTGGGTTCCCCAGAGGAAATGCTGGGGGTGACAAGTTCCTTTCCTGCCCGAGGCGTTTGCTTGACCTCTGTCAGCCACATCCTGTGGCCAGTGAGAGTTGTGGCTGTTGTGGGTGGGTGGCACCAGGCATGAGGAGGACACCAGTCCCTGAGACAGTGAGGTGCCCTGAGCTCCTCCTTGTGCTCACCCCCATTTCACTGCAGCCTCCCTGTTCCCTGGAGTACAGATCCCCCATGTCTGCAGTGGCCTTTCCCAGCTGGGAAAACACCCTGGCACCCCATTTCCAAACTCACACAGACCCCCACTACAGCAGGTGACTGTCCCCAGGGAGCTGTGGCAGCAGGACCCAGTCTGTGGCTACCACTGACCCCCTCCTCTGTTTCTGTCCCCTCCAGGGAGGAAGGTGCTGACCCGGTGCCCTGAAGCTCTGGCTTCTCACAGGCTCAGCAGAACGATGCCAGCAGTCCGAGAGCCCCGTGTGCCCCTCGCTGTGCCAATGTGACCTGTGGCACTGAGCCTGCTGCCTGGCACGTGTGGCACTGAGCCTGGTGGCCCCCACCACGTCCCTGCTGCCCGAAGATGAGTGATGGCATGTGGATCTCGCTCAGCCCCGCCGAGTTTGCCCAACTCCAGCAGTACACGGACTGTGAGTACCCTGTGCACCCTCCTGGCATGAGAAGAGAGGATTCAAAATCCTCTTGGTCTGTGCTGGACTGACGAGCTCCCTCTCCTTAGTGTCCTCCTGGAAAACGAGGTGATTCCTTAGATCTTTGGTGGGAAGGCTGGAAAAGTCTAACAGACCCCTAACCCTGGCTGGCTGGGGTGCCCATGGCCGCCTGCCCAGGAGGATTTAAGCTGAGCTTTGGGGGCCGGACACGTGAGCACGGCTCAGTCCGTCTGAAGGCGGCTGCTCCCACGTTCCTCAGCAAAGTGAAATGCCAACCAGGAGAGCAGACTGGATTTTCCCAAACACAGGAGCTGCTCCACAGCGTGCTTTGGGCTGCCAGCCCTCTGCAGTAATTTTCCTTAGTGCTTTTGCAGAGCTGCTGCAGCTCCTGCTGAGGAAAGGAGATTTGCAGCAGCACCAAAGGGGTCCTGGAGCTGGGAGAAGCTGGAGAGAGAGCCTGGGCAAAGCCCAGAGGTCCAAAACCAGGTCCTGGAGGTCCTGCCTGCCAGAGAGCCGGAGTGTGGGCGTGCTTTTTACAGCAGTTGATGGAGAAGTGGTGCAGCCCATGGAGATGCTGAGAGCAGGGCAGGGTGGGGCAGGAAAGCCACAGGATGAAGGGAGAAGGGGTGTAAAATCACAAGGGTGTTGCTTTGCAGGATTGGCATGACCCTGGGGTGAGCAGGCTGGATGGGAGGTGACTGAGAGGCAGAGGGGACACTGTGAGCTCTCTGAGGCTGGCCTTGGGGACACTGTACATCAGAAGGGTGAGGCTGGGGACAAGTTCCTCATGTTCTCCAGTGGGGCCACGCTCCTGCTCACCAGCCAGAGACATCAGGCAGGGCTGCAGGCAGAGGCATGTGTGCAGCATCCCTCTCTGCATCTCATTCTGCCTCTCTGGAGGATGATGAGCTTTGCTTTCCAGGCCGTAAAGCACCATCTGTAACGCTGGACTCAGTGCACTGATGACATCTTTGTTTTGTTAATCAAAGTGTGGCCAGCACTCTACAGCTGCCTCCTCCCCTGTAGGATGGCTCAGCACCAGGCTGGGGAACAGGATCTGGGGGTCCTCCAAGGAAGGCCAGGATCCCTTTCCTTGAGTGCCCCAGACATCCCAGGCAGTTGTGGTCCAGTGCCAAGTCCTGTCCCCAGCAGAGGGCTGGGGGATCAGAGCCAGCACAGCCCCCACATGGAGAGAGGATTTCACAGTAATTAACAAGGCTGGTGTGTCTGAGAACCTTTTAAATGCACACACCCAGAGGTGTGTTTGAAGGTGAGGGCTGAATGTTCACTCACCTTGATATTTTTTTTCTGCTTTTCCCTTTTTTCTCTATTTTGAAAGGGTGAATGTCCCTCCAGCCACTCCAGCCCTAAGGACACTCAGCCAGGGAAAGTCTACTACTTGTCTGGAAGTTTGCATGGACCAATCCAGTGATAGGACAAGAAGGAATGGCCACAGGCTACACTAGGGGAGGTTCAGATTGGATATTCAGGAAAATTTCTCCCCTAAAAGGGTAGTCAAGGTCTGAAACAGGCTGTTCAGGGCAGTGGTGAAGTGACCAACCCTAGAGGTATTTAAAAGCCATGGAGATGTGGGGCATTTCTTAGTGGTGAGCACAATTGTGCTGGTTAATGATTGGACTTGATGATCTTGGAAGGCTTTTCCAACCTAATGATTCCATAATTCTATGAATAAAGCTCTATCTCTTCCTCCTGGCACCTCTTGGAGATACCAAAGGGCAGCCCAAGGCAGCCTCTGGGATGACTGGCCCTGCCAAGGGGTGCCAGCAGCCACCTGCACTGGGGCAGGGACATCCAGGACTGTGCTTAGCACAGCAGAGCAGCTGGGACTGGCGTGTGGTCCACGCCTTCCTTGCTTTGCTCTGAGTCTGTGCTTATTTTCATACTGGTAGGAGGAAGTTCTCTATATATGTAAAGCTCCCAGGCCAGTTTTCCATATCTGCCCTGCCCTCCGAAAGTGAAAGGGGAAGCAGAGCATGGGTGGCTCCTTGCAGGCACAGAAGGATCCAGAAATTGTCTGTCCAGCAGCTAAACCCCTCTGCACCACCCTGCTGGTGGATGAGGAAGGCAGCTCAGTGAGGCCACGCTCAGCACGGTGCCTTTGTCTCCCCAGACTCCACCAAGAAGCTCAAGGATGTTCTGGAGGAGTTCAATGGGGACGGTGTCCTCTCGAGGTACAACCCCGAACAGGTATGGCCCTGTGTCCCCCAGTGTCCCCCAGTGTCCCCGTGTGCTGCTGGCAGTCCCCAGCCCCTGCAGGCTCCCCCAGCCCCGTCCCACAGCAGGAAGCAGCCAGAGAAGGCAGGGCTGGCTCCCTGGCCCCCATCTCTCCCCGTAGTTTTGCTCCCAGGACTTGATTCCCCAGACCATGTCCACTGCATGGCCATCCCACCCCACCCAAATGAGGGCTTTTTGGGGCATTGCCTTGCCAGGCAGAATCCAGGAGGGATTTACTCTCCCCCTAAAAGCAGATTACCTGTCCAGAATGGGGATGGGACAGCTGTGCCTTCTCACTCTCCTCCAAGGAAGGCTGGGATTATTTTTTCCAAGTGGTGCTTTTAGAGGGACCTATTAGTGTGCCAGCAGGACAGAGCCTTCCATGGGGGATGTAATCACTAGAATCAAGGCAAAATGAGAAAAATCAGTGGGCTGATCATGACAAGGAGAGGCACAAAGGTACCCTGCTATTCCGTGGTACCAGAGCCTCACTCCAGCTGGGGCCACAAAAGCCATTGAGAAGACATCGTCCTCACACCATGGCAATGCCCAGCAGGGAAGGAGGAGGCACAGAGTCCTCAGGAGGAGCAACCCCCGTGGGGCTGGGGCTGGGCTGGAAGGTACCACTGCTCTGTCCTTTCCTGCCACTCCCCCAGCTCCTGCCCTGGCTGCTGTCCCTGCTGCCAGCACTGGGCATTTCTGCTGCCTCTGGGTCCCTTCAGATTACCTCCCATCACTGGGATTTAGGGAGCCAGCAATTTTGGGGAGGGGTCTGCAGTTGATGTGGCCAGTGAGGGGGGCCCAGGGCATGCAGCTCTGCACCCTCATGGTGGCCTGGGGCACCTCCATCCTTCTCCTCTGTCCACTCCCCAGCCCATCGACTACGAGGGCTTCTGCCTCTTCATGAAGACCTACCTGGAGGCAGATGTGCCCGAGGAGCTTTGCCAGCACCTCTTCACTTCCTTCAAGCGTAAGATCTGCCAAGCCTCCCCCGAGAGCCAGCACCAGAGCCCCGGTGTGGCTCAGCACAGCACCCTGGGTGAGCCATGCCAGGCCAGTGTGGCACGCTGGGCTTGCTCCCACGCTGCTCACGGGAATGAAGGGTGGGAATGGCACCTGAAGGGGGTGGCATCGGGGCCAGCTCACAGCCCCATCTGTCCCGTGGGTTCCCAAGGCTCTGTGCTGCTCCAGGGAGGGATTTCTGAATGTGCCCTTTCCCCTGCACGTTCAGAGCCCGGGTCACTCTGTGTGAGCATCCCCATGCAGGCCGAGGTGACCCGTGCCTGTCGTGGTGTGAGCAGCCCCCCTGCACTCAGCTGCACCCAGAGCAGGCTGTGCACCAGCACCCAGCTCTGCCTCCCCCCGCCCTTCCCGGGTGGATTCATGGCTTGTGGAGACATCTGCTGAAAGGATTATAAATTGCAAAGGGAAAGGGAGAATGTCCTGCAGTCTGGCTGGATGGAGGACCACATCCTCCACATCCTCCCTGTCTGGTCCTGAGCACTGTGGTGTCCGTCACTGGGGGATGTGAGCTCTGCTGGGAGCTACTGGGCCAGGCAGGAGGGTGAGAGGTCACCAGAGAGCCCTGGGGCTGGGATGCCAGGGCAGAGGGGCATGGGGCCAGCAGAGAGGACCCAGGGTGAGCACCCAGCACTAGTTCCTGGAGGAAGGGCATGGACACTCTGGTGTCACACTGCCCTTGGGCATGTCTGCTCTGCAGGGATCAACGGGAAAAGCCTTCGAAGTGCTCTGGGACGACACACTCCCGAGCCCAAGAGCTGCCACAGCAACACAGCTGAGCCACAGCCAGCATCCCTCACCCTGGCATCCATCCCCAATGCCTCCCCCAGCTGGTCCAGATCATCCTCCCAGAAATCCACCACTGGCACCACTTCTGCTCACAACTCCTCAGGCTCTTCCAAGATCTCCTCCGTGTCTCTGCTCAACCCTCAGTCACCAGGTGAGCTTGGCTGGGGCTCCACAGAGGGACACAGGCAGTGACAAGCCCTCCCCAGTTTCTGGCCAAGTCCCCAGCGTGGTGGCAGCGCCACCCCAAGCTCACTGTGTTCCTGGCATCTTGACACCTTTTCTTGGCACACTTAGGCTACTGATCCCATCCCACAGAGCCCCCATCAGCCAATGTCTTCATTACCTGGCAGCATCTTGTAAGGAGGGGGAAATGGGGCCCCTCTGTCAGGAGCATCAACCCTGCTGCTGGCATGGGCATCAGTGAGCGTGGGCTGCCCTGGCACCCTGGCAAGCTGCCTTGCTGCCCACTGAGCTTCTCCCTCCTTCTGGGTGGGTGCTTGTTCCCAGCAGGACACATTTCTGTGGGCTCCAGCTGCTCATCCTGCCCGTAGCTGCAGGGATGGAGGTGTGGGAGTCTGCACCCCAAGGACTGAGAGGCACTGCCCAGCCCTGCACCTGCAAGGGCACCCAGCCCCGAGTGCCCTTTTTATGTCCATTTCTGTGTCCCCTCTGTGTCCCAGCCCTGGCCCTGTGCTGTCACTCAGTCCCGAATGGGTCCCTGCCCCAGAGTTTCCATGTCCCACTTGGTGACAATTCCTGTTCCAATGTCACCTCTGTGTGTGGCATCTCTCCCTGCCCCCCAGGCACGAGGAACACGGAGAAGAGGTTACCCTTCAGCCTGAGGAAAGGCCCCAGCTCCCTGAAAACCACCCCACCTCCTCCTCCCACCCCCGTGGCCCAGGTGGTCCACCTGAAGGACATTGTCTGCTACCTGTCCCTGCTGGAGAGGGGACGAGCAGAGGACAAGCTGGAGTGTAAGTGTGACCCTGGGGTCCTGCTGTGAGGAGGGGGACGCTCAGGGTGTCACCTGCAGGGGGTTTACCTGAGGATGAGTGCAGGGCTGGCTGCTCCTGCCCACTTGGGAAAACACTCAGTGTTCCCTTCTGCTCCTGCCTGTGTCTGATACTGCACAGCCCTGGGGTGACATCTCACCCTGGCTCAGCAGCAAAGTGCTGCTCCCACCCTGAAGCTCCAGCAGCCTGGAACAGGGTGCCTGGGACACCTCAGGGTGCTCTAATTACCAGCAGCTTCTCTCTCTTCTCCCCAGTTATGTTTCGCCTCTACGATACCGATGGAAATGGTGTTCTGGACAGCTCGGTGAGCCTTCCCTTGGGGCAGAAATCAGGGGCTAATCAGAGGGCTGGAAACATGCAGGACACTCTTGGGGTGCCCAGTGCCCTGGTGAGGTCCTCCAAAAAGGGGCAGGGATGTGGGAAGAGGAAAGCAGCAGCTGGACTGCAGAGCTGGGGATCACATGCCAGCTCTGCTGCATCCAGCAGGAGCTAGAAAAAAATCCACCCACCAAGAATTGCAGCTCTACATCAGGTCATGGTATTTCAGGGAAGAAAAAAGTCAGGCACAGCTCCTTCTTCTATGATGTTTTCTCTTTGTTCTTTGGGTATCGCCCTTGAAAGCTGCTGCAGATAAAATCTGGTTTATCAGAATAGTTTTTCCCAAGGAAAACCCATGACAGATTTTCTTGCAGGTTTTTCAGGGTAGAAGGCCCTGAAAAAAGAAGGAGCACCCATTGAGGACTGGGGTGTTGCTGTTGAGACTGGTGGGACTGAGGTGGCCTTGGGCATATGGGAATGTAGACCTTGGGGGATTGGGGCTGGACCCTCTGCTCGTGCCTGGAGCCATCCCTGACATCGGGCACTACCTTGTGTCTGTGCTTAGGAGCTGGATCGTATCATCAACCAGATGGTGCACGTGGCTGAGTACCTGGAGTGGGACTCCACCGAGCTGAAGCCTGTGAGTGCTGGGGCTGGAGGCAGAGCCAGAGCCCTGGGTGGCATCACCAAATCACCACATTTTGTTCCCTCCTGCAGATCTTGAAGGCTATGATGGAAGAGATCGATTACAACCACGATGGGACTGTGACTCTGGAGGAGTGGATCCGGGGAGGCATGACCACCATCCCCTTGCTGGTCCTCCTGGGGATGGAGACAGTGAGTGTCCCTGTGGGCACCTACCTTGGTTGGTCCAGCCCACCCCCAGCAACAGACCACACACTCATATGGCACCACACAGCCCCACACTGGCCCTGCTGACACCCCCACCCTGCCCCCTTCACCCCCCAAATCTTTCCAAGCTCATTTTTTGAGCTGCATGTGCCCAAGCAGGCTGGGCTTGCTCCTTGCTATTGCAGAGCACTCTAGTTGGATGAACATTTAATCAAAACCTAAAATGGCACCTCCTCTTGTAGAGTGAGGTTTAAAGAGCAAAGGTGGGGTTGTTGGGATGCCCTTTATTTCTCTGTCTTGTTTTTTCGTCCTTTTGGCCTTCATTTCTTTCAAGTGCATCCCTGGCCATCGGGTAATAATTTGCAGGGAAAGATGGTTTGGCTCATGGTCCTTATGATTCCCCTGGAGAGGTGGGGTGGGGCTTTCTGGCAGAAAAGAAAATCAAGAAAGCAGGGAATTTTAACTGGCTCCTGCAAAACACTCATGCCTGGCCCCAGATGAAGAGGTTTGTGCTTTTGTCACCCCATGGTGGTGGTGGCAGCTTGGCCTCAAGTGTGAAGTCACCTTTCTGTCAGCTGCCAAGGTCCTCTCTGTGGCTGGGCTGTGCCAAGGCTCCACGGGAGCTGGGGCTGGACGTGTCCAGGGGGATGCAGTGGCAGGGATGCTCTGGGGAACACCAAGAGAGAAGGGGAATAGGAGGAGCCCATGATCCCAGTCTGGGAGCAGATGGGGTTTTTAGGGGATGAAAAGAAACACCATGGGGATTTAGAAACACCATAGGGTTTTTAGGGGATGAAAATCCAAATCTAAAAAATCCATTTTGATAAAAATGATGGGTTGAGGGCACCGGGACTCTTGGCAGCAGGGGAGTGACCCCCTCACCCTCCACTCTCCTGCAGAATGTGAAAGATGATGGTCAGCATGCCTGGAGGCTGAAGCACTTCAAGAAACCTGCCTACTGCAACTTCTGCCGCACCATGCTGCTGGGGGTCCGCAAGCAGGGCCTCTGCTGCTCCTGTGAGTCCTGCAGCCTTGCCAGGATGCTGCACTCCCACACTGGTGGCTCCTGCCACGTCCAGTGGTGCCCTGGGGAGGGAGGGCTGGTCCCTGTGAGTGCTGAGCCCCGTGGGTGCTGCAGGCTGAGTGGGGAGGGGGCAGCTCCCATGCTGGGGAGGGATGCTGACACCTTCTTGGTGGCACTTGGGTTCGTGGTGCCCTGGTAGTGTTGGGGTAACAGCTGGACTCGAGGGTGTTACAGGACTTTTCAAACCTAAACGATTCTGTGGCTCTGTGATTTTTCTCTCTCACCAGTCTGCAAGTACACAGTCCATGAGAGGTGTGTGTCCAAAGACATTGCTGCCTGCATCAGCACCTACGTTAAATCCAAGAGGAACACGAGTGTGAGTAGGCAGCTGGTGCATTTCTGAGTGGTGTGTCCTGCCCCCTTGGTCTCCTGCTCTGCTTCCCCACGGCTTCTTCCCCTGGGTTTTGCCCCTCACATCCTGGGCATTCCCAGCATCCAAAGCCTTGCAGGATGCACCCCATCTCCAATCCCCAGGCACCCACATGACCCCCAGCTCCAAGATTTACCATGGGTCTGCCTAGGGGCTGTGCAAGGGGCTGGATTGGATCAGCAGCATCCCTGCAGGACAAGCTTCCAAAATCCTGATGGACACCCTCAGCAGGAGGGAGGTGCCTCCAGGTCAGTGGGTGCTGTGCCACAGTGTCCCCGTGCCTTGCAGGTGATGCAGCACACCTGGATCGAGGGCAATTCACCTGCCAAGTGTGACAGATGTCACAAGAGCATCAAGTGCTACCAGGGCATCACTGGCCTGCACTGTGTCTGGTGCCAAATCACGGTGAGTGCACGGGGCTGGGGCAAATCCCGTGGCCAGCTCTGGGCTCCTGATCAGGAGAGGGCAGGTGTCCAGTTCCATCCTTTCCTCCCACCCCTCCAGCTCCACAACAAGTGTGCCTCCCATGTGAAGCCAGAGTGTGATGGGGGCCCTCTGCGGGACCACATCTTACTCCCATCCTATATCTGCCCAGTTGTCCTGGTAAGTGTCCCCCTTGTCCTGGTAAGTGTCCCCTTCCTCACTGCCAGTGGTAGGGACCCAGCAGGGCAGTGCTGAGACTGGTCTGCCTCCCCTGGCTGCTGGCACTGCCCCTTGGGCAGTGTGGGCATCCACGCCTCGGTTCCCCAAAGGACAGGCAGTCCCACTGCCGACGGTCAGAGAGCGACTCCCCTGCCAGCACCAGCCCCGAGGACAGCCAGGGCTTCAAGTTCAACTCCACCACAGTGGATGGGCAAGGGCTGCAGGTAGGTTCCTGCACAGGGCTGCAGGTGAGCTCTGCCACTGAACCCAGCAGTAGGCAGGAATTCCCAGCTGTGTTTTCTGCCCTGCAGATCAGCCCTCAGCCCGGGACACACCCGCTGCTCGTGTTTGTGAACCCCAAGAGTGGAGGAAGGCAAGGGGAGAGGTAGGTGGGATCCTGCCTGGGGAGGCTGCTGGTCCCTCGGGCATCACTTCTGGTGTGGAATCACCTCCATGACATTCCTGATGTCTCTGTTCCCAGGGTCCTCCGGAAGTTTCACTACCTGCTCAACCCACGCCAGGTGTACAACCTGGACCGCGGCGGGCCCACGCCAGGGTATGGACTTGCTGCAGGTGATCCTCTGCCCCCTCCCACCAGGCCCTGCTCTCCCACATCACCCCTTGTCTCTCCTGGCTTTCTCCAGGCTGAACTTCTTTCGGGACACTCCAGATTTCCGTGTGCTGGCCTGTGGAGGGGACGGCACGGTGGGTTGGATCCTGGACTGCATAGGTGAGCAAGGGACAGCTGTGTTCCTGCACAGCATCATCCACCTGCATCCTTGGTGGTCTGCCACAGATTCCTGATATTCCCCCAGTGAAAGTGGGGTGGTGGTCCTGCCAGCAGCCTCATTCCAGGGAATGAGCAGGGAATGAGCCTTGTCAGCCCCAAACTTCTCTTCTGCCTTGAACTGCAGATAAGGCAAACCTGGTGAAGCACCCACCGGTGGCCGTCCTGCCTCTGGGAACGGGCAATGACCTGGCACGGTGCCTGCGCTGGGGAGGAGGTGAGGACAGGAACATCATCCAGGGGGTGGCCAGCCCTTGGGAACCCCTCAGTGTGGCCATCCTCAGGGGAGGGAGGGAGGAAGGACTCCTGGGCTCCTGGCATGCAGTTCAGAGATGCATCTAAGCCTGGTGCCCCTAACTCCTTCCAGAAAGAGCAGCTGCTGCTTTCTGAACCCTTTGCAGCCAGGTCCTGCCCATACTTTTCCATTTGGAGAGCCCTGCCATTAGCCAAAATCTCTGCCACTGCTGCAAGAATGTGCCATAGCAGCAGCCCCCAAGTGCTTGGTGCCTGGCTATGACATGGCCATGCTCCCCTTCATCCTCTTTCCCTTCCAGGCTATGAAGGAGGCAACCTGATGAAGGTCCTGAAAGACATAGAGCACAGCACAGAGGTGATGCTGGACCGCTGGCACATCGACATCATTCCTACTGACAGGGAGGCCAATGGAGATCCTGTCCCATCCACTATCATCAACAACTACTTCTCCATTGGGGTGGTGAGTTCCATGGGGCAGGAGTTGGTTTCTCTCTTCCTGTTCCTCCTTGCTCACACTGCCAGCCTTCCTCCATCTCCTGGCCTTTTTTTCCTGGTGTTTTTGTCATTTGTAAAGGCAGCACCAAGATACATAAGCAGACATGGGATCTCTATCTTCCCAATGGGAATGTTGCAAGAGTGAGTGTGAAAGGAGCTTAAACAGGATTCAGGGTCCCTCCTTTGGTGTTTGGACCCATGTTTCCCCACGTTTTCCTGACCTAGAGAGGTGAGGGAGCTTTGGGAGGATGACAGCCCTGTGCCATGGGGGTTTTCTCAGTGCTGTGGGTCAGTCCTGAGAGCAGGAGTGTTTTGGGGAAAGCCCTTCTCTTCCCGGGGACTTGCAGCATTTTTGTCCTGTGCCAGGAGTGCCACCATGGCAGGGATCACTCACCTGCAGCACTGCAGGATGCTTCTGGGTTCACATCAGCTCCTGCTAATGCAGGTGGCATTTGGTGACAACTTCTGACTTGGGCTTAAACACCCCTACTGTGCATAAGGAGAGGTTGTGATGAGTCTCAGGAGAGCTGCCATCCTGCCAGGGGAGCTGTCAGGGTGCAGGGTTTTGGGGTGTCCCCAGAGCCCCACTGCTCCATTGGGTGCCTTTCCTCCCCTCTCATCACCCCCTCCATGCAGAGCCCCTGATGAGGGAAGGAGGCCGAGTGCACTAATTATGTCCCACCTAACAAGCTTTGGGAAGAGCCTGGCTCAGGGTCCCTCCATCACCTTGGATCATCAATGTCATCATCCATGACACCGTGTCGTGGTGCCACAGGGACCAGTGGCAAGCATGAGGAGCTGAGCACCCCTGTCCTGGTGGGGTGGGGATTCTCTGCTGTGCCACTGATGTCTCTGTGCTCTCCACAGGATGCCTCCATCGCCCACCGCTTCCACATCATGCGAGAAAAACACCCTGAGAAATTCAACAGCAGGTAAGGACCCCCCAGGGGCTGGGTGTGGGGGCACTCCCTGCCACTGCCATGCACCACACCAGGAGGATTTGGTGTTTGACCAACCTTAGGGGGCAGCAGGGCATGTACCAGGTGTGGTGGGGGTCTGGGATGCTGCTTCAAGTCCTGTGCGGTGTGGCAGGCTGCTGAAACTTGGCCACACACCCAGTTACGTTCATTCATGCTTTATAATTAGTGTGGAATTCCAGGACAGGCAGGAGCAGGCCAGGCAGGGAGGGCAGGGCAGGCAGCAGGTCACAGCTCGTTCCCACTGTGCTCAGGGTGCATGGAAATGGGGCGATGGCAGGAGGAGCTGTGGCTTGTGACCCCCATCCCCAGGTCTCTGGCAGCCCATCCTGCTGCTGACTGGGGCAAGACCCTGCTTCCAGGTGGGATACTGACATGTCTCTGTTCCCCAGGATGAAGAACAAGCTGTGGTACTTTGAATTCGGGACGTCAGAGACCTTTGCAGCCACCTGCAAGAAGCTCCATGATTATGTTGAGGTTGAGGTGGGTTTCCTGGCATGGTCCCTGGCTCTAGCCATGGCACAAAGGATCCCGTGGCCCATGGATCCCTCAACTGGTTGGGGAGAGAGGATGCCACCATGGCTTTGACCCCTCCCTGTGGCAGAAGGACACGATGGCTGGCAGGACCCCTTATTCCACCCCACAGCAGCTGTGGGCAGAAGAATAATCCTGTATTCCCCACTTCCAGCTCTATTTGAGAGCATGCCTGGAACATTCTCCCTGTAAATTCCACGCTGCTCCCAGCCCTCATTGGCTGACATGGAAACAGCCTTTAATTAGAGCTGGGAGGAGGGCCCGTGGTTGCTAAGAGCTCTGTCACTTCTCTGCGCTGGGGATTTGGGCTGTAAACTTCCGTCTCTCCCTATCTCTGGATAATCCACCCTTTTATAACTGAGGGTGAGGGGAGAAAATAGCACTTGCTGCAAGAGGTGGTGGGAGCCAGAGCAGGTGGTGGGCACAGAGCAGAGATGTGTAGCCACGGGCAGAGGGATTTTGCTGCCTGTTTCTATAAGGGCAGTTTCTTCCCTTCCCAAAGCCTGGGGTGGGTAGCTGCACCCTCGGAAACTTGTGGGAAGGGGCAGGACCAGCATCACAACCATCTCACCCCCTTCCCCATCCATGCAGCAGTGTCCCAGGGTGGATCAAAGTCCGTGTTTGTGGAGTTGAATGCTGCTGGAGATGGGCACGAGGTGCCCCCCATTCCTTCTCGGGGTGCATCCCCACCAGCTGAGCCCACTGCCAGGAAAGTGTTAATCCCACGGCATTGGAAGTTGAAAGCAGCCGCCTGTCCTCCCTCCAGCTCCCAGGCAACTGTCAGCCTTGCAGTGAAATAGCAGTTTTGTTTTGGAAATTGGCACTCGTTCCCCCTACAACTCCTGGAAATGAATTTGCTTTTTCCCCCAGCTGCAAATTTCTCCTTCCAGCCTCGCTGCCAGCGCGCCGTCAGCTGCCCCTGCTCAAAGGGCCCATTGTGCCTCGCTGGCACGATTTGGGGAGGGCTGTGCAGGGAGAATCGCTCCTGCCCGCGGCTCTGGGCAGGCGTGGGTGGCTGTGGGCAGGAACAGGCTCCTGCAGCATCCCAGCATCCTGCTCTCCTGGCAGCCAGCTCGCTCCCATCCCACCCTGGCTGCCTTGGCACTCGCTGCCTCGCTGGCAGGTGGGAAAGGTGCCTGTGCTTGGGGATGATGCTCGAGGTTTGCTGTCCATCCCACAAGGAGTCAGAGCCCTCTCTTGCTTGCTCAGAGCACTGAGGTCTTTTCTCTTCCTACAAATCACAATGTCATTAAGATGTATTGAGAACTAAAGGATTAACATCCTTTCCAAGCCTTGGAGAGAGAGCTCTTCTCTCCCAAACCAGAAGATTCCTGCTTTTTTTGCTTTCAATGTGAGGCTAAAAATAAGATCCTGCAGCACCAGGGGAGGCAGAAAGGATCTGACACACCGAGGTGTTCACTCGTGTGAGTGCCCAGCTCCACATACACGGGGTTGGTGTCCTCAGCACGGGCCAAAGGGTGATAAAAATTAGCTCTAGACCTTTGTTAAAGGAAAACATCCAGAACTGGAGCAGCAGAAGGGGTTTATTAGCCCATTTCATTCCTCTCAGCACAAGAAGTGAGGGCAGAGATGCCTTTGCATCACCAAAATGCAAGGAAAAAGCTGTGCTGGGATTTGCTGAAGCACAGAGTGGCAGGTAAAGAGCAGATGCCTCAAGGAAAATAGAATGCTTTATAGAAATTCAAGTTGGATGGAGAAGTGGCTGCTTTCACCAGAAGTCTTTAGGAAAGGGATCCATGTCTGGGTAGTGTGAAAAGATCTGAAGTTAAGAAATGCATTTCCATGGCTGTTGCTTTCAATCCTGTGGGAAAGCTGCAGGCAATGGATATTTTAACTTTCGCAGGGAATTTTCAGCTGAGGCAGTCCTGCTGCATGACAGTGAAGCCAGGGATGCCAGTTCTGTGTGCTGTGCTGTGATTTGTGCTCCAAAACCTGACATTTTTCCTTCTGACACCTTCCCCTCATTTCCTCCCAGCCTTATTGCTAGTTTCCAAATGGCACTTGAAGACAAACTGGTTTGAGCTACTTTTTGGGCAGCCAAACTTTCCAGTCCTTTGGAGTCAGTTTGGATAAGGAGAGGGGGGGAAAGCAGGTGGTGGAGATTCTTGGGTGGAAGTCACTTTAGGGTCAAGGCAGTGTTGCCTCCTGTTTTGGGTCACCGAGTCTAGCCAAGGCTTTATGTGGTCCCCCAGGAATTTGCTTTTTTGAAACTGCCATTTTGGACCTGTAGTAAATGGAAATAGAGGGGAGAGCAGCAGGCTGAGTGTGAGCACAGGGAGCTGATAATCACTCTGGCAAAGCAAAGTGGGAGGGTATTTACATCTCAAGCCACTCTGGAGCTGCCCGTGCCCCCCGGTGACCATCTGGTGTCACTCTGTGCTCAGGGACCCGCCCTTCTGTGGCGGGGACAGGAGGGGGCTCCACGTGGTGGGCACAGCTCCTCCAACCCTCCTGACCCCACCCCTGTACCCGGCAGTGCGATGGGACCGTGCTGGACCTGAGCACCACATCCCTGGAGGGCATCGCTGTCCTCAACATCCCCAGCATGTACGGGGGCTCCAACCTGTGGGGAGAGACCAAGAAGCAGCGTGGGTACAACCGGCTGGGCAAGAAGGCACCGGAGAAAGTGCCTGGCACGGTGGTCACCGATGCCAAGGAGCTGAAGTTCTGTGTGCAGGGTGAGTGCTGGGCAGCACAGGGGCACTGGGCACCCACCACCTCTGGAGAAACAGCGCTGGAGGAGTTGTTTTTGTGGCTTTTGGGGCGCCAAAATATGGCAGAGGAAGAGCTGGAAGCAAACTGCAGAGCTGGCACCAAGGGTTTTTGTAAGCACCTTGCCAGGCTCCAGCACAGCGCTGCCAGCCTGGATTTGGGGTTTGGGAGCTGCAGGACGCATGCTGGGCCCAGCTGGCACCTCCTGCCCACTGCTGAGGCCACCAGAGCCACCCCCGTGGGCAGGGACAGCCCAAAGTGCTGGCAGCGTTCCCCGGTGGGGAGTAGTGGGGTAGAAAGCAGCCAGCAAAATACACAAGGTGCCTGGGTTTTCCTGCCTGGGGCTGGGGTGGGAATCAGCCCCCCGGAACAGCGGTGTCACATCCCACACTGTCACTGGCTGTCCCTTGCCGCATGAGCCAGTGGCAACAGGCAGCAGGGAGTGGGATAGAGCACAAAGGGACTGCAGGGGACAGCAGGGTTGGTGCCCTGGGGACATCCCCACTCGTGGGTGGGTTAGAGGGCATGGGAGGCTCAGAGGATTTCTCAGGGGTGTATGTGAAAGAGGACCCTGAAGCAGAGAGCTGTGCCATTGTCAGGTGTCCTCGCTGGTGGCCCAGAAGAGCAGGATGAGCTGTGAAAAGAGGCGGTACCCTGGGATTTGACCAGATATTCTGCCACGTGTGCTGGCTTCTGGGGAGCTGCAGCACCCCAGGGCACCCAGGCAAGGAGTGTCATCATTTCATACACTGCAGACAAACAGTGCAAGGGTTGGGGGGATCTGGGCTGGCACCGTGTAGCCATGCAGGAGCAGGTGCTGTTTCAGACCGGGAGTACTTTTGCTCCAAACATTTTGGATAGGAAATCAGCTCTGGAAACACCCAGTTTGGTGATTTTGGGACACAGAGGACATCAGGATAAATCCCCTCAGTGCCACCAGCCCCACTGTGCTTCAGGACAGGCAGCAGCCCTGGTGTCGTGGCCCTGAGGTTTGAGGGCAGAAGGGAGAGGACACCTGGGGCTGGGGACCAGCTCAGATCCCTCTCTCTTGCAGACCTCAGTGACCATCTGCTGGAGGTGGTGGGGCTGGAAGGAGCCATGGAAATGGGGCAGATCTACACGGGGCTGAAGAGTGCAGGCAAGAGACTGGCCCAGTGTTCCTCTGTCATCATCAGGTATTTATTTACCCCCTTCACAGCTGAGTGCCCGACCCATAAAGAAACCTGACACTCATGGCACCGACTTTTCTTTGTGACTTGCAGGACGTCCAAGCTGCTGCCCATGCAGGTGGATGGGGAGCCCTGGATGCAGCCATCCTGCACCGTGAGTGCCCAGGGAGGGGGCAGAAAGCCGAGCTGGGCAGGGGCTGGCAGGATGTTGGGATGGGGCAGGAGGGGCTGGCAGGATGTCGGGATGGGGCAGGAGGGGCTGGCAGCACAGCAAGGTGGGACAGGCTCCTGGTGGCAAAGCTGCTGGATTTGGAGGGAGGCTGTGCCCTTGCTGAGGGGTGGCCACAGAGCCTGAGCAGCTGTGACTCTGTGCCCATGATGGCCCTGGACTCATTGACACACCCATTTCCTGATGGATGGGCACAGCAGCATTCCTGCCTGGGGGAGCTGCAGGAGGGTCCCCTTCCATTTCTCCTCTTCCCATCCCAGTACTGCCTGGATATGATTCCAGAGCTCTTCACCCTGGTGCCGAGCTGCTCCCAGCTTCACGGGGTCACTCCTGAGGGTCCTTGGGCTGGAGGGTGCCTGGGAGGGCTCAGCACCCTCTTACTGAGCTGGGTTTTTCTACTTCTTTTTAGGTCAAAATTACACATAAAAGCCAGGTGCCCATGCTGCTGGGGCCCCCCCAGAAGAGCAGCTTCTTTTTCCTGAAGAGGAGAAACCGAACTCGGGATTAAAGCATTGTCCAAGGATCCAGAGCCTGGAGGCACTCAGCATCCCAGGCACCTGCCTGATGCAGGGGTCCCCAAATCCCCATCCTGCAGAGGGGACAGAAACTCCCCCTTCAAGCCCAGTGGGGATTATTTATCCTGGGAAGGTCTTTTAGGCTCCTTCCTGATCACCAGAAGCCTCCTCTCAAGCTGGGATGGAAGAAGGGGGATAAGGCAGGCTGCCATGCAGCGAGCACATTTGCTGGAGCAGCACTAGGACTGGGATTATTTCCCCCCCCTTTATTTAAATACCCTCCAGCCAAGCTGCCAGTGAATGTGCTCCTGAGGCAGCACAAAGCTCCACTTATTTATTTATCATCCTCCTGAAGACCACTTGATGTCTCTCTGCACTGGCTTTTTCCCCCCAGTCCTTGCACTGGGAGGAATTATTTATTTCCTTAGCCTAGAGAAGCCATCTCAGCCACTCACCTCTGTGCTGTGGGGTTTAAGAGAGATGCAAAGAACCATTGCTGCCAGCCCAGTGAACCATGAGACAGGCTGGGGACAGACAGTGCACAGGGACAAGCGTGGGGTGGATGGGAGGAGACTGTGTTTTTACAGGGAAATGGCAAAAAAGGGATTTTGGGGGGAGCAGCCCCAGCTCTGGGCTTTGTGTTCATATTTATGTATTTATTCAGCGAACTTTGGACAAAAAAGGGACCCTGGGGGTCGCCTTTTTTGGAGCCCAGATTGGACACAGACACCACCTCCCTTCTCTGCTGGCTGTCCTCCATGGCACCTCCTTCCACACGGACTTTCCTCTCTCCTAAAGCCTGCCATCCTGCACTGGGGCCTGGAGACTGGGGACAAACATCCAGAAGCTCTTCTCACTTGAAAGTGTCCCCAGCACCTTTTACACATCTCCTGATGTGTTCTGCCAGGCTGGTGCTCTCCCTGTGTGACAGGTGCTGCCTCTGATGCTCCTGGGCTGCAGGGAGTGGGGCTGAGGGATTGCACCTCGTTTTCTCTGTGGCCAGCTCTCCCCACAAGCCTCTCCAAACCTGAGAAGCCTCACAGATGCTGCTGCCTGCATGACTGCTGGGGCCCACTGGGATACACAGGCAGGTTTTGGTGTCATCACCCATGGATGGACAGATCAGGGGATGCAGCTTCTCTCCAGGATGCACAGGGACCAGAAAACAGATGAATGCCTGGAGTTTGTGGTGGTCTGAATGTACTCCCAGGAGCCAGGAGTTGGCAAGACTGGCCCATGGGAAGGAGTGCTGGTTGCTTCTGCAGTCACCCAGTGCATCCAGCAGTGGGCCTGCATGAAGGATACAACCACATCCTAAATTACCCCTGCTCCCAGGCAGCTCCCTTGGGGCTGGTGGAGGCTCCTATGCTGCCGGGAGCAAACTGGGAGTGCTGTGTGCCCAGTGGATGTCACTGCAGGCAGGAAAACTGTTGCTTGTCCCCACTGCCACAGGGCTGGGACCAGTCACCCTGTCCTCCCCAGTTTCCCAGTGTCCACTCAGTCCCTCCTGATGCTGCAGGTCTCCACTCAATAGCATTCCCCTGGCAGAGGGTGCTGCCATCACCATGTCAGAGTGAACCGTGAGCTGGAAGGGAACTGTTCGTGACCTGCGTACACACGCACGCGTCACCCACAGTGCAGAAATCCAACCCCTCCTCCTCCTCCTCCTCCTTGTCCCCCAAGGCGGCTGTTTATGAGCAGCAGATGGAGTAAGGCCAAACAAACCCCAGGTCCCATGAACCAGCTGCCTCAATTTCCCCAGTTCTATTGCCAAGGGCAGCAGTGCCTCACAGCCCCACACTCGTGAGAGTGAAAAAAAAACACCTCTGTCATCTGCAGAGCTTTGCCAGCAGGAGGGTGGCAGGTTTGTTCTGTGGGATGGCAGCACACAAGGTCAGCAGGTTTGGTTCCATTTCCCTGCTCACTCAGCCTCAACCCAGGGTTTTATCCCAGAGCCTGCCTGGAATCCGCAGTGGTTTTCCTGCTCCTTGCCCCCTGTCACAGTTTGCTGGGCTCTGGGCAAAGAGCAGCCCTGGGGTCTCTGCTGTGCTTTGCTGTCCGTGGTGGTGGAGCCAGAGAAGCAGGAGGGCACTGTGCCTGTGCCTGCACCCTTGGGTCTGGCAGCACCAGGGGTGAGCAGCTGAAATCCAGGGTGAACGCTCAGCCTCGTCCTGCAGTGCCCAGGGAACCCAGGGCCACCTCTCTGTGGGACGTGATACACCAGCACCATTCTGCCAGGCCCCATCCAGACGTCCCCTCTGATGGCCAGGGACATGATCCCTGCCACCTGTGCCAGGGGACCCAGCTCCAATCTGCTCCCACACTGCCAAAGGCATGGTTCAATGGGCCTGCCAGCTCCTGACCTCCTTAGTCTGATGGTGCAAAGGTCCCAAGCCCAGGAGGGACCCACAGAGGCTGGGACTTCAACCCAGCTGTCCCTGGCTCCGGGGAGGAATAAGCCATGCAGCTGTGGGGCACTCGAGGCTCTGATTCCCCACCTCGTTCCCCAGTGTCTCCCAGTTCTGCCCAGTTCCCAAGCGCATGGGATGGAACTGACGCCTTGGGTACCAGTACCAAGCCCCCCAAACAAGCCCTTAGGCACTGGTGCCAGTGCTGCACTGGGGGACCCCTGAGAGCTGTGGAGCCCCATTGCCACAGGAGCCTCAGCCCACTCCTCCCTGTGCGTGTGTAGCCGTGGTTGCCTGCATGGAATGGTGTCCGTAGCGTAGCGCGTGTTGCCGTGTACACCTGGACTGCTGTGGGCTTGCCTCCAATAAAGATGGTAATGAACTCCTCAACTGCTCCTGGGCTGCGTGGGGGTCATTCCTGGCCAGCTGTGGCATCCCCACCTCTGGGGACTGAAAGAGATGGTGCCCACTCCAGGATGCCGGGGCTGAAGGGGTGCCGGCAGCCGCAGCGCGATGGAGTGGTGCTCAGTGCGAGCTGCATCCGGCTAAATTTGGAGCCTGCAAAAAAAAATTTTTTTTTCATCACTGGGGTCTAAATTTAGCAGGCACTGGTCACCATCCCCCCCCCCCTACTCCTATCCCTGGCTCTCCAGGGGTTTCAGCTCTTCCTGTGACCTCCCACCCGCCTGCCCCATGGCTGCACTCTGCCTCATCACCTCTCCGTGTCCCAGGGGTGCTGGGCAGCCCCCATTTGGTGCAGATCTGCAGCTGATCTGGGGTGCCCATTGTGCCCCTCAGCTCTGCAGTGACCCTGCTCGTCCCCACTGCCTGCTATGCTCCCCCCGGCCCAGGTTTTGCCACCTGCCCGCCCATGTGTCATCTGCTAATTTTACCTGCAGTGATTTAATCCTGGTTGCCTTTGTGCAGAGGGGAAGTGAGAGCACGAGTGCCTGCAGAGCCCCCCGGCAGCAAGGACACCCCGTGCCCTCTGTGCTTCCTGCCCCCAGCACATGGTGTATCCAACAAGCCCCCCCATCATTCCTGGGACACCATGGCACATGAGCTACCTGCCGTGACCACCGTCATCCCTGGGGGCTGGAGGTGGCCCTGCAGGACTCTGGGAGCTCATTAGTAACCCAGCATCGACTGAGGAGCTCCTACCAGCAGCTCAAAGACACGCTGGGCAGCTCGCCCAGGACATTGACAAGCCCATGACCTGAGCATTTCAAGCTGGCCAGGACATCTCTGTACCGACAGGCTTCCTAATTCCTGGGCAGCTTCCCAGGATCCAAGCAGAAGGTTCCTCTCCTTCCTAAGATGAAATGTGCAATATGTAACCAAACACCTTGTTTTTGCCTTCTCCAGCAATAACTTCCTAGTTTCCCTCCACAACAATGTGAGGCCTCCAAACAGCCCATTTATCTTGTGCAAACTGCTGTGTCCTCCCTGAGCAGCCAGGTGCCCATGGCAGGTCTCACCACCTTGTTGCATGTAGGGAAACTTAGCAGGGAAATGCTGCAGTGGGGGGCCTGGCAGGCACCCAGCAGCACCATTTTGTCCTAAATTCATTCCCAGACCTCTGGAACGTTTGGTGTCCTTCAAGGGTGTGTGTCAATGAATCTGCTTGAAGGGATCTGTGGCCCCAAAGCCCTTGCAGGTGGGAACTACTTTTCCCATGCCCCTTTTTAAAGGCAGCCCTGGCTCCAGGGTGGCTGCAGGGCAAGGCTGCCAAAATCAGTACTCAGGCATGGCTTAGCCCTGGGCTCGCAGATGATCCTGTGTGACGCTTGTGTGAAACCAAGAAAGCAGAGTGGACCCCACGGCCTGTGAGGCCCAAAGTCCATTCCATGTGCATGGCTTGCTGTCTGGCAGATTCTTGGGCACGTTGTGCTCGGATCCGGTCCTTCCTCGCCACTCTAGACCCGGACCCGAGGGTTGTCCCCCCCCAACTCTCCCATCCCTAAGGCCGCCCGTTGAACCCCCATCCGCGCTCCAGCAAAGCGCCGCGGCCCCTTTAAATCCTGCGCTGCCCCGGCCCCACCCGCCAGTCTTTTCCCCCTTCTATTTTTTTATGAATGAAAAACGTTCCGGGCGGAGCCAGGCAAATCGCGGCGCTCCCATTGGCCGCCTCCGCCCCCGCCCACTCAGCCGGTCTCAATGGTGCTCGGCGGAGCGGCGCGGGGGCGGGCGCGGAGCGGCCCAGCAGCCAATCAGATAGCGCAGGCGGCAGAGCGGCGGCTCCCCATTGGCCAGCGCCGAGGGTAAACAAGCGGCGCGGGGCGGGGCGCGGCGGAGGCCGCTGGCTCGGGGGCTGCGGGCCGGCGCAGAGTGGCAGCGCGGTGCCCGGGCTCGGAGAGGCGCCGCGCCATCCTCGGCCCCGCTCCCGGCTCGCCCCGCTGCCGCTGAGGCTGCGGCGCCCCGGCCGGGTACGTGGGGGCCTGGCGGCGGGGCGCAGCGCGGCCGGGGCCCGGGCCTGGGGCGGGGGCGGTGTTTATGAATGGCGCGGGCCGCGCGATGTGAATGGCGGGGGGCGCGCGCGAGCGGGCGCTCGTGCGCGCGCTCGGGGGAGAAGCGCGGGGGGGGGGGGGCGGAGTTTATGAATGGGGCGCGCGGGGTGGCGTGGGAACGAGCGCGGCTGCGGCGCGGCCCCGCAGCGCCGAGCGCGGTGAGGGGCGGGGGACGGAAGGGAAAGGAAAGGAAGGGAAGGGAAAGGAAAGGAAAGGGGGGCGAGGCGAAACGCGGCCCGCCCGCCCCGCTGCCTCCTCCCGCCCGCCCCGCTGCCTCCTCCCGCTCCCACGGCGCGTGATGTCACGCCTGTTTCTATAGAAATTAGGTGACATCACGAGCCGGGGGGCTGCGACCCGCCACGGTCGCAGGAGCGGGCCGGCTCCCCGGGGAGGCGTGGCGGCCCCGCACCCGCACCGAGCCAGCCCCGGGGGTGGCAGGGGCCAGGGGCTGACCCCTCCTCCTCCCCGTCCCCTCCACCCCCCAGCCGCGCACCTGCCGGAGCCCGGGCGGGACCCCCCTTCCCGGGCCGGCGTCGATGCTGAGCGGGCCGGGGGCACTGCCCGCTTCGACCGCACCATGGACGGCTTCTACGACCAGCAGGTTCCCTTCATGGGCCCCGGGGTAAGTTTGCCCACCCTCATCCCTGTTGATACTTGCCTCCCCGACCTTGGGGGCACCCCTTCCCCATCCTTGGGAGTGCCCCCCCTTGTCCTTGAGGGCACCCCCAACCTTGGGGGCTGCCACCCTCATGGGCAGCTGTCTCCCTGTTCCTTGCAGAAGTCCTGCACAGAGGAGGGCCGAGGCCGGCCGGGGTCCGATAGGAAAAGGAAATTTTTGGAGACTGACCTGGCCCATGACTCGGAAGGTAGGCAGGGCTGGCCCAGGCAGCCGTGGCCCCGTGAGACCACTTGCCTCACGTTGGTTGTTTTAGAAATAATCCTGCGAATAATGGCAGTTTTATGTATTCTTCTGTGGAGCACATAAGTCTTTCACTCTGTTCCAGAGCTCTTCCAGGATCTCAGCCAGCTCCAAGAGGCCTGGCTAGCTGAAGGCAAGTCTTTACCTCTGCCTTTTTGCTATGTTAAATCTCTCTGCGAGCATCTTTTGCAGAAGTGAAAACGCCATAAACCCACTTTTTTGTTTGTTTTTTTTAGCTCAGGTCCCCGATGACGAACAATTTGTCCCAGATTTCCAGTCTGACAACTGTAAGTGATTGTTCCGGGTTTTTGTTCTCTGGGGTTAGATGTTTGGGTGCCTGTGCAAACATTTGCACTGGGTTTGGAGTTGCTTCCTTGGAGGAGCAGTTGTTCCTGAGGCTGAAACGTGAAATCACGGGCTTTTGGGAGAAAGCACGTGCGGTTTGGGTTCGTGGAGATGAAACGTGCAATGTCTTGTCTTTTGTTAATGGGGGAAATTATGGCCAAACACGTGGAAATATCTCTAAACTGCTCCTTGGGTTCCTCTGAGACACGATGCTTGTTCGTAGTGAGGTGGATTCACTTCTAAATCCTCCTTTTCCTTTTCAAGTGGGAGAGATAACCCTTGTTGGGCTGCTTGGTTAGCCACAATCTCTGCAGCTTCTAGAGCTTTTTAGAGTCCTGGCCCAGCGCTGTTGGCAAGAGCAAGCCTGAGCGGTGAAACTTGAGCCGCTTTAAGCAGCATTAATCACTGGCAAGCAAGCGTCTTTAAAAGGAGGCCAGTGAAAATGCAGTCCCTCGTGAATTGCATAAGAGCAGAGAGTTGGTTCTGAGCCGCTCTGCCTTGCCAGAGCGGGTTGGTGGCGAGGGCAGGGGCTGGGGAATGGCGTGTGGGGCTTGCACAGCCCCGGGCATTGAAGGGTCGGCTGGGGGAGGACGGGGGTGGAATCAGGATGTTTTGAGTTGTTACCTGGCAAACACAAGTAGTGGCTTGGTGTGTCGGTGGCTGGGTTTTGCTGCTGAGCCAGACAGCTACGGAACTCGAAGGAAATCAAATTTAGCCTGCAGTCGAACAGATTTTTCATTCCAGCTTTGTCACAGCATGCAGCGGGGTATCTCCTCCGACAGCAAATGCATGTTAATTATTGCTCTTTGGTTACTTCGGAGTGGGAAACTTGCCATTAAGCTGGTCCAGACAGCCCAAGTTTCAGATGTGTTTTTTTCCCCCCTGTCTCCCCTGAGATAAAAGGCGAGCCTGGAGTCAGAAACACAACGGTCTGTTGACATCCCCAGCACAGCCCAGCAGCTCTTGCTCGGAGCAGTAAAAACTGCAGTGTGCGTGGGAGGGTGGCTCTTGAAGCTGAAGCTGTTTCCAGTGCCTTTTGGCAGTCTCTTTTTCCTTGTAACCTGAAGAGCTCAGAGAGGAGAGAGAAACTTTTCTGGGTGATGCAGGAAAAAGAGAAGAAAAAGAAAAATGTGTTTATTTGGTCAGGACTCTTAAAATGTTCTGATCTGCTCAGCCTGTTGACTTGGTATGGAAAGGACTTTGTCACTTGAAAGATCTGCCTGCATGACTCCCTGCAGCAATAACCTTCCTTAACTTTCCCGGGGAGAGAAAGCAAAAGTTTCTTTTGCTGCTGCAGTGCTGGCTGTGGGGGGACTCAGACTGAGGCAGAGAGGAATGGGAAGTGCAACTCTTGCATCCCTGCACTAATGAGTTTACAGAAGAGCGAAACTCCAGTTTTGAGCCGTGTGCCATGTAGAAAGGGAGAGAAGGCTGGCTCTGGTGCAGCTGCGGTCTGCACCCAGCTTTCACTAGCAGGGACATGCTGCCTTCCTGGGCTGGCAGTCACTTTGGAGTTCAGCATCCGTTGGCTCCTGGGGAAAGGTAAATCCCTACGGATGTTTGTGGACCTGTGTTGGACTCTGTTTCTGCAATTGTGTGGCTCCACACCTTTTCCCTGAGGAAACTACTGCTCTCTTATCCTGAGCAAACGTCAGTCTTGTGCCCTATCTTGCATTCCCATGGCCGAGCTCCCTTGGTACAGCAGCAAAAAGGGACAAACCAGGCTCAGTGTGGACCCCCCTGCAATGGGAACGTTGCTGCATGTGCCACGCGGAGTCTTGGATATGCTCAGAGCTGCAGCATCCTTCTTGCCTTGCTAAAACCCCCTCATAGCCGCCTGCAGCTCTGCTACTGCCCACTCTCTGTTCCCAATTCCATAGCCAAGATCCTTGGCAGACAGGGTCTTCAAGTTGGGGCTTGGTAGCAAAATAATCCGGAGGGCAGTGGGTCGCTGTGCTGGGGAGGAAATCCCGCTGTAGGGAAAGCAAGGCTACTCCACGTGAGGGATGCATTGTTCTGAGTGGCAAGAGGCCAGATTCAGTGCTTATAAGTTGCCCAGGGAAGTGGTGGATCCTTCCATGAGAGTGAGGAGGCTGTGGTGACTCCACAGAGCTCACCCTGGCTGGGCATGGGTGTGAGGTCACCAGCAATGTGGTCCTGTGGCCAAGGGTGTACATACAGTGTTATGTCTCCACTGATTGTTTAAGTACCTGGAAAGTGATGAGATCATCCTGAGGAGATCAAGCACCATGAGAAGTGATTTTTTTTTTTTTTTCCCAGTGTACCTGTGGCCTCCCTGCACAGGCAGCAGCAGCCACGGGCAGGGCAAAGAGTTTCTTACACGCCAAAATGAAAGAGGGAGGTTTGTTTGTGAGGAAGAGTTGTTTAAACAAAGGAGAGCAGGATCCTGGCTTCTATTTCTAACTCCTCTCCTGGTGTGACCTTGGGTGCGTCCTGTAGTGCTGGGGGATGGAGGGGCAGGCACAGAGCTCAGCTCCCAGGTGATGGCTTGAGTGGGTGCCAGTGTCCCTGGGCTGGAAGTGGTGGTTTGGTTGCCTTCCCCTTGGCTCATTCAGTGGAAGCCAGTGCTCTCCAAGCTTAGTCTCATGGAGATGGGTGGGAATAACCTGCCCTGTCCTCCACCAAGGGAGTCACTGGGAATTCAAGGCCTCGAGTGGCTTTGTGGTGTCACCCTTTTCCATGGGATATGTCTGATGGCTGGCATTATGGGCATTTCCAGTTCATACTGCTCGTGTGGCACTGGGAGAGTTTGCCTACCTCCCCTCCTGGCTGGGCACAGCAGTGGCACATGTGGCTGGTCCCTTGCCTGGCCTCCCCAGAGTTCTTCCCTCTCTAGAAGGGCTGTCGGGCACCCACGGGTGTCCAAAGTAGCCCCGAGGGGCTGTCAGGCACCCACGGGTGTCCTCGCTGCTGCTGTGGCTCAGCCTTGGCATGGATCTGCCAACACATCTTCTCCAGCCCCGTCTATAGCAGAGCTGCTCCCTCTGAGTATTTTTATATATTTTTTTAGCTTTTAATTATAGTGCCGAGGGCAGGACCGGAAAGGGTAAAAGTGCTTGTGCACCCAGTGCTCTTTGAGGTGTTGGGTGCTGGGGCAGGGCAGCTCCTCCCACCTGGCTGCTCGCTCCTGGGACCCAAACCCAGCGCCTTCCCCCCCAAAAACTGCACCCTGGGTTCCTCCAGCCTCGCTGGCCGTGAGCTTGGCATAGGAGCACGTCATGCTGAGCAGCGCCGGCCGGCCCCGCAGTGTTTGTGTAAGGAATCCAAACGTTGCACAGAGTCCTGGCTTGGACAGCTGGTCTCTGTTAGGATCTTAAGGCTCATTTCCCTTTTTTTTTGAATGGCAGTGCTAAGCTCTGGGGAAATTTTTCCTTTCTTTTTTTTTCCCTCCCTCAGCCACATGAATGGAGCACTACGAAGTGTTTGTGAATGGAGGGTGGTGCCTGCTCAGGGACTGGAGGCTTTTTTTTTTCAATGAATAACCAGACCCCATTGTACGCCTGGCGGAAAAACAACTCGCTCCAACAACACGGAGCCTGTTCGGGAGAACCATGCCCACGATAGGCAGCTGGAGCCCTTCCAAAGCCAGTTCCCCTTTGCTTTCCCATGGCTCATGGGGTGCCTGTGCTCTGCCACCACCACGCTGGTCCCATTTTAAGGCTGGAAATGCTGAGGGTGGCAAAACCTGGCTGGGGAAGGGGGGAAGGAGGAGTGGGATAAATCCGGCTTGGGAGCGGGTGGAAGGCGTGTGGGGGGCTGTGCTGGCTCAGCGCTGGGCTTTGTGTTTCAAATCCTTCTCGGGGAAGGGGGGGGTTTATGCCCTTGGTACCAGCTGTACTGAGGCCTTCCAAGGGGGGGATGGGTAGAAAGGGGAGTCAGCAGCTCTTTAAAGGTTTTGACAAATTAGGGGAGCAGCTAATTACCTGGCAAGCTGTGAACAGTTGTCCTGGAGCTATTTGCTCCTCTCCAGTGTAGCTGGGCTGTGTTTAGGCTTCGCATGAAGCTAATACTCCACTTCCGATTAGTCTTGGCTCTCCTCTGAGGCACTATTTAGGTACAGATCTCTGAGGCGCTTTCCCTTTCCTAGGGCGCCTGCTTTTAGAAATTAATTAGCTTAAGCGTATATTACTCCGTTTATAATTATATATAGCAAGTGAGCTTGGGAGTGGGTGGGGAGGATTTGGGTTTAATGGGATGTTTGTCACTTGAGCTCATAGTGGGACCCTAGGACTGGATCCCATTGGAGCACCTCGGCTGCGGGAAGGTGGATCCCACTTACAAACTCTGGAAGTGGGTATGCCTCTTATGAGGTCTTGGATCTCCAGTGTGCCAAGCTCTGTGTCTCAGGGAGGCAACCCCTGCCTGTGCTGCTTGGGCTTTGCTCCACTCGCTGTGAGGCTGGTGGCCAGCATGTGCCCCATCTAAGGTTGTTGTCGAGCTGCCTGTGCCCCTCTCACAGCCCTTGCTCTGCCCCTCTTGGATTCCCCTCCTGAGAACAATGTCCTGGGCTGCTGTGACTGTCCCAGCTCTGCCCTCCCCTGCCACCCTGGCTCACTTCTCCACCGGTGTTGGAGTCTGGCAGGACACCGTATCACCCCGGTTCAGTTGCTGAGTGCTCCCAGGGAATCATGCAGCACCTTATTCCCAAGCAGAGCTGACGCCTGCAGGGGTGATGTTCCCATCGCCCTCTCCCCTGTGGGTGAGCCTGTATCCTCCTCGGTGTCCTTGCAGTGGTCCTGCACGCCCCACCTCCGGCCAAGATCAAGCGGGAGCTGCCCAGCCCTTCCTCGGAGCTGTCATCCTGCAGCCACGAGCAGGCTCTGTGTGCCGGCTATGGGGACAAGTGCCTCTACAACTGCTGGTAGGTAGCACGGGCACAGCGCTGCCTGCAGAGCCCTGGGGGACTCCGTGCCACGCGGTGGTGTCACCGTCAGCCCCTGGCCCATCTCTTTTTGGCAGTGCCTACGACAGGAAACCCCCCGCCGGGTTCAAGCCATTAACGCCGCCCGCCACGCCGGTGTCCCCCGCGCAGCCCGGGCCGGCCCTGCCACCGCCGGCCCCGGCCGTGCCCTCGGCTGCCCATGGGGCTGCCCATGGGGCTGCCCCGGCCCCCCACGCCCTGCAGGAGCAGCGGCAGCAGCCGCCCTTCGCCGTGCCGCGGCCACCGCACCCGCCCATTCACATGCCAAAGATGATGTCTGAGAACCAATACCCCGCAGAGCACAGGTGAGGCAGCCCCATCCCAGTGATCACAGGAGTCCTCTGGGGGTTTTTGGGGACTCTTGGGGTGGGTCGGTGCTCTCAAAGTGTGAAGGAGAAAGGCACGAGCATTTCTCTTTGTCCCCATGCTGTGGTTGCAGTTGGTGGGCAAATGTTGTTGCCTGCGGTCCCACGTGGCAAAACTTGCCACTTCCTACCGGGATCTTGGTGGCTCTTTTTCCTGCTAACAGGGAACTGCTCCTTCCAGCCCCTGAGCATTGGGCAGAGCCTTAACCTCCCTGTTAGGAAAGGCAAGGGAGGCAGAGGCTGACTCCTGCACCCACCTCTGTTCCAACAGGTGATGGTCCTGAGTCAGGGCTCTGCTCTCCTCGTTCCCACCCACTGTAGCTTTGTCTCCCAAGCCGAGCCCTGCTGGGCTGTGGAGCTGGGACCATCTCTGTCCTGCCCATGTGCACCCCGGGCTGGGGGTGGTCCAGAGCTCCCCCATGCACTGGGTGGCATCACCATGATTTTGTGGGATGTGGTGGAAGACCCCTGTTCCCTCCTTCCTCTCCAAGCTGTGGCTTTATTTCCTATCACTCCCACATCCCTGGAGGCTCTGCCAGTCCCTTCCCTCACCCTGGGTTTGCTCCCATGGGTGCTCTGCTTGTGGCCTCTGGATGTCCTTTGCTGTGACAGCCACAGTGTCACCCCTGTGAGCGTGGGACAAGATGTGGCAGCCTGGCAAAGGCCGTGTAGTGGGGCCAAGGAAACCCTTGGAATGTGCCCACAGCAGGCAAGCATCCCTGCCCAACAAAGTGGGGCTCCGTGTGACCTTCAGGCTATGCAGGGGGCTGGCTGCGACCCCTTGGGAAGCACTGTGCCAGCACGGGGCTTGGGTTTCGTTCAGGAAGGGCAGAGGGACATGGCTCGGAAATGGAGTAATCCCAGCCCGGCAGCTGGGAGAGCTCGGGTTACAAAGCCAAATGGTGCAGGGCCGGCTGAGAGGAGCCCGCACGGACATCCAAGATCACCTTTCAAGGTGCCGGAGGACGAGGGGATGTGGCAGCACCCCCTCGAGATGGTCCCTCAGCCATCGCCACCAGCAGAAACTGTGCTCTCAGAGCAGTGGTGGCAGCACCACGGAGCCCAAAATAGTGCTCCCTGCTGTCGAGTTCAAGGTTTAATCCCAGCTGCGCAGGCGGATTAGCAGCCGGCTGGAGCTGCGGAGTGGATTTGGCTTTGCGTAAGCGCCCACCCATGCACAGCATCCCTGGCCCTGCCCCCCTCGCTGGGGACGGATTTTACTGGTTTACAGAGATAGGAGTGTTGGGGGGTGGTTTTTTGTTCCTTTTCTCATTCCTTTTCAGATACCTGAAGGCCAGAGTGCTTTACTGCGATGGCCCATGTGTTATCCTGCTGTTCCATTTGGGGATCCTCAGCACCCCACTGGGTCCCCAAGGGATGAGCCCTTGTGGTGGCTCTGCTTCTGAGGAACCGTCCCAGCCTGCTGCGGGTGCACCCCAGGCTGAAGACTCGCAGTTCTGGTTTGGGGTGAGACCCCCCACTCCTCAGTAATGCCCCGTCCTTCTCGTCCCCCAGGTTTCAGAGGCAGCTGTCGGAGCCCTGCCACCCCTTCCCGCCGCAGGCCGGGGTCCCGGGGGACAGCCGCCCCATCTACCACCGGCAGCTGTCAGAGCCCCTGGGCCCTGCTGCCCCCCGCCCCCCTCAGGGATTCAAGCAGGAGTACCATGACCCTCTCTATGAGCACGGCGGCCCTGGCCTGCCCGGACCCCCTGGCCACAGCTTCCAGCCCCCCATGGGCATCAAGCAGGAGCCCCGGGACTACTGCATTGACTCAGGTGGGTGTGAGTCAGGAGACAGCCAGGTGCTGGGTGGGGTTGCACCAGTGACACTTCGAGGAGCATCTGCGTGGCAGGGGCAGGGCTGAGCCTCAGGCAGTGGATGCTGTGTCACCCTGGAGCTGCCGTGCTGGTGGGATACTGCTTTGTCTTTTTCCTTCCCCTCTTTCCTCCTTTTCCAAAGTCAGGCCATAGAGCAGGCGTTCACCTGATACCAGTGGTGTGGTCGGTGCCGTAGCCTCGGGCTGGGGTGCCCCACAGTGCCTGGTGGGTCCCCCCTTGGCTCTGGCCTGGGGCCAGCTGTGATTGCTGGCTGCTGGACCCCACCAGCATCACGGAAAATCCTCTAATCGCCTTAGGACCTAAAAATACCCCAACCTCGGGATGGAGGGTGGCACAGCCAAGCAGATGGTAGGGGAGGTGCAGCAGTGCCTCCCTTCATATGGGGTCTGTAAAAACTCAAGCTCCAGTCTAAATTCTAGTGCCACCCCAAATCATAATGGATTTTTTTTTTCCCCAATGTTGAGGGTGGATTTAGTGGACCAGGGAACATGGGGAGGGAGGAAGTTTCCCAGACTTCACTGCAGGACATGCTCGGGGTAAAGAATATGCTGCCAAATCCATGGTGGCACCTACAGGGTTTACAACCCTAATGCCATTTCATTTCCCCCTCAGAAGTGCCTAACTGCCAGTCCTCGTACCTACGGGGGAATGTCTTCCCCAACAGCCATGACGGTGAGTGACTCCCCCACCCTCCCCTGTCCTGGCCCCATCCCACACCTCACTTGTGGGCAGCACTCCCTGGGCACCCAGAAAACCCCTGTGAGGGCCACATGTGCTGACAGCAGCCCCTGTGAGTGTGCTGAGAGGGCACGGCAGCGCCGTGTAATCGGGGATAATCTGACAGGGCTGCTAATAGGGTTTGGGAGCAGTGACGGGGGCAGAGCTGCACAGCGCTCAGCCTCGAAAATAACTGGCAACAGGTCTGCTTCCAGAGCTGTGGATGGGGCCCTGTGCTGGGTTCAGCCAAGGCAGGGCTTTTTGAGGTCCAGCCTGGGTAGTGGAGGGGCCCTGTGCTCACGAAGGGTCTTTTCCCCACAGGATTTTCATATGAAAAGGACACACGATTGTATTTTGATGACACGTGCGTGGTACCCGAGAGGCTGGAGGGTAAGAATGTGGCCCTAAAGGAACTGAGGCTTGTGGAGGAAGATGTGGGGATGCTGGGATCTGCAGTGCTGCCTTATAAAGCCAAGCAGTGCTGGCACGGTGCTCCTTAGAGCTGCTGAGCATCATCCCACGTGGCAACTTGGCATCAGTGCCATGCTCCATCTCTGTCCCTGACCCCTACCTGCCTGCAGCACCATCCCCAGCACCTCTCCCCTCTCCCACCCCATGGCCTGATCCTGCTCAGGTGTCTCGGCACAGGGATGTCCCGTGTTGTCATGCATGTGTCCTGCTGGGAGAGGGGCAGAGCCAGGCTGTTTAACCAGGTGTCTTTGTGCGAGCAGGTAAAGTGAAGCAGGAGCCCACCCTGTACCGTGAGGGCCCTCCCTACCAGCGGCGTGGGTCCCTGCAGCTCTGGCAGTTCCTGGTCACCCTCCTGGATGACCCTGCCAACGCCCACTTCATCGCCTGGACCGGCCGGGGCATGGAGTTCAAGCTGATCGAGCCTGAGGAGGTATGAGAGCTCCTGCCCTGGAGCTGGGAGTGCCTGTGGGGATGCAGGAGTGGGCTGGATCCTTCCCGTGCAGCAGAACCTTCAGACTCACACTTGAGGCGAGACACGAATCTCTGCTCTCCAGCCAGCTGTAGAAATTTGCTTTTAATGTCTTCCCCTGCCTCTTGGCGTGGCGTGTGCTGGCTCCTGAAGCTGGCAATGGTCACCAGCCATGGTGGTGTTGCCTCTGTGCTGTGCCTTGCTGAATTCTGCTGCTCTGCCTCCTTCCCAAGCTGCTCCCATCCTCTGCCCTGGGTTTCCAGCAGCAGCAGCAGCTCCGTGCTGGCAGGCTGTAATGCCAGAACCACGCAGCCCCACAGGAGGGTGACACAGAGGAAGAAGCTGTTCGGGCAGTAATTGAGAGCAGCTGTAGCCAGCCCCGAGCTGCGCATTGTGGGTAATTACCCATAATATCTCTTGCGCCATGCATGGAAATTGTGGTATTTTGAAGCAGCTTTTTTGGCAGGCTGTTCCCTAATGAAATGACTTTTGATTTGGCCCCTGATTTGGCAGTGGCTGTGTGGTGGCAGCCAGAGCATTTATCGTGGCAGGCAGGAAACTGCTCCCAGACCGTGGTGACACCTTTGCTCCAGCTGCCCCAGCCCCCTCAAGCCAGCCTCTAGCCTACATTCCAGTTGTGATTTCCTTTGAGGATCCCTGTCCAAGCCCTGATGGCTGCCACCTCTCTCCCCACAGGTGGCACGGCGCTGGGGCATCCAGAAGAACCGACCAGCCATGAACTATGACAAGCTCAGCCGCTCCCTGCGCTACTACTACGAGAAGGGCATCATGCAGAAGGTGAGTGACCCCCCTGCCACCCCACAGCCACAGGGGTGTGGCCGTCCCCTGCTGCCCCAGGGTGCAGCAGGAGAGGGATTAGATCCCGTGTGAGGTGTGTGGTGCTTCCCCAGGGCTGGGGTGATGTTCGGGCCCCTCTCACCCCTCCCTCCTCTCCGCAGGTTGCCGGTGAGCGGTACGTCTATAAATTCGTCTGTGACCCCGACGCTCTCTTTTCCATGGCCTATCCCGACAACCAGCGCCCTTTCCTGAAGACAGAGCCAGACTGCCCGGTGCCCGAGGAGGAGACAGTGCCCCTGACACACTTTGAGGACAGCCCAGCGTTCCTCCTGGAGATGGATCCCTGCAGCAGCCTTCCCTACGCGGAGGGCTTTGCCTACTGACTCGGCCGGCCGGCAGAGCCATTGGCGCTAGCGCATCCACCTGGGGCTGACACGGTTTTCCAAAAGAATATTTTTGGCTGTCTGTAAGGAAAAAAAAAAAAAAAAACAAACCCAATGACAAACAGCATGGGTGCACACACAAATTCGAGGAATTTAAAACGCCCCACGTGTGTTGCTGCCGAATTCCCACCCTTCCTTTCCAAGGGCTAGTGCACAGGACTGCCCGTGGCTGGCACCTCCTGCCATGCATCAGTGTGATGTCTTGAGGCACCGGGAGCCTGAAGTTGCAGCCTCTTCCCCAGGCCCTGGCTCTGGCAGTGCCCCAAGTCTGGGCTGCGTGGCTACCGAGCCAATTGTCACGACAATCTGCTTTGCATCGAGCACAATCCGCGTAGCTGCCTTGTGTGGTGGAAAGGGCTTTGATTTGCACAGAGAGAGAGAGGAGGGATGCGGGGGGGCCGCCTGGGCCAGCACCCCGGGGCTGATGTGCACAGCATCCTACCCCAACTCCGAGGAGCCTTCTGCCTTCTTCCTGACACCCCTCCCCATATAACCTGTTGTTCCCATAGAACCTCCTGCATCCTCTCCGTGCCCTCAATCCTCCCCAGCTCTGGCTATGGGCCATGGGTTGCATTTTGGGGGGAGGAGACCCTGACACTAACTCCTTCTTTGGTTTGTTTTTTTTTGTTTTTGTTTTTTGGTTTTTTTTGGGATGTTTTAGGAAAATACTAAAGGTTTCTAAACTGATTTTTGTAGATTTTTTGTATTTTAAGGCAAAGCTATTTTTTGCAGCTCGGCTGCTGTCCCTGGAGCCCCTGGGGACACCCCCATGGCTTTCCCAGTGGCAGGCGGGAGCCCTTGATGCCCATGGCTTCCTGGGATGGCTGCCGAAGGATCTGGTCCACTCCATTTCACTGCTCCAGTCCTCTTTCCCAGGGGAGCCAGGGCTGAATCCCAATACTGGCTCAGCTGTGCTCCCCCTGCTCGGCATGGCCTCAGAGCTGGGCTGTAAGGCTGAGGTGGGTAGGGATGGGGGTTCCTCACCCCTTTTCCTCAACATCCCACTTCCCTCCAGCTCCCCCCACCCCTCGCTGCACCTCCTAACACTCCTCCACCACTCATATATCCATACCTGCCTCCCCTGCACCAGGCTACATGTTTCGTTGTAAATGCTGTATAGGAATTTTTTCTCTTCTTTAGTTAGCTTTGGTTGGAATTTTTGTTTGGGTTTATTTTTTTTTTTGTTTGGTTTTTTTTTTGTTTGGTTTTTTTTTGTTTGTTTGTTTTTGGGGGTTTTTTTTTGTCTGTTTTTTTGGGGTTGGTTTTTTTTTTTTTTTTTTGAGAAGTATGAAGATTAACTCTACAACGACTTGGTTGCTCTCCCCATGGTGGCTGCAGTGGTGTGTACCCATGGGGAGCATTTGGTTTTGGGAACCCCACCTTGGGGACAGGTTTTTTAACCATTTGCTCGGTGTGGCAGGTCTGCAGTGCAGAAGGAGTTAATCTGAGGACTGATTTGAAATATCTTTATTCAAGCAGGGCTATGTATCTCCTGCAAAGCTGCATTACATTCTGTACTGTGTACAATAAAGGATCTTGCTTCCTGTTCCTCCCTGACTGCCTGGGCTCCTGCTTGTGGGGTTTGTAGTGGTCCAGGCTACAGCCCATCATTTGGGGCCTGTAGTGTGGTGTGTCTGGAGCTGGGACCAAGTCACCAGGGCTGCCCTCTCCCCAGTCCCCCTGCCCTCTCCCCACTTCTGGATTTGTTGCTCCTGGGTGGGGATACTGCCATCATAAAGCCACATCCCATGAGAGCATCCATTTGGAAGGGGGGGGTGGCTTCTGCCCAGCAAGTGCAATTTAATATTGCTTCTTAGGGTTTTTCAGTGAGTCCTCCACTCCCCAGGAGCCCCAAGCACCTGCCATCAAGTAGGGCTAAAGCTGGTGGGGACCTCTCAGGAAAGCCCCTCCACAAGCTACCGGCCATGGTCCCCCCATTGTCTGCATTTCTAGGCTAGGAAAAATTTCAGGATTTGCAAAAAGATGAAGGAGGTGGGTGGAGGGCAAGGGCTGTTCTGTGAATATTTGATTCAGCTGAAGGGTCTGTGTTTCTCCTGCTAAGCTGGAGAAAAACTCAAACACTCCAGAACTCCCCACTCCCATTGGCCTCAGTTTTAGCTGGGCTGAGGCAGGGTTGCCACAGGCTCACAGTCCAGCCTGTGCAGGATCTTGGTGTGATGCTGCTGGAGATACTCGTGACAATTCTTTTCACTGCCCAGCCAAACCCCATCCCTTGATGTGGCAGTGGGGAGATGAAAGGTTCTCATGGGCCATGATACTTTTTACACACCCACCCCACCTCGCCTGGCTCCACTCCTGGCTGCCAGCCACATTGCTAATGGGCCCTTAAGCTGCTCTTCCCTCATGCCTGGAGTCTTCAGCTACATGGAGAAGTGTGGCAGGGCAAAGCAGGATCTAAAACATCCAGCAAAACCAATTCATCTGGCATGAAGCCTTCAAGGAGCTAAATCAGCTGTTTAGCCTCAGGAGACATCTTGCACTCCCTACCCTATCCCATTTTTATTTTCCACAAAGCTCTGTCCCAAGCCCAAGACTGCAAAAGCCAGGTGATCCTCCAGACAGGGCCTGGTAATCCCACCTCTCTGGGGATTTCAGCAGGCTCAGTCCTGGTGCTCAGGATGGAGCAAGGGGAAAATGGGGCCACCGGTAGCACAGCCGGCAGGCAGATGGCCAAGGGTGGTGGGATCTCAACCCCGTGCAAAGATCTGGGACCAATTATGGATGGTGAGGATGAGGATGAGCAGATAAGGCAAAGCCTTTCCAAGCATCTTGTCACACCACAACCCCGACCTGGCCTTGTGGGCAGGGCTGGGGCCCCAAGGGCATCTCTCAGGCTGCTCTTACCACAGGGAGAGGTTAGGAAGAGGTGTTTATCTATTCCAATTTGTCAGCGTGGGACAAAAGGGTTCCGTTCATACCACACTGGTTTTTATTACTTAGAACACCAAGGATTTTCTCCTCATTAGATCCTGCTGTGCATCACCCATCCCTCTCCTCATGTTCCACGCAGAGGGGATGGAGCTGCCTCGGGTGCCTGGTCCCACTTGTCCCCACCCCGAGGGTGAGGGACAAGCCACAGCTGCTCAGTGCCCTGCCTGCAGTCTCCCAGGGATGGGGGCAAGAGCTCCCTGGCAGAACAGGGGCTGGGCTAGCGTTTGCCAGGAGTTGGGGAAATGGAGGGGAGGCAGGTCGGGAAGCATGCATGCTCCCTTCTCACCTCCTGCCCCATCAGATGCTGCTTCCAGGCACGAGGATGTGCCCTCTTAGGACATGCCATGGGATAGGGAGCCTAGCTGCCCCTGCCAGCCCTGCCCCCAGGACCAGGAATGGCTCAGGCTGCCACTGCTCCATCCCCAGGACTGACTGCCTGGGTCCCCTCCTCCCATATTCCCGCACCATTTGCCTCCTGCCTTCCTCCCACTCCTCCCAGCCACTGGGGAGGATGAAGAAGAGTGAGCAGAGAGGATGGTGGACGATGAAGCACCATTCTGGGGAGGATTCAGCTATCCACACTGGGAAAAACCTTGGTGCTGATGTCCAACCCTCCAGCTCACAGCTTCCACCTCTGTGTGGTCGTTGTGGTAAAGAGCCCATCAGCAGCTCAGGATGAACAACAATCTGTGACACTGTGACAATGAAATGGCAGCTGCTATTGAATGGGGACAAATGTGGTTTTTCCTATTTTCTTCTTTTCACAGCGTTTATAATGTGCCCCAAGTTACCTCTCCCTGGAATGAGAGTTTGGAGTTAGATGGCCCGAGAGGCACAGGTTAAAAATCATTTGGAAAAGAGGAGCCTGTAAAAAGGAGAGCATCATTACAACCCTTTACACATCCATAATTCATGGAGTACATTTCTGCTCTCCCTGCCTTGGAAGCATATAGCAGGACTGGAAAATGTTCAAAAAGCAACGGAGACAGCCAAGGGTCTGCTATGGCTCTTACATGGGAGTGTATAAATAGTCTGGCACTTCCGACTGGGGCAGGATTTGTGGCTCAGGGGCTTCATATTTAATAGCCCATGACGGAGTTTTCCATTGCTGCCTGGAAGAGTATTTTGGGGAAGAATTACTGCCCACACAGCTTGTTCTTCTGGCAGGACTGACAAGCCCAGCACCTGAGACTGGAGGTGCTGCATGGCCCAGCACGGGCACTGGGGCACAGCTCCCACCTGGCCCATGTCCCACTGCCCATCGTGGTGGCCTCGTGCCTGTGCTTGGCAGATGGTTCTGCCAGGGAGGTAGGTCACATCACAGCAGCTCTGCAAACACTCCGTGGTCTCAATAAATGGGTTGATTTGGCTCTAAAGCACCTGGAGAAACGTGAGTGGCTCCATGTGTGGAGACAACTTGAATATGAATCAACTCCGGAAAAAGAAACAAGCAAAACCAAACAAAACAAAACAACAACCAAAAAAAAAATCAAGCAAGCAAAGATCTTGAGTGAGTAAGGAAAAGTGAGGAACTTCCAGCCGGGGGTGTGCAGGACACTCAGCTCTGTTCACATTGGTCTGGCACCACCTCGTGGATGTCCATCTGCTGCTGCTGGCCACCACGGGCTTTGTGGCAGCACATCTGCTGAGGTCCTTCTATCCAGATGGGGCTCATACCTGCGGGCTGGACACTCTGGCGAGGAGGACTTCAGCCACAGCTTATTTCCCAGGGCTTCTCTCTGCTTTGTGCTGACTTTCCTGGGAGATGTGGGTCTGTGTTACTGACTCCAAGCCTCCTGCTCCTTGCTGTAGGAAGAGGGAGACCACTGACCCCACTTCTCCTGTGCTCCACTGAGAAGAGAGCCAGGGCTCCACTAACACCCCAGAGCCACAGAAAGCTCCAACACTGAGCTCCCAGCCTCTCACAAGGTACTAACACCGGAATAAGCCTCTAAGTAGCTTCTGAAACCATGAGCCAATTGCTGAATTAAAGGCTCTCAGAGCTACAGGGGAGACTCCTCTTATTAACCATTATCATCCTCTTATTAACCATGGCAGAGACTGCTCTGCGTTACTCCTGTGTGCTGTAGGTGCCCATGGACTATTCCCAGCCATGGGTCACCCACACAGGTTCTTAGGTCTGGAGAACCTGAGGAACCTGCAATCCTGAGGCAGCCATCCTACCTGGAGGGTGTCTCTGCCCACAGCAGGAGGGTGGAACTAGCTGGTCTTTAAGGTCTCTTCCAACCCAAATCATTCCATTATTTCTTGGCCATTTTTTAGAGAGGCAAGGAATAGGATCCCAGAGGCTCAGATTTTGGAAGAAGGGTGCCCTCACTTTGTTGCAGAAGCAGGAGATCCCTCCTGCATTGAAGGGCTGGGTGCTCACCTGGCTGGGTGCACATCCCTCCAGCCAGGAGGGGGTCCTGGGCAGGGGTCAATGCATGGCCAAGACAGGGTAAATGATGTAATATGAAGTTTTGTTTCAGCTGACAGGGGAGCCAAAGTGGGAAGCAGAGCTGGGAGCTTGTCTGCAGTACCAGGAATCAGCCACAGAGTCTTATACAGAAGGCTTTGTAGTTAATATAAATAAAACATTCCTGGGCAGAACAGGCAGCAAATGAGGCTGAGCTCTCACAATACTGGGTCGGCACACCTGTACCCCTGCACTCCAAACTGATCATGCATTGTCCTGCCATAAATTTTGCTGGGATTCCTGAAGGGACATGATAACAGGCCTTCAAATGGCACAGCCAGGCCAGCCCTGTACCAGCCTGGGCAGCATCCCTGGGCCTGGCACCCTCTGAGTGCTGCTCCCTGCGAGGATGAAAGAGGATTTGACAAGGGTCAAATGAACCCAGGCTTGCAGGAATCTCTTTTAAAAAATCATCTCTTGCTTTCTTGGCCACCTTGGACCCAGGAGAGGGCAGCAGCAGCCCAGGCTGCAGCCTCAGCTACCCTTTGCAAAGTTCCTCTTCATCTCTTAGGCTGCTCAGAGACAGCTGAGAAAGAAAAACAGTGTATGGAGTGAGGAGCGAAGAGTAAAAACCCAGTGGATGGGTTAGGGGTACTCTCCTAGGCTTCAAAATTGTTTCCTTTCAAGGTGGAAGTGGAAAGAAAGTAATTTTCTTTGAAAAACGTTTTGGAGTGCCAGGGCTTTCCATGGCAGTTTTTCATTCTTTTGGTCTCAGTCATCCTATGGATGCTTGTCATGGCACCACAAAGTAAGGTGGTGATAGTGGGAATGTTCCCATTAGAGGTGGGAGGAAAGGACATGCAGTGTGTGCCCACCACAGTGCTGCAGAGATGCTGAAAGCCCAGGAGATCCCCACTGTGGAGCTCTTATGGCTTCACTCAGAGCACTCCAGGGGGATAAAACAAGATTGTCAGTCCTGCACAGGAATGCTGGCTGCCTTGCCATCTCTGATTTTGTTGTGCCTGAAGGAACAGGAAAGGGAAAGCTGGAAACAGGGAAATTTTCTACACAAGGGCTCCCCTCCAGCTCGGTGCAGTGCCGAGCACTGTGAAACTCAGGCTCCCCATTTCCATGGCAGCATCACAGGTATAGGTCAGCATCTCCTGGGGCATTTCCACACAGCCAGGCTGGCAGCATCCTGCTGCCTTTCCTGCATGAGCTCACTGGGATGAGTCACAGAGCAGGTGAGTGGGAGGAGGACATCCTTACCCCGAATTCCTGCAGAGCATTCCCAGCCACCTGCTTTGACAACAGCCAGCCTGTTGTGGAGCCAGCCTGGGTTTTGCTGAGACAGTTCCATTTCTGCCTGGGCTGGCCTGCCCCGAGGCACACGGGTGCCTGCATGCCCCAATCCTGGCTCAGAGCACACAGCTAAGCCCTCAGCCATGTGGCCTCAACTCATAGGTTTGGGGGTTTTTGTTTGGTTGGTTTTTGTTTTTTTTTTAGTTCACACCCTCTGAAATTAAAGAAGCGAAATATTCTTGCTTACCAAAGCTGTTCTCCTGAAATGAGTCATGAAACAAGGAGCTTTGTCACTCTGTCAGACACAGCCGGGCTGCTTCTCTAAATTGAATGACACCAGAGAACAGCTTGCTCCTCCCTTTGGACTTCAACCCACCAGCACCGTGTGTTACCAGCCTCCGTCCAGAACCTGGAGAGAGGATTATTCCCACCTGCATTATTCTCCTGCATTATTCCCACCCCTTCAGAAAACCAGCCCTTTGTACCCCATTGCTGGGTGAAGCTCTACATGGTGTGGTAACATTTTGGTGCCACCATGCTTTGTACCAAGCTAGCAGCTTGTCTGGGGAGCTACCACTGTGTGCACAAAAAATAGATCTCTTACTCAGAAAACGATTGAGCCAGTCACTGTAGCCTTTTCCATCCATCCATCCATCCATCCATCCCTCCATCCCTCCCTCCATCCATCCCTCCATCCATCCATCCCTGGTGGCACCAGGGCAGAGGCTGCAGAAGGAAGGAGCAGCAACACCATCTCCACATCCAATGCTATGTCCATACCAGCTACTGAGAGACATCAAAACATTCAAAGCCAAGGTTTGAACCTACAAGGGCCACCAGATTTATGCATTACAGAGCTCACCCTCCTTTTCCCCCCTCAGATGATGTTTCATACCCTAAGCCAAATAGAATGATGTATTCTTGGTGCCTGAGAAAAGCCAGCCTGCAGTTATCTTAATGCAATTTGGAATTTAGTGCCTTCCCCTGAGGTTTTGAACTTCTCCAGTATGAAAGGTAGTTTTCTTTTGAAATCACCACCACAGAAAGGAGGCAGACATGGGTCTATTGGGAATGTCCCTTGTGTTTTGGTGAGGCACCAGGAGTAGTTGTTAAGCCAGAGCTGCTTTCCATGACTGCTCTTAGCTCACTCTGTGCTCTGGAGCTGACACAGCCCCTAAAAGAATTGCTAAGGTGCCTCTTGCTCACCTCCAGCCAGTTGCAGGCAGCTCAAAGGAAGCTGCAGAGCACAGACCACTGAATTTTCTTTCTTCATTGTTGTCTCTCCTCTGCAAAGACTCCCCAGACAAACTTTGGGATGCAGTCTGGATTCTGTTTTGCTCTCAACTTTCCCTACAAAGAAGCCTGCGAGAGGTGCACATCTCCCACGTGAGGCAGCCCATGCTAAACTTCTCCCAAGTTCAGAGATGTGCTGGCAGCAGCTGTGGGATTAAGCAGGTGTGCCTCCAGTGAGATTTGTTGGCTTCTCTCTTTTTTTCTTTTTTTTTTTTTTTTCTTTTTTTTTCTTTTTTATGCAATAAAGGAAATAGATTCCATCCATCAGGTGAGATGATTTGACAAGATCTAGTCTGATTATTTAATTTTCCTTTAAAACTGCTGCTCATTTGCAGCACTGTTGAGACATGCCCGAGGCAGCACACCTGCAGGCAGCCTGAAAGCAATGCCCAGGAGCTGAGCTTGTCAAAATTAACTCATTGCTTTGTCATGGCAGAGACATCAGCAGGCAGGATCAGCACAGGGATCATGATTTGAAGCCTGGGGCATGGGATGGTGAAAAATATTGTAAGTGAAAATAGTCTGGGAAATGCAGCAGAGGTGTGGGAAGGAAGAGCTCTGTGGGCACCACACAAATTTTACAGCTCCAAAGCTGCCAGAATGGCATCACCACCAACAGGGACATCATCACCAGGAATGGCATTGTCACCACCAAAAACATTGGCCTTGGCTCTTCCTTCAGCAACCACCACCCATCCCAGCCTTCAGAAGGTCCCTGAACTGGAGTCCCATGGGATTTTTTCATGGATCAGGCCATGGAGGAGATGTCCAGCATTCACACCTCGTGACAGAGGTGTCAGTCTGGAGTGGGTTTATCTTTAGCCTGCTTTCCACAGGAAACAAAACTCCCCCAGCCTTGCTTGCTGTGTCAAACCCCATCCCCCAGCTTTTGAACAGTGTCTCTTTTAAAAGATCTTTTCTTTTGTGGGGGAGATACAGCTCCAAAATAGAAACACTTATAAGCATCAGGGAAACAGGTAGAGGTGGAAATCCATCTCCTCTCAAAGCCATGGAGCTGCTGCCATCTGACCACCTGGCACTACCACCTTCAAGTACCACGTTGAAAAATCCTCATGGATGTTAACCCTATGTTGGGCATCAGAGCTGGTGGGTGGGAGCTGTGCTGCCCAGCACAGGGATCCTACACTTCTGGCACATCTCCTTCCCTCTCCTGGTGTGTGGCCATGGTTAGGAGGAGGCATCCTTTGTGTACAAACACAAACAGGAGCAGGAATGTGGGTATTTGTCCCCCAGGCAGCAGCTTCAGGCACCTGACTTCCTTCTTAAAAGATTGTCTTTGCTGTACTCTCACTCACCTTGCTCCACAAACTGCTTGCTGAGGCATTCTGTGCCACACCTGAGCTCTCAGCCTTTGGGAGGCACTGTTTTTGCAGATTATTATACCACATTATTTCCACTTTTCAGCTCAGAATACTTCAGTGATGGATAATTTCTCCCAGTTTGCCATGTTGGCAGCACCTGGACAAGACCCTTGGCCATGCTCTTGGGTCTGTTGCACTTTTATCCCATTGGGGTATGATGGAAATGTTAAGGGGAAATGAGATAATAAGCAAAAATATTCTTGAATTAGCCAATAATAATAAGGATGCAGTAGCAGGGTAAGCCCAGCCCAGGAGGATATGGAGGTGTCCAAGCCCCACCAGTGCCTCCAGCCCCATCAGCACATCCAGGCTTCACTCTCTGTACTGAAGACCTGTGCAGATTCAGCAGTCCTGTAACACTATAATGCCAATTTTACTTACATGCAACACTTTCCAGCCCGATCTGGGTGACCAAACACACAGCTGTAAGGGTTTGGTGGGTAGGGAGTGATGTATTTGACCCAAAAGCCTTTAGTTTTGAGAGGAAAGGAAGAAATCTATTGCCTCCAGCAAGCAACAGAAGAAGAAGGCCAGCCTTGATGCTGTGGAGTATTTCAAGCATGGACATCAATAAACACACCTGGCTACAAGCACCAGCTGTGCCCAAAAAAAGGACTTTTTTTCTATGCATTTTATGTCTTCCAGCCTTGAAATATTATTCTCCTGCTGTCTAAAGCACTGGAGTATCCAGACATGGAGATATTTCTTTTAAGCCTACATTCTTTGAATGATCATGGGTTTGAATAAAAGAACATTTCCCATGAGACAAGACCAGGCCAAGCATTGTGGGATTTTTGCAGCACTACAGTGGTTTTTTATAACCTGATTCTATGCATTCAGCCAGACATCAGCAAAGCAATGCACCTGAAGTGAAGATTCATCCACTTCCAACCTGGCACAAGGCAGCCTCCAGCAGTGCCCTCCTGACACATGGGTGCAGTGGGGAAAGCAGTGCCATAGGAGGAGCAGTGTCCTGTAATGCTGGAAAATTATTGGATTTCTCTAAAATGTCCATCCCTCTATTTTGGCTGTGGGCTAAACACACTAACAGCATCATCATACCCAAAGCCCCACATTTCCAGGACTGGCAGTGAACCTCTGCTCAGAGCATTTGGCTCCATAGCTCTCTGGCCACAATAAATCATAATTCCACTCGTGAGAGAAACAAGGAGAGTCTGCTCTCCTAAAATGACAGGTGGGTATTTCCAGAAGTAATTTGGAAACCAAAAAGTTACTCAGTGTGCAGCAAGAATTACAATTAAATATAGGCTGGAATTATTTTTGGTCTCCTAAACTGGGAGGCTCTCCCTCTGTCTGAGAGTAGCACCTTACTTAAATGAGGGTAAGGATTTAATATTACTGCAAGTGAAAGAATTTTAAGAGCCAGCAGACACCAAGGTTTGGGTCTAATTGTGTTGCCTTCATGAGGAAATATTGCATAGCATCCTTGCTTATCTTCTCTGTAACAGTCTCCAGAAGATATTTCATGGATTACAGCATGGAAAAGGATCATTTAGAGGGTGGATTTAGATTTGATATGAGGAGGGTGACAAGGCTGTGGCACAGGGTGCCCAGTGAAGCTGTGGCTGCCCCATCCCTGGAAGTGTCCAAGGCAGGGTTGGACAGGGTTTGGAGCAACCTGGGAGAGTGGCTGCTACCACTGTCAGCATCCCAGTATCCCAATATCCCAGCATCCCAATATCCCAGCATCCCAACATCTCAATATCCCAAAATCCCATCATCCCAACATCCCAGCATCCCATCACCCCAGCATCTCAATATCCCAACATCCCATCATCCCAGCATCTCAATATCCCAGCTTCCTAATATCCCAACATGCCAGTATCCCAGCATCCCAATATCCCAATGTCCCAGCATCTCAACATCCCAACATTCCAATACCCTAACATCCCAGTATCTCAATATCCCAATATCCCAGCATCCCAACATCCCAGTATCTCAATATCCCAACATCCCAGCATCCCAATATCCCAATGTCCCAGCATCTCAATATCCCAATATCCCAATATTCCAATATCCCAGTATCCCAGTATCCCAGCAGGGTGGGAAGAGGGCAGAGATGGAGGACATAGCTGCAGGAGAACAGCTGCTCTTGAGACTGTGCTGGCTGAGTGGTGGCAGAGAAAAACAGGAAGAAAAGCTGAAGTGGGAATTATCAAAAATGGAACACAAGTATGTTCTTGCATCCACTTTGCTTTCTGGAGCGTGGTGCTGGCTGGGAAAGCAGTGTGGCTGCCATCCAAAGGGCACAAACAGCAGATTTCATTTAGAGTTTGAGTTTGTGTGGATAACTCCACTCCATGGCTTCAGCTGCATTCACAAATCCACGTTTGTACCTGCAGAAGCAACATCCCAGGCCAGGAAAGGCAGTCAAAATTGTTTCCTTCCAAAGTGCCTTTTTTTTCTCTGGTTTGTTTAGTTTTTCAAGAGTTGCAACAGTGCCTCCTTTATTTAATGGCTTTATTTTTAGTACTTTATAGGACACACATCACCAGGGAGCCAAAGCTCTTAATTGCAAACATTTCATCAGAAAAGGGACCATCTCTGTGTGGTGGGTCTCCTCAGCATCACTCAGCTGCCTTGGAGGCCTTCCTGCCTGTAGGCATTAGAGCTGGCTGGGAAAGGCTGGAGCTACAGGGATAAGGGTAATGTTGAAGTTCCCAGATTTTTGTGAGTCTAAAATGTCTTTTCATCAGGTTGAACTGTTACTAAAGGAGGAGATGAAGGTGTCAGGTTTTTTTCCAAAGCTACTCCTTATGTTCTCCCAGGAGTGCCTGCAGAGCAGGCACATTTGCAAATGTTTTTTTCCCCTTTTAGAGCTGCTTTTTTCAATCTTCTATGCACTCTTGACACTCCTGCTCCTGGAAAGCAAGGCCAGGAAACCGGCGCCTGTAAATCCCATTTGTCTGTGCTGTATTTACACACCTCTGTCTGGAACCCAGGGGCCCCTTGAAGATGACAGCGTGCCTGACAGGGCTGCAGGGACATGACCCTGGGATTTTCCCACCTCCTCGAGCTCCAGACTGTGGGAATCAGCACTGGAGGCTGCCCACAGCCTCCCCAGGAGAGGCTGCTGCTCTCCATCACACCAGGCTCTTAAAGCAGCCAAAGACCTGCCCCTTAAACTTCACTTTTTGAGCAGGTTAACCCTGCTCTACTCTCTGTGCCTCTCATGATCTGCAATGGCCACTTTCAGGAGCTGTCATCCATGCAAAATGGGATTAATCATTGAATCATGGAATGCTCAAGGTTGGAAAAGCCCTCTGAGCTCCAACTGATAGCCCAGCACTGCCAAGGCCACCACTAACCTATGTCTGCAAGTGCTGTATCTACTCCTCTTCCAGATCCCTCTAGGAATCTGAAACTACCCTCAGAAGAGACAGAAGAGTTGATTTGCTGAAATTTCTGATTTCAGCATCACCTAGAGGTTCAGCACAGCCACATCCCCGCAGCCTGTCCCACCCTGCCATGAGCCCACACCTCCCCTGCACAGCAATAGGTGGTGCAGAAAGCAGCTCCCTCAAAGCACCCCGGGGAGATTGTCTTCTGTAGAGGGCAGGGATGATAAATCAGCGTGGAAGAACCAGCACATATTTACACCAATTTTCAGAATCACAGAAGCACAGATTGGTTAGAAGGGACCTTAAAGCCCACCTCACTCCACCCCTCTTGCCATGGGCAGGGTCACCTTCCACTAGACCAGGTTGCTCCAAACCACGTCCAACCTGGCCTTTATACCCAGGATTAATCAGAGAGGCTGTTTTGTGCTAATGCTTTTACAGAATTGCTGCAACCACAGAGAGTGAGGCCCCCCTGCACTTTAAGATTCGTGTGCTTGAGTCCCCTGCATAGCTCTGTGCCTGTCACTGACTCACTATAGCCCCAGCTTCATCTAATTTTCACCACACAGCACAACCATGGGGTTTTGGACTGGCTCTGGATGGCTTGTCTTTTGCTGTCTCCAGCATCTTCTCATTCTTTTCTGAGCAGCTTCAACACAGGCTTGGTCCAATCCCTTGGTCTGGGATAGTGGCTGCTACCATTGTAACACCACTGCCAGCATCCCAGCATCCCAATGTCCCAGCATCCCAATGTCCCAGCATCTCAATATCCCAACGTCCCATCATCCCAACATCTCAAATCCCAGCATCCAAGCATCTCAATATCTCAATATCCTAGCATCCCAACATCTCAGTATCCCAGCATCCCAATCTATATCCCAACATCCCAGCATCCCAATATCTCAATATCCCAACATCCCAATATCCCAGCATCCCAAGGGACATACAAACCCAGATGGACTCATGCAGTCTGGCACTGAGAGATTGGGTTGGATATTCACTATTTTTGCCCAAGCATTGAAAACCAGGATTGTGTTCCTGAAGTTAACTTGAAGTCTGCTAAGGCAGGGGAGATAGAAAGCAACTGGTTTGTGCTTACAATATTGTCCCACTTTGGCACTGGCAGTGCCACTGCAGCAGCTCAGGATCCTCCCTGCCTTCCTGTGGAGCTGGCACAGTCAGGAGCCCCTGTCCCAAAGCCACCACCATAAGCACCAAGCCTGGGAGTGACACACCCTGCAAATGCAGAGGCCGACTGTGCTGGCCTGTGTTATGCCAAGAAGCTGGGTCTGGGATGTTAAATCATCCCCTTCAGTCCCTTGGTTGCTCCACTCTTCCTTCTTCACTTGGTTTCTGGTCATGGGATGTCATGGGATGGGAATGTTCAGCTCTACACATGGTAACAGGGCAGGGAGGGCCATGCACGTGTCTTGCTTCCTTCAATTCCTTCAGACAAGTTAACCAGTATTTCCCTCACAGCCTGAGGACATGACTTCGAGAAGTTTCTGGAAAGAATTGGAGGCACTTTGCTGAATCTGTCATGTGAAAGATAGCAGGATTAAATTCCACTTTTGATATAATCCTTAATTCTCTCTTCAAGGGAAGTGCATTGTGCCTCCAGCCCTGACTGGTGCCTCCATGCTGAATCACTCTGATCCCAAAGTAAATAAAGCTCTTTGAAAAAGGGCAAATGTTTTCTCAGCTGCTCTTCTTCCCTTCAAACGCAGGGCTGAGTGAAATTCTTATGTCTGCAGACAGAAATATATGCAGTCAACAAATGCTTCTTGCTAGGAAGCTGTCTCCACAAGATAACTGGGTTTTGGAAAGTACACTGAGAATCCATGGGATACTCCTGGACCACACTGCTCTCCTTACAGCTTTCCTTTCTCCTTTCCTTAAGTGCTTTACTTTTTATGAACTCCTAAATGAACTGATTTAAGGCATTGCACATTAATCCTGGCATGCAGACAGTTCAGGCTCCTGGTGTCCTCAAGATTTTGTTTCTGCTCAGTCCTGGAGCTGTGTTTGCCGTGGGAGACAGCAAATAGAAACAGCCCTTTGTCATGAGAAGCAGCAGTGATCCAAAGGGCCCGAGCCCTGCTGGGGGGCCAGGCTGCCTTCTCCCAGCTGCTGTCCCCTCAGCCATCCCTGGATGTCTGTGTGCTCCTTCTCCTCCAGCTCCAGCTCTGAAACCAGAGCTGAGGTCTAAAACTGAGAGGAAAACCTTTCTGTCAGCTCTGATGGCAGAACATCCCACTCAGCTGCCCCACACATTCTTGCTCCATCAGACTTCTTCCCTACAGAAACCCTCTCAAGGCTGTGAATGCAATGCCAACACAAGCCATTCTAACTTTTTATTTTTATTAAACTGCTTAAATTTAAGCAAAGCTGCTGTGCATTTTTTTCCAGTCTTCTCCCTGATGTGCTGCAGGGTTTGGGAAAGGTGCCCCATCATTTAGCTCCAGCCTCCAGTAGGTTTATTGCTTGTAATAATACACAGCCTGGGCTTGACTCTGTGAATTCATCACTCCCCCTCAGAGACAAAACACTAGCTTGAACATGTAAGTATTTTTAGTAGTGCTGTTCTCCTCCTCCAGTTAAGCCATAAAACCCAAGGGTACAGATATTCCAAGCACCTTTTCCCAGCTTCAAGTAATCTACCATTAGCCACAGATTACAGCTCAAGGCATGCACTGGGTGCCAGCAGTGTGTACCCAAACCTTGAAGGCAGCAGGAGAGGCTTTGAACACAATCCTGGGAGTTTGCTCCCTTTCAAAAGCCATTTGTGCCCTCTCTGTAGAAACACCCTGTGCCAGTCCTAACAAAAGGGAAAACACTCCAGGCAATGGGGCACGATGCCATTCAGGGGAGCACCCGGCTCTGCCACAGCCCCCAGATGGTTTGGACAGGAGAAAACAACTTTTGTTGTTGTTTAGAGAAAACAACCTGCTGGGACATGTGGCCCTGGGGATCAGACACCTTTACCCAGGACCAATGCCAGCCAGATGAGAGGGAAAGCTGACAGCATAAGGCAAGAGTTAGCAGAAGCTTGCCAGGCTTAAAAAGGGCAGTCTGGCCACTTCTGGCTGAGGAACTGAGAGCAAAGTATGTTCTAGCAGCTTAGCTGTGATTGAATTGTTCTTTTGAAGTGACAAGGAGATCAAAATAAAAGGCTATTTTGGAGGGTTTTTAAAATCCCCTTCTTAGATTACCAGAAAATCCTGGCTCAGCTCTGGTGGGAAATAGGTACAAACTGTCCCCAGTCACCACTGCACAGCCCCCAGCTCACACCCCCACAACAGGAGTCAAATGGCAACACCACAATGTTGAGAGGGCTTCAAAGTCAACTTTCAGGTGGTTTTATGTTCCTTGGACAGGGTGACAGAGCATTGGGAGAATGGATCTGCACGGCAAGGGCCAGTGCAGGATCTCCAGCTCCTGCCTCATGAGACTTAGGTGAGACACTGTGTCCTACAAAGCATCCCATGCCCTCAGCTCCCAGCAGAGCAGGGATGCTGAAGGTCCTTGGTGCTGCCCAAAGCCCTCCAAAGTCCAAACCAGTTGCCCTTGAGGCGGCTGGAAGAGACTCAAGAGCAAGCCCAGTGCAAGTTACACTCCAGCAGGGAGTGGGGAATAAAAGTTTATCTTGCTTAAACACTGAGCTCAACAAAGCAAGAGAGAAGGTCACGAGATAGGGACACAAGTGGAAATTTGAAACAATGGGGGATTGTATTTGACACCAGCAGAGAAGTACAAGCAAATGTTCCTGCAGTGATGGAGAAGACTCCAAGGCTGTCTGAGAGGACATTTCTCCTCAGTTAAAGCTCTGAAATAAATATGCTTGTAAGGAAGCAGAAAATTCCCTTCCCAACTCCTTATTTTCTTCCTTCTGTGAGAGGGGAAGCTTTTTTTCCATCTGACCTTGCCTGGACATGGTCTGCATGTCATGTGATGGACCCAGGGGCTCTCCATTTCCCACAGACTCTGCTTGAACATGCAATGCATTTCCAGGTCCTGGTGACAGTGTAAAGTTCACTTGAGGATTGCTCTGTTTAGCTGTGCTCAGGGCATATAATCCCAGTGGGCCAAAATGTTTAAAGAGGTTACAGGCTTTTCTAAGAGAGTATTTAAACTCCAGCTGTCAAACCATTTGCATAGAAGAAATTTGTAGCCTCAGCCAGCAGTACATTAAATTGCTGTTTTCTTGTCATTAATCTAGTAGCATGCATTGTTTTCCCATTGCCATAAGAGAATAATTAATCTGTGGCAAATTTATGCCTGTAAAATTATAAATAGCAGGCCTAAAAAAAAAATGGCTGTGAAGAAATTCAAGGGGACACACATTGATGAGAGCCTCATCAAGAAAGCTCTTGGCAAAGCCCTTGGAATGCCTTCAGGGTCTGATCTTTTCAGAGACTCATCTAAGGGACTTGCAATCTGCTTCATGTTCAGTTTAATTGTGCACAAAATAAAATCCCACTTGCAGACTTTGCACATTAAAAGGAGAATTTTTTTTTAAATAGAGCTTTTTCTCAGAGTCTATAAAATGACTCTGAAAATGAGGAAGTTCGGTGTTGCAATTTCCTGGGAAACCTCAATCTCACTCCTGGTCATAATTGTTCTGTACTGTGGTCTATAATACAGATGCAAGTCTGATAAATGACAGGCTTCACAAATTGTTTTCTTTCCATTTATAGGAGAAAAAGCAGTGCAGGAACAAAGGTGAGACTGAAATCACCTTGTCTTGTTGCTTTGAAGAAGGTGAACCTGCTGTGGGTGTTTGATATGGCAGAGGTACAAATCAGGCTGTGGTTGGGGCAAAGCCATGTCCAGGCACTTCTCAAACGTTTATCACTGAAACTCCCAAGCCAAGAGGGCTTTTCTGCTCCCCTCCTCTGTGATAAAGATATTTCTGTTGACTCAATGTAGGTTCACTACAAAGAAACAGAGAATGGTGTTGGAGGGGGAGGATGGTGGGATAATCCTGAATGGAGCAAGTTCTTCTGTGAATAAGATAAGGCTCAGGTTTCTCCAGGCTCTACCCTGCTGTAAAACACTGGCAAAATTCTCCTCTGTAAATCATTCCATAGCTGCAAAAATACTAAAGATGTCGTTTTCCCATCTCCATCCAACCCTTTCTTCCTCCTCCTGCTTGTCCCTAAGCATCTCCCATGCCACCACCTGACCTTTCCTCACCTTTTCCCTGAGCCCCCAGTTTTTCTGGTGGGACAGAAAGGCAGGAGACAGCTAAAGCTTGGCTGGATTCTGCAGGTGCCTAACAGGGTGAGCAGCAGCCGTGTCTCCCTGTGCTGAGAGCAGGTCTGTCCCCTGCTGCCCTTCAGCAAAAAGGGATAAACTGGGCACTGGACTGGAAGGTCACTATGGACAGGGAACAGCCCCCCCAGGGCAGCTTGTAAGTCTCACTTAGGACATTCAATGTGTGGAAAACAGCTTTTAAAAAAAATCAAGGCAGCTTTTACTACAAGCAGATTTCTCAAGAAGATAGTTGGGAGCATTGGGGGAGAAGAATGAGGTGGTTAGTTTGGGGATTTTCAGTTTTTGATGCTGGAAGAGGAACAACAGACAGGCTTTTGGCATGGAGGAGCACAATGATACTAACCTTGGTACTTGCTCTTTCTTGGTTTTCTTTAACAACTAAATGAACTCGATCTACTCCTAGGACCTTCACCAATCATTCAAAAGGAAAATGTTTATTAGGGTGATAAACAACCAACCCTGATGTCTCCCATCAGGTAACACTGGCAAAAAGAGAAGAGGGAATAGGAAAATCACAGAGCCCCAGAAGAGCTGAGATTGTAAAGGATCCCTGGAATTACTCCAAAATGACTAAATATTACAACACAAACACTTGTCTGTGTCATGCTCAATACTGTTAGCTCCCAAACGCACAGTGGTGTGTGTGCAATTCTTTTTGCTTTGTTGTTTATTTTGGTGACGAGGCTGGTGGTGCTGTGATTATTACAGGGGTGAGAAGGGCTGAAGGACCCCCCTTTAACAGCAAGTGCAAGGTGAGCAGCACACTGATATCTCTGTATGTATTCTGCAGGGACTGGCAAATGCAAGGAGACAAAAAGAAGCCAGAAAAGTCTGAAACCTGTTCGAGGGGAGCTCCACCATCTCTTCATTATCAGCAGTTTCCAGGCTGAGCCTTTGTCTGCCTCTTGTAACCCCTTTCCCACCCACACACATTCCTTTCTAGCAATGCTGCTTTATTTGGCTTGTCATTATCTTCTTGTTAAATTCACTTAATTGGTGCATTTAACTCTTTGTGTTCCTTAATAGATCCTCTGATATCAATTGTTTACTGGGGAAAAAAAAAACAAACCATAGCCTTAAGTATTACATTTCAAAACAACATCTAAATTGAGACAGCTCTTGCCAGTCCCAGTGCCCAACTGTGCTGCTCCAGTAACTCCCAATCACTCCATGAGACACAAGGCAAGCTGGACTTGATGAGCTGTGAAGGTGTCCAAGTCAAAGTCTGCACTCAGCCAGGGTATTTCCAGAAATCCAAAGTCTCCTTTTCCACAAGCTCCTTTAGGGCAACAAATCTGCACCCCCCCTGCTATGGACTATAAAGCTTTTAGTGCCTCTGTTGCAGACTGGAAGGTGATCAGTGTAGTTCCCCATGTGTTCTGTACCTGCTCTAAATTTCTGTAGCCAGACCTACCAAGAATCTAAGGAAGAAAATCCTAACTGTAAGTGATGCCAGCAAAATACCTAATGCCATTATGTCAGGAAATTTTTAAAAATTAAATTTTCCTCTGGCAATTTGGTTTTATCCGGGGAACTGCTGCAAGCTTTACAATATAAAAATACCCCAACTTCATGTCACCATCAGCATCTACATTGGCAACTTCATCAGTATAACCCAGCCCCAAGTCTCCACAGCTACTGCCCAAGGCAGCAGGCAGCTCTGATGTGGAATGGGAGGCTCTCTCCTTCTCATGGAGGGTTTCTGTTCAAAGATTGGGGATGGGGGAGGTTGCTCTTGAAGGGTTTTGATCCACAAAAATTGCTTTACTACTGAAAATGTACTCCTAGACCAAGCAGTCTTCACTGGGGGCTTAGCACTAGGGGTCAAGCTGGGCCTGGCACCTCCATGCCAAGGCATTGGCCAAAGTGCAAAGGGCTAGAGCAAAAAAAGTAGGAATGTGCAAGGATCTAACTCCTACACATCCTCTGCTAGGGATTCTGCTGCCCAGAGCACAGCACTACTAACTGTGAGTACAGACCTGGCCCATGGACAGTACCCAAAAGTCAAGGCTTTGCTTTATTCTCAGGTCCCTTTAACTCCTGGAGGAAGAGTAAAGCCTCTCTAAATATTTAGGAGGGAAATCAGGGGGAAAAAAATCAGCAAAACCCCCCATAGTGCCACATGTTCTTAATCTATGTTTTTCTTCTGTGCCCAGTGGCACACTTTAGGGAGAGGGCACTGAGCAGGGAATCTCCAGAGGGCTTTGGCAGAGAGGAGGCTCCACAGCTTTTCCCTGCTGATGTTAGGGAAGCCCTCATCTGTTGGTGGAAACAGCATGTTTGTGACATGGCAACAACATGGGTTAAATTCCAGGCATGAAGCAGGCAAGTCATAGTTTTAACATGTTTAACATGCTCTACCAGGGGAAAAGCTGAAGTATTTTTAGCATGGCCCGAGTGTTTGTCTCTGCACTGTTCTGGCCTTTTTTGGAATTGTTAACTCTGGTCTGGAAACAAATACAATAGCCTCTGCAGTAGTGAAATACCACTTCTTTTCTTTTATTCTTTGTCACAAAGAAGACTACGAGTTGTACTTCAAAGAAATTAAAGGAGAAACACACATCAGCTACTTTCAGCACAGCTCACTGCTTTTACAATACCAGCCAGTTCACTTGCTGCTTCCCTATTTCTGCCCATGGCCCCCAGCCTTTCCTACTGACACTCTTAGCTCTGACAGAATCTCAGTGGAGAAAATATTTTTCTTCATGGTGAAATTCCATCCCGGGTTGTTGCTTGAAAGCATTGCCCCTTGCTCTCCTGTTTGGCTGGGGTGAGTGCAGTAAGAGGGGTCAACAAAACACACATTGCCCCCTCGTCCTGCCCCTCACACAGCTACTCAGAACAATCTCCAGGACATGTCAGGGAGAAGCATCTGTTGACAGATTATTTGGTTTTTATCTCATTAAAAACCCACCATGCTGTGCTGGGGCAGTGCCCAGCAAGCGAGTTAGGGATGAAGGAGGAGATGAAGTCTAAGCACAAATGTAACAACAAGAACCAACACAAGGCAAGTCTGAGGACTGGAAGGGAAATCACACGGAGTGAAGGAGGGACTCTCCCTCATTTCAAATAATATTCCCTTCCTCCTCCCCTCTGCCTGGTGCTAGCATAAACATGCAACACAGCCATAGGGAGCAGCCATCTGACAGTCCCATCCCCACACAGCTGCCACCAGCGTGCCCAGGGACCAGCTACACCCAGGCCACACATGCAAGTTACCCAGGAAAACAAAATTCTTGGAGGGATTAATGGTGAGAGAGGCTCGTGTGGTTCCAAATAGGAGACCGTGGTTGATCATCTGCTCCTGCTTGATGGAGAGGAGAACAAGCCTTTTTTGTTGTGTCCCAATTCTTCTCTTCCTCCTCTTCAGAGATTGTCATTACCAGTCTGGAATTACTTCTCCAGTTACTTCTTGTTGCTTCTGGAGTGGGAGAGAAGATGGGGCAAGGGGGTTGTGCTTGGCAACTCGGACTCATCTCTCAGGCAGCAGGACGAAGAAGATGGCCTTGAGGAAGTGACCAAAACTGCAAACAGCAGCCACGAGCCAGTGGGAGCGAAGGCTGGGGTCAGTATTCACCACACATTTGGTGATGTCTGCCTGATGAGGAGGGAAGAGAGATCATCAGACAGAGGTGCCCACATCTGCAGGCTGTCCCAGCCCCACAGCATCACACCAAAGCTGCTGCAGCACCAGATGTTGGCTCTGACACTTCCACACACTAAAAGGTATTAAATCAGGGCTCAAAAGCCCTGCAAAATACACTTTCCTAATTCCCCACCAATGAGGCAAAGTGACCCCCTCTTCAGCCATTCCTAGGGAAAGAAATGCTACGGGAAGATTATCCAGCACTTCCCATTTAGGATAGCTAAATACAACTTTTTTTTTCCCCTGTTCAAAAGGGTCTAGGAAGCCTTAGCAGTATCAGCATTCCCATCCTTTTCTGTAAAGCCAGATGCTTCCCAGAGGTTGTCCTGTTTAATATCAGCTCCAATTGCTTGTACATTTTCTCTTGCCTTAATGTTTTCTTTGGAAGACATTCAAGCAAGCCGTCCCCCAATTTAAATCTAAAGCAATGCAAGCTTTGTAGCTATGTTTGTGGAAATATATATGCCAGCAGAGATGCCTCCCAGATGTGTGGGCCAGATTCAAAGATCACTTGGGCAGCTGGTTTCAAGTATTAATAAGAAGAGAAGCTGGCCTGCAATGATTTTAAAAAAAAAAATCAAATTGATAGAAATAGGCTCTAAGCTGGCATGGGAAGGAGAAAATGGAAAATATCAAGAAGGTGAAGTAAACAGGACAGAGGTAGAGAGAAAAATGCATTTTCTGATGCAGGAATCAAAATGAAAAGCTTTGCCCATGATATAACTGAGTTCTGGTTAAACTCCAGCCTAGCACAAAATATGGACCGTGGTTGTGTGACAGGGGGAGCACTGTTAACACATCAACCCCAGGTGGTTTTCAGACACAGCTTTTGGGTGGCAAATGAGAACAAGAATCACATCACAAGGATGGCAAATGTTCACAGCCCCAAAAGTTTTTTTCTTTATCAGCTTAGCTCAGTAGTCTTCCAAATTTACCTTCTGACGTAAGCACAGACAAGTGAGACTTTCAACCCTGAGGTGTTCCTCCCCAAAACAGGACACGAGAGACAACGAATGCTCCAATAATCTCCTCTGTTCCTTCTGCTTGTGCCCAAGACATGCACGAGCCCTGCCTGACCAGCCTTGGTGATCATTAGAAGAAAGGAAAGAGGGGCTGAAGGGACAAATCCCAGAGTCTGGTTAGTGAGTACAGCCACACTCCCCAACCCCATCATCACCCACAGACCAAAGCTGTGGTGCCAGCAGCCTCCCACATGTTCCACCATGTCTGGAGGCTGGCATAGAGCATCTCACCACATTGCTGACCTCCTGGGAGCACCAGGAGAAGCTGAGCCCGTGAATAACTGACAAGCAGAGACTGCAGAAGGAAGGAATACAGAGCATGCAAGGCTGGGAAGGAGCAGGATGACAGGAGAGAGCTGAGTCAGCACCAAGGTGTGGAAATACTGCTGCCTATAGCTGAAAAACACAAGCAAACACAGCAAGCAGAGCCAAGACAGTTACCAGAAGATGCTGCAATGTGGTACCAGTGGTTACAGGCACTTAATCTGTATTGTGGAGGGAAATAAGGAGAGTCTCCCTCAATACTTCCAGCCGTGGCTTAGCACACTCACCCTGTTTGCATTAGGAAATAGTCTGAACTGATTCAACCTGTCAGAGTCTAGAAACTTGCATGGGGTTGTGTTTAAAACACAATTGTGTCAAATTGTCCCTTTGGTCGAGAGAAGTCATGACATGCAGCTACCTGTCTGAACACACATGTTAGGGTACCTGATCCTTGAGAAACATGAGCTCTGATGGCCTTTAGTGCCTCGTGTGAGCCACCATACACACACTGGGCTGGTTACAGCTGGGGAGGGTTGACTGCAGGTGAGAAAAGGTGAACTCCTGCTATGTTCACCCAAAGGCAGTGACCTCACTGCTCTAACCAAGAGGAGCTGCACTCAGGAGCACTTAGTATGGGGCTTGCTTAGATAAGCAAATTTGCTCAGCTGTTTAACAATTGCCTTAGCTGTTGTTATCCAAATCAAGCCTACCTGATAAGGCAATGGAATTGAAAACTTCAAAGCTGCCTTAAGGCTTTTTGCCTTGTCAGGCACTGATAAACTGTTACAATGGCAGTTTGATGTTCTGTGTTAATTATTCAAACAAATTCGAGTCACATACACTGCTTTGGACCAAATGCTGCTAAAAAAAAAATTAAATCTTTCTGTTCTACTGTAAAGCCACTACTGAGGCTGCAAACTCTTCCCAGGAAGAAATGAGGTCTCAAAGGTTTTTTCTTGCTATTCCTGTGAGGTTTGCATTGGGTTCTGTGATCTTCTCCACCCTATGGAAGCAGCATGGGAACCTGCTGCTGAATGAAGAACTTCAAATGCCTTTCCAAAGTCTCCATGGTGTCTTTCCTGGGCCAGCTCAGGGCATAGGGGTTACTCTTGGCAGCCTCAGCCTAGGCTGATGGAGATGGGGGCCATGTGAAGAAGGATGGCATGCCAGGACAAACCAGCACAGGCTAGGCCTGGCACTGGGTGAGAGGGTTCCACCAAAGAGCTGCTTGGTCTGGCCTGAACAAGGCTGGGAAATTCCTGCTGCAGTGCCTAGATCAAGAGGAAGAGCATTCAGGGAGGCCCAGCACAAGATGGGATTAGCAGCCTTTCCCCTGACAGTTTCTAGAGGGAAAGTATTTCCTTTTCACAGCCCAGAGTTGCTGATAAGGGTGTTGGAAATGGGCTGCATCAGAACAACCCAGCAGCCTTCACAGCCTTGTGCTTGATGGGGGGAGTGAAGCTGGATTCTCTTCCTTAGGGCCAGATCCCAAGAGCAATCTGCATGGACTCAGCAGCTCCAACAGGAATGTGCTGCCCATCTAAAGAGGGATGGCTGGCAGAAGGAGCCAATGGTGGATTTATCTCCTCAGCTCCACAGAACCAATGCTGGTCTGGTCATGGGTTTTGCAGCATGTTTGCTATGCAGCAAACTTTCCAAAAATACCCTTTTGGAACTACCCAAACACTCTGTTTTGAGCTCTAATGAAGCAATACAAAAATTAAAACAAGATGCTAACTTACCAGGGCATGCAAGTTTTACCAAAACAAAGGAAAAATAGTTGGAAACTAGAAAGAGATGCTTTCCTACACAATATTTCTGTTTTAATGAAACTAGATTTTGGGGAAAAAAATGTTTCAGAGAATACATTTCAAGCAGCTCTACAGGTATGCAGTTAAAGTGAGCCTCAAATGATACTGAGGTAGGGACTGGCATTGACAGGCAGGAACAGTGTTACTCAGTCCCAGGATATCCTCCTCACCTGCCTCAGCACAATTCATTTTTGGAATGCAAAATGAAACAGATCAGGGCATTCAAATCAAAGGTTACTTTTAGCCCAAGCAAACAGTTCCCTGAGTCAGTTGGCCTCAAGGTGACACAGTTTTAGAGAGGGCAGGCATGATTTAAGGTAGGATTGGTACTTTGTAAGTGCAAGGGATCCAAAATCAGAACAATGATACTTTGCCTGAAGAAATCAGGTAACTGAAGGAGCTACTGACACAGTTGGGAAGTCTCAGCATAGAGGAGCAATACTCAGTTTGGAAAAAGACACCCCCCTCTCTCCAGATCTGTATGGGTGAGGAACCTGATCATTTCCTGACAGCTTAGGAAGAAATTTCACCTCTTGGAAAAGAGAGAATTTGGTGCTATGGCTCAGCCTGGAAAGAGTGCATGCCTTGAGAACGAGATGTTCCATGAACTGAGTGGTGTCATAGGGCAATATTTTGCCCCAGGTAGCGTCTGCCCAGCAGCCCACTAGAGGATCCAAGGACTGTCTGTGTCCCTGCTAGACAGGCACATGGAACCTGGTACACAGAGACATCACCCAGCTGCCAGACACTAACACAGCCAGCCAGTCTCTCCAGTCAGCTGGGGAGGTCACTGGAAAGGTATCCAGCTATGCCACAGCAGCAAAATAAAGTTCTTACTATGAACAATCCTCCATGGGAACCAGTGGTCACACTGGGTATAGAGAGACCAAAGAAATCCAGTGCTTAGAGGTGAAATGAGAATTAAGCTGGCAGGCCTCATTTTTTTGCCAGTTTCTAGAAAACAGCTGGCCAAGAGTATCACAGAATCAAAGAATGGTTTGGGTTGGAAGAGACCTTAAAGACCATCCAATCCCACCCCCTGCCATGGGCAGGGACACCTTCCTCTAAAATCAGCCTGCTCCAAGCCCCATCCAGCTTGGCCTGGAACACTTCCAGGGATGGGACAACCACAGCTTCTCGTGGCAATCTGTGACTGTGCCTCACAGGAATGATCCCTAGAGTGTCCCACCATGACTGGCTGTTAGCTCTGCAGAAGATCAGGAACACACCAGGTGCTGGTGGGTCAGGATTGAATTATTATGTGTCAGCTATGCAGGAAGCTGAGGAAAAGAATAACTGATGTTTTTGAGGATGGGACCACGAGGCAGTAACAGAGTTATGTAAGTTCAGCACAAGTGTAAGTGGGACAGAGGTGGCCACAGCATTGTGAAAGAGAATCTCACACAGCGTTTTCTGCATCAAGCTGCAGAGAGCACACCCCCGCTTTCATTAACTGGGATATTTTTTGGTCTGGACACACAGAAATAAATCCAACGAGACAGCATTTCTTACCCATCCTCCTCTCCTTTTCAGCCATGTCACCAAGGTCTTCCTCACAAACTCTCCCAGGCAGTCAACGATGGTGTGAACCATGGCGGGCTGCGCGTGGCGCACGCAGTCCACGGCCAGCCCGGCTGCCACGGCGTACAGAGACACCACCTTGCCCCACGTTATGCCTGTCAAGAGGAAAAAGGCCAGTCATATTTACACTCACACACACTCAGCTCAGCCTTTGTAAAGGTGGTATCTGCACCACTTAATTAGTGGCTCGTCTTCTTTTTTTTTTTTTCTGTCTTTGCTCGGAGTCGGGATTGAAAAGGCAAAGGAGATGAATTTTCTCGTGTTCGAGCTTGGTTGTTTATTAAATCTTATCTAAAGTACAGAGAGTTCTGCAGCACTTCTAGCTACCAGCTAAAAGTGAGCAAAATGGAGCTGAATCCAGCTGGTTACAAGGTCTTTAAAGCTAAACAGTGCAATAGAGAATTAACACCTATATAATTTATACTTTTGACCCAATAACCAAACTCCTGTGACCCTCAGTGCAGCACTGACTGTCCAACCAGGAACTGCTGCCTGAAATCATGAAGAAGAAGGAAGAAGACAGAAAGAGACAACACCCAGAATCCTCCATCTTTTCCCATACCTATTATTATAATCCAAAAAACCCAAATTTAAAACCCTTCACCATGTGAAATCACATACCTCTATTTTAACCTCACAGCTCTGATTCTAACTCCATCACTCAAATTTGGAAGCCTTCTTCAAGGCCTCAGGTCAAAAGCAGTGCTCTTCAGGGGTTCAATGTCAGAAAGCACAGAAAGCTCAAAAATCCCAGGTTTCTGGGATCCAACAAGTCTTGAATAATCAAAGGAAACTACTCTGCTTCATTACATGTGCCCACACTCACTGCAGGCAGCCAGAGCTCTGTGTGCTCCCCACATGGGGGTAAAGAAATAGTAGGGGATCAGAATCAGGGAAAACTCTCCACATAGAGAAGCAGAATGAAATAATCTGACCTTGGTATGGTTTGATTTCCTCTCAGCACTGGCTGCACAGCTTTGGGAAAAAAAAGCAGCCTAAAGGCACCATTGAGATAGGGAAGATGTGCATTTGGTATTGCCACTGGCTCTCAGCCATGCACATGCTGTATAGGAGGTGATAGAATTCAAATAGTTTGAACAACCTGAGGTTTCTGTCTTCAACATAAAGCTTAAACACCCTTAGACAAAGCATTTCTGTTTTTTTCTAATCACTGTTCCAATGTGGCACTCAAAGCATGCAAGATAAGCATTTTCAGTTCTATAATGGCACAAAAGCAGCGAAGGGAGGCAAAGTTACAGGGCCAAGATGGTTCACAAAATCACAGTTGGAATAGAGGAGTCATAGAATCCTGAGCTGCATGGACCCACAAGGATCATCCAGTCCAGCTCCTGGCCCTGCACAGACACCCCAACAATCCCACCCTGTGCATCCTTGAGAGTGCTGTCCAAACACTTCTGGAGCTCTGGCAGCCTTGGGGCTGTGACATTCCCTGGTGTGGCTGTTCAGTGCCCAGCACCCTCTGGGAATAATCCTTTCCTAACATCCAACCTAACCCCCATGACACAGCTTCATGCCATTCCCTTGGGTCCTGTTGCTGCTCACCAGAGAGCAGAGTGCCTACCCTGTAACAGTGGTGGCAGTTTTGCACCACTTCATTAGTGGTTTGTCTCAGTCTCTTCTGCCTTCACTCAGAGCCAGGATTAAAAAATACACGAAGGAAACTGATTTTCTCGTGTTTGGGCTTGATTGTTTATTAAAACTTATCTAAAGTACAGAGAGTTCTGCAACACTTCTAGCTACCAGCTAAAAGTGATGAAAATGGAGAAAGATCCAGCTGCCACAAGGTCTCTCAAAGCTAAACCAATAGAGAATTAACACCTATATTATTTATACTTTTAACCCTATAACTAAATTCCCATGACCCTCAGTGCAGCACTGACTGTCCAACCAGAAGCTACTGCCTGAAATCATGAAGAAGAAGGAAGATGAACACTGAAAGGGACACCACCCAAAATCCTCCATCTTGTCCCATACCTATTACTGTACTATAAAATCTCAAATTTGAAACCCTTTATCATATAAAAGCACGCATTTCTATATAATTACACACCCGATTCTAACTCCATCACTCAAATTTGGAGCCTTCTCCAAGGCCTCAGGTCCAAAGCAGTGTTCTCCATGGGGTCAGAGCCAGACAGCACAGAAAGCTCAAAAATCCCAAATTTCGCTCATGAGGGCGCTCATGAGGGCTGATGTCCTCTTCAATATAAGGAGCAGGACTCAGTCTCCACTTGAAAAGATTCAAGGATTTGGCCACTGCTTATTTAACATTGCCTGTGCTACCCCACTGAAGACAAAGACAGTGCAGGGTGGAGGGTCAGTGAGTTATCTAATCTCCCAGAAAACAGCCAGCCTTCCTGCCAGGCTGACCTGCCTGCAGCCAGGGCTCCACAAGGAAGTTGTCCCAGCAGCAGTCACCTTCCTGCTGGTGTTAGTGATAACACAGGAGCTCAGCCCTAGGTACCAGCCAGCCTCCTGGGGGCTCCTCTGAGCCTTAGCAGCACCACTGGGCATAAAGCCTTCATGCTCAAACATTGCACTCATAAATCCTTCATGCTCAAACATTGCAGTCATAGTCAGCTGCTCCTCATCGGATTTTTCTCAGAATCAGTGACCTGGAAACACAACCCTTTCACTGCCATGCAGAACTACCACTGTACAATGACATATCCCCCCTGTACTTTATTATCTGTAATAGCCACATTTATCAAGCATACTGTGAATTATTTTACAGTGTTGAGTCTCTATGGAATCTGTCCAAAGTCTCTCCCAAACATAGTCAGAAACCTGGTGAAATTCTAATATTTAAAAACCACAGGGCTGCAGCAAGAAAGAAAAGAGGTGAGAGGATGGAAATATGTGTGCAATGACTAGATGTATAGACCAGGAGGGGTTAAACACACCATTAGAAAGCTGGACGTGCTCAGCAAGAAAAAATACAATTTAAATGGGGTAGAGGGTCTCTTTCCTTCATTGCACTCTCAGATCCCTAGGTAGTCTGAAGCAGCTCTGGGATGGTGCTCCAGCCTCCTCACAGCTGTTCTCATTGCAGCAGAATGCCCTCCATTTCTCTAGAAAATATGCAGATTTCAGAGCATTTCCACAGTTCTTACACTTGGTGCTTCAAAAGGGACACTCACACTAACACTTTTGGGAATTGCTTGCTTTTCTTTTCCTTAAATAAAAAGAACGAACTAAACTTTAGAGGAACTCTTCGAATGTCAGTCACAGGAACACCTTGTTAGACTGAAGAAAATCCATTCAGTGTTAAAAAAACCCACCACTTCTCATGAGTAATGTGAGATAAAAATCTACAAATGAACCTTTTGTGGGGCTCTGTAGCAACAGTAACAGCACTAGCTCAAATCCTCTGTGCTACTCTGTCCTTCCCCAGAACTATCCCAGAGATCAGAGGAAGTTATTAATGTAGCTAAAATGATTGTTCTTCTCCTTTTGCTTTTATTTGCTGAGCAGACCCTGCTGTGTCCCTGACACCAGCGCTGTCACTCAGGAAGTTCAGTGCCTGTTTGGCATTCACACTATTTATCTGCCTTTCTCACATTGTGTGTCACCATGACAGCCAGCAGAATGAGCCAGGAAGAGGCAATGAAACCACAGAAGACCAGACAGAGGGGTTCTCCCTGCGAGGAAGAGGCTGTCTGGGTGCAGGTCAGTACAGCTGTACCTCGTGAAAGAGGCTTTAAGGGGTTACACTCCTTGCTGATGATACGTTCAGGACCAGGGCCTCAGCTGGCTTATATTCAGCTTCAGTATAAGTCGGTTTTACAGTTCTGCATCCCTGCAGAAATGTGGTTCCTTGCATCTTGAGTTACATAACAAAAGTTACCCAAAATTCCAGGGAAGAGTTCACTGGCTTATTCCCAAGCTTTTGCTGACAGCACTCTTTAAATATCTGAAGCAAGTCCATTAGCTCTGAGATATTTACACGGCAGTAACAAAGACTGACAGGACTGAAGTCACTCTGGTACAGAAATACAGCTCCAGTCTTGTTAACTTTGTTTTGAACCCAAGTGTCGCTTTCCAATAGAAGAAAATTGTATCCACAACCTGTGAAACACAGAGGCTCGAGACCCATGACTTGCCCAGCACACAGGAAAGCAGTTTGCTCTAGGGCACATCAGTCCAGAGAGGCTGGAGAGGAATTCCTTCAGCTCCAGCTCCCCTGCCAGGATTGCTCCACAGTGGGACCTGCTGCAGGACTTGCACAGGGCAAGTGTTCCCCTGGCACATGGAGAGAACCCTTCTCCCTTTCACAGCAGGAGGAGAAGGAGCTCTTGGGCAATGTTTGTAATGGTGATGGATGTGCAGGGCTCAGGGGTCACATCCTCTTTCCACAACATGTCCATAAGGGTCAAACCAATCCTTCAGGCTGCCTTTCCTGTTACCAGCAGAGTCAGCCCATGGGGGCAGGAGAGAACAAAATCCTTTCCTGATTTCCATTTCTCTGAAGTCCTCTTGCCACTGCTGGAGGCAGAAGATGGAGACAGCAGGCTGGGCTTCTCACTCACAACAGCAGGGTACAGCTTATGCTCTTCTTCTCACTAGATCTTGTAGGGAGCAAGGGAAGAGCAGGCACCTCCAACAGCTGGGCCATGCCTGTGGCTGGGCCCCCTGCCCAGGAGGGCTCCAGAAACCATCCAGCCCCAGGCAGGAGAGGGAACACACCCCAGCAGCCATCCTCTGCACTTTCCCAGGACACCAGCTCCATTAGCTTTTCTCTCTCAAGGACTCCCTTGGCAGGGACAGAGGAGCAGAGTTACTGAGAGGGCAGTGCCTTTGTCCCCCACGATGTCCAGGGCAGGTTCGAGGTGACATTAGTATGATCCATCTCAGCACAAAGCTGGAATTGCATCTGGCCAGTGCACATGAGAAGTGAAAACACATTGGCTCACTCCAAATTCCTCAAAAGGCCTGGCTGTCATCCACACTGGGTAAAACAGGCACTCATCACCAAGCAAGACAATCATTCACAGCTTCCCACTGTGGGGATGAACATGCACAGGAGCTAACAATAACAGGGAATGGAAAGCTGGTCCAAAAAGGAAAGGCCAAAAGAGAGAAAGCTCTGCTTGCAGACATGGAACAAAAGGATATGGAAAAAGTGAAGGGCTGCTTAGAAGGCACTATAAAAAAATAAATACAAGTTGCACTCTCTAGGCCAGCCATTGAGCTGAAGGTATGTAAACACTGCTGAGCCCAGGGTAAAATGAATTAGCAGGAGAGGAATGCTCTTGAAAGTTCCTGCTCATATGAGCTTGTCTGCCCCAGGGGAGAGACAAAGAAGCCATGAGACATGACTGTGCAGTCTCAGGGCACCACACTACCTGAGGTTATTCAAATAAACTTCCCTCTGCTCCACTCAGCATCAAAATCCTGCTCACAAATCAGACCTTAAAGAAACACAATCCACTGCTACTCTTTGGGAGATTACAGCCAGACACAACAGGCTTTGGTGGAGAGAAAAGCTGAGAGGGGTGTGCACAAGGCAGGAAAGTCAAGTCATAAAGCTTAAGTGATGAGGGAGCAGCAGGATGCATTTCTAACAGCATTTCAGAGAAACCCTGAACGGTCTGGGTTGGAAGGGAACTCAAAGATCATCTCATTCCAATCCCCTGTCATGGGCAGTGATACACACCAGTCACTTAATTCCAGGGTTGTTTTGCTCTGGATAGATGCAAAGGAGAAAATCCCAACCAGATATTCTCAAGAGGTAAAAAACACATGAAAATTTGCTGGCAAACTACAGAAAATTAAGGAACATTGGCAAAAGAGTAAATGCAACATAACATCACTTACCATTGCATAGACTTAGCCCACTGAACATAGAAAATCTTTAAACCCATTCAATGCCACGTTCCGTGAGAAGAGAGAAGAAGAAAGGAAGAAAAAGAGAAAGACAGGAAAGATACAGAAAAACAGACATATAGCTACCAACTCCTGGGTTCCAGTGATTTAAAACCCCAAAATGAAGGTAGGGTTAAAGGACAATGATGTGCCTCGGGGTCAGGCTTCTTAAAGCTTTGGCCCACCCTGGGCCTTCCTCCCAGCTGGGTCTTGTGGTTTCTTGGACCCTCAGGGACTGGCTCAGGCAACCCTGGGGGGGCTGCCTTCAGTGTGCCAGGGCTGACAGACACTGTGGGGCTGGGGTACAGGGGCCAGGGCACCACCTCACATGACAGGTCTGACCCACCCCCTACCACGCATTCCAAGCATCCCAAGATGTCTCAAAACAGATTACTTGTCCCAGGCAGGGACACCTTCCACTATCCCAGGTTGCTCCAAGCCCCATCCAACTTGGCCTTGAACTTTCCAGAGAGGGGGCAGCCACAGCTTCTCTGAGAAACCTGTGCCATGGCCTCATCTTCTCAGGGAAAAATTTCTTCTTAAGATCTAATCTAAACCTGTTAGTATGAAGCCATTCCCCCTCGTCCTATCACTCCACATCCTTGTAAATGGTCTCTCTCCAACTTCCTTGTTGGTTCCTTCAGGGACTTGAAGGCCACACTGAGGTCACCCCACAGCTTCTCTCCTCCAGGCTGAACAATTCCAGCTCTCCCAGCCTTTCCTCCCAGCTGAGCTGCTCCATCCTCTGCTCATCCTGGTGCCTGCTCTGGGCTCTCTCCAGCAGCTCCTGCTCCTTCCTGTGCTGGGACACTCAGGCTGGAGACAGGTCTGAGTGGGGCAGAGGGGCAGAATCTCCCCTCCCCTGCTGCCCACACCGGGGGATCAGCCCAGCACATGGGTACACAGGGCCAGGGCATGTCCAGGTGTCACCCACCAGCACCCCCAAGTCCTTCTCCCAGGGCTGTTCTTGTTCTGTCCATCCCCAGCCTGGATTGATCCTGGTGGTTGCCCCAGCATAGGTGCAGTATTAGCACTTGGCCTTGTATAACCTCATGAGATTCCCATTGGTCACTCTCAAGCTTGTCCAGGTCCCTCTGGATGTCATCCCATCCTTATGTGTGTCAACAGCACCAGTCAGCTTGGTGTCATCCACATCCATTTGCTCCTGCAGGGAAAGTGCTTTCTCCCAAGAAAGCATTAGCCTGTTACACAGGGCTCACTTCAGCTCAGGCACTCTTGATTAAAAACCAAACCCAGTAAAAACCAGGCTGAAGCTTTTAAAAAGCTCTCACACGTAGCAGCTTTTACCAACAGGACAGAACTGCTTCCTTTAAGAAAGGAAAATGCCTCTCCCTTTTCTACTTCTGTTTTTCCACCAAGTGACTTCTTCCTCCTGGCATTTGTTTTAAAACCTAAGGTAAATGTCAGCTCAGTCAGGCCCCAAACCAAAGCTTGTTCAAGTCAGGGGAAAGTCTCCTGCTACCTGCAGAGCAGCTTTGGACCATACATGAGAACTAGTGGTAACATCACAGAGATGATGCTGTCACAGATCCTTCACCATCAAAAGCAGATCAGGGCTCTGCAGTGCTTGTCTCCACTCACATGGGCTCTCCTCATCCTGAATAACTAATGAGTTGTTTGGAAACAGGGGGACAAAATACAGCTTGAGCCTAAAGTCTCTTCTTCTAGATGACAAGCCATGGGGCAAGAGGAAATGGCCTCAAATTGCACCAGGTGATGTTTAGATTGTATTAGTAAAATTTTCTTCACTGAAAGAGGAGGCATTGAATGCTGCTCAGGGCAGTTTTGGGCTTACTCAAGAATTGTAGACAGTGTGGACAGGAAGTGAGCACAGACAGAGCTACAGTCTGAAGACTCAGAACCAGACCAGAATGTGGAAGGCAGACATGTAAAAGATTAAGGAGAAAACCTCTCCAGCAGAAAAGGGTCAAAATCCCCTGCTTCCTTGCTGGAAAGGCATTTTAAGTGTCTAGTGGGGCTTCCCAAGCTGCCTAAGCACTGTAGTGTCAGATTGTAGCTGTTTTCTTAATAAACTCAGTAATTGGCATGAAAACTCAGACTGGACTTGAGTGTCTGGTTTCCTCTGCTCAGTAAGAGCCTCTTTCCTGTGAGCTATAAGAAAAAAAAAAGGGAATGAATGCCCGGCTGCTACAACCAACTCCAATTTGCTGGATTTATTGTTAAATGCTGAGTTTTGAGACTGCAGTGGGATCCAGGAACGTTAAAAACCAGCAAGTTCCTACCCCTCTGCCACTCAGCAACCTTCTACCTAGGAGAAATTAAAATAACAAGCCGATAAAAGCAATTAAATACACAACTCCCAGCAGAGATGAGAAAGAATTAAGAACAGAGCATGGAGAGCTCTGAGAAGGTTTGAATCACCCCCTGTGCAATCAGCACTCTATTTCTGCAGCACGGTGGCACCAGAGGAGGGGCAGCACTGTCAACAGAGCTTGAGTCCAAAGTCCCCAGCATTGTCAGCCTCAGAGGGCTGAGTCCAGATTCAATTCTTAATACCCTGAAAATCCAGGTTTAGAACTATGAGATATGATTTCTACTTCAAACTACCCACACATTTGGCTCCTGAGCTGAGAAGTTTGAAGAACACCCAAAAAAATGCAGCTCTCCATGGATTTGTCAGTACACACTGAGAGCAGAATTCCCAGGAGGCAGCAGGCTTTCTCCTCAGCATCATGGTTATGCAGCATCACAGCACACAGGGTCTGCTCCACCTGCAGCACTCCTGGCTTAGCTCTCTGTGTCACTTCAGCTCTGGAGGTGGGCCAGTCCCAATCCAGTCAGCTGCACTCATTTAAGATCACCTACTCACCTGCAATGCAAATTGTACCCGAGCCTGCCAACCTGACCCTGGTTTTTCTGTAAGCCTTGACCCAGTAAAGCTCAGCACTAAGTGACAAGACAGGGCACCTGCCCAACAGCCACACTGAGACATTCCTGCCATACCTGCCCAGCTCTTGCTTTCTGAGCTCACACACCCTCCCAAGCCAGCCCAGTGCAAAGGCAAGCTGCAGCCCAGGCAGGCTCTGAAAGGCTGTTGAGGGCTGCAGGAGCAGCCACACACTCCAATTCCATCCATTTCCAATGGCACAGCATCAATTTCCCTAAGCCAGGCAGTAAAATCTGCCCTGCCCAAACTGTCAGAAGCTCTGCTTGGGCAGTCCCTCTCTATTTTGATCTATTCTGCCATCTGTTATGATTCTGGGGAGGATCTGTGCTCTCCATTACAGGTCTTCAGACCTTCTGCATGTCAGGGCTTCTCCAAAGTGGTTCCAGATAAAGGAGCACAATTGATTGTGAGGATTAAAAGGTTTTGAGTGAGGTAGCCTGTTTGAAAGTACAACTGACAGCTGGATTTCTATCCTGTAGCAACTCTTGCCAAAGTGACAAGAGTCCCTGCATCCTGTGACACTTCCCATGTATTGTCACTGGTTCAGTGATTTCATGCTGCTAGCAAGTTTTTCTTTGGGTTTTTTTTTCCTTTTTTTTGTCTTGTTTCCAATCTTTAACATCTACAGTCCCTTCCACAGACAACACCACAAGACATTGCAGAAAACCTATAACTATGTCAGAACCTGCCTGACATAAATCCCTCCAAAATGTTTCTCTTCCCTCAATTCCCACAGGCTGCTTTCCCAGTTGTGGGCAGGGATTGTTTCCAGGAAAAGCTGAATGCAGCATAGGGCATATTTTTGCTTTTGACCATCATCTCTGGAACCAGTCTAACAGCAGCATCAGAACACTCACATCTAAGCAGGGAGAAAGCTCCAAGCACCTGCTCATTTGGAACAGCATTAAGGACCAAGACTTCCCCAGTATGAGAAAGGAGAAGCAGCAGCTCCCATTGCAATTCTGGGTGTTGCTGTGGGAAGGGAGGCCAGGAGGAGAGGAGCTCTCTTGTGACGAGTTGATTCTGGCTTCCAGCATCAGCAGCATGAGCTGGAACAAGGGAGACTCCCATGCAATGAATCTTCTGCAGCTGCCAATGGTGAGCAAAGAAGTTTGGAATGAGTGACCTCCCTGTGCAATGAGGTAACAGCCACCTCCTAACAAGGAAGGGCACGAGATGCCTTCTAGAATGGGACAGAACCTACTGGGAGGATCTTACAACCCAGGACATTTCCCTGCCAGAAGGCAGCAGAGAGGAGCTCTCATTAAATCATTAAAGCAGGGCACAGTGCCAAACTGCCCACAGCCCTTTCAGAAAGCAGGCCCCACCTTGCAGACTATCCCAGAAACATGCCTTCTGTGAGAGAGGTGGCTCCATGCTGCTCCTTTCCACCCAGCCCTGTCTGTGTGTCTGTCTGGGCACTGTACCTGCCGTGAAAATCTGAGCAGCCACTGCCAGGAAGGCGTCAGACACCACAGTCTCAGAGTGCAGAGAGATGTTCAGCTGGCGGGCAATGTTCCTGTAGACATTGGGGCGAATGTACTCCAGCTCATCCCCTGCAAAAAAAAAAACCAGCAGTCAGCACAAACAGCACCAAACCCTGCTCCCACCACGGAGAAATTACAGCTGGGATCACCCCAGCCATGCCTCCAGCCTAAGAGTCTGAATCCCAGCTCCACCTGAGTTTAGGCAGACAGCAGAACGCTTAGGGTGGTTTAGATGCAATTCCCTAGCACCTGCACCCTGGGACTCTAAAGGCAGCAGAGGCAGGCAGTGCCTGTACCAGTGGTGTGGCTGCAGTAATCCCTGACATAAATGCTGTTCCCAGGCTGGCTGCCTGCCTTTCCTCCAGCACAGGAGACAGGCCTCAGATAAGCAAAGCCATGTCATTTTATTTCAGAAGTGAGAAGGAGGCATGTACATCCACCTAAGCTTTTGAGAGATACGCCCTTCCTCAGCACTCCACCAGGCTTGTACAAAAATGCCTGAAGTGCAAGAGAGACAATCTTGAGAAACTCAAGAATGCTGAAGGCTGATGAAAGCCAAGGATCCACCCAGAGCTGAACAACGTTAATTAAACAAAGAGACTCTCAGCTATTTTATGCTCACACAGGCACTTGAGAGTCAATCTGGAGTTCTTTCTGTCTTCCAAATGGTTAAAGAGATGTTCATGTGCATGGCTGACTGCTCAGCAGTAAGGTACCTGACACACACAGATGTGCTTTCACCTCCAGAGTGCTTTCTGCCCAGCTGGGAAATGGCAGGAGGTGTTAGGTCAGCTTGAAGATCAAGACAAAAATACCGAGGACAAGCAGAGAACCTCCTGCAAAAGGACTGAGCTATGGAGCTTGGGAAACAACAGTAAAGCTTTTCCTTTGTGGCAAAAAACCCCAGTTTTTGAGTAGTAGAATTAATAAATCCCAGTCTCCAAGGGATTTCTCTCTCTGTAGAGGTTCATGGATATTTAATGAAGGTTGCACAGCTGCTGTAGGAGCATGACACAATGCAAACACCACAGGGGACCAAGGCCCTTTGTGCATGGAGAACACTTTTTGGCTCAGATTTAGGACACACTGTGCTCTTTTCCTGCAAGAGGGTGCTCTGGGAAGAGGAAGATTTATCCCAGCTTTATATCCCACTGCAAGACCCAGGTGACTTGGCCCAGTCAGAGGGCAACTGATCTTCCTCAAAACTTAATTTATATGGCAGGTAAAAAAGAAGATGCCACTGCAATCAGGATCTTGTTATAGAGCCATTAGCTACTCACCCTTAATTCATTTATCTGCCACTAAGCACAGGCAAGACCCAGCTCTACAGAATTCCACAGCTGAGCTCTCTCAGCCTTTCCTGAGCATGGGATTGTCCCTGTTTGATGGCAAGAGGAAACCTGCCAACACATGGTCAGCCCTGATAAGAGGAAACCTTACTTAGACTACTGAGCAGCTGTTTTCTCCTCACAGGCTTCCTGGTAAATGTGAGGAAATGGGGATAGCCCTGCTAAGCTGAGAGGGAGGCACAGCAGGCTGGGATCAGCACTTGGTAGCCTGCCACTGCTACAATTTCTAACAAGCAGTGCCTGGAGGCCCCAGATGAGATCAGGGTTTGGTTGGAGGCACATATGCCCTGTTCTGCAGCAAGGCACAGGGCAGGCAGGAGCATCCAGGGAAGGAAAGCACAGGAAACCATTCCCATGCTCAGAAAACCTCTCTGCCCCAGCAGCACCAGGACCTCTTCTGTGGCATGATACATTGGTGCTGGTGTCCACTGTCCTTGTGTCCTTGTCCTGATGTCCAACTTTACAACATTTAGAGCAATTTGGGGGCTTATCCTCCTTCCTCCAGTGATTGTGGAGGAATTAGCAGGGCAGCAGTGAGAGTTCCCATGTGCAGAAGCTCACTGCAGTGGTCAAAGGGCACCTCCCTGGGCCTTGGCCAGAGGAAATACAAGTTCAGATAAACCAGGCCCATGACAGTCACAGCAGGTTGGTCTGGGGTGCCTCATTTGGCTATGCCATTAGGTTTCACCATGTCTGACTCATTAATTGCTGTAATTAGCAGCTAAGCCTCACTGAGCTGATGGAGCCTCCCTCCCTATGACCTCCAACATCATTGCCTGTGCCCAGAACCTCTGCTGGCCCACCAGGCAGCTCATCAGAGTCTCTGTGTGCAAGTGGGCTGGGAAATACTCCAACTCCCCATCTCCACAGGCTTCTCAGAGCTATCCTGAAGGAAAAAACTGGTCTTGCTTGTTTGCACTGCTCAGGAAGTGGCTAAGGATTACCATTGCTGGCAGGTGGCTGGATACCAGCAGGCCTTGTGCTGGTTAGAGCAGCAAAGGGGAAAAGAAAGGCATGGGCCATGTGACAAGAGGAGTTTCTAAAGAAACAGGACAGAAACTATTCTCCATCTTAACGAGGAGGACTGCTCACCTTTCTGATTGCATGGGTACCACATGGTGCTCTCCAAACAGATTTGCTCAGAGAAGGCACCAAGTTCCTGGGACTGTCAGGCAAATCTTTCCATCTGGACAACCCAGGAGACGCCTTCAGATCCAGTGAGCCACCTGCTTGCCCTTTAACATGTTCCTGGCCACCCACAGAAGATTGGGTTGAAAGTACATAAATCTCAACCCCCAATGCAGGCAGAGAAGAAAGGGAGTACAAATAGACAGCGAGATTGAGAGAAGAACAAAAAAATTCCCCCAAAGACCAAACAACCACTGGAAACAAAAGTAGAAGTAAAATCAGCATAGAAAAGAAAAAGTGAAAAAGAATGAATTTTTTTAAAAAGTCAGTTAAAAGTAACACAGCTTTGCCTTAAAAAGAAACTTGGGATAATATCAAACTAGTAGAAAAAGGAGAAAGTGGGGACACCAGCCCCAGTCCTGACTTTGTTAGGCCCAGTTAATGCTTACTTCACCAGACCTGTTTGATGTAATTAAATCACATGCAAATGCTGGTGGTAGCTTGCACGCCAGATGTGAGCTAATATAGCAGCCTGCAGGCAAAGAGGGATGTTGGAAGCAATTCCCAAGAATAAAGGTGTTGGATTCCCAAATGACAGACAGCTACACTTGAGCACACAGGATGCTACACAACCCAAAACAAAAGACCAGGCAACTGTTAACATTTAGAGGGTGCTCCTGGTACAAGCTCTAAAGCATATCTTCATGTCACAGCCTCCAGGCATGACCTTCAAATGGGTCTCCCTGAAATCCCCAGAGCTGCTGTGCTGTGAGAGTGGCACTGATTGGCAGAATATGCCAGACAACACCAACCAACTCCTTCTTGCTCCAGCAAAAAGCAAGAAAACTCAGGTCTTGCTGAATAACAAAGGAAATTTAAACACATTGTCATTAAAAAGCAGCTTTTATAAAATCTCCAACAGCACATTTTCTAAGCAACTACCCCCAAATTGAAGCTGGGTGAGCTACTGCTGAAGCCCAAGTCCAGAAGTAGCAGTGCCCTAGAAGATGGCAGATGCATCGTGGCAATCAAGTCACTCACCCTGGAAAAAACACCGCTAAAATGCCCAGCTGGGAAAGACTGTTCTAAGTACTGTGAGAACTGCAACACAGCTGGAGAGCTGTGCACACAGAATCCCTTTGCTGCTGGGCTTTCTTAGACTGCTTTGTGATTTGGAGCTGTTGCAAGTCCTCAGAAAAAGGCAACTTTGCAGAAGCCTTGTGGTGAGCGGTGCTCCAAGAGACTGAGGAAACTCAAGCAAATGAGAAGTTTAGGGAAGATCACTAAAACTAAAACTCAATGCCAAAAGCAGAGAAGAAAAACCTCTGTATCATCACAAGAAAAGCCTTAGAGTCTGGTCTGAATCTGTCCATCCAGTCTGAGCTCCCCCATGCCAGCACACTCACCAAGTCGCAGCAGTATGGTGGACACCTCGGCCAGCTTGCCCCCGGGCACCGGGGCATTGTACTCGGGCTTGCTCCAGCTGACACCTGCCTGAATCAGCCTTGAGTTGATGTAGTCTCTGCAGAGAGCCTTGGCTTGGGACACAAGCTCTTTGTCGGTGGGAGACCTGTCAAAAACCTCCATCACCTCTGCAGCAAAGACTGAGGAGCGGCGTAGCACCTCCATCCTCCAGTGCTGAACCCACAGCTCTGCATGCACCGCCTGGAAGGCTGAGCCAAAGCCTTTGATGAGAATCTGCAGGAGTTGTCCAGTAATCCTCTGTCCTCAAGCTCTCTCAGAGCTTCCAGCAGCTCTTCTCCACAGGCCAGTTTTTCATTTTAGCTGGTAAATAAAAACATCTGTAAGTCCTCTAGCATTGCAAAGATGTACATCAGACGTTCAAGAATACAGCTAAGCTGAAGTCAGTAGTATCACATTTGCAAAACATTTGTCTCGGTCCATCTTACAGACAGGGAGCAAAGTCTTGCATTTTTGAGCCACTGACTATCCCTGGCAGCATGGTCCACAGAAGGGCTGCAGTTTTGAATTCTCGAAGTGTTTCCTCTTTTCCCGTTCAGATTTGGCAGTTCTAGAATTACCAATCAGAGACACTAGACAGTCAGAGCATGGAAACACTTCATAGAATGTGCAGAAAAATCTCAGCTTGTTTCAATTAAACTGGAAAAAAAAAAAAAAGAACCCCAAATACCAGTTACAGTAACCTCAACCAGATGTCAAGAGACATTCCAGCTCAGTAGGTCATGGATCTTTCTGAAGAAATGGCACTATTGCAAGAACAAGGGTATGGGAGCATTTGAAAAGTCTTGATGGAGACAGTTTTCTGAGACATATTCTCAGTTTAGGTTTTGGTTGTGCCACGCTTTTTCCCCAAAACAACGTGAATATTACTACTTGAAAACAACCTAGCAATAGCAGAGAAAGCAAATTAGAAAAGTAGGTTTTTGAAAAGGTTTAAGCTGTGAATGCCTTAAGAGAAATGTCAAAATTTCTTTAGAGGCACCTGAATTCATCTGCTGATCTGAATTTTTAAACCTGTGCTGCTTTTGAAGTCAGAGTCAGACCAGTCTTTATTCAGATGTTAATAAATGCATTTTTCAGTCTGCAGTTTCAGCCACCTACTTACAATGACGATTTTCAAACAAAATACAGCCGGTTATTTCAGTTTGCCCGAGGAAAAATATATTTACCTCTCATGTTGCACTTTTTCCCCCTCAGTGATTTCTTTTAGGGTTTGGTTTCGTGTTTCTTTAGTAGATCTGCATCACTGGACACCTGCTTTAGGATTCCTAGGTTACTGTCACACTTCTGTGGGGAGCAGCATCCTCCTGGCTGTGCTTTCCACAGGGCTCATGCCAGCTCCTCCCTGTCCTTCTTCTCCATCAGCCGCGCACGCCGGCTGCGCTCCGCCGGGATCCTCGGGGTTCGCTCTCCTGCTTTTAAGGGAGCCAGGCACAGAGGAAAGCTTCTGGCTTAAGCCTTGTAAGGAAGATGAAATAACCGGGAGGTGGGGTTGCTATGCTCAGGGACAGACGCTTTCTCCTCCCCTTTCTTCTCTCTTAAGGAGGCTCCCTGTTGTTCTTCGCTGGGCTTCGTTCGAGGACTCGGCTTCAGGGCGAGGGTGGGAGCATCATTTCTGGACCGGACAGCGATGAATGCGCTGCTGAAACTGGAATAATTCCGCCTGGATTCCCAGAGCAGCTTTTGCAGAGTTGATGTTGGTCTTTCGTTTTCATACGGTGCCAAGTGGGGGAATTAGACATTCATATTCGGCCGTGGGTCAGCCCTACCGATTCAATCACCCCCAGCATTTTGGACTCTGTCCCTGCCCGTGCAGGGGGCTGGAAATGGATGTTCTTTAAGGTCCCTTCCAACCCAAATCTTTCTGTAATTCTGTGATGATTTTATGATTAACACAGCTCAGGGCTAAGGCGAGCAGTGCTTAGAACTTCCCCCGAATTATGAGTAGTCTGGTTAAAAAAAATGAAGTGACTTTGTTGATAGGAAATAGTTTATCCAGAATGAAGTGTATTGCAGGGACTTGCCCACTTTATCTCAATGTGTTATGAAAAACATATCAATGAGTTCCAATATATTTATAAATTAATTTCAACGTCCATTTCTTGTTGCAACATTATTAATATTAATGACACAATGTTCAGCTTTGTTCCATGTGCACGTGTTACACCATTTCATCTCAATAAACCGCATACAAATGTTGGCTTTCTGTGTTACAATTTGAAACAAAAGAAGCTTTAATAATACAAGTTTCCTGCAGCCAAGAAATTCCACCAGACCAAACACAAACTCTCCCCAATAATAGTTTGCATATTAGCAATTGGGTATCTCACACGTTTGTACCATAATCTTTCTGAAAGGTCAGAAGTGAGACTGCTGTCATCTTGTTGCCTTCAAGGAAAGACAGAACACCTCTCCGAGGTGTTGGTCACATAAATCCCTCCAGTACAACATGCACCAATGCTGGTCTCCAAATCAAGGGATAAAAAGGAACAAATGAACTTTTTAAAAACCTTCTTATGTGACGTATTGAACATTCTGTCCAGCATCCAACACACAACTCAAGCACAGATTAACACAAAGCATGTTGGCTGCCATTAACTGGATTGCTGTCTTGGAAAAGGGCTGAGGTACCTCATTCCCTTCAGCATCAGATCTTTCTGAGCTTCTCAGCTGGCTTTTTCAGGGAAAGGAGCAGGATTAAGGTGAGGTACATGCATGCAGTGATGCCAGCTGGGATTCCAGCTCAGCTCAGTGGGATCAGGGTAAGATGGCAATAGTGACTGTGCATCTCCAGCACCAGATGTGTTTGCTCCAAGATTCTCTCAGAAATTTGGGGTTTTTATCCAATAGCCTTATTCAGAATTTAATATAGACAGAAGCCTGTCCCACAGAAGCTGAAATCAAGACTCCAGAGATTCTGTGCTACTGCCTAACCTTAATCCTCCCATTCCCTGCAGAGTGAGCCTGATGGTGTCTTGGAAAATCGTATTTTTGCCTTTGCGACCTTGATGGCTGAAAAATCATTTAAAATGGTGCCTTAGCTTCCTGCAGCAACTGACAGCTTGACACAGGGGCCCTATCTAAACTGTTCCTATTCAGTAGGGCTATGAAATGAAAAGGAATACTTAAATATCAGTATTGCTTAATTAATGATAATTTCCCCAGAAATCTGGCAAATATGCAAGTGCCACAGTGCTTCCCAGCTCCCTGTGAGTGCCAATCTCATCCCACATGTGTTCCCTGCCCAACTGTCACAGCATGCAGCACCCCCTCAACTTCCACCCTGCAGCAAAGGCACAAAAACTAGAACCATGAGGGGGTTGTGCATAAAAGAATCAAACTTTCTATTACAAAACCCCCACCCAACAGAGCATGGTTTTCTACCTATGTTATTTACATATTCGTATTAAAAATACAATTTCACACTGAATGGTGCCTCTATAAGTAAAAACAGATGAAACCACAGCATACAGTGCTCAGCTAACCAGAAAAGAAGTGGTGTTACAATCCAAGGTGCTGGTGGTGTAATCAGAGCCCTTTTTCCCATAGAATGTTTATGCTCAGGGACTGGATCTATAATGGGAAAACCCCTGTAGCAAAGGAATGACAGGAAACAGTACAAAAGCAGTTTTTATCACCTCAAAACACTGTTTCCAGTGTAGCTGTTCCTGGCATGACAGTGCTCTGGCTGGAACAGGCTCCACACCACAGCTCCTGTCTGAGGTGGGATGACCAGAACAGCTTAGAGCAGTCCTTTAGTAAAACCAGGGGACCACAAAGATATATTTTATATGCATCTCAAGTGGCAACAAATCCTGGAGAAGCCACATCAGCAAGAACACGGATATGGTTTAATTGTGAACAGCTTCTGCTCAATATTAAACAGTTCAACTGCTAGAGAAGGAAGTCTCTGGAAAGGCCTTTTAGGAGCTGAAGAAGTTGAGTGAATTGTGAGCACATTGCAGAGGGTCTGCATGATATAGGTGCCTGCAAGAGCATGAGAATAGCCCAAAGGCCAAGGAGGTCATTCTACATTGTGTTCCCACAGCCTGGCTCTGACTGGAGCTATTGTTGTGTCTCACCTTGCAGAGCCTATCCCAGCCACTTCACACAGCCTACAATTTGAGTAGAAACTACACACAGAGATCCCACGTTATAAACACCTGCAGAGTAAGGACTTTGAGAAGCAAACAATTGCCAAAGACATCCAGTTAATCTTCAGAGAGTCTGGGAACCAGCCCTGCTAACCTCTCCCTGCTCTAAGTGTCACTTCAGAGACAAGATGCTCTGGCAAATCTCTGCCACTGTAGCCAGACCAGCTCGTACCAACCCGAGCCTGAACCACCTCCTGCATTGTGTCACTCACTTTTAATGTACAATCTTATGTGATTTTTGCAGCAATACTTCCAGTCTGTGTTTGTGAAGTTATCAACACTGCAAATACACTTACAATGTCGGGCTTTGTGCTGCAAAGCTGTACAAGAGGGAAGGAAGGTTGGACAAAACACTTCTTTTTATATAGAAATATTTTGCCAGCTGCAATAGGAAAACAATACATGGAAGCAGCAGCTTAATGGGACTTAAACACAGAGCTTAAACATGGAGGCTTTTGAACCTTTTTCTTGTTGCTGAAGGCCTCGATTCAAAGTCTTCTCAAAGCCATGCAGTGAGTCGAATCACTTGCTTTATGGGATCACCTTGGAGTGTCACATACCAGACCAAAGAGGCTGTGTCACACTCAATTTATTTTCCACAGCCTTTAGAGAATTCCTCACTAGGATACACATCTGGCGACTGAAACACATGAAGTTTAACAACCAATCCATTACTTTGGTTTCTGATGTAGACGAGCACTGATACTCACTGCTTTCATCTCTTAACCCACTGCCATGCCCACTGGCACTGTAGACACAACTTCTCTGTTATCCACATGTTTTGACAAAGACAGGACAGAGATACTCTGGTGTACTCCAGAACTGACAAACAAACTGGACAAAGGGGAAACTGTAGCAGGAATTTAACATTAGCTTCAGAGTTGAATCATAGAACATCTCTACCTGTATTCCTGAATCTTACTCTGGTAATGTTGTCTGAGAAGTGTTTAACCAACTGTTGCTACTTAGGTAGCAGTTAACAGTTCTAGCTACACCGAGGACTTTGATGAGGCTGCATCATCTGCTTCAGAACCTACTACAGTAAATGTAATTGTTTTGTTTGTCTCCTGTCTCGTAATTTGCTTCAAAGTGACGTATTTTAATGAACGGATCAATCATCTCATAGCAAAGAAGGCAGCAGACACGAAGAAATGCAAAGTTTTAGGTTGTTCAACAACTACAGCTTTGTTTTGAAACACAACTACAGCCTTGTTTTGAAACACAAATATTTACCAGCAAAAGGGAAAGGCAGAAAACACCTAACGAGGTCACTGTCCTCAAGAGACCACAGTTGTGTTCCCTCTCAAGCTCTAATCAACAAAGGCAGAGGATAAACCTTTGTCTCATTCTGGCAAGTGCCCACCAACAAAGTCTGGGTATCAGTTCACACTCACACATGAGATAAATGCACGTGGACAGGTAAAGACAGGCAGGCTCCTCTGCATGCAATGATCCCGAAATCAGAGAGCCTGAAGTGGGTAGAGGCACTTCTGCACTGGTTCAGCAACATTTATGAGCTCTGACGCATTTGTGTGCAGCTGCAAGACGTGTGCTGGCACACAGACGTGTCCTATATAGGCAAAGGGATTGCTGGATCTGATAACACTGGGCAGGACTCTACCCTGTACACATCTTCATGCCCTAAACATGCTCCGAGGGATTTAAACTCAAATTTTGCATATTCTGAATGTAACCCTACTTGTAATTAAATCCTTGGTGACTTTTGGAAAGCTTCTTCAGTCTTAGCCTCTTCTGCTGGGCAGGGCAGCAGCTATGGCCTTAAAAAACCTGTCTTTACAAGGTCTGAGAGGAGGTAAGGCTGATGTCTCAAGTCTGCACAGATCAAAATCAGAGTGCATGGTTGTTTCATGCAAAGTATTATACCTTACAGCATCTCCATTAGGATGCAGTTCCACTACGAGTGCAGCAAAACATTTTTAAATTCTTGATAGACCTCTAGACTTTGTGGAAATCCACATTGGCAAAATTTTACTTCAAGGCTGCCCTGGCTAAAAGAGTGACCCCTCTTACTCTGTGGAGCAGTACAGGGCTGTTTTCCTCAGCTGCAAGGTCAGCTACAGCAACCTTCATGACCAGCTGCTCATACCAATTCCTAAATCATCCTTCCAAACTGCAGTGTGATAACTTAGGGATTGCTGGCACCGTGGACTGGTTCAGGGAGCTGGTTGGTTATTTTTCATCTGGATGTATTAAACCTTCCATTCAGAGCACATCTGCAGAGATGTATTAGTACAAGCAAGGTAGTTACAACCAAAAGGAAACAAATTCAGTTTTTCCATCAAGAAGAATGAGCAGTTGAACTAGTGTTGATTGTCCACATAAAAATGCAGCTGTGGTGATCTGGAGCTTCCTAGTCCACTGCAGAAGACAGAGAAAGAGAAGGCAATTCTCTTACCTGCTAAGAGAAGGTAATCAACAGATCTAATTGTTCAACAGCTCACCTCCCATGAGCTCAGCATGTCTGGGTTTTTCTGCATTTTTAAGATGAGAGCCTTTGTGACTTCTGATGGAAGAGACCTTAACCAGAAGGAAGAGGAAGGAAATAGAAAGAAAAAAAAATGGCAACATTCTGTTACCTGACATTAAGGTATCCCAATCTGGCTCATACAATAGCCAGGACAAAAGCAATTCCCTCCTTCAGGCTGAAACATGAGCTTGACCAAGTGTCCAAAGCAGGGTTAACTTGCACTTGTTGACCACGAATTTCATTGTCTCCCTTACTTCACTCCACTTTGGGCTGGAGTGTTTCCATGGCTCTCAAAGGCAGTCGGGTGCAGTAGCTGCTCCAAGGGTCTGGGATCAGGTGATCCACATGCCCACCCATGCTCAGGGAAGAAGGAAAACCTCACCATTGTCAGTGATCCCTTCTCAGGCTCCCTAGTGCATTCTGGTTAGAAAAAAACTGCTACAGGTCCTTGAGCATCAGTTCAGCAAGAGCCAGGAGGCTCTTGGTGCAATTCTTCTTGCCCAGCCTGCACACCTCCAGCGTGTCACTTTGCACTGGCATGACAACAGCAAACACCTGGCCAGATGTTAAAAAAAAAATACTGCCAAAGGTCCTCAGGGTGGACCCACTTGAGTCAAAGTGACTCAGTCTTAATCATATTTAGGAATCAGCAAGCAGGAAATCTTGTTTTGAAGTCACTAATTTTATCTGTTTCTAAGAGAAGGCAAGTCAGACTCACCTGTTTACTTGTATCTGACAACAGCTCATTCTATGGTTTCTCTCTCAGCAAAAAAAGAGAAAAGTGATGTGTATTTAAGCAATTTTATAGCTGATACCAATCAGAAGTCTGAATGTGTCCAGGGTGTTTCCTATTTACGCTGTTTTAACTTCCTGTTGCTAGCATAGGCACCCTTGAACATTAAAAAAATGCAATTTAAAATGCAAGGAAAATAGAAATAATATTATGTCTTCAAGTGTTAAATTAAACTATCAAACATGAAGTTGAAAAGGGTTTGAGAATGTGGAAAAGCACTCGAGACCCAAAAAAACCCCCATAACACAACCGTTCTTATACAGGTACTGAACTGAGTCAACTGGTGAAATGAATAAGCAGCTGGAGACCAAAAGCCTTCTCTGGAGACAAATTCAAGACTTCTGAGATTTTGCAAGCTCAGAGAAGTTCTTTCTTACAGAGCGAATTCAGTTTGTTCTTTGATTTTGAGGAGCCAGAGAGGAAGAGGGAAAAACAATCTACTACATATTAGGCAAGATTCATTACTTTTAATAAAAAGCCTGAAGAACTACCTCAACATAAGCAATGCTGGTTGCCTATATTTTAAAAGTCACTCAAATTTTATGCCATGCTTTCCATCATTTCACAATTTCAGCAAATCCTCACAGCTCTGATATTTTTGTTTTACAGCAAAGAAAGGGTTTAAATTAGACTCGATGATCCTAAGTGTCTTTTCCAGCCTAAACTATTCTATTAAATATTTACTTACCTACATGAAAATTTGCACTAAAAGGTCCCTTTAGCATTCCACAAATTTCACATGAGCAATGATCTCATTGCCTGGACTGGCAGCACAAGTGATTTGGGGGAGAAACCAGCAATACCCTAGCCAGGTTAAATCTGAAGTCTCTCAGCAGCAAGGAGGAGGTTAATAAGGAAAATAGAATTAGGAGAAATGTTTTCAAAGAATGAAGCAGAAACTCATAAAACTACAGCTCTGGGGAAGAGAGGCTTCTCATTCCAGTGAGCAGTCTCAGCTGAAGTGTGGAGTTACTGCAATATTTGCAGGTGAAGTGTCAGTGGTTTAAGGGGCAGTCAGTGCTGTTCAGCATCATTACATTTGGCAGAAACGGTGAGAAATAACACACCATCAAATGCCACATTTAAGAACTGCTGCATTGGATAGGAGCAAGCAATGAGAGGAACATTCCCAGGTAGCTTTTCACTGCCACCAAGACCCCAGAAGCAGCCAAACACATTTCCTTCTCCGTGGGGAAGACAAGCAGCTGCTGAGCTGTCTTGTACACTTCCTGCCATGTGTTTGCTGTTTAAGGTACACTGGTGCCCGAGCAGAAGCCTCAAAGTAGGGCAGCGTGAGTAATTTAATAGACAGTCTTGACATAAAAGAAGTAGATGCTGGTCATTGGGAGTTATCAGAGCAAAACCAGCTCCATGCAGACCTGCACAGGGTCTGTGTCTCTCACCAGCTCCCAAACACAACTTCATTTAAGGTTCAATTTCTCATATCTTGGAAATCACAGACCAGTTTCCCTGGATAGAAGCTAAGGCAGGATACAATTTCTTGCTGGCACTAACACACACACAGTATTTTGTTTGGAGAAATAGAATCTTTGTGACTTCATTTCTAGAAGCAGCCATGAGTTCATCAGTCTCACACTGCAGTGGCCTGGAGCAATTTACATAAATTACGAGTGAACCTTGCAGAACCTCGAGGGATAGAGCTGTTAATGGTGGCTTTGGCCCAGACAGCAGAGGCCAAGGAAGTGTTCATTAATGAACAGAAGTTTGATGTTAAGACCCTCAACACAAAGAGGCCTAAAAGAGCAGGTAGCATTGCACCTCCTTGCTTTACAAGAAGACACAAAGAAAGCTTTTCAGAATCCTAATTCAAGCAACTATTAGCCAGGTAACTGCATCTTCCTGTTTCAAAATGTTTCTGGAGAAATCTAGTTGAAGACGTTCCTGCTCTTGCAAGAGGGATGACCTAGATGACCTTTAAAAGGTCCTGCCCAACTCAAACTATTCTATGAAATAAAAGAGGAGTCTTTCACTAATTTCTAGTTTTCCCTTCCACAAGATGTGTTGGGAGTTAAAGGGAGCATGGACTCAGTTCAGTTTAGTTCTGTTCTTTCCTCTGAAGTACATGAATCTGAAGAATTGGTTTTATTTAGTGTTATATTTTAGTTTAATGGCTTGAAAAGCATGTTTTGGTTAGAAAAAAATGCTGTCAGAAAGAGGAATATCAGCTGTCAAGTGCTCTCTAGGTTTTTGTCCATGAAACCTTGCATGCTGAACTCAGACCCAGGGATCAGCACTACATTTGCTTTACTTCAATGTGGTTCTCTAAACACAACAGAAACCCTGAGTTTCTTTTCCAGGAGTCTCCAAATGGCTCACACATATTGGTGCTGGCCTCACAAAGCAGCAGTCAAGGCAGTGAAAGAGTCGTGCAATCTTCCCAGGGGAAAGCTGGAACACAGAGGGGTCAGAAGCACCTTAGAATGAGGAACGTGATCATTTTGAACTGCAGAGATCTTTGTAAACACACGTGTGACCACGCCGTGGTTTTACCAGAATTACATAAAGTAGGTGTTAGGCCAATCTGCACAGGCAATAGGCATGCAAGCTAAACAAGCTTATTTTCTCCAGCTGTTCTGGACAGTACTATCTTTCTCCTTATTTTTCTGGGTGGGTAACTCAGAGGGGATTCAACCACATTTAGCAGTTCCAATTTAAAAGCAAGTCTGACCCACTGAAGCACAGTGCCAAGCTATCAGTTCCAGCAGAGCATTTTTTCCTCTGTTTCAAGGAGTCTTTACAACAATTTTCATAGGTATTATGTGGTACCAGACAGGAGTCACCCCTGAAGTACTCAGTGAATGCCAGGTCCATTGCCCAGATAAAGATTGTGCCAGCAACTATCCCTTATAGTTCTATTAAACAGAACAGGGGTCTCCCCACTCACCTGCATACGGCTTCCAGGGCAGCCAGAAGAAACTAGGGAAGGCAAAAATCTCTCCAGAATTACATGAGCCACATCCATTCCCACCTCTGCACAGCACATAGACCTGCAAGAACTTAGAATTCAGCTCTATCTTCTTGAATTCTGTGCTACCACTACCCAGAAACACTGGGAAAACAAGAATTCCATGCTCTCGGCTTAGAAGATCTTTCATTTAATTTAGGGATTTGTCACTGTGGGAAGCAAAGGGTTGCTGAGCCAACAGGAGCATCAGCAGCACTCTGAGCTTTACAGCTGCAAGCCTCACTCTCGATTATTCCACTCTGCCAGCAAGATTGAGAGATAAAGGCTCTTTTCTTTGCTCAACACTCAAGACAGCCTTAAGAGCCACAATATCAGCAGGAAATCAGCCCTGTGCAGCCAATATTGCAAGATTTGGAATGATACAGTCTGAAAGTAGGAAGGAGACTGATGTAGCTTTAACAGTCTCCATGCAAGCATAGATCTGAAGAGCCATCATCAGAGCCAGTGGATTTCCACAGTATCAGCTCAAACTGATCTGTCTTGTAAGGGTATGGATTTCTCTTTGAATTCTCCCTGGCTTTCCTACAATGAGCACCATTTAAGGCCTGGAGCAGGATATTACTGCCGACACAAAACAATCACTTTACACTTATCAATAGCTGTGATGCACCCAAATAGACTAATGTCCCATGCCTTACACCCAAGGGAGGAACAATTTAGATTCAGAGTGCTCTCTGCTCCTAGTTTCCTTTGTTGAATTCAGGTAAGGTACTGCTGCACTTCAAAATCTTCACCAAAAAGAAAGGTGGCTATGGAGAACATCCCCATATCAGTGTAAAACTGTCAATGTAGCTTGCAAGCTCAGGCAGAGACTGTTTTGGCATGAGCTTGAGTAGCATCTGCTATACAGAAGCTCAGGGCCCAAGTCCAGTCAAAAACTATAATCCACAGCTAAGAGTATAACTGCCAATGAGTCCAACTCTTGCTGCTTTCTGTACAAGTGCTTTCTTTCCTAGTGCTTGAAAGCTCCACTTCGCACTGGGCAAAACCATATGCCCTGGAAACATGACAGATTCAAAAGGATCTTCTTGTCAAGAAGATAACTTGCCTTCTATTCCCACAGTGGTACTATGCATAATGCAGGAATAGTGCTCTTCCACATCACTGCTCTCCACAATACCACACCAGCCACAAACCACTCCAGCCTCTCCGTATCCAAAAGGAGACAGAAATAGCTCCTCTCAAAACAAGCACCACAGCATCAAGAGAGTTGTTCTTGCAGCACATTTTACAGGAAAGTTTGACCCCCATCTATCCTGCTAAGTAATTCTACCTTTAGGGAGAGCACTTGGCACCCAGCTCTCAGGCTAACCACTCTGCTCCACAGCTTTGTTTATGCTAGCAAAGTGCTATCTCTTCTCAGGCTCTCCAAGCTCAAGGTGCCTAAGCTGCTGCTGCAAATAATCCTAGAATCATAGAATGGTTTGGGCTGGAAGGTGACTTAAAAGTCATCTCGTTCCAACCCCTCTGCCACTTCTCTTAGGAACTCCAAAGCTAAGGTCCCAGACCTAATGTCACCCAGTCACCTGGCAGCTGTACCCATCTCCCTGCACAGTTATTGTCACCCTCCGTGATACACTCCACTCTGTTGGTTTACTCCACTGTGCCTGAATTTTTAACGTGATACCCAAGGTAGACAGAAGAAACGGAACCATACCTAGCCCCACTCACACAGCAGGAAAGCTCAGAGTCCCAGGACAGAGACCCAGGCACAGGCCACCACCCACCCTGCTGTTCCCTCCTTTAGAGGGGAGATGTCTGAGGCTGAGTGAACCGCTGTGAGCTCCTGGCTTTGAGCACCGCTTCATGGCACGAAGGGATGCACACAGGAAAGGGACGAGCAGTACGAGAGCAGCGGGATTTGGCAGGAGCAGCGCAGCCGTTTGCTGCGAGGGACCCCGTGGGGCTGCCGGGCGCTGCGAGGAGCCGGGGCTGCAAAGCGCTGTTGCCACCTGCTGGCACCAAAATACAGAAAAGCAGCTTGGCTTCCAAAAGCTCTTTATCTGCCCCAAAGCCGTCAGTGCTCCCCCGAGCACGGCGAGGAGGGCTCTCCAGATCTGCCGCAAATGTGGGTGTTATAAATGAGAGACAAAAGTCTCGATATTCAGCAAAATTTAGGTTGCTTTATTTGATATAGGAAGAGCAAGTAGCGCGCTGGGGAACGTGAGGGGTCACCACCCACTACACGCTCCACCAAACCTTGGTTTGCAGCCTCTTCTTATACTGTGGGTTCTCGCTGTAATCAATAATTTTTGGATTTTTTGTTGTCATAAGCAGTGGTAGTTGAATAAACATCCTTACACAAATTCACAAAGCCTTTGGGTGATAATCAGTCACAAATAGCCATCTGGTCCTTGTAGATAACCACCAGAGAAGTTCTGGGAGTCTGGTTTTTGGGATAGGCAGCATTGATTAGACAAAGGCAGGAAGGGCTTTTTGGGAAGTCCGATTTTGCAAGCTGGTAGCTGATACAACTTATTTGGAAAACATAACATAACATATTATAATGTAACATAATACAACATAATATAACATAACAACGTGATTTTAAACAGAATTATTTTATCATATAATTTCCTTTATCTAGTGTCCATGCTTCACTTCAGAACTTAGTATTCTGGTTTATACAAACCCCAATGCTTTTGTGATTAACACGAATCTTTTATCAATTATCACATGGGGAAGCGGGGATCAGGGTGGAAAGGCCTGAGCTGCTGCAGGCTGAGCAGCCCCAGAACTCTGCACCAGGCTCGTGTCCTCATCTCAAACACAGACCAGCTGCCCCATGCCCCATGAAAGGACATTTCACACCACACTGCTCTGCCCAGCTCTCCCAAGGATACCTGCACAGCCTCTCTGACAGCAGCGTCATGACGAGTTTCTCAAGAGGAACAGAACAATGTAAATCCAGGTATTTGAGTAATTCATACAGAAAAATCTATTAGTGCTTGAACCAACCACGAAGATTTCACAATCTGGAGCAGGTAGGATGTAGAGCACCAGCTCCTGAGGTCCTTTCCTCATGGTTTGTTTTGGCCATAAATAGCTAGAGCAAACCTGCAGTGGCACTAGACACTGTCTACTGACCAGCATTCTTTGTTTTTATCAGTATATGGGGCTCCAGACTAACCTTCCCTGAGAGGAACATGTACAAAGGGGAGGCAGTGGAGATGGGGAAGGGTCTGGAGCACAAGTCCAGTGAGGAGCAGCTGAAGGAGCTGGTGGGGGCTCAGCCTGCAAATGAGCTCAAATGTGATCTCCCTCTTTACAACTGCCTGACAGGAAGATGGAGCTAGGTGGGGATTGGGCTCTGCTCCCAAGGATCAAGGGACAGGACAAGAGGAAACAGCCTCAAGTTGTGCCAGGGGAGGTTTCGATTGGATATTTAGGAAAAATTTCTTCCCCAAGAAAGTGGTCAGGCTCTGGCAGGAGCTGCCCAGAGTAGTGGTGAGCTCACCATTGTGGAGGGATAGTGTGGATGTGGCACTTGGGGACACGGGTTTGTGCTGGGGGACAGCTGGACTCCGTGGTCTGAGATGGCTTTTCCAGTCTAAAGGATTCCATGATTCTATGTCCTACCACACATTTTCATACCTGCCCACCCCTTCACCCCTTTTCTGTCTGACCCAAGCAGGCATGCAACAGATGGGAATACAGTAATACAACTGCAGCATTTTACCTTCAAGTAGGAAGGCAGCTCTAAGACACTTGCTGAAAAGTTCCTTGTTCTCAAAAGCACAGATAGAGGGTAGGGAGCATCGAGAGAGGGCTACAGGTTCTCTGGTGATTCACCAACACTCCGTAGCAAAAAACAAAAGCTGAGTTACTTGAGTGGGACATTTAAGAACATGTCAGTCAAAACTTCTTGTAACTATTCACACTCTTCTCTGGACTTCACAGGTGTGTCAGCTCATTGAGCAGAAGCTGTAAATACCTGGGTCAAGATTTCTCTTTTATGTGAGAATCGTAAGAGTTATCTCAAGCAGAGTTTATTCCACACGTCAGCAGAAAACATCAATATTTTGCAATAATTGCCTTTTTATGGAGAGAATATTAAGCAATTTTGACTAACACATCTCTGATAAAGGCTCTAGTTTTACGGACAGGAGAAAAGCAGACTCCATGGGCACACAGATCTTGCCATGGGAATGGGGACTACAGCACAGTTTACTTATAAGTAGTTTTCATAATTGACATGGGGTTTAGGGGCTGGGTGTTGAGCAGAAGACTTATTTAAATACTACATTTTTATGTCACCAGCTTTGAACCAAATTTTCTTTTATTATTCAGGAAGTTTGTCCCTTTGCTTTAACAGAAAGTACTAGAAAAGGGAGAAAAGAAAATTAGTAATCTTATCCTCTTGAAAATCATACAATAGAGAAGACATAACTTCTAAAAACCAGTAAGAAACCCCATACAAGAGATGCCCAAAGTTCTCTTTCCCACAGCCCTGTTTCCCAGGGCCAGGTGAAAGGTGTAACCCTGAACACTCAGCAGCTGAAGTCTTGTAGGCTTGGGCACTCCAACATGTAATTAATGCTCAGGTGCTTTCCTCTAGCTGAAATACCTCCTCTTCTACACTTGCTTAGCTGGCTTTTTCCAAACATAGATCTCCTGGAGGCAGGGACTGCATTTCTTTCATTGGAGATAGATGGTGCAATGCACAGGTAACTTCAGGGTACTGAAGTAAAAATTCTATCTATACACATCCACAACTTGTAGTATGATTGTTCTGTAGTTGCAGCTGCTAATGTTAAAATAAATGGGGGAAAAAAATCCAAACAAAGGAGAGGTAACTAGCCTGCTAGGAACTAGCACTGACTGAAAGCCAGGGAGCAAGACTTTGACTCCAGTTGATACATTCTGGAAATCAAATGGAGCTGATGATGGATACAAACATTTAGAAGAGTGGAGAAGTCAGGGACACCTGCTTCCCCAGGGTCAGCATTTGTTTCTGCATTCCTCTGAGCACATTACAATCCTCTCCCCTACAAAACAGGCCCAGGAACAGCTGCCTGACAACAGAGCAATCATCTCCAGGCCCTGTACCCCCAGCTTGTCCCAACCAAAGTGTGCAAAGTGACCAGCTACTGACCCATAAATGGTTTCTTCCAGGTGCTGGCAAGACCAAAATCCCACACACAATCTCTCCTGCCCTATCCATGGAGCTAAGCAGAGGAGGAAAAACACCAGCCCACATTTGAACCCTCTGTCTCCTGTGCTCCTGAGCCAGCTTTAGCAATTTCAGAAGGCATTGCCCTGCTAACCCCACATGACAATCACACTTATGGAAGACTTACCCTGAACTGACAAAACAAAAAATAAATTGCTGCTCTCATGTGTATGTTCAGACCTGGCACATTAATTAATGTGCACTTTTTTTGGTAAGACTTCTGCCCTTTGGCCTCATGCCAACAGTGGCTAAATTAATGACTGTACATGTGACTAGAGGTGGAGAGCTGAGGTATTGGGGTCAAATAATCATTTAGTAACATACACAGGGACTCAGACAGAGAACAGTTTACTCCTTAGTTCTTGCTACAGCGGAACCAGAGCAGAACTTCATTCTCCTTCCTTTCCCATTTCACATGAAGCTTTGATTTCTCCGTCTGTTCATAGATCTCCTAAGTAAAGATGTGGTGCTGGAATACAGTTTTTTATGAGACAAGATGGTCTGATTTTGTGGGGCTAGAAGGCTGGTCCTGCAGGTATAAACTCAAAGCCCCAGCAACCCAAGGATCCTACAGGTAAGAGCTTTGTGAAAACCTTCCAGTGAGGCACAGTCGATTTAAATACAAAATCAGAATCTCATTGCAGGAGTTATTGATACCTGTGTTTTATCTATTTGATGTTTTCACTTAAGTACCTCAAAGTGCTGGTTGATTTGATCGGGGCAGGGAAACAGAGGGAAGGGAGACTGATGGAGGAAGCAATGCAGGAGGGAATAAAGAGGAATATGGGGGAGCTGCTGGATAGAACAGACCCATCTATTCATGCAGGGACAGTTCCCAGGGTTGCTCCTCTTGCTGAGCTGAAGCTCACCTGTGCTTCAGAGCAGCACCAGCTCACCATTAGAAGCAGCAGGTTGTGATAAAGGCGTTGTGTGTCAGCGCCAGGGAAAACTGTCCCTGGTTTGTTCGATGCAGGGAAGAAATGCAGGACCAGCGTTAAGGCTGCCTAGCAAGAGGCTGAGAAAAATTACTGGTTTTTTTTCTTCCTTTGAAAAACGTGAATCAGTCACTGACATTACAGCACGCAAAGGAAATCCCAGCCCCACAAATGCAGCGCTTTTGCAGAACGAGGCAATGAGGGAGCGTCCATCCCCTCTCCTCCTCCCGCTCCACCGGCTCCCCGGAGGGCCTGGAGTCACCAGCCCCTCACCCTCACGAGAAGCAGCAGGCAGGGAAGCGCTGAGGGCGGGCCTGCCTGGCGTCACCCGGGGAGCCCCTGCGCACAGTTCCGTAGGGACTGGCGAGAGGAAAGCCCCGTGAGGACAAAGGCGCCTGCCCCACCACCTACGCGTCGCCAATGCGCCGGAGTCGCAGGGCCACCAGGCCGGGCAGCGCCCGCCCCCTGCGCCTCAGGACTCCCCGCCCCAGCCACCCCCGCGCCACCGTCCCGCCCTGCGACTCCGCCCCTCCGCTGAGCGTGCGGCATTCTGGGTATCGTAGTCCAGCAACTCGATCACACTGCCGGGTGACGCGACGTGGAAACTACATCTCCCGGCGTGCCGCGCTCCGCGGCCTCCCCCACCGCCGCGCCGTGTTGTTGCGCCCGGCCCGGCGTTCCCCCCCCCCGGCCGCGCCTGGTGTCCCGGGGCAGCCCGGGGCGGCGGCGGCTCCGTGCGCCAGGGCCCGGCATGGCGCTCCCGACGGCGGCGCAGCGCTGCCCGTAGGTGCGGCGGCGCTCAGGGCCGGGCGGGCCTGCGCGGTCCGGGCGGGGCGGCGATGCGCCGCAGAGGGACTCTGAGGGTGCCGGGCGGGGCGGGTGCGCTGAGTAGCCCATGATGGCGAGGGGAACGCGGGAGGGAGGAGATCTCTGAGGTGTGAGGGGGTGTCCATGAGGGGAGGGCGGCTGTGGGGCCGCACCGTGACGGGCGATGCCGGGGTCGGGCGCCTTGGAGAGGGGTGGGCCGAGGGGGCCGGGCTGGGCTGGGGCTCAGCTGTTGCTGGGGTGGAGGGAAGGGCCGCTGAGGGGAACAGAAGTGGGGAGCACCGGAGAGGGAGCGGCCGGGGGCTGCAGGCTTGGGGCTCCCTGAAGAGGAAGGTGTGTGCTGAGCGAGCTTTGCCAGGGGCTGTACCGGGGACAGTGAGGGCGGAGGAGTGCGCTCAGTGAGAGGATTGCTGAGGAGCAGCCGGAGAAAAGGAATGTCTGAAGATGCTGGCAGTGGTGGTGAGGCAGAGCTATGGGGTTAGCTCTAGTACTGGGGAGCATGCTGAGGTGATGGTAGTGAAAATGGAGCCTGGGACTTGGTCAGTGTATAACATCGGAGTGAGGTTCCTTGACACATCTGGAAGGCATTTCTGTAAAGAATTGAGAAATGCGGTGTGCAAGGAGGGCCTAGCATACTTAGAACGTGTTGGCAGGTTCAAGGAGCACCTCAGATCAAGGAGAGAAAAAAGATGCAGGTAATGCTTCGGGGGAGTGAGCCAGCTTCCAGGAACCTCACTTGAGAGCTATGTATTCTTGCTTGTCACAGTTGACCAGTGGAGAAATCATCACTTTCCTGCTGTGCTGCAACATCCTAATCCTCCCTGGTTTTGCAAAAAACCCCATCCTGTCGGCATGGCTCACCTGAGAGAATTTGCTAGCCAGGTAAGTGGTGATTAAAAATTTGTTTTAAAACCTTCCTCGAGGGTTTACATAATGATGTTTGCTCTTGATACAAGGGTTTCGAACAAATAAGCAGAAAATCACTTTTTGCCACTCTTTATCTCTCATGCACAGGTCTCAGCTTACTCCTGTTAGCTGATTGACCTGTGTCTCACTCTGTGCCTGGTGTTGAGCTGATAGTGTTGTGTTGCCAGCCATAGAGAAAGTGAATTCTTCACCCACTATGGAGCCTTTCTCTGGGATTAACTGCATTCCTTTTAGGGAGACAGGAGTCATTGGCTTTCTGAGTATTTTTGGAAGAGGAAGTCTAGAAATGGGAACAGGAAAAACTGTGTATGCTGGCTCTGCCAGACATACCTTGCTAAAGTGTTCATGGCATTAGTCTCAGAAAAATGATGCTTGTAACCTTTCTGCATAAGAGGCAGTGATATTTGATACTGGGTCATAACTCTTCCAAGAGATCTCGGCCTCCATGGATGTGGTTAAATGCTGCTGTTGTGATGACATTTTCCTAAGAGGAGTTTGGAAGGATGATGCCAGGATTTGGGAGTAAAAGCTAAAGCACATTGATAGTATTGGCTTGCATCTTCTTCCCTCTGAATTTGGTTGTGGGGTGTGTTTGATTATTGGCAGATGTCAATACTGAACATAGGCCTTCTTAAACTACGTTTTGTGAGTTTTGGGGTGTTACTTTGTTCTGCTCCTAGGTGTAGAATTACTAAAAGCTTTAGTGGTTTGAGCTAATGCTTTCTCTGAACCTTTACTGATTTAAAATTGATTTGCAATGCACCTTAGTTTGCGTGCTGTCTTTCACATCAGCTGTTTCCCCAAAGTGTGTATGGAATTAAATATAAATAAAATGCCTGGCTGAGTCACTGTACAGGGAGAGAAAGGGAAGGATACTGTTTGGTTAGGGCTGAAAACTGAGTTCTGTAGCTGCAGAGGAGGTTGCTCTGAAGCTTTTTTTGTACACAGCATTCACTCATGAAGCTTATCAGCATTCTAGTGGTTTCAGCTCTGAATTTATTATGGAAATGTTTGGCATTCTCAGACCCTGTCATCCTATGATTCTCTGTCTGGAGAGTCTTGGAGTAGGAAGCCAGTCTGTATTGTCCATTCCTCCAGTCTTTCCAGGAATCCCGGGTGGAACCCTGTAATCTGTGTGTAACTGAGGCTTGCTGATAGGGCAGTAGGAACTGGCCTGAAGTTTTCTTCACTGGGATTTAGGGAGCAGTGGGAGATACTGTGAAAATCAAGAGACTAAAACTGGCATTGGGATGTCAGAGGCATGACTTGTCTTTGATTCTCAGTTCTGGTGCTGCTGGGCAGAGTTACCTTAGGCCACTGTACAGGCTGCTGTGCCTCTGTGCTTCCATTTCCCTGCCTCAGCTGTTTGTCTTCTCTCTTTCCTTGGCTCCCTTGTGCTGTGAACATACAGCACTGCAGGCCTCCAGTCTTGGTCTGAAGCTCTGTCTGCCAGGTGATGTATTTGTGTTAATTACTATGTTTAAAGCTCTGATCTGAGCTCTCTTTCTAGATTTGCTGTTCCTTTCCTGACCTTGGAGAAGCCATTTAGGTTTTCTTGGCTAACTAATGCTTCACCTCCTGAAGCAAAAGAATGTGAAGAGAGCTGGGAGTCTTGGACAAACACGTGTGTTTCAAAGTGTTGAACACAAGCTTCTCTCTTTTCTATACTCCAGAAATTCAAAACTGTCCCAGGTTTTGGCAGTTGCAGAGAGCTGTGCAAAGATTTTGTATAGCCAGGGAAGCTTTCAGATGATTCCATACAAAGCTGGTTTCACCAAAGAGATTGTTGGTAGCCCAGAGGTGAGTGGGCATGCTTGGTGGGAAGTTGGGGAGCAGAGAATGCAGTGAGGGAAAGAGAAGAGCAGATGAGTTCTATTTAAACCAACTTCCTTCTTCCACTTTGGCAGAGCAAAATTATGTTTATTTGTTTGTTTGGCTGGGTGGAAAGTGTTCCAGTCAGAAATAACACTAAATGTGGCTGTAGTTCCACATAAACCCTTTGAAGTTGCCACGTTCCTGGTCAGCTTCACCTCATAAAGTATTATGGCCTTGGCAATCTTCTGTTATAGACCTCTCCCATATAGAACAGTGATTCCAATTCCAACCTGCTCCAGATTAAGGAGTTCTCATTTCCAAAAGGGTTTAAGCACCCCTCAGTGTTTTATGCAACAAATGCAGGCGTGATTCTTGCTCTTGAATATTTTGAGAGTAAGATCCAGCTGGACACAGCCCACAGAGAAGATCTTCAGCTGGTTCAAATGGTGTTTGCTTTTGTTCCCAATATGCAGCTTATCTTTCCAGGCAGTAGCTTTGAAATGAGGGCAGATACTTACCCTTCCTCTCTAGTACTTATCCACATCTTCTCAAAGACTGTGGATATCATGTCTCCACAGCTGGAGGTGGCAGAGCTGCCAAAACCATTCTTTCCCCATGAAGCAGTTGGTGTTACTGCCAGGCTTGTCTCATAACACACTGCAATTCCTAATTGCTGATGGCTGCAGTGAGTTGGTCTGTTTTAAAACATGGTATCATCAGTCAGGATGGCAAACACTCCCACACCTGTCAGGACAGAGCATCCTTCTTTCCTGTGTTGTGAGATTGGATCCCAGAGGGCAGAAGTGGAGCACATTACCAGGAAATTGTCATCGCTCCTCTCATACTTATTCCCTTCCTGCACTTACCACTGAGATGGTGCTTGGTGTGCTCTCCCTCCAAAGCCTGCCCAGGCCTGCCTGAGCCATCTCTGGTGTCTGACTGACTGCTCTCAGTTTAGAGGAACAGCAGGAGGCTTTTTGCTTCTGAACTGCTGTGTAACAGGCATTCAGTCAAGCAAAAAGTTAAAATGTAGTGACCATCCCTTAATGGCTTTACATGCAGTAGTAGAACAAGGAGCAGCCACTGCTGACCTCGAGCTCCATTTTTCAGCTCTGATGAGTTCTGTGAATGTGGAAGAAAAATGGGAAGAACCCAAGCTGGTGAGCAGTTGCAAAGGTTACAGGTCCTAATGAGCTGCTTTGGGTTATCTGTGCTCATTTAAGCAGATATAAAGCATTTCATCTGGATTCTGTTGCTTCCTGCTAATGAAATTTTCCAGGTGTGTTTGTAGCAGTGCAATTCCAGAAGATGGATTTCTGGCCAGCGTGGTTCTCTAACAAGATGACTGGTACTGAGATAATTCATATTTAGGAGAGAGAGGGATGGTGCTTGTTACACCTCTCACCAAGGTGCTTTGTAGGTGCAGGTGTGTTGGGGAAGGGGAGAGTCAGGCTTATGGAGTGCATCCTTCTCTCTCCTGACAGAGCAGTGCAGTTCCATAGCTCTCCATTCTTGGTGGAACTGCCTTTGTGCTGCTCTCTGATGAGTGCTGAGGCTTTTATGCCCACAAGTCTGAACATTTTTGTTTGTCAGCACAGGTCACCGTGTGGTGTCTCAAACTGGATTTTTTTTTAATGGACAAGGGCTTTTGAACAATGTCCTGCAGACAGGACATCTTAGTTTGTTGTGAAAATTCAGAGGTGCTGAAAATGCCACCTGGCAATTTCTTCTGTGGTGTTCACAAGGTGTTCTCTTGAGCAGGCTTAGGGATGGGCCTGTTTCATCCTCCCTGTTTACACAAAGGGAAGGAATTCATCCAGCAGTGTCCAGAGACTGTAACTGTGGCTGGAATGACTCTGTACCTCTTGGCCCTGGACTGGTTCCCTGGGTTCTTTCTGTTGCTGGGCCTGGTTTCTGCAGTTTTGGCCAGTGCATCAAGGGATGTTCATCCTCAGGCCCTCCACAGAGTCAGACTCTTGCCCCTGCGAGCTCTAAAGCATTTGCAGGTCAGTACTGGGAAGGTAAATCCAGTACCTACAAAGTGTCCTAATGTTTGCACCCTAATGGGGATGGGCCTGTCCCACCTGCCCATCAGTTACATTGTTTTCCTGAGTCACTTGGGCAAAATTTCTGTCTTCTTGTCAGGAAGCTTTGTCTCCTTCACAGGACCTACCTGAACTTCTTTGTTCTATGAAAAACAGGATAAAGCAACATCCAAGTCTGGAAGCTTGTTTACAAAGTTGTCCATGATTACAGAGGCTGCCACACAAAGTGATTGTCCCAAAAGCTGCCTGCCACAGCCAGTGCTCTTACTTTTGATGTCTTAATCTGGAGAAATCAGTCCTGATTCTCGGATGTGCCCTGCCAAGCTGAAGGGCACCTTGCTGTTTCTTACCTCATAGAAAAGTTACATGGAAGGGGAGGAATGTTTTCTTGAAGGTTTGCTTCCCTGCAGTATTCATGTAGATAGTGTTTCTTTTCTGAGCTGAGCAGGTGCTTCTAGGAGATAATCCTCTTTCTCTCCCTTCTCCCTGATGTGTGGGAGTGGCTGATGTGTTGGTAGCCATTTTTGGGTGCAGTAGGTCACTGTGCACAGTAATGTCTGGGGCACTTTTTTGTCCCTTCCTCCAAGTCAGTCAAGGGGTGGAAACTGCTCCTGGTCTGTAGTGAGCCTGGACTAGTCAGATTGTCTTCCCTGCCTGCAGTCATTCTCATATTGTCCCCTAACATTGCTCAAGCTCAAATCTTCTTGCCCCACCTCCCTCTCTCCAGTCTCTGCTATGTATCTCCAGTTCTTTTTATCTCCAGACATCCCTTCTAGTCTGTTTCCAGTGCATTTGTTCAAAGTACAGCCTGTTTGGGTGTTGCTATGGATGCAAAAGGATATTTGGTTATCCTTCTGTATCTTGGACTGGAGTTTGTGTGGAAATCCTGTTGAGTGAGGCTACCTGTAAAGCTCACCTGGGCCTGGCTTGTAGCAATGCACAGAAGGCAAACAACCTGTGATGACAGACTGGCTTAATCATTAAGCAGCACCTTGGGCTGTTCAGTGAGGGCCTGCTGCTAGAACCTGGTGTGAGATGGAAAAATGCAGCTTCCATGTTCTCTGATAAAATCTGCCAACTCAAGGCCCTTGTGAGAGAGCACTCTCACTGAGTGACATGTTGGAGGTGAGACTGAGAAGTTCTGGGTGTGGAAAATTCCTTCTAATGGCTTGGCTGCTATAATATAATTGCTGTGGTCAGGCCATATTTTTCCAGAGTTTTTTCTTCAAACTACTGAAAAAAAAAGACGGAAAAACTAATCACAAAGAGCATTTTACTAGCATGAAGGGTCTCCTGGTGTGCAGGTGGACTGAATGAAATAGCAGGAGGGAGTGACTGTGATTTATTCCCTTTCTGACCCTTACTCACCTTAATAAAGAATTACTTTGCAGCTGCTGTTAAAAAATATTTCTTTGTAACTGCCTAGTTGATGTGCTTATCTAATGAAGGAGATGCTATGTGCCTTTGCATCTGAGTGTGCCAGCCAGAGAAGAGGCTGGTACAGGAAAGCAGGTCAGGTAGATGGAGTGTCCATTCTGCTCTCCTGCCTCTTCCTTGCTGCTGACCTCCCAAAAGGTGTGAGGCTCCTTCTGCAGACATCTGAGGAGAGCTGGGCCGGCTGCTGCCTGGAAATCAGGCTGCAGCAGGGATGGCAGTAAATGTGAATTCATATTACTTTAATAAGATAAATAGGGAAGGGTGCAGATCGTTCTAATCATTTCAGTCTTTCAGTGCAGGAAGGCTAACTAGGGAAACATCTTTATGGCCTCTTGCTTGTGCCCATTTTCTCATCCAGATCTCCAAGAGAGAGCTGGTGCTGGTACCACTTGCTGTTATGTATTGAAATGTGAACAGATGCTTGCTCATGGAGCTGCTTTGGCATCACTTGGTGCCTGCAGCTGAGCAGCCCTGTCCCAATGGAGCTGACACTTTCCATAGCAATATTTGCTGAGGTTCTCATGCTGGGCTTCCCTCCTTTTCCTCCTCCACTGTGGTCTGCAGGGCTGGAAAGCATGTGGAAAAGGTTTCTTCAGTTCCCATCTTGGATATACTGTTTAGGATACATGAGTTTCAGATGAATTTATCAACGTGGTAGGTGCACAGATACGGAGATGAGCTGTATGGGTATATGTGGTGCTCTGCAGCCTGGGAACTTAATGGAATTTTCCCATCTCTGCTTCCTGGTTTAGCACTCCAGAGTGGATCCTGAGGAGCTGTTCACCAAGCTGGAGCGCATCGGCAAAGGATCGTTTGGTGAAGTCTATAAAGGGATCGACAACCGCACCAAGGAAGTGGTGGCCATCAAGATCATTGATCTGGAGGAGGCTGAGGATGAGATTGAGGACATTCAGCAGGAGATCACTGTGCTCAGCCAGTGTGATAGTCCCTACATTACCCGGTACTATGGCTCCTACTTGAAGGTAGGACAAACCATGGTGATTCCTTGACAGTAGTTTGGGAATGGGGAGGGCTCCTCTGTGGGTGCTGCAGTGGATGGTGGCACCACAAAGTGATGTGTGAGTGGGACAGGAGCAGTGGTGGCTCTGCTCACTGCATTGATGTGCACTTAATAGCAGACTGGGCTTTAAGGCACTTGCTAAGCACATGGAAATGAGGTGTCTTGTGATACCAAGACCAAGGCACTTCACTGGAGAGCAAATTATTTGTTGAAGACTGAATTTCCCTTGGTCTGACAATTCTGGAAAGGGTGTTGATGGAATACTGTTCCAGAATAGCACAGTCTTAAGGCAGTACCACTGAGGGATTTACGCCTCTGAAGAAAAGTGGAGGTTGAAACTACTTCATCAGAAATGGTGAAAAGAATATGAACTAAGTCTATGGCAGAGTACCAATACTGCTTCCATTGAGAACAGGTTTAGGAATCCCTAATGGAAGTAGTGTTGATCAGAAGTGTCCTGTGCATGCTGGCTGCTGGAGATGAATGTAACAGTGGGACTACAGTAAACAGTTCCTGAGCTCTTTGGGTCCTGAATATTCCTCCCTTATTTTTCAAAAAGCCATAATGCATTTTCTCAGCCTTCTGCTGTAGTTTCATGGACCTGCTGCTTATCTTCTGTTGGGACCCTGTGAACCTCAGTATGGAATCTCTTCTCTGAGGAGTTAGAGTGTCTTGCCAATTGTACCCTTCAAGCTGGCAGCCCCGTTAAGGAGATCAAAGGCTGCAATGCTCCCCTGCCATTGCCGAGAAGGACTTGTGCTGGATGAGCTGTTGGAGAGCTGTTAAAGGACTCCAACCTGGGAATAAGCTTATCTGTGGGCTGAGCAGTCTGGTGCCTGTAGGGGCACTTGCCCACGTAAAACTGCAGACTGAAAGTTAGAAAAGTGCTGGAGGCAGGTCCAGCATTACCTCTGTAATGCTGTGTCAGCAGAAAAGAGGAAGCTTGGGGCTCCTTCATTAAGCCTCTGAGAGCTGCAGTGTGCAGCATCCCTTGGATTGTGTACAGAACTACTCTTCTGTCTTGCTGCCTCATGAGTGTTTCACTTTTCTGTCTGCTTTTATTGCTGTTTTTGGTCTTGATTTGTGCTCTTGCTTGCAGGGCACCAAGCTGTGGATAATCATGGAGTACCTGGGAGGAGGTTCAGCCCTGGATTTGGTGAGTAAGTGGCAAGTTCTGGACTATGAAAAATACTGACTGGAGACTTGGTTTGTAAGATACCCATAAGCCAGACACTCACTTGCCACATACCATCATTTTGGCAGCCCTGTGCCTGAGGGGTAAGCAGTGCAGGACAGACATGTTGGTTATGCTTATCCCAGGGCAGAGGGAATGTATTCATGGAGCTCAGCTGTCCCAGCACTGTTGTCCAGCATGCTGTGCTTCTGTATGATGGAAGGAGCCAGTGAACTGAAAAGTGAGCACAGTCAGTTGTTTTTGAGCAGTGCAAATCTGTACTTCACCTAGTCAGAGTCATGGTATTGCTCAGTGCTTGCATAGCTCAGTAAAGACATGTCTGTGATTAAGTCACCCCAAATTTTGAGAGAATGCAAATACAGAATTTATCTATAGGCGAAGGTCTGCCACACTGTGTTCTGTCACAGCATTTTTCTCTTCTCTTTAGGACAATAACACCCATTTTTTCAGAGTGGTAACTAATGATGTAGGGAAAACTGCTGACCCTACAGTGACTTGGAGGAAGGTGTGGTGGGGGCTGTCATCAGCAGAAGTTATCTGAGTGTCAGAACCTCAGTTATTGCACTGAGAAGGCAAGACTTGGTTAGAGGAGAACTGATGGAAAGAAGAGCTTTAATACAGTACTCCACAGCCTGTTAATGTCTCAGAGGCTGAAATTCAGTACTTGCATGCTGGCAGAGAGACCTGAACAAGAGAAAGTGTTAAAATGTTCTGTTGGCCAAAGTATTTCCAGGCCAAAGTGAGAGATGAACTGCTGTTTATTTGGGAAGCCTTTAACAGATTGATAGACTAGCAGAAAATCCCCCCAGTTTTTCCACTGAATGCTGCCAGGTGCAAACAGCAGCATTCTGCTTGTAGCACATGCATCAGGTGTGCGAGAAGGTGCTTTGTACTGAGTACAACCTGCTTGGCCAAGGTTTCCAAGTAACAAATTGAGAGTCTGGAAAATCCAAGGCATCAGTCACCCTCTTTTAAGTCATCTTTCTGCCTTTTATCAGCTGAAGCCAGGACCACTGGAGGAGACTTATATAGCTACTATCCTGAGAGAAATCCTAAAGGGTTTGGATTATTTACATTCAGAGAGGAAGATCCACAGAGACATCAAAGGTAAGATTGGACAGCTCAGCTCCCTCTCTTGTAAGGGATGTTAGTAAGATAATACTCAGAGGTATTATATTCACCAAAATCTGCAAGGTTTTAAAGACTTTCTCAGTGCTCCTTTTTGTGTTGGGTTGCTGTTTTCTGAACCTGATGCTTGTCACTGTATCACAACTCATGCTTTTCATGTCTTTAGGGTTTAGAGTAACAGTAAGGATCTCTAGCTCTCCCCTGGCACTTGGAGTTTGGACAGTCAGGGAGCTGGAGTGAAGGAGTCAGTGAAAGGCATGCTCAGATATTAGCTGACTTGTGTCTGGACATCTGCTTTGCTGCTGGACCCCAAGGGTGTGTGTGCTGGTTATTGTGCTTGCAGCTCACAGCAGACATGAGCTGTCCTCATGCAGGGTTCACAGCCCTAGAAAATCAGGGCAGCTTGTGTCAGCTTATCCTGTTGCTGGCTTTTTATAGTCACTGGCCATGTGCAGTGTACAGAGAACTGGCATCTGCCTCCTGAAGAGCAGTGTCCCAGCAAGCCCAGAGCATCCAAGTACTGCAGGAGGATGGAGGGACAGTGCTGGAGAGCTGGGTCAGTGCCAGATGCTCCCTGCTCCTACCCACTGCAGGAGGGGGTGTGAGCAGGCAAGGCACAGAAACCTCATGCAGGGAGATTGGGAGAAAAGATTTCATTGTGTATGTCAGACTGCACATTTCTAGCACTACAAGATGTGTAAGGGTGTTGGCTACCAGTGGTGGGGAAATGCTGAAAATTGTTAGGTAGGGTCTCAGAATGAGAAGTCCTGCAGAAAACCCCAATTCCCAAACCTGCACAATGTTACAGTCTTATGAGTGAGTGGAACTTGAACTCTTTAGAAGGATCTCCTATTTAACCTGTGCTGAATGCTACTCTGGAAAAAAAGTCAAGAGCATTAGAGACTGTGTTGCCCTCCCTTCTTTGTGTGGCCAGGAGTCACATCTAATTGATGGTGTGGCCCTTCACATCTACTCCCTGCTCCTACCTTAGCAATCAATATTCCCCTTCTGATCCAGCAAAGTGCATGAGCTTGTTCCATGTTACCCGGTGGAGTGCAAAGCATTAGAATGGGTCTGAGGCTGGAAATGCAGGCTGAGAGTTATCACTGGGGTGAAGGAGGATGCCACAGGAGGGCTGTGCTCAGTATTCAGTTGTGTGTGGGCTGGAGGTGATTCAGAGGCCAGCAGATTTAATTGCTTATTTGTGCATATAGCTGCCAACGTGCTGCTCTCGGAACAAGGAGATGTGAAACTGGCTGACTTTGGGGTGGCTGGACAGTTGACAGACACCCAAATCAAGAGAAACACCTTTGTGGGGACTCCATTCTGGATGGCACCAGAGGTCATCAAACAGTCTGCTTATGACTTCAAGGTGAGCTGGGAGCAGGAGGATTGCTGCTTGAGGCTACTATACACGAGGTGGTGCTAGGACAGAAACAGGGATTGGAAGTGCTGCTTACTGCAGGAATTACTATTTTCTGTTATGATGCAGGGTCTGCTGGAGAAATTTGTGTATTAGACATGAAATGCCACATCTGATTTACGTGATTAGCTGTTCTAAAACTCTGCTTTCATGTTGTAGAAGTGCTCCTTGTTGTTCTGTGTTCTTCTTCTTCTCTTTTCCAGGCAGACATCTGGTCCCTTGGGATTACAGCCATTGAACTAGCCAAGGGAGAGCCTCCAAATTCTGACTTGCATCCTATGAGGGTTCTCTTCTTGATCCCCAAAAACAACCCTCCAACACTTGAGGGTCACCACAGCAAGCCTTTCAAGGAGTTTGTGGAAGCCTGCCTCAATAAGGATCCTAGATTTGTGAGTATTGCTGCCCACCTGTGAATCTGGTAAAGGTCAGCAGAGGTCAAAACTTCCTTCACCAGGGAGGTTCCAGAATCCCAGAGAGAGAGAATTGCTGAGCTCACAGGATGGACATGTGAGCCTGGCAGGAGTTCCACAGGAGGTGACCTGGAGGGGCGAGTGCTGATCTCTTCTCTGTGATGACCAGCAATGAGACCTAAGGGAATGGCATGAGGCTGTGTCAGGGGAGGTTTAAGTTGGATATTAGGAAAAGGCTTTTCCCCCAGAGTGTGGTCAGGCACTGGAAGAAGCTCTTAAGGGCAGTGGTCATGGCCCCAAGACTGCCAAGAGTTCAAGGAGTATTTGGATAACACCCTCAGGCACTTCGATGGGGATTGGTAGCATTGTTGAGGGCTGTCCTGTGCAGGGCCAGCAGTTGGATTTGATGATCCTTGTGCATCCCTTCCAGCTCAGGATATTGTGTGATTCCAGCTGAAGTCAGTGAGTCGTGTGTTCAGTGTGCAGAGAGGATTAGATGTGACATGCTTTCCTTATCTGCTCCAGAGGCCAACAGCTAAAGAATTGCTAAAGCACAAGTTCATCACACGCTACACCAAGAAAACCTCATTCCTAATGGAGCTGATCGATCGATTCAAGCGCTGGAAGTCCGAGGGCCATGGAGAAGATTCCAGTTCTGGTGATTCTGATATGTACGTACATTCTGCATGGAGGGTGCCCCTGCTGCCCCTGCTTGCCCCAGGGTGGCTACTGCAAACAGCTCAGCTCCTTTTCCCACCTGAGATCTTATCTTTGAGGTTTTGTTTGTGGGTGCAAGTGAGTGCTGCCTGAAGAGCCAGGCTGTTACCTCCTGTTCACTGAGACTCAGTTCTCTGTTCTGGTCTTAACCTTTGGAGCCTCTTGTCTGAGTGTAAGGAGTCGGAGTACTGACATGAAACATTTGGTCTGTGTCTAACCAGTAGAACAGGGCTCTTGTTGCCTGTATTTTATGCACCTTTCATTAACTACAAGAGCTCCAGGCTTTAGTAACTATGGCAAGAGCTGTGTTGGTGTGTATTTGTACTCAGGGGTAAATCTGTGCACTGCCATGCAGGACAGTCAAATTATGGGCCTTGGGTGGGGAAGACATTTCATTTGCCAGAATGGTGTCACAGAGCTGCTCTTCACCTGTAGTGGCAGACCAAGGATTCAGGGAGATTGGCTTATAACATCTAAGTCTGGCCCCTCACATTGTGAGCTTGGGTTGTCTTGAAATTTGAAATTCTCCTAAATTCAACTAGCACTAGAAACTTCTTCAAGCTGGCTGGATCAGAGAGGTGGATGTAGTGATTTGGAAACGTGATGTAGTACTTAGCTCTGATCTCTTTGATGCTGTATATATGCTGTAGAGACTAAAGTGTTTTCTCTTCAGAATTTCTTATGGGGAAGGGAAAAGCCTGAAGGCCTGCAGCAGTATGGCAGTCAGGTGGGGAGAACTTGTGATTCTGAGAAAGTATGGGCAAATCCCCAATGAATGGAGCTGAGGCTTTGTCTTGACTTTCCCCTTTTCATTTGCAGTGATGGAGATGCAGAGGATGGAGACCAGGGTCCAATTTGGACATTCCCACCAACCATTCGCCCCAATTCCTTGAGCAAGCTGCACAAAGGAATGGCTCTTCATGGTTCCCAGAAGGTCTGTGTGCTGTCTGGTCTTTCTGAAGTGGACTGAACTAACATGAAGTTCTGGGTGTCTTGGGGAAGCCACCAGACACTCGTCTTCTGTCTAAAATTTAGTTCAGTCTGGCACCAAGGGCTGGTGCTCCAGACTTGCTTCTTCCACATCATCAGGGTACTGTGACTTGTGGCTTTCTCAAGATCTGGTGATGGGATTGTCATGGAGTGAATTCATCAAATACTTCGTGCTTCATGTGCCCTGGAAGCTTTTGCCTGTACTTGTAACTTCTTTTTGTGTTGTTTTCCAGCCTACTGAGCCCATCAAGAGGCAGCCACGGTCACAGTGTCTCTCCACACTTGTTCACCCAGTTTTTGGGGAGGTGAGTAGAACCTTCTTGGTGTCTCTGCTGGTTGGAGATGAAGAGATACCTGACACAGATAAGTAAATGGGAAGGATTTGGAGAAGAGAGGTGTGGTGAAGTGTCTGGTAGGGTTAAGGGACTCTGAAACATCTGTACCAGTTCAGAGAGCTAGACCATATGTGGGGAAAGGGAGTGCATCCTTGGTGTGTCCTCCTGGAAACGCTTCTGTTTGGAAGAAAAGCATTACCCTTCTGGTAGTCTGTGTTCTGATAGAGAAGTATCTGTCTCTTACCTGCATCTTAGGCTTGTTGATGCCTGGGTAGCTCCAGACTCTGATGTCCATGGCTGAAGTGCAGCTCCTGTTAGAGCAGAGCTGGCCTGTCATTGTGCATGTCCACAGCAGAGTTACTGAGGGGAAGGTAGGTGGGTTAGAGCAGGAATTTATTGGGTGAATTAGAGCAGGCCATTTCTTGATCTGCACAGGTTGCTATTGGTAGCACACCAAGACCAAGGAGTTCTCTGACACCTGGCTTCTGGAAGCCAGGCAGAGAAAATGTTTAGAAAACCTACCCAGTTCCCAGTTCCCCTGCCCTGTGGTCTGGATGGGGGTGTGGAGTTGAAGTAAGAACTGCCATTAATGATAGGATGGTGCCTGTATCAGCAGAGATGTGACAGCTCACCTTTCCAGCTGGGTGATGTTGTCAGGAAAGAGGAGGATAATCATAAGGGGGCTGCTGGCTATGAGCTCTGGTTGTTCTTTCCAGCAGAAGGGCAGGAAAGGAGATTATGCTTTGGAAGAAATCAATGAGATGCTGCATGTCAGGGTTCTGTTCTTGAGATGACACCCTTTCTCTGGTCCTGAGGAGTTACTCTTCTGGATCCTGATGGCATGGCCCAGCAGAGAGCTGTGCTTTTTACAGAGAGAGTCTCCAGACTTAACTCTTTTCTCAGGTCTACTGCTATGTGGAAAGAGGTTTTCTGCATGGCAGGAACCAGAGGTCATTCTGAAAAGCAGGTTCTTGAGACTGCTCCACTTTGGAAATTGGGAGTTTATCTAACTGGCCTCTTCTATGCTCCACAGAGCTGAGGTCAGAGCATGAGGCCAGTGACCTGGATCTTGTAGGCTTGGAGCTATGAGATGAAACCACATTAAAGCCACATTGGTTTGTGATGCAGTTTGTATGTGCAGCACAGTCACTGATGTCTGGGTCGCTGTTCAGCTTTAGGAGCCTCCTGAGCAGAGTGCTCAGGCCTGTGACTGTAAATGCATTTTGTGCTTTTCCTCACTCACCTTGCTGCACCAGTTCCAGGCAGGAAGTGGCTTCTCAGACATTTCATTTCTTCTAGTTCGACTCTCTTGCCCCAGTTTGTTGATCCCCCTTTCTTTGATTAGTCTTTTGCTGGCTCTGCAGATCTCACTGAAATTGGAGGCAGGAAGGGTTCTGGGCAGTCTCTGAAATGCCTTTTGTGTGCAGTAGAGGGGACTTGGAAGAAGACTTCTCCAGGTGAAATCTGCTGGTTGTATGTGTTATTCTTTGCTATTGGTAGGAAACTAGAACTGAAAACTTTATCCTCCTCACCATTGTATGATTGCATCTTAAACCAGCTAGGCTTGATCCCCTCTTTTCCTAAAGCTGAGCTTTGTGAATGGAAATCTAGCCGAGATGTTATTTGTAATCTTTCATCTACCTTCCCTGCATGTGTGTTACTGGGTGTTAATATTGAAAATGTCTCATGAGGAGTCACTAACAGGTGTGGACAACTGCAAATCTGGAAACACTGTGGAGCAGGGTGATTTTTGGGCCTGGTAAGGTTGAGCTCAGTGCAGTGCTTTAACTCCTGCAAACCTGCAGAGAGCTCTTCTGCAGTGGGAAGAGAGAGCCCAGCACACACTGCTCCTGTCACAGGCTGAAGGTCAGGGGCCTGGCATCAAAGGCTGATGATGATGATAAACTGACACCACACCTTACCTCCAGGACAGACCCTGTGCTTATTCTGAGGCAGACAATCTTTGGTTGGTACACATCAAATCCTTGACTTTAGCATCCCAACTATTTTTGGCCTAAGAAATCTGTATCCTTGATGTGTAACTGAGTTGCCCTCCATGCCCCTGCCACTTGTGACTGAGCAGAGGTGTGTGGGTTGTTCCCACAGCTCTGTGGTAGGGAACAGGTGCCCACTGGAGGAGGCATGGCCCTTTTTGGCTGGGAACTGTTTGTTCCCAGCAGGGCACTTGGTGCACAGGAATGACTGCAGCTGGGGATTAGCATTCACATTGTTCTGCTTTCTGAGGAAAGGTGAGCTCCAACAACAGGAAATGCTGATCCTAGAATTGAGGCAAAGAACTGTGAGGCTTATGTAAAGCCCTTTAATCAGCAGAGCCTAATGAGAGCTTAATTGAACTGGACCAGATGTTGCTTGTTCAACAAGATGCTTGATTGTTGTTCAGCTCCTTGTGTGATGGTGCTCTGGGGAAGGGGCTGTCATATCAGCAGTTTGTGGGAAGAAGGTGGGGAACTGCTGCTGGGGTGGAAATGTAGGATTCAACAACTGACTCCTTCAGGCTCAGCACTGTGGCCTGTCAGGCATTCCTTCTCAATAGAGCTGTAAGCTATTTCAAGTTAACAACTGGAAACATGTGCAAGTAGAACCCTAGTCAGAGTGCACTGACCATGAGGGATGTGAGCTGAGGCAGCTGCTGTGTCTGGAGATCTTGGTGTGGGACTTTCTTCCCCTGCCCCCCTGGGTAAAGCTCTCTTAGAGAGGAGTGTTGGAGGCCAAGGGGCTCAGGATCTTGGTGTGGCAGTTGTCTGCCTTGGCTTCCCAGTCACTAGAAGCAACTCAAGACTTTTTTGTGGTTATTAAAAGTGGTGGTGACTAACTCCTGGCTTTGGATATATTCTGCCCAGCCTGCCTGGGAGCCTGTGTGTGTGTCTGGGTGCTGGGCTGTCATTAGCAGCAAAGATGATAGTACTGCTTCAGATACACCTGGAGGTCTTTATGCTGTTACTACTTACAACTTTTCAGGGCTGTTGGTCCATTTCTTATAACATTAAGTTTAAGAATACATCCTATTGGGTAAGGGCTTCAATTGCCATTAGTACCTGGAGGCAAATTTGAACCCCAGACATTCTACCTTCCTGACCTACAAATGAGCTCTTTTTGGTTCATTTAAGTGGAATGTGGGTGCCCTCCTACACCCTGGTGGAGTCATAATAAGAGGAAAAGGGCCTTAATGTCAATGCTGCACTTCTTGACCAGTGCTTTCTGCTACAAAATGAGGCCCTAATGGCCTGTTTCTGGATTGCAGCTCAAAGATAAGCACAAGCAGACTGGAGGCAATGTGGGAGCCATGGAGGAGCTGGAGAACGCCTTCAGCTTGGCCGAGGAGTCCTGCCCAGGCATCTCTGACAAACTGATAGCACACATGGTGGAGAGGGTCCAAAGGTGAGTGAGTGTCCTGTGTGTGAGCTGGGGTGGAGCCAGCACTGAACCACACAGCTCTGGTGCTCCAGGGCTGTGCAAAGGTCAGTGCTGAGCACTCAGACAGACAAAAGTGAATACTGATGACAGCTACCTTAACAGTTCCCATGGCACTTCTTCTAACTGCTTTCATTTAATGGAAACAGTTCTTTTGCCTCAGAAGCCTTTCCTCACACTGGACAGGTTTCTGTAGTGTAGATTATGTTGTAGGGCACAGAAAGATGCTGTTGTTCACCTTCATTTTGCACATTATCTGTATACATGGGATGTCCTGCTGGTCCCATTACCCAGGCAGCAAGGACTATGCAAAATCTTATTGGGATCACTTCTGGATAGAAAGTCTCTGTTAATTAATACCTATTTCACTGCAAGGAATGTGCTTGAAGGCACTACTTGCAGATAGTCACTGCTTGCCCACCTTTAGGTATACACAAAAGTGTACTTTTCCTGACAAGAATTAGTTATTAAACCAGTAAAGGAATGTAGGCTGGTAGAATTTAGTTCTTTGCTGGGTCAAACCTGGCTCCACTGCTGGTACCAAGTCCAGTCACATCCATGTGTTGCAGATACCAACACAGCTAACCTGGTCACAGATTTATCAGACTTTATTTGGCTTTTCTCCCTTTCACAGCAGGCTATCCTAAATCTCCCCCTTTCCTTACCAAGAGAGAAACTTAACATTTGGCTCCTGGTTAGCAGGCTGGAAGTATTCTGCCATACCAAAAGAAGCTGTTCTGTGCTCTGGCTGCCCCTATAAACACAGCCCAAACTACACAGTCTTGACTAGAGTTTGCACCCTTGACCTTGGGCTTTCTAAGCATTTCTTTCTGGTGGGTTGAAGTTTGTGCCTTGTAACTCAAATACCTATTGAATAGAACAGAATCATTAAGGCTGGAAAAGATGTCTAAGATTGAATCCAGCCTTTTACTGATCCTACTGTGTCAACTAGACCAGAGCACTGAGTTTCACATCCAGCTGTTTCTTGAACATCTCAAGGGCTGGTGACTCCACCACGTCCTGGACAGCACATTCCACATGACACCTTCTGTGAAGAAATTCTTCCTGATTCCCAGCCTCAACCTCCACTGGTGCAGCCCTTTTGTCCTGTTCCCTGGGAGCAGAGTCTGATCCTCCCCAGCTGTCCCCTCCTGTCAGGGAGTTGTGCAGAGCCAGAAGGTTCCCCCTGAGCCTCCTTTTCTCCAGGCTGAGCCCCTTTCCCAGCTCCCTCAGCCTCTCCTGGTGCTCCAGCCCCTTCCCCAGCTCTGTTCCCTTCCCTGGACACACTCCAGCCCCTCAATGTCCTTGTGAGGGCCAGAACTGGACACAGCACTCAAGGTGAACATGCCAGCTCATGTTCAGCTGCTGTTGAGAAGCATCCCAAAGTCTTTTCCTACCAGGCAGCTTTCCAGCTGCTTTGCCCCAAACCTGTAGCTCTGCAGGGGATTGTTGTGACTTGCAGTGCAGGACCTGGCACTTGGCCTGGTTGAACCTGACACCATTAGTCTTGGCCCAGCCTGTCCAGATCCCTCTGCAGAGCCTTCATGCCCACCCAACTTGGTGTCATCTGTGAATGCACTTAAGGGGGCCCTCAATCTCCTTGTCCAGATCATGGATAGAGACATTAAACTGGACTAGTCCCAACACTGAACCCTGGGGAACCCTAACAGTGATCACTCCCAGCTGGATGTAACTTCATTCCCCACCACTCTCTGGATTCAGCCAACCCAGACAGTTTTACAGCCAGCCAAGTGTGTACCTGTCCAAGCCATGGGCTGCTGTCTGAGATAGTGAACAGCATGCAGAGCCTTCCCCTCATCCACTCTCTGGGTCACCTGGTCACAGGAGATCAGATTGCTCAGGCAGGACCTGCCTTTCCAGTAACCAGGGCCTGACCCCCTGGTTGTCCTCTACATTCTGCTGCCAAGCAAAGAAGAGCTGTAGATATTAAGGAGCAAATATAATGGCCATCCTAATTAGAGGGATGTTTCTACATGGCTGGAGCTTCCAAGTAAATATACCATGGGACTAATAATCACCTAACACCAGGGAGAGAACACTCACTCTTCTGGCTGACCCATGGAGGTCACAGAAATGATACCTGTAAAACCTGGGTCTGTGACTGAGCAGGAGCTGCACACAGATGTGTGTGCTGACTGCAGACAGCTGCTTGTTTCAGCATCATTCACTTCTGTCAGAAATGACACTGCTGGACAAGGCAGAAGCACAAGCTATTTTTGGGGGGGGGGCTTGCAAAACCTCAAAAATCTGGTTGCTTTCTTATCATAAAACACTAATGCTGAAAAGTTCTCATTAGGTTAAAACTGAATCCTGAAAGCCTGAAGAAGTGTCACTTTGGCTTTTTGTTAAAAGTGCTGATTTTGTCTGTCAGGACTTTATGTAGCAAAAAACTGGCAGTGGCAATGGGAGTGGGGACAGATCCACCCAGCCTGACCCCTTCCTTTCCCCACAGAGCTGCTGTGGGCACCATTTCAGGTGAGAGCATCCAGTACTGACAGGCTGTCCCTTGGTAATTCTTCCTTGCAGGTTTTCACACAGTCGGAACCACCTGACCTCTGCCCGCTGACACTCACATTCCCTGCTGTTGTTTGTCAGGGGGGAAGGATTTTTTTCCAGCTTCATAAGAACTACATCTCTAATCCAGACCACCATCTGCCGTTGGATGTGACATTGTGATGGACCCCAGGACATTTCAGAGCCTTCATGTTAGCCGTGTTTCCATGATAACCCAGGGTGGGGTTTGCAATGCAAGTACAATTTAGACCTTTTGCAGAACCCGAGATGGGTGGTCTAATTGTTTTTACAATGTAATCAATGCAGTTTTTAATTGTTTTCCTACAATGGATGTGTCCATTTTGGCTTGGTTTGATTCACAGCTTGTTTCTGGTAAATACCTGGCTGCTGGAAAAAGGGAGATTCTCTTCCATTGATACATGTTTCACAGGCAAGTCTGATGGGTTTAGTCTCCTGCCCTTCCTAAAGAAGTGTTTGTGAGCAGTCATGTGTGAATGCAGGGATATTGAGAAGCTCTCCAGGCATTTAGGGCCTCTGGGAGAGTGAGACCAGCTCTTCAGTTGTTGTGGAGGATCTCTTCAAGCCCTTCACACACAAGTAGCAAGGCTTTCCAGTGCTGCAGGAGCTGAGCTGAGACACTGTTGCTCTTTCCCAGCCTGTCATTTTATAGGAGGATGGATTTGCTGATTGTTCTTTTTTTGGCTCTGGGACATCATTTTGTATTAAGCTTTAGTTCATGTACTTCAGGCAACAGCAGAACTTGCCTTGGGTCTCCAGGGAGCAGAAGGCAAAGTGGATTTGTTTGCTGTGGGAGCTTGTGGAGTTCCTGTCCTTGGCATTCCTGGCAGCTGCAGCAGCTCCACAGGCAGGCTGGGCAGTGCTGGTCTGAGCTGTGCAGCCCCACATGGGGCAGAAGGGTTAAAAAGGGGAGTGGGGGGAACACAACAGCTGCAGACATCAGCAGAGCTTTGGTTCTCATGGCAGAGGGACACTACATAGCAGTTTTTGATGCAAGAACCTGTGCTCTACAGAAAGACATAAACTGGATGGCTCACAGCAGTGTGGTAGGGCTGGAGATTACCCAAAGCTGCTCCAGGCCTGGCCTCCTTCTCCTTCTCAGCCTTCCCTTTCTGGCTCCTCCTGCAGCCAGGGCTGTGCTCCAGTTAACAAGCTGGGGTGGTGTTTGGTAGCAGAGAAAGTGAAGCATCTACTGCTGTGTTGCCTGCTTAAGGTATTCCAGCAGAGCCATCCCCAGGAGCTTTGCTTTCTGTATCATACCAGTTTATAAAGTAAATCTTTAATTCAGGTAAGCACACAGATTTTAAAGCTACATTTTAAAGGTCTAGAAAAATAGACTTAGGAAAATAACCCCTGATAGCTGGTTGCTTAGAGAGCTGCTCTCTAACTGAAAAGAGATTCCCATGAAGTCAGCAAGAACTCAGTTACCCAGCTCTGTCTGGGTGTTTGTATGTGGATGGTATGGCTCACCCCAGAGCCACTGAGAACAAAGGCTGGAGCTGTTCAGCATTTTTTTAATGACAGGCCACTTGGTTAGAAACAAGGCTTGATTTTTTGGTACTTAGCTTCAGACCTGCAGATTTTAAGTGCTGGGCTGCAAGTAGCTCAGGGGGACCATACGTTCCCTGCTCCTGGTGTATGGTGTTCACTTGACCTTGTGACTATCCTTTATTTGTCCTGCTGGATAAATACAGGCTCAGCAACACTATGAACTTGTACAGTAGTAGAGAAGAGGTGCTGCTGTTGGCTCTCTGATGCAGAGCAGTGTTCTGTGGTGAGAGCCAGCTCAGAGCTTGCAGTTAGGAAGAACAGAACAAAGCCACTTTTCCCTCAGGAGGAGAAGTTCATGTATAGACAGGATGCTTGGAGAGGGGGAAGGCAGAGGCTGCAGGCCAGCACAAGGGCTCCTGCTGCTTTTAAAGTTGCTGTTCAGAGCAGTAGCAAACCGTGTTGATAAGGTACCTGTGTCGTTACTCGCATGCTCTGCAGTGGAACGAGGAAACTTTTTAAAGGAAACAATCCTCACACCCTTTGTCCAGTATTCAAAGCAACAATGGGTTTAGTTTTCAAAAACATTGAAAGGGATCTGCCACTTTCAATAAAGTAACAAAACAAATGAGGCTGGTGTAACTGTGTTATTAGGGGAAAATGATTGGTTCCAGCTGCTTTTTTCTGCATTCTTCTTGATCTTCCTCATGTATTTATAACAGACACCCCAGAGACAGAGCCAGCTACTGTGTGTGCAAGGATAACAGCTGCAGGCACATCAATGTTTCCAGGAAACCCCCACTAAAGGTATAGTTGTGCACTGGAGCACACTGCACTGCAGTTTTTTGCTGGAGTTTGTTCCTTATGTGCAGTCTGGCAACAGGGTATCTCTGTCTTCCTCAGTCTCACTCTGCAGCTGGGAGGGGGCCCCAATGGGGCACAGGTTGCCCAAGGAGCTGGTGGAATAGCCAGCTTTGGTGATAATCCACTGCACAGGTGCAGCCCTGCATGAGCCTGTGTGACCTCAGGGACAGGACGAACACTTTGGAGATGCCATTTTAATTATGTTTAAACCCTTTTTTGAGCTCAGCATTCTCAAACCAAGAGGGGACTTTTACTGCCTGCTGTCCTTCCAGATGGTTTACAGATTCCATCTCAGCAGTTGTGTCTTCAAGAGAGATGCTGAGCTGCGGGTTCAGCACAGAAACAACTAAAGGATCATTCACTCACCTGCCCACAACCCTTAAGGGAAGATTCCTGCTCACTGTGGGGCAAGTGGCACTCAAATTCCACAAAGGCAGCTCTGCCCCCTCCTCCACACCATCCCCACTGTGGATGGAGAGCACTTGGTACAGGGTGAGATCCAGAGTCGTGGAAAACTACTGAGCAACTTGAACCTGGGATGGTGGGCCCAGGAATGGAGATGGTGAGCTCAGGAATAAGAGGCTGAGAGAGTTTTATACCAAGATGCTATTTACTTTGAACAGTCATATTCAGCCACAGTATAACATGTCTAATCAATCCACATGGATACACCTACAACAGGTAATTAAAAAAATAATAAATGAAGACGCTAATAAATTAAGTACATTTAACTTAGATGGGACAATGGTCTTCGTGACAGCGGTGACAAAGGCTGGATCTGCAGTCACTCCTCTAGGATGCAAATGCCAAGCAAGAAAATCCCTCTGGATTCCCCCTCCCTTCAGTCCTCATCCCACATATGCTCGAGACTGTAACTGAACACTCGTGGTGGCCTCTGTCCTTCCCATTGTCCCATGGGATCTCCACATTCCTCCATCCTCACAGCATGCAACACTTGCCTTTTGCTTTCACTGCTTCTCTGCATTGTTCCTTCTGTTAGTACACAAACACTTTTCTATCCAATATAAATCAGTCCCCACAGCCCATCAAAGCCACGTCCAACAGCACTTTGTGGCACTTAGCATATGTCAGTCCTTCTGTGGAGGCACCCAAAGGTGACAGCTTTACAAAAGAGAACAAGCTGCAAACATTTCAGATTTAATACAGAAATTTAATAGAGTCCACAGACACTAATTCTCCATCTGGAATCCAGTGACTTTTACACCTTCATGAGAAACAGAAGATGGATCCCACCCTGAACTGAAATAGAAGAGTAGGGATTTTCAGAAGTCTTTGCATGACACAAGCACAAGCAGCAGTGACTTTCAGAGGCTCCTTCTCCTACAGTGCTTTAATGCCTTGAAAACATCACCCACACCAGAGTGGAGAGTGTTTGCCATCCCATGCCTTACTTAACTCCTACTACAGGATAAAGAAACTGGAGCTGTGATATGAGAATAGTGATTGAGTTCAGAGGACAAACCATGCACCCCCCTGCACCGATCCACCATACACCAACACCTTGCCAGCTCGGCAGAAACTCAGTCTTCCTGCTTCCCTGCAAAACTGCTGCCTTGGCAGCTCCTGAGGAGCAGAGCTGTTCTGGGAGAGCTGCAGTGTCTGTTCAGAATGAGCCAACACATCTTGTGTTCCTGTTTGTCTGAGGCAGCTGTGCCAGCAGGCTGATGGTGACAGCAGCAGGATGGGTTGTGCTGCCAGCCCCATGGAGCACCTGGGGCAGGGGGTGGCTGGGAGCCCTGGCACCCACTGCTGCCAGCCAGCTGCACCCCTGGAAGCTGCTGGTTTTCTCCCATGTGTGCTGATCATCCAGTCAAAATGTAAAAAGAAGGTGGTACCTGCCTTCAGGGCAGGTAAAGGTGTCACTGTACAGGTCCAATGGAACAAGAACCCTTCCACGATGTGTGCACTGGAGCACTGCTGCTCTTGGGTTCTCTCTAAGTAGGTTCATCTGGAACAGACTTGACCCTTTTCCACACCATTGGGAACGGATGGGATCCCTGTCTGCAGCCCCCTCACTCCCACTTTCCATACTGGGGGGAATGAGCCTCATGGGTCTTTGCTTTGTCAACTCCAGAGACTCCTGTTCCCACCTGCTTCTTTTGGTGGTGTTGCCAGCAGAGATCCAGCTCTGCCCCCATCAGTCTGTGTGAGTGTCCTTCTCCTTGGGAAACAGCAGGCTCGACCTGGCTGGAGAGCTGGTGGCTCTTTTGATCACCTCCATCCACCTGCCAAGACAAGACATGAGAAATGCTTAATCCTCACTCACAGCTTATCTTGTCTTTTGTTATGACCTGCACCCCTTTCCCAAACCTCCCAAAACAGCCATTTTCCTTCTTTTACAAGTCTTGTGGAAAATTAACTCTTCAAAGGGACAGCTTGGGATGTGGTAAATGCCCTGCAGAACGTGGCTGCCTGTTCAGGTAACAAGTCTACAGTGCTCTGAGCTCCAGAGAACTCTCTTCTCTCCACAATGTTATCAAGGATGACAAGCTGACAATAATTATTGCTTTTCTTAACAATAAATTAGGAAATAGGTGACTGCCTTGCTCATGTGGAAGAAAGCAAAGCAACTGTGAAAAAAGCAAGAAAAATCCACTGTGAATTGGACATTTTTCCTTTGAAATCCCTACAGGAGCCCAGTGCATTAAAGAGCACAACTTATGGCTCGGGTAGCTGATATCTCAGCTGTTCACAAGTGTGTGACACTCTCCCAGGGAAGGGGGACATGTGACACCTCAGTAAAACCACATTCCTAAGTAAAACCACATTCCAAAACAACCAATACGACCCTGCAAGGCAGGACCCAGTGCAATGGTTCTCAACACAGCAGCAAAGTTTTGTACATGGTACATTTCACACACAGTTTGAACCCTCTGTGGAAGCCCCTAAGAGCAATTCATTCTAATTATAGAAGATAATAAGAAAATGTAATTACAGAGAAACCAGACAAGTGAAAGGGAGCCCTGTTGCACTTGTTGCTCTCAGCCTTGTGTTATAATTAATACTCCCAGAGATGGAAGATAAAAACCAAAAAACTCTTCACAGAATCTGGAAATCTGACTCCCAAAGAGCTGGTGGAGCTGAGTACCCCACAGCCCTTCCCCTCCCACATTCCTCCCTGGCTGCAAGGAAGCCTCAGAATCCTGGCACAAAGCACAGCTCACAGCTCTGGGTGTATCCCCAGCTCCCCCACACACTGAGGAGGTTTCTGTCAGGGGAGGGGTCTCCAAATATCATCAGTGGGGAGAAGAAGGGAATGTTATTCCTGAGAATGTGCTGGAAGATCACTCAGACTAGGAGGAAAGAGAGGATGGGATGACCAACCACTGAGTTAAGAGCAGATTATAAACCAAGACAGAGAAAACAGAAAATTACCTCTCAAAGGTGTATTTGCTCTCAGCCCTGAAGAAATACACGTGGGACTTGAACTGCAGCTTGAAGACATAATCCTTCTGAATCCCATCTGCCTCCACAGGGCAGCTGACTGTGTAGCCAAGCAGGGGGAGGCTGGCCAGGGGATAATCATCCTGCAAGAGCCCAAGAACCCAGCCCTGAGTGCAAGGCAGTCCTGCCATGCAGCCAGTGTACCACAGCCGAGGGCTGTGCACTCCTGTCCAGCAGACAACAGGAGAACTCTTCTGCAAAGCTACCAACAGCTTGTAAATAAACCTTCTCCCAACTCCTTTCTTTTTTGTTTTTTTGTAGTTATTTGTTTCTGCTCAATGCTGCCTCCTGGGCTCTCTCCTCCTTCTCTGCACCCTTCCTATGAAACTCGAAGCACAGATCTGACACAAAGGTAAAGTAACCCTCACAAAAGAAATGTGCCATCGAGGCAAGAAGCCAGAATGACCCAATTATTGGGTTAATAAACACGGTTTACTTGGTTAATAAGATGAAAAGATTGTGCTGCACCATGGTTCCTTATTAAGCAGGTGCTGAACATACCATGGGCAGAAAAATCCCTGGAGCCTGTGAGGCTGAGCTGAAGCCCAGCACAGAGAGAAGTGGCCAAAGACGGGCCAAAGGCCATGGAAGGTCAGAACCATCAGAACTGGAAATTCCAATTAAATTCCACAAGAATTCAGCCTTTCAGAGACCAGCTTCAACTACCTCCTCTTCCCCTTACTACTTTCCTTCAACCAGCAGTGATTTGTCCCTGGAGCTGAAAGCCAAGGATCCCCAGGTCCCCCAAACACCCTGAGCATCCCCCCCTCACCTACACCTGCCTACCTGGTGTGTCTTGTAGAAGAACAAGCAGAAGTTGGTGAAGACGACCCACAGTTTCTGCCAGCCATTGCTGTTCTTGAACTTCCTCAGCAAATACCCAGAGAGTTGGTTCTGGCACAGAAGGAAAAGAGGACTGCCATGAAATCACAGGTTCCAGGTGAACAATGCTGCTCCTGCCCTTGCCCCCTGGTGTCAAAGGCCTCCCAGGTATGGTGACAGCCACCAGGGTCCAGCCCTTTCAGCCACCCTTCCTTACATGCAGAAACCCCACATGGAGCACACTGTGTGAGAAGGGAAATAAAGCAGGAGAGGAAACAGAGGATGAACAACACGTGGCAGCTACACAAAGCAAAGCTGGCGTGGAAGGGGCTGCAGGGAGGGGAACACCACTGCCTTGGAGTCAGACAGCAGGACAGGAAAACCTATGGCATGGAATGACAGCACAGGAATTTTGTAATTTGAAAAAAAGACAGGACATATGGCAGATTTACAGAGAGAACCATTTTTTGAGGCATAAACAGAAGGAAATCCTGTCTTAAACAAGGCAATGGTACAAATCTGCCTCAGGACAAGGATCCTCACGTGAGCAGTTAGGAAGCAGGACATTTTCCTGGGCATCCCATGGCTCCTCCCCACCAGCACAAAATGTGAGAGGCATCTTTACCTGGATCATGCACAAGTAATCAGACAGGGATAGGCTCTGGTTCCGGTACCAACAAACATGGGTGATTGTGTTGGGCCGTTGGGCCTGGCCCAGCAAATAGCGAGGAGGAAGCTCTGGAGAAACAGCAAGAGAGCAGAAAACTGAGCAGAGAAAGGAGGAGAGAAAAACAGAATGTTAGGGTGAGAGGAGTGATGCAAGAAAGGTGGCTGTCAAAGGAAAATGGATTGTGAGAAAAACGACAGTGTTAGAACATGAAACAGATCAGAGGGAGAGTGCAAGAACTCACACATTCAATCCCACAACCTTGTTATCCATGCACAGAACTGTGAACTGGTGTCTTTCCCAAGGTGTCAGCAGGGAAAGGCCAGTCCCCTCCACAGAAACTGCAACAGAAGCCAGCTCAAGTGCCCAATGTCTGTACCTCAAGCCCAGGTCACAGCTATAGCACTTCCCTTACAAGCTGATCCACATGGTGTCTCTATCAGAAAAACACAGGAGCTCCAGTGCCCAAATTTTTAATTGCAGTTAAACAAGTGCCTCAAGAGCAGAGCAGGACAGGCAGGCACAGACACATGCTGCAGGCCCCTGCCCTATTGCTTTTGTCAGGGTTTTTTTTCTCCATGTTATTTAAGGTGCTTCCCACTTCTGGAGGTCTTCCAAGCATGCCAGCCTCCAGGAAGGTGTCCTACCCTGCCAGACTGCTGCCTAAAGTAAAACCACACAGTTGGTGCAAGCAGTGTAAGGAGTGCTGAGCTGATCACTCTCAAAATCTGCAGGATTCAGTGCTCAAATGTGCCAAGAGTGCTGCCTTGCACTGTGAGTAACAGCAAGACTGCAGGTACCAGTGGCTCATAGAATCCCAAAAAGGTTTGGGTTGGAAGGGACCTTAGAGCAGGGAGACCTTCCACTAGCCCAGGCTGCTCAGACTCCCATCCAACCTGGCCTTGAACACCTCTGTGGACATATGATAAACATCTCTGCTCAGTATAAAATGAGGCTGCCATGAAAAGACACTTGGCTGCTCAGTCCTGCCAGTGAGGGAAGGGCAGAGAATTCCAACTGAATTCCCTCTTCTTAATTCTGGGTGCAGTACAGCAGCTAACCAGAGCTCAGTACAGCACAGTCAGTCTCTAAAGGAAAATATCATGGGTAGAGAACTTATAATCACAGAACTATTAAGGTTGGAAAAGACCTCAAAGATCATCAAGTCCAACCTTTGACCAAATCCCACTGAACAATTTGGCAAAGTGCCACATCCACACATGCCACATCCATTCTTTGAACATTTCTGGGGATAGTGACCCCACCACTGCCTGGGCAGCCTGTTCCAATGCTTAACCATTCTTCCCACGAAGAAATTCTTCCTGATTCCCAGTCTGAACCTCCAATGTGCAGCTTGAGGTCATTTCCTCTTGTCCTACCCCTTGATCCCTGGGAGCAGAGCCAACCCCCACTTGGCTGCACCCTCTTTCCAGGGAGTTGTGCAGAGCCAGGTTGCCCCTAAGCCTCCTTTTCTCCAGGCTGAGCCCCCCCAGCTGCTCCTGGTGCTCCAGACCCTCCCCAGCTCCGTCATTCTGTGGACACACTCCAGCCTCTCAATGTCCTTCTTGTCGTGAGGGGCCCAAAACAGACCCCAGGATTTGAGGCACATCAGCAGTGCTCAGCACAGGGGATGCTCAGTGCTGCAGCAGGCAGGGTGAAACCCAAAGGAGTGATTCAGTCCCAGGACATCCTGGGTTTCCTTTCAACCCTCCCTGCTTGGGTCCTGCCGAAGCAAGCACGGAGAGCAGAGCGTGAGCACGGACACACAGACAGGTACAGAGGGACAGCATGCAGTGGTGTTGATGGCCCCACTCTCCCTGCACACAGAACTGCTGCCAAGGCCACATGGGAGATGGAGGCCAGGGCAGCGTGGACAGAGGGGCCAGCACTGTGCCCTGGGTACCTCGACGGCCACACTGTGGTCGGTCATGGAGACGCTGGTGTTGCGGTACCAGCACACGTGCATGGTGGTGTTGGCACGGTGGTGGCTCTGCCTGTCCAAGGAGCTACGAGAGGAGTGAATGTCATCTTCGGACTCCTGTTCTACAGAGACCTCATCAGAGGATCCTGGGGGAGGAGAATTGGGTAGTGGTTTAAGAAAATTGTGTGATACAAAAAGCAAGAGAAGCTGGGATTCCTGGGAAAGGCGCTTTTCTCTTGCCATGGTCCAGTTTGAAGTGTGTCAAGCTCAACTGGTGACACAGAAACCACTCTAAGCACATCAGCCTGGGCTTCATCACTCAGGCTGATCAAACTGATCCCAACATCAAAGGATGGTTTGGGTTGGAAGGGACCTTAAAGCTCATATGGTTCCAACCCCCTGCCATGCACCCAGACACCTTCCACTAGAAAAAAATCACAGAGTGGTTTGAGTCAGGGCTGTGTCCAACAAATCATAATGCCCACACTTCATCTTGAGTCAAGGAACAGAACAGAGGTCTCCAAGAAAAAATACTCCATTTTTCACCACCAGACAGGCACAGGAATACTGGGCTGTAAAAGCTGACCTCCAGAGACACTTTGGACAAAAAATTCACCACATGGTTAAATTAAGAAAAATCTATGTAAAGGGTGACTAAGGACCTTATTAAATTAACAACTCTGCAATGGGAGCATCTCTGCTGCATTTAAAGCTACCTTGAACATCAGTCTAGGAAGACAAGCATATCTCTTTTGATTAAAACCAAAGTCCAATCCTCCATTATCACATGAATTATAAAAATACATCATTTATGTCATCAAACTCACAAAAGGAAAAGCAGAAAGGACAAGTGCTGCTTTTCAAGGAGGCAGGGAACACCACTTACTGTTGGAGCGGTTGCACACGGAGTTTTCCAGAAGCATCTCGGATTTCTCAGTAGATTTCTTGGCCATTTCAATTGCCACATTGAGGTCTTCCATCCACTTGCCCATCTCCAGACGGGTACTGCAAGGGAAGCAGTGACAATGGGAATGTGCCAGCCCAGAGCTGTGCCCATGTGCTGAAGGCACTGCCCAAAACAAGGGACAGTATCCTTCCATCAGATAAATAAAATCAAAATTAGAATTCCTCCAAAGCAGGAGCTTTCCAGAGAGGAAACTGACCTCATACAGTCTCCACTTTTCATACTCAAACCTTGAAACAAGACTAAACCAACAGTTAAACACTTGGACTTTACAGCAAATAAAATGAAGACAGCTGGCAGGGGTCAGGAGAGGAATTCTGGAAATGAGGGATATGAACCATGATTTTTTGGAAGGATAAATGGCAGCCTGCCCATCTTTTAAAGGGATGTACCTGACATCTCAAGCAAGTAAAACCCAGAGCAGAGGAAGAGGAAACTTCCTTCCTCCCTCCCAGGATCCACTACAAGGTGAGACCTTCACACCCTTCTGTATCCATGGGGTGCAACAGTGGAAGGTTTGGCTTTAGACACAGCCACACCATTTCTTTGTTTTGGTAACTGTCTCTTTTTTCTGAAAATTTTTAATTTAGACTGAAAATTCCACACATGGTCTAAGCCTAGTAGCAATTTTTATTTTTGACAGGTAACGTGTGCCAGGGCCTCACCACCTTCACAGGTAAGAATTCCTTCCCAATATCTCACCTAACCCTGCCCTGTGGCAGTGGGAAGCCATTCCCCCTTGTCCTGTCCCTACAGGCCCCTGTCCAAAGTCTTTTCCCATCTTCCTTGTCAGATCCTTCAGGTACTGCAAGGCCACAGTGAGGTCACCCCAAAGCCTCTCCTCTCCAGGCTGAACAATCCCAGCTCTCCCAGCCTTTCCTCCCAGCAGAGCTGCTCCATCCTCTGCTCATCCTGGTGCCTGCTCTGGACTCTCTCCAGCAGCTCCAGCTCCTTCCTGTGCTGGGTCCCAGGGCTGGGGCAGCTCTGCAGGTGGGGTCTCACCTCAGTGGGGCAGAATCCCAATCCCTTTCCTGCTGCCCATGCTGGGGGATCAGCCCAGGATAAACTACACCTTCCCAAAACTGAACACTGAAAAAGGAGTTGTGAAGAGTCCTGGGCTTATTTTGAAGTCCAGAGGATGCTTAAATCACCCCCCTTGCTCTACAGCACTTGAGCAGTAACTTTCTGGAGAAGGAATCCATCAAAGCCACAGGAAAACTGGGATTACCTGGCTGCCACCACTATGGTTTTCTGTGCAGAATAGATTGTGAAGCAGTGTGGGACAGACCATTCATTCTCACTCTCCTCCACCTGCAGGAAAAGAAAAGAATTTTATCATCAATGCTCAGTCACCAATAAACACTAAAACTGTCCAGTGCTGGCTGGGACTGGATCAAACAAGATTCCAACCCAGTTGCAGGAAGTGCAGAACAGCAACTCTTTGATGAATACCACCTACATTCAAATCTATTTTGGCTCTATACCAAAATCTAGGATGTGTTTCTACTGCAGGGGCACAACATCACTTCCAACAGGGCAAGGAAAGGAAGGGCTTGGAGCAGATTTGGCTCATGACTTACCGGGGGGTCAAGCACTATCAGCTGCAAACCAAAGACAGAAAGAACAATCCTGTTAGAAAAGGTGTGGGGAGGCAGGAGGACTGATTACATGCTGAGGTGTGTGCAGGGGGACAGAACACCAGGATAAATAAATCCCTATTTTCAGACCAGCTCCTCACCAGTGTGAAAATGAATGGGCAACAGGGTATGCTCCAGTTGTTTTGCTAATGTGGAATGGAACAGACTCATCACCTGCAGATAAAGAAAGCTCTGTTTGACACACATCAAGGTCCAATTCTGCTGAGACCCGGCCCTGGAGCAGTTTGTGGCTTTGGTCCTTGTGCCCTGAAGGAATTCCTCAACCTGCCTTAGGCAAAACCATTTCCTTAAGTCTGTGATGCAACATGGAGCCACTTACCAACATGCCATGCAGAGAGAGGTGTCCGTGGATTTTGAACTGATTTGTCCCTGTGACCCCTTTGCTTGTGTACAGTAACATATCTGAGAACTGGAAAGGCAGGAAGAGAACAATCAGTATTCTGAGAGCAGCAGGCCAGGCCAAGGATTTTTCTGACATCTCCTTAAAAAGTGTTGTTTAAAAGCCACTGTAGATGCATGAGAAATGCCATTTCTCAGTCAGTTTGGCCTTTCAAACCTCTCTTTTGTTTACTTATAAGAGAGGAAATTAAATTTTTAAGTTCAGTTAAAACTCTGTGCCATTAAGGCACCAAATTGACCAGAGAGTAGTACCACAGCCACACCCTCTAAAAACCTTGCTTAGAGTGAGTTTTCAGTTCTCAGGTGCTGATTTTCAACACAAGCACATGAAAATACACTTCCTCAACAACTTTTATAAACCCAAAGTCTTCAAGATAAAGTCAGAAGCAGCACCCACCAGAAAGAACATCCGCTGCTGTAAGCCCTTCTTAGTGAGCTTGTACAAGCAACCTTCCCGGATAAATTCCTGCAGTGGAAAAGAAAAAGTTAAATTTTTTATCCTTCGTGACTTGAGGGAGTTTTATTTTCATCCCAGAGTACACAGATGTTGATTGGTGTCCAGCAATGATCACTAACAGATTTCTTAGAGGCCCAATGACACTTCTCTTCCTTTTTTTTGTGACATGAATCAGCTCCTTCCTTCAGCCAGCATTTAAATCAGTGAAGGAAGAGAAGGGAAAGGAGCAGAATTCCTGTTGGACACCAGCAGTTCACCCATCACACATCCCACAGTGGATGTGGCAGTGACTGCCACAGCATCCCCAAAGCACATGTGATGCTTCTTTATTTATGCCCAGTACATCAATCAAAAACAAAGGAACAGGAGCTGCACAAACTCCTGTAACACAGAGGCACCCACAGCAGTTCAGCCCAGCCCTGTGGCTCTTGCCATCCCTCCATTCTCTGAGTTTGCACCAGGCACACACAAGCAGAGCTGGAGTGGATTTCCAGTAGGACACATCAGCTCCCCCTCACACACACAGCACCCAGTATGCCCAGTATCTGCACTGGAAACATGGAACTGCAGCCAGAGTTTAAGCAGAAGCATTTCTGACCTATTCCTCAGAACATCACCAAGGTGATGATCCCATATCCATGGCACTCACCAAGAGACAGTCCCATGAAGCCTTTACAGCTGTCCCACAGACCAGAGGGGCAGTGATGGTAAATCCATGCTTCAAAGGCACTTCCTTGGAAATAAAACCAATAAAGGCTCTAAAAACTGAGCAGAGGCACTTACCCTGCCAGGTGCTGTGAGATTGTCTATCCCAATCAGGTCGTGCTGCAGCTCTGTCAGCTTCTGGAAGTTTTCCAGACGGATGAGGCTGTGCTGCAGCTGTGAGGTCATTTCTGTGACTTCCTTCAGTGCATCTGTGTGGAGAACAGCACCAATGGGACAAGGGCAGAGCAACCCAGGCCACCCAATTCCCCCCTGGAAAACTGAATCTGAAATTTAGATCTGGAATTTATAGCCAATTTTAGAACAGAATGGTTCATATGGAAAGGATCTACAACGATCACCCAGCCCAACTGCCAACTTCTTTAAGTGTATTTTAGAGGAGGGTAAATAGAGCAAGGGACTTCACAGCATTTCCTATGCTTCTGGAGATCACTGTGTGTCTCAGATTTTGCTTAAACAAAAAGTATTTACCACGTAGCTGAATGTAAATGAAAAAAATCCAACCAAACTATTTCTGCCCAAGATTACTTTGTCATGAAGGGAATTTACTACACATGCTTCTGATGCTACAAAACAAGCATTTTTTGGTCTTATTTTTACATCTATATGACAAAAAGTTTGTGAAGAAAACCGCCTTTTTTTTCCCCTGTTAGGAGACAAGGACTAATTTTCCAGCTTTGGTTGAAGCATTGGGATCCATCAGGAGAAAACCACTTCCTGGAATGCCAGGAAAAAGCAGCACTTACATTGAATTTGTGGACATAACTGAACATAAGTGAACCTAAGTGTTCAAGGCCAGGCTGGGTGGGGCTCTGAGCATCCTGGTCTATAAAAGTATCCCTGTCCATGGTGGAAGGGGAACGAGATGAGTTTTAAGGTCCCTTTCAACCCAAACCATTCTGAGATTCTCTGATTCCATAATTCTTGATGTCCTAAGGCACAGGCAGAGTTTTGGATGTTCCTGGGTATTGCTTTTGTCTTCTTTTTTCTCTTCTGCCAGAGTTAGGATTAAAAGACCTATGACCAGCAATGCAGACTTTTCAATCTAATTACAAAAGTACTAGCTAGACCCACGAAGAAGATGGTGAAGAAGAAAGAAACCTCTGCCCTAAAGCCTCCACCTTTCCCTCCATGCATTGCTATATTCTAAAAGCCTAAATTCTAACTTTTTCACCACGTGATATTACAGATTCTACTCAAATTACACACTCGTGTGATCCCAGTTCTATCACTCCATTTTGGAAGCCTTCTCCACGGCCTCAGGTGAAAAGCAGTGTTTTCATGGGGGTCAGTGGCTGCCAGCACAGAAATTCAGAACTGCCAGGGTTGCAGCAGCTGGGAAGGGGAGCTGGCAGCAGGACAGGGCAGGGCGTCACTCACTGCGGCAGTCGGCGAAGTCGCGGTGCTCTGCTGTGTAATGCTTGCACAGCCTCCCCAGGATCAGCTTGTAGTGCATCAGCCTCTGGATGGGTTTGAGCAGAAAGGTGTTGAGGGGCAGGTAGCAAACTTTCTGCAGCTCAAACTCCTTATAAACCATCTCCAGCTTCTTGAGGCGTTTGGTTGCTTTCTCCAGTTCCGTCAGGACTTCGTCGTGCTTCTGCAGGTAACCGGTGAACTCCTGTGGAATTGGACAAAAAGTTACTTGGGTCAAAGGAAAAAAGCCTTCCATAATTAAAGGAGGTGGCAGGCAGCTCCCAGCCAAGGTTAAAATATGTGTCTGTGTGCTATTGGGCCTGTGCCTGCTGGGAATACCAAATGCTGGTGCTGGAATAGCAGTCCCACACTCCTGCACTCCCATTCAAGCCACTGGTTTTAATTAAATGATTGCTCCACTACTACAGCACTAAGGTAACTGTCCCTCACAGGCACTCTGCTCCAAATAAAGCTGACTTCATTTCAGAAGAAATTATTTTGCCTTTAAAAAATATGTATATTTTTTAATTAAATAACCTTGTGAATCAAGGTCTAAATAGGGGAGCTAAATATATTTCTTCATTTTCTGCTGAATAACCAATAAACACTTTTGCTCAAGGTAAATGCAGGTGGCTAAATAAGCAACAGTGATACAAAACCTTCCTTCAATTCCTTTACTATGTTTTCTTTTTAAATTGTTTCTCAACAATAACTCTTTGCAGGTTACTTCAAGATTGACTGAAAAAGAATAGGTTTAGATGGGGTATTGGAAATAAATTTTTCCCTGTGAGGGTGGTGTCAGATACTAGAATCTGACAGTTCATGGCTTAAACATTGTTAGGAACCTTTTGCCAGTTATAGCAAAACTGTACAAAGCAGCTACAACCAGAGAAGCCCAGCCCTCCCTGAAGATGCCTGACTGGAACTTTGGACTGTGAGTTAAGATGCTTTGATAAGATAAAAGGAACACTGTTATTCAACAATCATGGGTCTAGGGAGAAGTAAACAAGGCAGAGGGAAAAGAATGCATGCCCAAGAGAGCCAAACCCGACAGAAAATCATTCCTGGCTGGCTTTGGGTGGAGGAGGCCATAGATCAAGAGGCCAGGTTTGCACAGAACCCCCCAAAGGGGAGAGGAGAGTTTTGGGTGTGTGGTGAAACCTCTGGTCAGGGGCAGTGAACACCCATCCTCCCTTACACAAACTGCAGCAGCTGTAAAACCCCCCAGGCCCAGGAAGGCCACATCCATGGGACATGCATGTGGAGGCAGCTGAGGGGGTGTCACAATGCATCAAAGACCCCCCAAAGTGCTCCCCAGACTTATTCCTGTGGCCTTGCACCACAGGACTGCATGTGATGCAAAGTGATTCACTCTGCTGCAACAAACTGTGTAAAACTGAGGTACCTGGGCATTGCACCTGGCCTGAGCATGTATTAATCCATTGGATTCTCTGCTTTTTGGGGGACCCTCACCAAGAAGACCAGCTGGACAGGATCATCAGGACACTGGTGGGATGCACAGAGTAGTGACATTTTCTTTAATCTGTCTGTCCCTCTCTTTCTGTCCTCCTACCTCTTTTCTATTCTTTCTCTTCCTTCTTCTCTCCCTCTCTGATATTTACTATTAAATAAAGCCCATACTCATATGGTCTCGTTTGCACCTTAATTAAAGCAGAGGCATTTCTAATAATTTTAAGAACCAGACCATAACAGGTGGTGGGGCCCTGGCACAGGTGCCCAGAGAAGCTGTGGCTGCCCCTGGATCCCTGGAAGTGTCCAAGGCCAGGCTGGACAGGGCTTGGAGCAGCCTGGGACAGTGGAAGGTGGGTAGGGGGTGGGATGAGATGAGCTTTAAGATCACTTCCAACCCAAATGCTCCTGAGATTCTGTGATTAATGGAAATATTAACCCTGAGCTCTGATCCTTGACAAAACAGAAGAAAACACCTCAACAATCCCCAAATTCCACATCTGGAATGCCGTGTGTACCTTCAGAGAGCGCATGTTCCTGAGCATGACATCTCCAATCCGCTGGTAATCCCCTTTCACATGAGCATTGCTTCTGCCTTCCCTGCAACACACACAAGGAGGAAAGAAGAAGGCAGCATAGGTTAGGGATCAAGAAATTTCTGTTTTCTCCCTCCATCTTCCCTTGTAATTCAGAACATAATCTTTAGCCATTTGATATTCCTATTTCACTGTTCAGATTGAAAACTTGGTACATTAAATATGGACGCTGCACAAAACAGCAAACACAAAGACATGCTTAAAAATCTGAGAAAGGATTAGAAAGGAACTTGTGTGAAAGTCTATTTGAGAGTTTTACATTTCAGACTTCCACATAAATGTCATAACACGACCCCACCTGATTTTGTGAATTTATTTTTGTTCATACTTTGTTTACATTGACCACCTCCTTTTGAAAGGTAGTTATACTGTAATATATAACATGTCAAGAGAGAATAATGCAAAGTTTAAAAGATTAAACACATCATCTGTGAAATAAACTGCATTGCAAGAACCAAATTCCCACCTAAAATGTTTCCTAGATTTTCACCTGGAGATTCATTAAGGTGTGGAAAAAACACATGCATCATCTTTTTGATCTTGTGTTCCTTCTTTCTTCTAAGACTTGAGACTTGACTTGACTAAGACTATCAGCTTATATCAACAATTGATGAGTTTAAAGATGTTCTCCAACCTAAATGATTCTGTGATTACAAAACCCTTGCTCTGGTGCACAAGTCATACAACTACAGGATATTATATACAAGGCAAAGCTTGGAAAACGGGCTTTGTGCAATGCAGCTTGTACTTTTTTAATACCTTTAATTTCATAAAAGATTTCTCCTTGCTTCTATTGATGTGCATTGATTGTATTGATGTGCAAATACCAACTGTATTTGCAACTGTAACCAGTCTGGTTTTGACGTGAGGATGTAGGAAAAGGTCCCCCTGCTCACTTACCAGAGTGAAAGCCTTTGCTCAATCTCCTTCAGGAAGGCTCGATGGAATTCATAGATGGGGTCAATGTTGGAGAAGAGCAGAGTCATCAGCCCCTCTGGCATGGCATTCTCCTTGATCACAGCACTGCGGAACCACTGCCACAAAAGCAGAAATTCTCATCAATGTCTCTCTTTCACAAGTTCATTGTTGGTATGAAAATTCCTGCTCCTGCAGCGATGGGAGAGGAGAAAGTATGCACAGGGAAAGAGCAGGAAGGAAGAAGAAATATTTATGGAAGACATAATTTGTGGAAAATGAAAAGATGGGATTTTTTTTTTTTCCTTGTCAAATATGAGGAAGATGAGGCCCATGGCTGGCTCTGGGCACAAGCTTGTTTCTGAATGCAATGATGGGATGGTTGGGGACAGCTGAGTGACAGTCAGTTACCCAGTGGCTGCCACAGCTGCTGCCACTTCCACGCAGATAAAACTGCTCTCCTAGACCTGGAGCCCTGTGCAAGTCACTCAGCTGAAGACATCTCGTTGCAGGTCACATTCCACACTTTATCACTTCCTGGCAGGGACGGGGATATTACAAAAATCCTCTGAGATTTGTCTGAGGTATTCCCCCTTCTTTTAGGAGAAGTGCTGGGAAGCCTGTGGGAGGAATTGGAGTGAGATGGTGCTCAATGAGCTTGCAGAGAACACTTCCACTGAGGCCACACAGACAGTGTTAAGGGACTCAAGGTTTTCTTTGATGAAATTAAAACTACAGCTTATAGAAAGGCAACAGTCACAGTGCTCAAACATGGAGCTCATGAACAAAAAAGCTCTTTTAGAAGCACATGAAATAGAAATTCATGCTGCCCTCCAAACCAGGACTCACTTGTCTATTCTGGGTGAAAGGAGGAGGAAGAAACAGAAGCAACAAAACAAGAAAAAAACTCTTCAAACCCCCATGGGTTTGATGCCCTTTGCAACTGTCATCTGCTCACAGATCTAAAGGCACAAAGCTAAAAGCTTCCCAAGGAAAACCACAGAGAAGACAGCCAGGTTGTAAACAGAGCTGGCAGATATCACTGAAACTGAATGCAAAACGTTTTTAGTTTTCCCTTGTTCACAGTTTTTAGACCAAAAGTTTGCCTAAGTCATCAGGATGGCACAGGATGCAGCTGCTGGAGCAAATGATAGAAGTGCAGAGAAGGTATCTGCTCTGCCACAGAAGGAGCTATGGAACAAGGAAGGAACTTGGCTCATGGATTATGCTACATCACAAGAAGAAATTCCAAGTTTTTCCAGCCTAACAATCACAAATCTGTTAAAGAAAGGGGGAAAAAAAATAAAGTCGAACCCACTTACCACAGTAATAACCTCCAGGTCCTTTAAATAGGTGCGTTCTGTGGCAAGGATCTCCTTTGCTATGAAGTATGCCTTGTCAGTGGGGTAACGCTGAAAGGACACACAGCCATCAGTAAGGACACAAACACAAACCTCTGTAATGGTGGGGGGTGTTTTGCACCACTTCATTTGTGCTTTGTCTGGAGTTTTGTTTTTTTTGTTTTTACTTAGAGCCAGGATTTAAAAATACATGAAGGAAATGGGGGTTTTTTGTATTTGGGCTTGGTTGTTTATTAAATCTTATCAAAAGTAGAGAAAGTTCAGCAGCACTTCTAGCTACCAGCTAAAAGTGAGCAAAATGGAGAAAGATCTAGCTGCCACAAGGTCTCTTAAAGCTAAACAGTCCAATAGAGAAATAACACCTGTATTATCTATCCTTTTAAGCTAATAATCAAATTTCCATGACCCTCAGTGTGGCACTGACTGACCAACCAGGAACTGCTGCCTGAAACCACGAGGAAGAAGGAAGATGAAAACTGAAAAAGACACCACTTAAATGCCTCCATTTTGTTTCATACCTACTACTATAATATAAAAACCTCAAATTAAAACCCTTTCACCTTGTGAAAGCACACATTTCTATTTAACTACACACCAGTGATTTTAACTCCATCACTCAAATTTGGGAGCCTTCTCCAAGGCCTCAGGTCCAAAGCAGTGTTCTCTAAGCAAACACAGCCCAACAGATTTGCAAACACAACTGTTTCTTCTCACTCACAGCTTTCACTCAAGCTAATCCTTTGAAGACTAGCTAAGAAATAAAGAAATAAAGAAATAAAGAAATAAAGAAAATCAAACTGCAGCAACTGTTGGCTGCACAATTGCTCTGAGCTGCTCCTTAAAGAGAACAGAGAATGGATACAGAAGAATAAAGGAATGAAATGGTGGTAAGAGATGTGCAGTTGCAACACAAAATCAGAGTTAACTTGAAACCATATATTACAAAAAATAATGTCATGTTAAGGAATTAGTCGTTCTTCAAGGTAAGGGACTGCTTTGTCTCCTTAGCTCCCTGTGCTGTGCTGTAGCTCTGTGCCAAATGCCACTGAGTTATGTCAAAATTTGGTCTCCTCCATCTCTGCCCTCCTGAGGGAAACATTGCTTTGAGAATTCTCTTCTCTGTTTCCTTGTATGTTCTGAGTTAATTAAAAATTCACTTTATAGAGTCACTTTGAGATCCTCCAGTGCTGTCAGCACAGCTACTCTTTCCCAATCCTCCAGTTCAATGCTGCCTGTGGAGGAGACATTCTCCTGGATGCTCAGTAACCTTTCTATTGAGTCCAGAGTATCCCTAGAGGAGTGAATCCTCAAATAATTAATTGTGAGACACTGTCTAGTCTCTTTTCAGGTTATTTTATGCTAGTTATTGTAGTTCCACATGTCAGCCCCCTCCCTGGAGGAACCAGAGGACACACACCTACTCAATCTGCCTGTCTCAGGTACAGGATGTCAGGTAAAATCCTACCTAACCTTGGCTTTTTCCCTTGGGCTATTTACCTGACTGCAGTCTCATATGCTGTGGAACCTCAGTGGGCATCCATCCTTCATAAGCAACCTCTTCCCAAAGGAAACAACATCACTTTTCTGGCCTCCCTGGAGCCTAAAGTGACCCAATTTTACCATCTCACTTCCCAGCCTCAGCAGTTCCTTACATGACAGGAGGGTTTCTGCTCTCAGGGATGTTCTCACACAGCCCTGGCTATTTCCCCTTCTGGACTATGTCCAGGATCTTACTGCACTTCTTTGAAATTTTACAGAGCATGAAGGTGTGTGAAAACATGGGAGCATGACTTCTACACAGGCAGGTAGTGATGGGGGAACTTTTTCAAAAACTAAAAACACACCGTGGTCATAACCTGTCACTTCTCCTAGCCTGCATGGATCACATTTTTCTCCACCTCTGAGCATTTCTGCAGGTTTCTGCTTCATTCTCCAGCTGACTGTGTGCTAATCTGGGGCACAAGAGGGTTTTTATTTTCCCAGGCATCTTCTCTTCCTCTCACCCTCCCCAACAGATCAGTCCTTTCTGCTTCTTCTAAGAAGTTTCCACTCTTTCTAAATTGCTCCCTGGTGGAATTTAGTGCCCTTAGCTTGCTTTTTTCCAGTCTTGCACCAGCCCTAAGTGCATCCCTTGTGCTGAGAGCTGGCAGCAGCTGCTGGGCAGACCCTGCACCAGAAGAGTGGAAAGGCTGTCACAGTGCACAGGGGCCCTGCCAAACACCTTCACTGCTGCTCAGGCTCTGCAAGGGAAAAAAAAAAAATCAGCTCATGCCTCAAAAGAAAAAAACAGGAACTCTCTGAGGTGGCAGTCTCCTTCTAGAGTCCAAAGAAAATGTTTCTACAACTATAGCAGGCATCAAGGCAAATATCTCCACTTGGAAAAACTGGAGTTTCACCATATAATGTACAAACAATCCCACCTGGAAACCTTCAACACTCACCAGATGCAGCAACCCCAGCTTGTGGGGAGTGAAGAGCTCTACTCTGAACTTGTAATGGCAAAAAATGTTTAACTTTTCACTTCAAACACCAGGCTTCAGAAATGTCAAAAATAACTCTGAGTGGGGGAACTCCCCCAAAAAGCCTAGCTTCAATTCCCTTTTTAAAGTGGGTTGCTACAGCCAACCTCTATTAGAAAAGGAACAGGGAGAAGTCTACCAGTAGGATGAAATAAAAGCACAGTGATTTAAAAAGAAAGAAAAAAAAAATCTCATCTTTCCCAAGGTCTCAGTACTGGACCAGCAATAGCATGGCAGCAAAGAGCAGACAGCACACATTGGGAGGGCTGGAGAGTTTGCAGAACATGCCCTGATTAACCAGGTGGAACTAGAGCAGTACCACCTTCAAACCAGAGCTCTAGTCACAGGGATATTGTAAGATTACATTTTCCTTGTACAACAAAGCTGTAAAACTCCTGTGAAATGTAACCAGTTGAACACTGGTTTCCTTCTGTATCCATTTCACTTAAAACAACGTCTCTGTATAAAGCATCAGAATGCTCAGGAGTTGATCAAGCTTAAGATCAATACAATAAAAAGAAGTTCCCACCTAAGAAGCCTCACTTTCAATAATTAGTTTCAGCCTGAAGGAGAACACAAGCTGCCAAAACACCAGACCTTGCAGAATGTGGCGGAAAGGGTTGGGCTCCACATTTAAGTCAGCTAACACAGTCTCTGCTCATTATTTCCAAGCTATAAGGATAAAAGAGAGGAGTTATTTTTAAAATAGCTATGGAAACTAACAGTAGAGTGATCAGCCAAAGCTATAAACTAAATGAGGCAGGGAAGCTGCCAGTTGGGTGGGTTGTGGCAGCTCAGCTCCCAGTTACCTTCCTCTGCTTAAACCTTCCTCCCTCTGGCAAGCACTCACACCACATCCACACCACGGGTGTTTCTCAGCAGCATCACAGAAGTGCCTGGAGGTGCCCAAGAACATGGTAAAGACAACAAAGAGCAGAGGCCTGTGACCTTCTTGCCTGAGGATCCTGATCCTGACAGAGGTAAGACAACCAGAACACTGCATGGGGCAGAAGAGCAGAAGCAAAGATCACACAAAGTGGTTTCTTCTTTGTGGCTGTATGGAAACTGTAGATCCCAATGTGGCCACTGACTCCATTCAGAACTGAGTTTGGACAGTACAGCCTTCCTTGCACTGTAATGGAAAGTCCTGGATCCTTCTCAAGCACCAGAGCCAACAAACCTCTCTGCAAGCAAGGCAAGGAGAGCAGAGTCTGCCAGAAAAATGGTCATGGAACTCTACTGTTAGGTGGAACTTTTTCATCCTACTGGAAGAAATGCAGCAAATCCTGAGCTCCACATGGGAGTGAGGAAAATCCCACATCACATGAGGGAGTCTCTGGTTAAAGTAACCAGTGCTCACAGGCAGGCAGAGAGAAAGCAGCCCAGGCATGGAGCAGTGCCTAGACATAAGAACATCCTGAAGACCCAAATCTGTTCCTGGTTTGAGACTTACTGCACCTGCAAAACTCAGGGACATTCCTGTTCTCCTCCTTCCAGAAAGTGAGACTCAAGCTCCTGCAAGGCCACAGCACTGTCCAGCTCTCTCCAGACAGAAGGGTCAGCCATGGAGGGGACAACTTCAACAACACAGCCAAGCCCATGATGAAATGGATGTGAGAGAATTCACACTGAGCTCAGGCCCTCCACAGCTCAAGGGGAACACTCAGGACCCCTCTAAAGGCCCTGTTATGATCAGAAATCCTGACCTGGAGGAACAATGTATGGTGAGATGGACCAGTGACACCATGACAAGACTGCAGGGGAAGGAAGGAACCCAGGAAACAAACACCTTGAACATTAAAAAATAAGGATCTCTGAGGATCATTGTCTGCCCACTCCTTGCAGATCCATCTGAAAATAAACCAGATGACTGGGGCATCATGCAGATATTCCTTGATCTTTGTTAGGCTTGGTGTCATGATCATTTCCCTAGGGAGCCTGTTCCAGGGAGCAGCCTTGGGGTGAAAAACCTTTTCCTAATATCCAAGCTGAACTCATTTCCATTCTGGGGTCCAAAAGGTAGATTTTAAACACAGTTCCCTGACACACTGCTCCTGCTAAAACAGAGGGAAGTGGTCCCAGTGGCCATGCCATGAAGACACAAGAAGATAGCAGGATGTCACCAGGGACTCCTGCCACAACAATGCAACACATCCAACCAACCTTCAGCACTGCAGCTCCACCACAGCCAGCACAGAATAAAACACAACCAGCATTCAGCACCCAGCTCCTCACCTGGCACCTTCAGTGCCCAGCACAGCCCCCACACGGCACCACCACTGCCCAGCTCTGTGACCTTACCTTCCTTTTTGTTTCGTCATCCTCTTCTATCCTGGCCCCACCAGCATCGCTGAGGACAGGGCTCAGCACAGGGGAGGAGCCCTGAGTGGCTGCATTCAAGTTCACCTGAAAGGCTGGGCTCAAGCCCAGGGGACTCTTCAGCACAAGGGAGGAGAGCTGGGGATGGTCCACAGGGAGGCCTGAGTGGGAAGACAACAAGAAAAATGGAGTGGAAAAGGAGAGAAAATTAATTCAAAGATAGTGCAAATAAGGTGATTATCCACTGTTACAGCAAACCAGAATTGTAATCTCATATTATTTTTAAAAAGGTAAAAGAAAAAGAGCAAAAAGGCATAAAAATCCAAAGACTTCAGTGTGTATCTCAAAGTAAAGGGAGTGCTCCCTGCATCCCAGAGGTTATAGGGCAGTGCAGTAAGGACAGACACAGCAACAACCACAGTAAAGGGAAGGATAAATTGCTCATTGCCAAGGGAAAAGTGCTGCTGAGTAGCAGCACAGCTCACAAAACAGGGTTATATTGTAGGGACAGGAATACAGCTTTTCATTTTTGCTTTTCAACACAGGGAAAAGCTAGGACAAATTATTCCATGACTTCCCAGTCCTGATGACAAAGTATGAAATACATTCAGACATTAGGGTATCTCCAAAATTGGCCCAAAGGGAAAGTCTATTGTTATACAAAGAGGGAGCACGGAAAAAATTTCATTCCTGGCTTTTCTAAGTATACAAATAGAATAATCTCAAGGAAAAGAATTTTGTAGCACTGAGTATTAACTGGATGGGCACAATCCACAGCTAAACCTGTTAGAAGCAGCAAGTACCACTTTGCTTTAGATTTTTAAACATACATTTTTTTAAAATGATCATTATTATTTTGTGGACCCTTTAGAGATTTCTAACACATCACAGTGAATTTAAGCCTCCTCTTTTCAGCATGTAGACCCCCCCCTCAGGGGTGAAAATGACCATTCAAGATCAGCTTTTTTGGACCAAAGGAAGGTGACAGTCACACTACACCCACAGAATTCCTCCTAACCTCACACACTCTTTTTTCTGATCTTCCCTGTGATAAATAAATGAGTTTTCTCAGATCAGGCAACTAAACAGATACCAGCACTTAAGCAACTACAACTTCAACACCCTCCCAAGCCTCCCCAGCAGGATTTGTTGTGTCACAAGTGCTAAACCACCCGCCCAAAGACAAATGGGGAAATCAACAGCCAACCCCGAACTGCCAAATCATCATTTCCCTGACTACTTAGAAATCATCGCAAAAGGCTTTAAAAAAAATAAATAAAATAAAAATCAGCCCTCACACATATCCAATATCCCCTCACACCATCGTGGGTGCTGCAGGAGGAGTTGGGAGTTTTCGATTCCCAGCTGCTGAGGCTTGGAAAGCACAGGCAGGGGCGAGGCAGCCCCAGGCTGTGACTGCACATGGACAAACGCAGGAAGCTAAACAGAACCGCACTCGGTCACCTGGAAGAGATTCAGATCATCCAGGCTGCCGAGTTAACTATTTGTACACTAGTCCAGCACCAATTCTGCAGTAGATTTTTGCTTCTTCCTGAGCATTTATATTGCTTTTAATATCACCCCAGGAAAGCAACACTGAAAAAAGTATTTGTTTCACCTATCCAGGTGTAGAGAGCCTGGTGCAGGAATGGCTAGAAGAGAGAGGCCATAGTCAGATCAATTTAGTCAGGCTGACAAAGCAGGCCTCAGCCTCAAGGGTACAGTGAGAGGGAAGGCACGTAGGACTGTGATAAGATGAACAAAGACAGACTGTAAAAGAAGAACTAGAAGGACTCTGCTAGCCATGAAATTGCAAAAGTGTAGCTATAAACTTAGCCGATCAGCATAGTGACGCATATGGCAAGGCAACCAATGATGAGCTTAGCTTTTGCAATATGCATAAGCTAATTAAGCACTGTATTTAATCGCCACTCTAATTATCAATAAACGAGACTTCGCAGATGACCGAATTGGTGTCCGTGTCTCCCTTCTCCGACAAATGGTGACCCCGACGCTGTCCCTCCGTCGCTAAAAAAGAAAACGGGGGAGAACGCGCCACGGTCGGTTAAGTTGAGCTTGGGGCCTGCTGCAACCGGGTCGGTGTCAAACGACGTAGGAAAGACACCCTCAGGAGCTACAGAGGTGGTCCTGGGCCATACGTGCTGCCGAAGCCGGAGAGTTGCAACGGCGCCGACGGTAAAAAATGGACAGGCAAGCAGCATATGATTTATTTATAGCACATATAGATAAGTTAGGGCTAAAAGAGCTTAATCCCAGGAAGGACATACCGGGGTTGTTAGCCTGGGGTTCTGCTAAAGGCTTATTCACTAACCCTCATAGTGTGCATGAGTTAAATGAGTGGCGTAAGTTAGGGGATGTACTGTGGGAGGCAGTATTAGGAGATGATAAGACGGCAAAAAAGTTAGGAAAAATCTGGCAAGTAGTTCATAACGCGCTCTTAAAGCAACAGGCAGAGAAAAGGGCGGCACAGCAGGCAGTAGAGGCATATAAAAGAAATGCTCAGTATGGTGATAATGAGCCCCTTGCACCAAGCACAAGAAGGGTTGAAATACCTATTCTTAGAGACACGGCAGGAATGGCCGATGGGGCTAGTTGCACTTGGCCCTCTGCACCTCCCTCAGAAGAACTGGGAAATAATGCTGCTAAAGCAGAGGAGGCAATTGCAGAAGGCGAAATATCTCAACCTTGCGGCGTAGAATCCCCTTGTCGGCCTGAATCTAGCACCCCTAAACCTGCCAGTGAGCCAAATCCTGTCCCTAGGGCGGAAAGCGACCTGCGGGGGGAAGTGGCAAGGCAGAGGAGGGAGGCATGGAATATGCTAGCTAAACACGGCTTGGAGACTGGGGATGATGCCGCTGTAAGTGCAGTCAAGGTCTGGACCTTTCCTGTAACATACACACAGGGAGTAAACCAGCAAGGACAAGCTGTACAAGTGGGAGAGTATGAACCACTTGATTGGAAGTTGCTAGCACAGTTACGGCAGACAGTGAGTCAGTTCGGGTTTCGGAGCGAGCCAGCCAAGCAAATGTTAGACTATCTATTTGACACATATTTATTACTGCCAAATGATCTAAAAAGCATAGCAAAATTGATTTTCACACCACATCAGCAAATGCTATTTAATGCTCACTGGCAAGCTCTTGTTGCCGAGGCAGTTGCAGTACAGAGGGGTCAAGGTGATCCGTTAGCCGGAATTACAGCAGATGAGTTAATGGGAGTGGGCGCATTTCGCAGGTCAGAAACTCAGTTACTCCCGGGAGCTGACAGAGTCAGAGAAGCCATGCGTATCGTAAGAACTGCTATAGATCAGGTGAAAGATAGCTCAGGTATACCCATGTATATGGGAATAAAACAAGAAAGGGAAGAATCTTTTGGGGATTTTGTAGATAAGGCTACCGCTGCTATCGACAGGGCAGGAGTTCCAGAGTATATGAGAGGGGCGATGTTAAAGCAATGTGCGTTACAAAATAGCAATGAGGCAACAAAAAGGGTATTGTCAACTCTAGGAGCTAATTGGACGATAGAAGAGGCATTAGAAAGAATGGCGCTGCAGCCATCAGGGTCACAGGTTTTCTTAATTAATGCACTAAAAGAAATAGGCTTAGGGCTGCAGAAACAAGCTGAATCCACACAGTCACAGGTGCTAGCTGCTCTTGCCCCGCTCCGTGCTTCCACAGCAGCACCGGCCGCAGCGAACAACCGCCGACCTCCTTCAACGCGATGCTTTAGATGCGGAAACGGAGGCCATTTTCGACGAGACTGCCGAGCCTCAGGAGTGTGGTGCCAGAACTGCCAGAATAACACCCACAACACGTCAGCTTGTCGCCGCCAATCGGGAAACTCCAGGCGGAGCGCGCCCGGCAGCCGCGCCCAGACACAAGTAGCCGCCGTAGCATCAGCGCCATCTCCTGTCTGCAACCAGCCACAACAGGGAGCCTGGGACTTGACTTGGCAGCCGCAGTAAAAACATCATTATTAACAACACGCCCCGCTAAAGTCCCAACTGGAGTACAAAGCCCGGTAACTATTAAAGGACAAGCTTTTGGAGGACTAATAGTGGGACGCTCATCAAGCTCCATTTTAGGACTGTTTGTACTACCAGGTGTCATCGATGCAGACTACACTGGGGAAATACAAATAATAGTCTATACTCCTTTTCCTCCTCTAACGATTGAGGCAAATCAACGTATTGCTCAATTTATTCCACTTCCACAGTTAAGCCGGGGTGTTCAACCACAAACACAAACCCCGCGCAAGGACCAAGGTTTTGGGTCCTCTGGTGTTGCTCTACTCACAATGGATCTCAATACTAGACCTAAAAAGGAGGTGAGGTTCACCTATGCAGGACGTACAATAAAAATGATGGGACTTTTAGACACTGGAGCAGATACCAGCATTGTTTCTCCAGAAAAGTGGCCCTGTAATTGGCCATCATTACAAACCACGGATACTGTGACGGGCGTCGGAGGGTTTACCCTCGCAAAGAAAACGCCCCCAATAAAGGTTACTATAGATGGGCAGGACTTGGTAACTGTGTTATCAATAGTTGCATTACCGCCCATGGTACATTGCTTAATTGGAAGAGACATTCTAGCTCAACTTGGGGTCGTTCTATCCAACGAGCACCCTTTGGGGTAATTGCCATTGCTTGGACTTTCCCAATCCCAATCACCTGGACTACCAATGAACCGGTAATGGTTAAGCAATGGCCTCTAAAAAGGGAAAGTCTAATACAAGCACATCAACTCGTGAAAGAACAATTTCAACAAGGACATTTAAAACTTTCCACAAGCCCATGGAACACGCCAATTTTTGTGATTAAAAAGAAATCAGGGAAATATCGTCTTCTGCATGATTTAAGAGCAGTAAATGATCAAATGGAAGCAATGGGAGCATTACAACCGGGACTTCCCAATCCAGCCATGCTCCCACAACATTGGCCTCTTTTAATTATTGATTTAAAAGACTGCTTTTTTACTATAGCTTTACACCCCCAAGATACAAAAAGATTTGCATTTACCCTACCGGCAATTAACAGGGAGGAACCTGACAAAAAATATGAATGGACTGTTCTTCCACAAGGTATGAAAAACTCGCCTACCTTGTGCCAATTATATGTTGATGCAGCTTTGCAACCCCTAAGACTAAAATGGCCCGACACAATTATTTACCACTATATGGATGACATCTTATTCGCCCAGAAAACATCATTTACAAATGTTCAAATGCAAGAAATTCAAAACACCTTAGCAAAAGCATCTCTCATGATAGCTCCAGAAAAGATACAGCAATCTACACCATGGAAGTACCTAGGATGGACTATTACAAATCAAATCGTACGGCCGCAAAAACTTCAAATTGCAACAAAAATCACCAATCTCAATGAAGCACAACGCTTACTAAGAAATCTACAGTGGCTCAAACCAATTGTTGGGATACCCAACTCCCTACTAGAATCCCTCAGACCACTGCTCAAGGGGACCGATCCAACCACACCTGTAACCATGACACCACAACAAAAAGACGCTCTCAATGGCATTATTCGCTGCGTCAATGAAGGATTTGTCTCCCGCCGAGATGTATCATTACCTATAGACCTTACCATTTGGAATACTCCTGATCATCTACTTGGAGCACTTACACAAACACAAAAGAAAACGGGGGAGATACAGGTACTAGAGTGGATAACTCCACCTTTACAAGCAAAAAGGACAATCAGTACAAAAATCGAACAAGTAGCTACCTTGATTCGTAAGGGTCGGGTAAGGATTCTGGAAATCACCGGAACAGGTCCGACTGCAATCTATTTGCCCATGAAAAAGGAGGACTTAGATTGGTACCTCCTCAATTCTGAGGACTTACAAACGGCTTTGCTGGAAGCTGGAGCAGCAGTCAACACAGGACCGCTGACACCACGTCACCTTCAGTGGTTAGGAAATTGGGACTGGGTATTAAAGCCAACACGATCGGAACAGCCGATAGCAGGTGCTATCACAGCATTCACGGATGCCGGAAAGAAATCGAGGAGGGCAGCCATCACCTGGAAAGAAGGCCCTCGATGGAAAAAGCAGATAATAGACGCTGCTCCAGAGGACAGTTTACAAACATTGGAATTGCTTGCTGTTGTGTGGGCACTTAGTGAACTGCAAGGGCCTTTGAATGTGGTCACTGATTCATTTTATGTTGCAGGAGTAGCACAGAGAATTGAGGACGCCTCTGTGAAAGAGGTGCAAAACAAAAGACTCTATGAACTCTTACTGCAGCTAAAGCGAGCAGTAGGAGCAAGGTTTAAGCCTTATTGTATCATACACATCAGAAGCCACAAGTGGGATGTAGGCTTGGGTGAAGGCAATGCCAGGGCAGATAGACTGGTTATGAATGTAGCAGATGATAGGGGGATTGAGGCAAGAGAGTCACACACACGATTTCACCAGAATGCTAAGGGATTGGTGCGTGAGTTCAAAATAGGCATACAAGAAGCTAAAGCAATAGTGAGAGCTTGTCCCACCTGCAGTCATCACAACAGTGGGGTGGGTCTTGGGTGTGGGGTAAATCCTCGGGGTCTAGAAAGTAATGAAATTTGGCAAATGGATGTTACACACGTAGCAGAATTTGGTAGGCTCAAATACGTACACGTCACAATAGACACCTACAGCAAGTACATTTGGGCTACCGCACAAACAGGAGAAAAGGCAATCCATGTAATAAGGCACCTAACAAGTTGCTTTGCAGTCATGGGAATGCCTAGGGAAATAAAGACCGACAATGGACCAGCCTATGTCGGCAAGAAAGTAAGCCAGTTCATGAGACTCTGGGGAATCAAACACATCACAGGAGTACCACACTCACCCACAGGACAAGCCATAGTAGAAAGAGCCAATGGGACACTCAAACAGTACCTACTCAAGCACAAATCCATAGATGATCCACAAGAAAGGTTAGCTAAGGTTCTTTATGTTATGAATTTTTTGTGTGTGTTTGGGGAAGAGTCAGAGCCGCCTGCAATTAGGCATAGAGGAAAAAAGGAAAGTAACAAGGAAGAAAGCACAAAAGCATGGGTAAAATATCGGGATCCAAAGACAGGGATATGGAATGGCCCCGCTGAGGTAATATACTGGGGCAGAGGTTATGTTTGTGTTTCTACTCCCACAGGAACAGTTTGGGTCCCTGCTAGGTGGGTGAAACCCATCCTAAATGAGCGAGTTGGTGGAAAGATTCCTGAGGACACCATTAGCTCCAGACGACCGACAGCGGATACAACAGAAGTTAACGGTGACCTTACGGCCCTATTTACAAAAACTAGCACCATATAAACGTGCTGTCCGCAAAGCACTACAACGGCCGCCACCGAACTGGGTGGAGTGGATCGAGTATCACGCCTACCACGCCTACCTGGAGGAACAACGCCTTAACGGTCGCCCTTGTTGCGCGTGTGGGAAAGCGTGGTGTGAAGCTTGGGTGGCTTTAAAGTGTGGGGGCTGTGGGGACTGCTCATGGGTAAGACAAAGAGCAGTATATAAATTGTGGTGCCAAGAGTGTCAAAGGGAAGACCAAAGACGCTCAAGCTGGGATGCAGCATTAGAGGGGGAAGCAGGAGTACCGTTTGTACAAGTCCGGAGTGTATATGAAGCACCAGAACAGCTTATGTTAGCTTGGGCCCGGTGGGAAGTAACTAATTGGCTCTGGAGGCAGAAAATCACTGCAAAATCTTGCATTGTTGCTGCCAGATGCATGACTAAAGTGCCATATCTACCTTTCCCTCGGGTAAGACCAGTTAAGCCAGGTACCGACCCTGATGAGGTATTAGACCAGTGCATAAAAAAGGTAAAGCAGTGGCACATAGCAGCAGACAATCCAAAGTACAAGAGGAAGAAGTCACGTAAGCAGCAAAAATGATACTCATCATATTGCTTACGCTTACTAACTTTGCTTACACAAATGCTTTTCCAATGGAGTACACACCTAGAAAGAATGTATGGGTAACATTTGCTAACATAACAAAGCAAGAATCAATCTGCTTGAGCTTGGGGGGAGCGCAGAATCCTTTTAAAACTTGTCTTGTAGGATTGCCAGTTTGGAAACCAAGAGAGTTTGCAGGGTATCTTAATAATAGCAACCTACCTACAAAAGAGGATGACGATTTGTTGCAGGGTTGTACTTTCCCTAGTAGTAATCCCTCACAACACGATGGATGCTGGCAATGTGAATTTATCCTAGCTTTAGGCAAAACCTTAGCCTCCCCTCCAGAAGAGATTGACCTCTTCGGAAGCACTAACGCATCAATAGGAAGAAATGCAGGAGGATGGTTTAGTTTTATGCCTTTAGAAGACAAAAACTTTGCAACCCTTAATTCGGCTCTTAGTAATCTACCAACAATTCATACTCAACTCTACCCCAAATGTAACGGTAGGTACATCACAAAAGCAAGAGCACTACCCCCAGGAATATTTTTAATTTGTGGGGATCGTGCCTGGAATGGTATTCCAGTGAGGCCACAAGGGGGACCCTGCTATCTAGGGAAACTAGCCATGTTTCACCCCAATGTAACTACTCTCATGCAACTTGCAGGCAATGCCAATCGAACAAAACGCAGTTTACACGATCTTGACTGCACCGGCATAGGGCAACCACACTTTTGAAGTGACTTTAAACAAGTAGCAACTGCTGTACTCCTCCCTCACGCAGCAGCCAGGAAAGCTATGGCCCTAGCCAAACAGTTAAGGTGCTGGGCAAAAGATGAATTTAACACCACCTCTCAGGTGTTAGACATGATGGCCAGGGATGTCTCAAGTGTTAACCATGCAGTACTGCAAAACAGAGCAGCCATTGATTTTCTACTTCTAGCGCAGGGACACGGTTGTGAGGAATTTGAGGGAATGTGCTGCATGAATTTGTCTGACCACTCTGTATCCATTCACAAAAAGATACGAGACATACAAAACAGACTACATGACTTAAAGGAGCAAAATGGTTGGGACATTGATGAATGGCTAAAAAGCCTGGGCCTTGGAGGATGGATTCGGACCATCATTAAGTATGCTATCATGATCTCAGGCGTATTCTTATGCTTAGCTTTGTTGCTTCCTTGCTTAATAACTTGCTTACAAAACTTCATTCAAAAAACTGTTAGCAAGGCTTGGCATACTAATCTTCTCGCTCAAAAAGAAAACGGGGGAAGTGTAGAGAGCCTGGTGCAGGAATGGCTAGAAGAGAGAGGCCATAGTCAGATCAATTTAGTCAGGCTGACAAAGCAGGCCTCAGCCTCAAGGGTACAGTGAGAGGGAAGGCACGTAGGACTGTGATAAGATGAACAAAGACAGACTGTAAAAGAAGAACTAGAAGGACTCTGCTAGCCATGAAATTGCAAAAGTGTAGCTATAAACTTAGCCGATCAGCATAGTGACGCATATGGCAAGGCAACCAATGATGAGCTTAGCTTTTGCAATATGCATAAGCTAATTAAGCACTGTATTTAATCGCCACTCTAATTATCAATAAACGAGACTTCGCAGATGACCGAATTGGTGTCCGTGTCTCCCTTCTCCGACATCCAGGCACAAATTTTCTTGTACATGTCAGGAATGCTGAAAAAACAGCTTCCAAAAAAAAAGAGTTTGCAGGGGCGAGGAGTTTCTTTAAGTTCTTGGAATTTAACACGAAGTAGCAACAAATTCCAGAATTTGTAACTTGAATTGCTACCAGACAGCCTGAAAGCTCAGATACAGTGGGAGCAAATTGCTATAAACCACCCTGCTTTTTTAATTGGGTTGTTCTACCTTTTATCTGGCCAGTAAATGATTGCAAACATTGAATCTGAAAGCAAGAACCCCTCCCCAAAGCCAGAGTGCCTGATGGAAATGAGAGGCACATTCACAGAATCATAGAATGGTTTTAGTGGGAAGGGACCTGAAAGACCACCCAGTCCCACCCCCTGCCATGGGCAGGGATATTTCCACTGTCCCAGGCTGCTCCAAGTCCAGTCCAGCCTGGCCTTGGACACTTCCAGGAATGGAGCAGCCACAGCTTCTCTAAGCAACTGTGCCAGGGGCCTCCCCACCCTCACAAGGAAGAATTTATTCCATCTAAAACTTCCCTTCTTCAGCTTAAGGCCATTCCCTCTTGTCCTGTCACTTCCTTTTTTCTTTTTTTTTCCCCTAGAAGAGGCTATAAGAAGTCACAGAGCAGCTCAAGTTAGCTTTTTGGCTAATATTTGTTTAATTAAATATTTGATCTAAGCTCAGTGTGATGGTGTCTTGGCAGATGATATTACAAGTGAGGACTGAAATTTTCATTCTCATAACCCAAATCTTCTCCACCAGAGCAGCACCACAGGAGGAGTCCAGGCAAGCAGGCAGGATGTACAGCAATTCCTCATTCTCACAGAGAAGGATGGTAAAGGGAGCAGCCATTTCAACTGCTGCTCAATGTAGGAAATTCCTAATTAGGTAGAAATATTGATGTGAAGATCAAAACATGTGAATGATTCCCTTTGACATCAAACCTTGGTGCTCTGAGGTCTTCCCCACAGGCAGCATCCTCCAGTTATATTAAAAGGGATTATTCTTTCAGAGGGATGTTTCTGTGTTTCAATGTTCTGCATGAAGTGGAAATTTGTTCTCTACAAGTCACACAAACATCCCAGATTTGTGTCTGTAAATGCTGGGAGCACAAGCCAGGCCTCCATGCAGTGCTGTGGGAATTCAGTGCTGTAGCCCAGTCAGACATGGCTGCATCCTGTACACAACAAATTTCTGCCTCCACATCACATACAAATGCACTTAAGGCAACTTCCAAAAATGCATCAGCTCAGTGTAATATTCCACATACTCAAAGATCTTCAAGTATACTAATACTTCTTAGTTACACTACACAGATAAAAACATATCCTTAAGCAAACAAACCCAGAGTTTAATAAAGACCAGTATACACCTAGCAGAAATTTTAAAAAAACCTCATCAATAAAACATTGCAAAAGCTCTGCAGTATGCAAGAGCACAGCTACAGAATCTGGTGAGAATGCTGGGGATATCCTCCACAGCTACTGTGTAATACTGGTCATGTAGAAGCAGGCTCCATTTGATTTTCACTGAGATAACAAGCAGAATAATAAGGTAACAAGGTTTTGGCATCACTTCCTAGTGATTTTTTCAGCAGGTATTTCCATTCTTCAATGTAAATTCAATTCCTACACAGAAAGCCAGATTTGAGTGTACAGGCTGGCCAAAACAAAAAATACAGGTTCTGTAAGCTTTATGTCTGGATGCTTAAAAAAATTCAAAGACAGACAACTAAAACAGTACCCCAATAATACTGAGCATTATGGGATGGACAAAAGTTATGTGAGGGTCAAATGTTAGCAACAGCTCCTTATCAAATGAAGTGTCTCTTGCATTTCACAGAAAACATTTAGAGATACAATTTTATTATTATATCATTGCTATTATTACTGCTTCAAAAGCTGAGATTATTTTCAGGCTAAAGCCCTGCAGAGGACAATGGGAGCCTGCTCTGAGCCTCCCTTACACCCAAAGCCCTGCTGAACCCATCACATTCACAGACCAAATGATTATTTCTAGAGTGAAAGTACACAGTTTTACTTCCAGAGTGAAGTCATTAGCAAGCTAATGTACTACAAGTAAAATCCTGGATATTTCCCCTATCTTCCTTATTTCAAACCATCACAACTAGCAGATTTTCCCTCTCCTTTAAAAAGATGAGAAATAGTTGGAAAATAAGAGAATCTTGAAAATTATCTAAGAGCCTAAAGAACCTATGCAAGAGACTTTAAATTCAAAGATCTCTTTTTTTAATCCTCAAACAGGTACAGGTCACGTGTGGAACATTAAAGCACATTTACAGCACTTGGCATGCTGTGCTGAGTACCTGTGAAGTCACATCTACATGTGGTGGTGACACCCATAAACCAGCTGGAACAACCCCAAAGAACCACCCTTCTTCTGCCACCTTTCCACCTTGTAAAAGCCCTGTTTGCAGGGAAAATGATTCACCTAGACATTGGCCACAGACACCTGCCAGCTAGAAAACATGCAATCACCTTCACATGCTATGTTTGCAAAAAAAGGATAATCTGCCAATAAAAACAGGTATGCAGGAGAGAGAGCTCAAGGGAAAGGTCATCACAATAAATATAATTCCTACAAAGATAGCTGAGCTTCTAGTCCCATTTGTATCCCAAGCAAAAGGTCTGCACAAACCAGGAATTTGAAACCCACACACCAGTGTTTGCCTACTGTGCTCTATTTCCAACAAAGTTGCTACAGGGGGAAAACTGTGTGGACAAAGCTGGGAATGAAACTATAAGATGCCTTGGCTAGGAGAACAAATATTTATTCTATTTCAAAGGTAAGGGTAATGAAAATAAATCTAAAAAGCCCACGTTGTCATTGATATCAAAGTTTTCCTTGTTTTATTGCATAAACAATTAAAATTATGAATTAGTACAAATCTGTAGATTCATAATTGGCAATCTGAACAGACACAAAGATACTCAAAATCCCAACATATAATTCAATAAACATTTACCATATAAAAGATAAAGTTCAAGAGATCAATTAAAAAAATTCCAGCTCTCTTTGTTTGAATGTAATCTTTTCCTGGCCAGAGTAGCACCTATGGAACTGGGGGGGTCCCTCTAACCAAGGCACACGTACCCCTGGATGTACCAATAAACAGGAATTTTATGATTCCAGCAACTGAGGAACATTATGACTTCTGAAAAAGTACAGGAAACCTTCCCACAGATCAGGTTCAATTCATCAAGTTCCAAATTTGAACTTCCAAACCTCCAGCTCACCCACTGGAGTAATGCCATGGGAGCCCATGGGCAGGTAATTAATGAAGAGGATTTTATGGTGGAAAGTCTCCCCATCTTCAGACAGACAATGTATATGTACAGCCATACATATACACACAGCCCTTGTGACAAGTGAGGTGTAAGAGTCCCTAAAAATGACAGGCAATGACAGCTAAAGGACTACACTGAGACCTGTGATTACACTCATTCAGTACTGAGTCATTATGGCTTAGAACATTTTGCAAAAATGACAATAATGGGAATGACTTACCGACAGGTTTGCACCAAAAAAAAGCATAAAATTATAACAACTTTTATTAGTGTCTTCACAAAATCTTACCCCTAACCAAGACTTGCAACTAGACAAAATCTACCACCACCAAAATAAAAACCCCCAATACCAAACCATAGCCAAGACAACAAAAAAAACCTAAACAAAATCACCTATGACCACAATACAAAAAAGCACAGGAAAAAGGAGATCAATACTTGGTTTCATCCAGATTATTCAGCGACTCTGAAATTTACTGGAAATTAAAGTGAAAGTTGAGGGTAGATTGATATATTGCCCTATTCCACCCTAAGATAAAATATGGCAAGTCCTGGGAATATACAGCATGTATTACTTTACTAATGAATACTTTAAAATTACAAAGTCTACACACAATAGATAACACAGGTTAGTAAACTTAAAGCTTAACCAGATGGTGGATAGGTCAGAGAATATTCCATGACCCATGTTTTGTGCAAATTAAGTTTCATTAACTGCATAGATGATGATCAAAGATGCTCTGATGTAGTGCTTTACATTTAATAAATGTGTTTAAGTGATGCTTAAAGGGTTGTAAATACACACATGGAGAAGTACAGCTGGGGATTAAATTGCTCACTCAAAACACCCATTTTGCTTTCTTTCAGTCACATTACAACGTTCAGTTGAGCACTGCAGAGAGCTAAGCCCAGCAGCCTGACTCACTGGGAAAAACCACTAATACTGGCATGCATCCTACAGCTGCCTGTGTTTGTTTGAACAGAACAGAGGGACGTGGAAGGATGGAAAAGAGCCCTGTTTCCTGTGCAGCCCTGGCACACTCCCTTTGCTGAGCCAGTGCTGCAACAGCTGCTGGCTGCACTGTGTACAGCAGAATGATGCCTTGGGTTTGAGTTTTTCTGTTTTTCAGCATCTCTGCTGCTTAGTGTGCAAGTCTGAAACTTCATGTTAGGTGTTAGTAAGGTCTCTTCACGGGGGAGTCAGACACAACAATTCTTTTCTAGCCAGAGAATCAAGGACAACTGGTACCCAAAAAGCAAAAACAACAGCGAGGGAAAGGGGCGAGCCAGGGCTGAGACTTCATAGCCTGGGGCTGTGCTTGGATAATTGACCTCAATATGTAGATGAACCAAAACTTATAAAAGTGTAAAAACTCATAACCAGGATCCATCTTTGATTTGATTTAGGTGCAGCCTTGGCCAGGCTTTTACACTGCCCAAGGTGTATCCTTTCAATAAATTCCTATTTTGTTCCTTTTGCTCTGTTCCAGGTCAGCCTTTCCAGGCAACAGGGAGAACACACGTGGAAACCCCCGTGGTTCTCCTACTGGAAAAGCACAGCACTAAAACCCGTGCACTGGCTAGAAATGTTCGTACCTGTGTGTGTCCCCAGCTCCCCGTGGGGTAGGGGGCACAAAGCAAACGTGCAAGGATGTACCTGGGTACTGGAGGAGCAGGGGACAATCACTTGCTGGCCACAGAGTCACCAAGTTTACACCCAGGTTTTATCTGCTCTAGCACAGCTCCTCAAATGCTCCTTTCTTGCATGTGACAAAGATCTTCTCGATCTTGTCATTTTTCCTAAGTCATCTCCCCTGTTTTCCATGCCATGTGGTTCCCACAGCAGAGGTCACTGGCCAGGGTCTGCCAGGCTCCTGCCTCTCACACTGCCAGCTCACCTTCATGAAAGGAAAACTTGTGTTCTCAGGAAATAAACACAAATCAACACTGTGGCAAGAAAATAAAACCTCAGGTATAATGCTGGAAGTTAAGTGGCATTGCCAGGACTCAGGACACACCACACTGCTCTCCAGTTCACCACTCCCCTCACGCCACCCAAAAATAAACAAAGGGGACAGAGCAGGGAAAGACATTCCTTGTGTCACCTTCTCCAGCCACCTCAGGAGACAGCCAGGGGAGAAGAGGACAGCTCCACTGCACTGAAATAACCCACACATGGTGCTTGGGCTCCCTGAGAAGGTCTGAGCTGCCACATCCCTCTGAGGGCATCTGGTTTTCTCTCCATCTCTATCAGAAAGTGAATCTGAACTTATATCTCTGAAGGAAATGATGAAGAACCTTTGCTCACAGCTTTCTTGCTGTAATAAAAACTCTACTTATGAACCGAATTTTCTGCTCTTTTGTGTCTGTCTGGGAAACCTTGAACAAAACAGCACAGCTCAGCATGCAAAGGTATCCCCAGAAGCCATAGGGCTTTGGAAATCAAGTGAAGCACAGAAGGAAACCATGACAGCTCTATGCTATCAGTCAGCCAGAGCACAGATAAAACTAACAGGGCACAGCAGCAGCTCTGAACTCTCAGTCTGTACCAAAAACTTCATCTAAACAGATCTGTACCAGGGCCAAAGCTCCCCTCACCTCTTCCTCACCTGTGGATCCACACAACTTGCCCTAAGATAGACAACTGAAATCCTAGTTACTACCATTCCTTTGGAAAACAAAAGAGGATTAAGAATCTCATTGCTTCCTTATATTAAAAAAAAAAAAAAAAAAAAAAGAGAGAATCCCTGAGAGTTAGAACTGCCAATAAAAGATCCACACAGTTTAAAACACAGGAAGAAAAACGTTGAAAATGCCTTTTTAAACTAACTATGGTGCAAAGAAGGCAAATTGGCAAGGCTGTACATTGAAAATACAGGCAGCTTTTTCCCAAGATCTTTTGAAAATTAGGAGAATTTAGTTAGATTTATTCCCTATTCTAACACATTTAAAGGAATGCTTGTGATTGAGGCACAGGACATGAAACAGAGGCAGACACAGTTAAATGTAATAGCTGAATCCTGATTCTCTTTTTAAAAGCTCAAAGACATCAACAGCCTTTCTCTACATCTTTATCTCTATACTTGTCCCTGATGCTACCACCTGTTATAGAGTTTGCAGACAGAATTCTGTCTTTTTGTTGATTTTCTTTTTCTTCCTGAGGTTCCATAATGTAGTTCATTCTGGGAAGAAATCAGACAAATCACCTAAAAATGTATTTCAAGGAACCAGCTCTCTACACTACTGCAGACCTCCCTCCAACTCCTGTTCCAAAATATCACCCACAACATCATCTCCACAGGCCTGAAAAAAGTTCCACAAAGAGCCAGAACACACATTCAACAGGAAAGAAATAAAATCAAAGTAACATATAGCAAACAGAGCACCTCGTTGTGCATTACTGGAGGTCTGAGCTAATATTTTGTTCTAAATGTGCTTTGTCTTTCTGTGCTGCTGGCGAAGGGGACAGGTTTCTCACAGGACAACACACACTCCACTCAAACAGAAGATAAAAGCAAGCACTGTGCACAATAGTTACCCTTGGTAAAACTAACCTGGAAGAAATGGGTGACTAAAGGAGGTTTTACCTCCTTGAGTTCTGCCTCACGTTGAAAAGCATTCCATTGAAGTTTTAGTTATCAGAATTTTGAGAACTAATAGTATTTTTTAAATGTTTGAGTAAACAATGAAGGTCTTTAATGATATATCAAGACCATATTTAAACTAGTAGCAATAATATTGACCATAAAGTTATGTTTGTACATGAGCTGCTTATTTTGGAGGCATCGACTGTATTAGCACTGCACTCTCTCTGCAAAGGACTGAAAACTGGGCAGAAGGGAAGCCCAAAACCAAGTGGCTGAAGGAGATGATCCTTTCCATCACAAGATTGGATTTCCCATTCTTGCTTGTATATAGTCTAAAAAATGCTCTTACAAGCTGAAGCTCAGAATTTCACCCCCACAAGCCATGGCAGCTGAGAAGGACATTTCGTAACTTTTGTTGTTTCACCTCAATAAATGTTGCTAAATTAAATGTGACCAGTTAAGCAACAATTCAGTTGTCTTTTCCATTACACTTCCAAACTTACAACTCAAGTCTCACACCAAAGTCACCTGTCTAAAAGAATTTACAAAAGCCCTGAAGCTCTGTTGTCTGTAATATTTGCCTCACCTAACAACTCAATTTCTCAGAAAAATTACAGTATTTTTCTGAATACAGTCCGTATTTAAAAAAAAAAAAAAGTTAAAGCTAACACCAAGGTTTACCACCAGCTGTCCTCCACATATCCAGGACACTTTTCTGAAACAATCTGAGAGTATTTTTATGCAGAGTTATTAATAATGAGAAAGAAGGGCAATGTGATGGGGTTTAAGTGCTTTTATAGTCTCTGTATATCTCCAAACTGCTGCAAAACGTTTGCTGCTGGACTGCTGAAGACACCTGGAAGTCAGCAAATAAGCTTGTCTTCAAAAGAAGTTTGGAAACTGCTATTTCCATTTGGTTGTACACACATTCCCTCTTCCAAATTACCTTCCAAAGGTAGCTATAGGATATTTGTTCTTCAAAGCACACCACAGATGTGTTGCATAGGTTGGTATTTTAAAACTGTCCTTCAGAGATGATTTGAAGATTGTTCAGGTTTTGATTATGGAAACAAAAGCAAAACCAAAACGAGGATCTTGCTACAGCACAGGCAAACAGGCAATGTAGTGGATGCAGCTGCTGGTTAACAAATATGTGCAAAAGTAACTGTTTTATTTGGATTTTGGAGGAACAGCATATTATATGAGATTCTTACACATATGTTTACAGCTGAAGAAATCCTTCAGTATACTGTAAGTTGTGATGTCTGCATGAGCCAGTTGATACTTCAAATTCTCTGAAATCAGTGTTTTTTTCCTAAATGTAGTATTTTCCAATATTATCGTCTATTATAACCCATTCTTGATGTAGTGTGATGCATCAAAACTTGGATGCTTTGAGGGACACTGAAGAGACACACAAATGTAAAAAAAAAAAAAAATTAAAAATCAACCATGTTATGTGATTTAAAATCCAGCCACTGGATTGACTGATATCACAGCCTATTGACTTCCAAGCCTGAAAAGCGTGGAGGCATCCATCACAAAAATCAAGACAAATCAATCGATTTGCGACTTCTCTGTCCAGTCTTCTTGCGTGAGATTTTTTAAATTATTCTGAAAATCAAAAGCATAGTTGTCTCCCGCGTTTTGAGCGAAGGGGTTACTAAAGAAAAGGTTCACATCCAGGGGTGCAGCTGTCCCCGAGTCCCAGGAGTCGGTGTCGCTGCTGCTGGAGTCCTCGGTGGCGGTGGGCGGGCAGCTGAGCTGCTCCAGCTGGTCGATAATGTCCGTGAACTGGAAGGCGGAGCTGGACTCGGAGCGCACGGAGTAGGCGGGGAAGTTGAGCATGGAGCTGGCCTCGGAATGGTTGGCAGAGCCGTAGGTGTGCAGGGAGCAGGTGCCGTTCAGAGGAAGGTTGTTGAGGGAGCTGCTCTCGGAGCGGTTGTTGAGCAGGGAGCTGGTTTCCGACGGGCTCAGGAGGCTTTGCATTCTGCTCGCCTGAGCCTTCACCTCGAACAGCTCCGAGGTGTCTGATGGCCTCTCATTGCCGTTGAAATCGCTGCCTTCTTCAAATTCAAACTCTTCTTCCATGTTCATGTCCACGGCCTCGGTTGAGTACCTGTCAGGGCTCGACTGAGCAGAGACTGTGTTTTGCTGCAGGGCATCTGCAGTTAAAGCACCTGACTCTGACAGACACTTGGAAAACTCGGAACTCTTTAATTCTAACCCACTGTACACATAGGAAAATGCCTCAGAGCCCCCAGCAAAAAAGGACATTTCTGCTGGGTCATCATCAATGAACTCCTCTGACACCTGTAACTGAGAATTTGTCAGTGTGAAAAGAGGGGCACCTCGGCTGCCGTGCTGCTGCTCTTTTTCAGCAACGAATACACCCGTGGTAAAGTCATCCTCATCATTGTCATTTTTACAACCAGCAACCCTGCTCTCCTTACTACTCCTCTCTACATCTACATCTACACCACAAGCACTCTCAACAACAGGACAAGGGTCACAGTTTCCTGCAACACTACCAAACCCAACACCTTGGAGCACGGGAGATCCAGGCTGCTGCATCAGCTTCCTCCCCACTTCTTCCACTGGTGCTGCAGTGGCTTTGTCTGGATTCCTTGTGTATGGTGCTCGGGGGTCCAAGGAGAAAGGGCTGGGTTCAGCAAACGTGGGCAGGATAGAAGCAGGACTGGCCAAGGAGTGACCCGAGTGGAAGGGGGCAGCTGTTGAGGCAGGAGACCCTGGAGTTCTCAAGCCCTCAGTGAATGGGACACTCTAAAAGGCAAAAAAAAAAAAAGAGCAGAAACACAACAGATAAAAAGGTTTTTGCAATAGATAAAAGCAAATGTAACATCCAGTTACATCCATATGCAGAAGGAATATATGCTTCACAGGAGCTCACTTTACAGCAGACACTGCACAGAACCTGATCCAGCAGGCCATGTAAAAGGCAAGGTTTTTTTCCTTAATTCTGATAACTGGAAAGTTAAAAGCATATATTATATAGCTGAACAAGCATCTACAAAGAAAAACAACAAAATGACAGTGAAATTCTGTGATGCTTCCTTAACCTCTCTGATGTAATATAAGAGCATCCAGTGAAATGATTGCTGTGTCCTGCAGCTTTGAGGCTGCCAGGGAGCAGTCAGAGAGTACCTGGGGATAAACTAATCCTCTGAAATAACAACATACTAGAAAGCCCTACACTTCCTTTTCAGTTGAGTGGAACTTTTGAGTAAAATATTACTCACTTCACACTCCACTGGCTACAACTATCAAATCAGTAATACCAACAAAGAGAACTGTGCCAGACAAAGAGCAAACAGTGCAGCAATTCTGGTGAGTTGACTGTAGCTCAGAAAGCTCTCTGTGCATGTCCCTGACCACAACTGCAGAACTGACCTGCTTTGGCACGTCTGTGTTCGAGGTACGAGTGGATGCTCTGACCTTGCTGTGCCTCCTGTGGAACAGAGCAGCCTGTCAGCATCCAACACATGCATCAGCCTCATTCCTCCCCCCAGCACTTCTGGACATGACTGAAATATCTCGAGCTTTATTTTATCGTGTTTTGTTAATAACTAGTTCAAATTTTAAAAGGTCAAAAGAGTTGTAAATTAAATGATGCAAGAGTATATACAAATATACAAAAATGGAATAAAGCAAGATCCAGATCATTCACAGAATCAGAGAATTAAGACTGGAAAAGGCCTCTAACATTATCAAGTCCAACTGTTCCCCAAACATTAACCCATATCCCCAAGTGCTTTATCTCCACATTTTTCAAACACTTCCATGGATAGTGCCTCCAACACTTCCCTGGGCAGCCTGTGCCAGTGCCTGCCCACTCTTTCAGTGAAGAATTTTTTCTCAGTATCCAACCTAAACTTCTCATGGCACAACTTGAAGCTGTTTCCTCTTGTCCTTTCACTTGTTACCTGGGACAAGTGGTACCTCTTGATACCACTGAAGGAGACTTCAGGAGCAACTCTGGGATGAATACTAACTGAATACTAAACAGCACATTTTAGTTTAACTCCATCCTTTGCCATTATTATAAACATCTATAGAAAAATGGCTTCAAAACCAGAATGAGCTAATCTGCAACAATTGTACAAATTTTTACAAGTTCAGTCAACCATGTAAAATTTTGTAAGTTAGACTCCAAAAAGTGGTATCCTGCATTACATTCATGGGTAGATCCACTCTATGTCAATAACTAAATAGAAAATCAAATTTTCAAATAGAAAAGGCCTTCAACTGGAGTCTGAGACATTAACAATATTTATTTATAGTAGATTAATGCAATTTTTAAAAAAATCTTATTAAATCCCTATAATCTCTTGGATTAGGAGTACGAGTTTCCCACATGTAGTTTAGATTAGGATTTGGAGTAGGAGGAGTTTCCCACATGTAGACTGGGGAGCTTTAGAGTTAAATAAGGAAAAAAACAATTTTATAATGAAAATGCATGTTCTTAATTTATATATTTATGTGTTTAGAAACAACTGAGTATTTAAGGTCACAGTTTCAAACTTGGGTTCCATTATGTGCTCTGCCACTGGCTGATTGCACAGTTCCAGTGGCACAGACAAGTCCTCACTAACAGGATGGAATCTTCAGTACATGCTGAACTTTCAGACAGATAAACCACACATTGTCCACAGACATCAAAACGTGGTGCCAAAACTTTCCTAAGCTTCTTATATCATCACAAAATACTCAATTCTTTACATTTTAGTTTAGCTACCTTAAATTTGCTAAATGAGAATGAGCCTGCCTCCAAGCAGCATTAAAACACTGAAATTTAGGCAATAAGGGCACTGTGAAAGTCTCAGTTATATTTTACCTTACAAAATTATTTCATCTTACCTTTCATATGGGGTTCTCTTCATCCCACTGTCCTTAATATAATCCACAAGTTGCTTCTGTGTTCGCCCACTGTGAACCCACAGAAGTACAAAGGTTATCAACCACAGGGGAGGAGCATTAGAGATGGAATGTCTTTAGAATATTTTTTTCCTTTTGATCTCATTTTTTAAAGACATAATGAGTGTGTTGTTTTTCTCCCTACCTGTATCTGAATGATGAGCCTCTGGTGAAGAACACTGCTTTAGCTTTTGGCTTTGGCTGGTCGAAGAGCCTAAAGAATGTGTGATACTCAACACAGATTTTCCAGAAGTTTTTACACTCATCCCTACTTCCCAAAAGAAACTCCAATGTATCTTGATATGGGCCCTGGGAAAAAAAAAAAAAAAAAAAACATAGAAGTTCAGTAGCACCTCAAATGACTGTAAGGAGAAAAGGAAGGCACAAATGTGTGCCAGCAAAAAAGCTGAACTCCAGCAAGATGCAGGATATTGCTAAGTCACTTCTCATCTGCCTTAAAACAGAGGGAGTGATTCTGAATGCAGTTAAAAATTATTTCATAGCTGTCAAAAATGTTTGAAACTAGAAGTGTTTAAAAAGCGCTTGACTTTAGAAACATGCTCAATACTCAATACAACCTACCTTTAGAAATTTCAAAGAAATAGAGTTATTTAAGTGAAATAGCTATTTTAAAATACTATTCCTTTTTTAAGAGTTCTGATGCTTGTCTCCTGGAAATTACTGGAAAATACTGCATATGTCAGAGTACAGTTACCACATGAAATTTCTGAGGGTGTCTTTGTGAGACACATTGCTACATGAGCAGACTGTGTGTCCTGTTTCAGGTATCCTTGATACATGAAATCATATTATGCCCAAAGTTGGTTTTTTCCTCTATTTTAACATAAACTAAACACTGAATGCAAATCTAGTCATCCATCATGGAAGCAACAATTTGGATGACATCTGCAATCAAAAACATCTATTGTAAATCAACTAAGTATGAAAAATAACACTTGTGCTATAGAGATGTATAGCAAAAATGAAGCAAGAGTAATCACACCATCCTTCAAATTAAACTACAACAAGTTTCAGCCACCTATTCCTACCTGAGGTGTATCAGATAATTCTCATTTGAATAAGAAAGTGGATGCAACTTTTTCAAAGTAGAAGTACTGAGACAGGATGCACCAAACACTTGGGTCTAGTAATATTTTTCTGCCTTACATTTATACATGTGTAAGCTTGTATCAAGGATAAGCTGAGATTGAAACACAAAACCTAAAGATTCTAAATTGTGGGGTGAGAAAGGAAAGATTTAAACTTGAACGAAGCCTGCCCACTGAGGCTGTTCTATAAAATCACAAACTCCAGAAATATTCACAATAAAATGCAGAACAGGGATTTTTTCCAACAGTCTATATTATAGTAAAAGTTACACAGACCTCTGGGTGGAGCTTTATAAGGAATCTTTTCCTCTTGAAGCTCAGTTTACGGACCTTGGACCAGTTGAAGGTATTGATTTTGGTGTTACCCTGAATTAAAATGAGAATGATCAAATGTTAGCAAAAGTTTCAGAAAAGCAAAGTACCAAATAAAATTCTGTTGTGGGTATATAGACATGTATGTGGACACATCCAGCTGGGTTTTTAGCTCTGGTGACAATATTCCCTTGAACTAAGCAGTCTGAGAGGAATTGCAGGATTGCAGTGGCTGATGCACCTCCAAAAGAAGCTGCCCCACAGTAACCAAAGAACAGGGAAGACACAGCTGAGCACCCAAATGGGAATATTTCAGTAAATCAGCTGTGTCTGTGTTTTGGGGAGAGGAAAACCCTATCATTGCATTCATAAACAGCACTCTGACATAGTAACACTAATTGGCCCTTCCAACACTAATCCCCCCCAATCAATCAGCATTCCTATACAATAAGAGCAACAATAACCCAGCAAAATAAAGAAAACAAGAGAAACCAAACCAAAATTCCAGGATGACAGACCTATCCCAGGGCTGTTCCAAATGAATTGATGATTTTCTCTGATCACACAGCTAACTTCAAACAAAGCCCCTCTACTTTACTGTCACTTGGTTTTGATGCTCTGCACAAGAACAAGCTGCACCAAACACTATTTTGAGGGCTTAAATGACACTCCTTGACCACAGAACACATTAAATTTTCAAGACATCAGAGACACTTGATGTTAAAATGAGAGACTTACTCCAAACCATGCTAAAGGACAGACAGTGTGCCATCCCTGCCATACCTGGAACACCAGCACACCCATGTGTGAAACTGCCAGATTGATTTTGGTGCCCTCACGGTCAGAGGCAAGGTGGAATCTGATGCCATACATCTCCAATTTCCGGGCAATTTCAAGCACTTGAAAGTCAGATTCAGCAGGAGTTTGACCCCTATAATGAGGAAGAAAAATAAAGTTTTAAGAACAATCTGATTCTAGTCTGAACTCTGGCACTAAATGAGAATTTTCTGTCTGGTCTAGTTGGGCTGTTTCACTCCAATCGTGTTACACTGCAAGTTCTGTAATGGCACAGCTGATGGCCAATGTCAAGGGCATCCCAAGACAGATGCTGAGAGAGATATCAATTAGCTCCGAGTTTTTTCAGTGAGAAACCATCAAGCTGAACAAATCTAAATTCAATCCACAATGCTCCTCCTGCTTGCTTGTGTACACATTAGCATTAACTAAGATAAGAAGTGAGAGCAGGTAGGGTTGCACAGCCAGCAACAAAGAAACAAAGCAAATATTGCAACAGAATGATCCTTTTCAGGTCAGGTTTTGAGACCTCAAAATTATTACTCTATTACCACCAGGTGCAACACATTCCCCCAGCCTTTGGCTGGATAATTCCCTCCCTGCCAAGGAATCCAGAGAAGGATCTTTAAAATAAAAACTCAGCTGCTGTCAAAATTACTCTAAAAACAAGAGGAAGCTGTACAGAGACAGGAGCAACTGTTCTGTAACTGTGCACAAGGTCCAGAGCAGCAACACAGAGACTGTTCATGACTCTGGGACACCCCTGTCACAGTTTCAGCCCTCACTCACTGCTCCCCAGGCTGGCTGATACCAAACCACTAACATTTTGCTCTCCTGCATGAAAACAGTCCTTTTTTCCCCCCTCAATCCCCCTAGTTTTTTGCCATGAGAGGGAGTATATTAGACTGTAGTGCATTTTCAGCAGCTACTTGTACTGACAAGAGCTTTTCCCTGTGAGTCAAACCACTCTGTAAGTTCACAGGTCCTGACAAAGAGCTAAAGATCCTCCAAGAACAAACAAATGATGGAAAAGAAAGAGTTCTTTGAATCATAGAATTATAAAATCATTAAGGCTGAAAAAGATATTGAAGATGATCAAGTCCAAGAATTGCTACTGATCATGCCCCAGTTACATGACAAAGCAAAAAAGTATTTATCACTAATATAACAATGTCACCCAAGGAGGTTTCTGAACTACAAACACCCCGCAAGAAAATGCTACTAGCAAAAGAAAATGCTACTATTTCAGGCATGATATGGTCCAGGAGAACCAGGAAAAGCAGAATAACCTTCTCCTGTGCTAACCCCAAGGAAATCCTGCTGCAGAGCTGCCTCCAGATCTGGGGTTCTCAGCATAAGTGGACACGCCACAAGATGAAGCAAGACCAGAGGAGGGCACAGAGATGCTCCAAGGGTAAAACCCCTCTGCCCTGGAGACAGCCTGAGAGAGCTGGGGGTGCTCATCTGGAGAAGAGAAGGCTCTGGGGACACCTCATTGTGGCCTTTCAGTTCTTAACAAGGGCTTTTAACAAAGAGAGAGAGGGACATTTTATATGGACAGAAGGTGCTAGGACATGGGGGAATGGCTTTAAACTAAAAGAGAGGAGATTAAGATTACATTAGGAGAAATTCTTCCCTGTGAGGGAGGTGAGACCCTGGCACAGAGAAGCTGTGGCTGCTCCATCCCTGGAAGTGTCCAAGGCCAGGTTGGACAGGGCTTGGAGCAGCCTGGGATAGTGGAAGGTGTCCCTGCCCATGGCAGCAGGTCAAAGTGAGATTAACTTTAAGGTCCCTTCCATCCCAAAGCACTCTGGAATTCTGTGAAACACCAGCAGCAGCACAGGACCTGCTGGGGCACTCAGAGCAATGAGGCTGCATCAGCCACAGCTGGATAAACTGACCCCTATATCACTACTGACAATGATTAAAAATAATAAATACCAAATTACTTCCATGTGCAGTTCACTAGGATAAATGTATTGATACAAGGAAGACACAGGTGCTAAAAAATATTATTCTATTTACAAACAACTAGTGCTGAACCCAGATTAGATTCCTGCACACACACAGACTAAGCAAATTTTATAAGTCTTTTTTTCTAAGAAGAAAATGGCCTTCCTTCAATAAATCTGCATTTCATTTTATTAAAACAGATGATTAACTATTTTTAGCATTACCTATTTTTGTGTACTCTGCAGTGCCAACCACAACATTGGTACTAAATAAATTCTCCTGCTCCCTTGACTGGCTTTTCTAGTCATACTTAAAAATGCCTTAAATATAAAAATACCTCCTTAAAAATACCTCCTTCTACCTACCTAGAGGTATGTGTTAGATTAAACAATTGTTTAGTGCTATATAGATTTTTTTAAAAATACAAACAGAGAATATAATTTTGAATTTAATAGGAACTAGAGATGATGACAATACATATTAACTCCAAGTAGGAACTGTCTCTACAATTCAGAATACAATTATGAAACTGATTTCATATGCTGCAGTTTTAAAAATAGAAGTTGTTAGGGAAAGCAATGCTTCAATTACACTTACTAAAATTCTCTTGAGTGTATAAAACACAAACAGAATGCCTTAAGAAACTAAGCCTGAATGCACACATGCTTGACAAAAGCATTTCAGCACTTTTCTGTTGCCTTGTTCATTCTGGAGGAGAAAACAAAGAATCTAAAACACTACAGCAGGAAATCACAAATTTATTTTACCAGCTGCAGAAGGCAGAGATTCAATGTCATTCCTGACTTTACAATATCAGTCTGTAATCCACCCTTATCTAAATGTCAGTATTATGTGACCATGTCATATAAAGGGAAGAGCATAAAAGGTACAAAAACCTGATTTCAAATGGAAACAGAAATGCCAAACTACAGAGGGTTGTAGCTGCATTTCTACCAGTGTTACTGCTGCATGTACTGGTTATGTCTAAGAGCTTCAGCTGGTAAAGCAGATTTCTCTTCCAGTAACTCTGGAGTAAGTGCTTTTAATATTGGCTTTAACTGTTTCTATTTCCACCACAGATTCCTTAACTGCCTCAAAAAAGCTGGAGTTCCTATTTATTAAATATATACAAAAGAGGTAGATCATAAATCCTGCTTTTGGCCAGGGCTTCCTGAGTTACACTCTGAGAGCACTGTGTGGAACTGCCACCCACGCTAATTCCTGCTACAATTCTTCTGAATACAGCGACATTAAGAATGAAAGCAGGGCTTTGTCTTTTAAAGAGGGTGCTGAGGGTTGGGAAGGAGGGTTGGAAAAGAAGGAAGGGAAAAACAAAAAAAATGGCAACTAGAAAATTTGGAGGTCTATAGTACTAAAAATTTCTCGTGAACAGTCTGGTGTAACTGATGTAGAAACCATTTATTTCATGTACTGTTAGATATGATCCAAAGCATAGCACATCTCAGGAAAAAAAAAAAAGAATAAAAATAAGATACCAGTCAATTTTGAGTGTTCATTTGCACACAACCTGCCTGCAGCCACCAGAGAAGGCTGAGCCTGGTGAGCAGGAGCTGGGAGCAGAACCAGGCAGCTCTGACTGTTCCACACATGGGTACAAAGAGAGGCAGTTACAGAAATTGCCCTCAGATGCTGCCTTGCAGGCTTAGCTGCACAGCCCAGCCCCAAAACAATCTGCTCTAATTTTGTCCAGCCATTAAGCAGATAAATCTACTTAATCTTCCCCAGGTCAATGGACAACACACTAACATCAGTATTTCCAGCAAAAACTGCTCTCAGTGCAATAGGTGTTAGTGGTGAGGTTCCTTACAACCACCCAGCTACACAAACACTGGGTGTGATACAATACTGGACATACAAAAATATGAGTCCATACAAAAAATGGACTCAAAATAAATGCTGTTAAGTGTTAGGTGATTTACAGAGCATTTAAACCCAGTGATTAATCTAGAACTTTAAAGATGAAGTGTCAAGTTAGTTTTTCTAATTTTTAAAGAATTTAAATTCATGGACAACTCAGCTAACAAGTTGTGAATGGATGTGAGGGATAAAAGTAAATATAAATCTATTAAATCTTCTTCTTTCCTGATTTATGTATGTACAGACAAAGAAACCCTAGACATGTGAAAACAGGCAAAATGTGTCATGTTGAATCCTGCACTCACCTCACAGCAAGTATTCTCCTACTCACAGGAAAGGAGAATACATTTTATTCTGAGTGTCTGGGTGTCAGGAATTAACTGCACCAGCACCAATACACCATCTATAAAATATACATCTTTTATTTTTAATAAACTGTAGAATTAATATAAGTTAACTCAGCCTCTTGCTGAAGCAATAACTAACGTGCTACACCAAAAATATAACTCATCTTGTTTACCATTACTACATTTGCAAAGTATAGAAACCATATTACTATTTTTTAAAGTAAAAGAAAGTATTTTAAGTGTAAAAGAAAAAACATATTTAATAGAAAACAAGCATTCAATTGCCATCTTTCCAATCACAACATTCTCCATTTACAGAATGGATTGGATACACAGGTTCTGTTTAATTGAGGGTGATGACATTCTACCACTTCTAATAGCTATAGTGAAGAAATTAAAAAAATTAAAAAAAAAAAAAGGGAAAACGGGCAGAAAGAAAGTGCCACAGAAATAATCTGACAATCTGGAGGAGATAAGCCATCCTGCCAGAAATGGGTTTCTCTTCCTGGACACCTGGTTTGTACAAGAAATCTCTGTCAGGAGCAATAATCAGTGGAAGAATCACAGAATCCCAGGATGATTTGGGTGGGAAAGGACCTAAAAAATCATCCAGTCCCCCCTCCCTGCCATGGGCAGGGACACCTTCCACTATCCCAGGCTGCTCCAAGCCCCATCCAACCTGGCCTCAAAAATATTAATCTGCTAAAGGTAAGTGGGGGAATAATAAGGTAAATTAAAGGAAATTAAAAAATTAAAATAAATGAAAAAAGTAAAAATATGACACACTGTGATAATATGAGAGAGAAGCATTTTTGTCTGTCCAACTCCACTGTGCGTCACCAGGAAAAAGCCAAATGCCCAGGTCCCTGCTCCTGCCTGCTCCTTGGAACAGAAATGAGGAATAAATGTGTCCACACTGAGAAAACTCAGAACCCTCCTCAACTGCTGAAGATGGGGAAGGGTGGTGAATATTCCCAGAGGAAGGGAGGAGGGAAGGGATGAGTATGCTAGTTTGGGCTGGGGTTAATTTTCCTCCCTGGTACCAGGCTGAGATTTCTCTGTCTGAGCTGGGAACACGTTGAAAACCCAGCAGCGTTTTCCTTATTGCTCAGCAAAGCTCACACAGAGCCAAGGCCTTTCCTGCTGCACACACAGCTCCAGGGAGGGGCTGGGAGAGGAGCAAGGACTCGGGAGGAGGCACAGCCAGGACAGCTGATCCCAAGTGACCCCAAGGATATTCCATCCCATATGGCCTCGTGCTCAGCATCTAAAGCTGGGGGCAGGAGGAGGAAGGGAGGACAGTGGTGGTGGTGCTTGTTTTCCCAAGTCACTGTTACCCATGATGGGATGCTGCTTTCCACCTCCCCGCCAGTGGGAAGTAAAGAATGAATTTCTGGTTTTGCTTTGCATGCCATCACCTATTTGCATTGCTTCACCTATTTAAGCTATCTGTATCTCAAGCTGTGAATTTTCCCATTTTCACCCCTTCAAATCTGCCCCCTAACCCACCAAGGGGGAGCTAGCAGCAGCATGGGGCTGAGCTGGGCTTAAACCATGCAAGCCACAGCTAATTTTAAGACTGCATTTCTTGCAAAATAACATCTCTCTAATAAAATTGTTTCCAAAGGCACAGGGGAAATTTGAAAGTTGCCTTCAAGGTACCCAGGTATTGCTAACATTCAAAGGTAACCTTTTCTAATTTCGTGCCTTAGCTGTTAATCTGAATGTGGCTTGCATGTACACTTCTAAAACACTGACTTAAAATAAGATTTACAATCATTTTAATAATATGGCTGTATTAAATGCAATTCTTATTAAACTAATTTTTAAAAGTACATTTATGAAACAAGGAATTAACCTATTAACCTTCCTCTGACTCCTTCTTGACAGGCAAAAATACACATTTTCCTTGTAACCAATGATTAGAAGTAACTTGTTTGAAAATAAATGCTCAAATCTATTTAACAAAACTACAAGTCCCTGACTCAGAAAACAGTCACAACCTTTCCATCAAGAGAAGTAAACCAGGAAAATTCCCCACAAGCAGAAGCAACTCCACAGAATTCTGGTACGTGACTAACACTGGGCTGTTCTGTCCATGCTCTGGGGGTACTTAGATCTAAAAATCCCACATTTCACCTCAAATTTGAGAGCCATCAGCCTACCCTGCACGGTGTCATCAAAACCTTGCATGACCCATTTGTAGCTTCAGACTCCACAGCACACCTTGCAGGAGTATCACAATGTCACTATTAGTTCTGTGAAAAGGATGTTCCCCCTTTTAATTTGCTTCCAAATTACTAATTGCTTCAGCACTTTTCTTCAGACAAGAGAAAAATAATTAAATGAATGGTTTCTCTCCTCCAGCTACTTCTTCCAAGGTAAAGAATCCTAGCACATATTTTAATTTATTTCAATATTACTTTCAATTACTTAAAAACATTTCTTTTGTTTCTTCATCGTTTCCACATGCACCTCAAATGTTTAAAAGCAGAAAAAAGTAACCACCTGATTTCATGAAGAATCCACAAAGCTGACATTTCATCATTAGCAATAATTTCAGAACAAGTTAAAATGACTGATCATAAACAGCAAACATTAATTACTGAAACTCTAGAACTAATTTTCTAACACTACAGGATGTGTCTTTAAACATAGATGCTGCCCTGAAAAAACTTTATTCAGTCGTAAGAGAAAATTAGTCAGCAACAATCCATGAGTTCACCTACAGACAGCAAAGGAAAATCTAAATTTTGATTAAAACACAGAACCATGCACAATAAAGTAAGTTTGGATTAAAGCACAGAACCATGCACAATAAAATGTGAGTGTGGACATTCAGAATTTCTAAAAAAACTTCAAATTGCTAAATCCTAATATGCAAGGTCTTGAAAGTTACAGAAAATAAATTCCTGCAGTTCCTGACTGCACGTTGGAACTAATTTTATATTTGTGGCAGAGTTTCTTTGTCACCAATAATCTTCCCTTATTTCAAAAATATCCAGCTGTAAAATAAAGTATTGCATGAATTCTGATGGAAGTTATTTCTTCCCCACTCCCTCCATCCTTCTCCATCTCCCTTATGCTTAATGTGTAGCAAAAGAATATGATGCAATTGATTTCTAATTATTTAGACAAAAGCAAGAGCTCTGCATATGCTGGTAAAACTGAGCTTAAACTTTGTAGAATGGAAAATCTGAAGAATTATTTTCACCTGAACTCATTATTACATGTAAGCTTCCTTTGGCACGTTATTAAAGGTACACTGCAAAAATCACTTGAGAAAAATCACTGCCAAACAACTCCATCCTGACCGTGTAACCATCAGCACACAAAACTTTTTTTGCTCGAGGTCAATGGTGTTTAATTTACACAGTCCCAATGTCATCCTGTCATGCAGCTGCTCAACCTCTCCCAGGCAAGCCCACCTGCTGTCCAGGGGTTACCTTAGTGGTTTATATTAATCCTCACTTACACATGCTTCCTGTGGAACTCCAGGATCTTTCCTTCAAGTTTTTCCTGGTTTGGCAAATATTGGTTTGTTTTAAGGTGTTCTCGATCTTCTGATTCATCAAAATCCCCTATTTCAGCTGCAACAGAAAACAAAATAATGTTAGAGTAAGAAGAAACAATGGAAAAGGAATAATGACAGAAAATACTTGTAAGGAATTAGAGAGACACAAGAGCCTTTAAGTAATTCAAATTTGTGCATGATGCTTTGTATCCAGCTTCATTTTGCTAAACTCACATTTATCCCAAGCTGTCTTCCTAGGATTACAGCTGGATTTGAACATTGTCTGGGAAATTTAGACTTCTTAAGGGTGCAAGATGTGAGACTTGTAGAAGACCTGTGAGGTGATCTGAACATTTCTTCCTTACAGACACCTTATACCAAATAGCATATTCCAATTTATTTTTACTAGACATATGTAAAATAGTAATAGACAAGGCTACTAGGGAAGATGGTAAATTACATCTGGAATTTTGCTCTCCTCTTCACATATCCATGTCTTTCAGATGCAATACTGTGAATTTAGGAAGATTTACAGAAGAAAAAAGCATTATTGTCAAATGCAGAACAGCTTCCACCTGATACAACACAAAACGATCAGAAGGCTTTGGCTTGGAATAAGCCAAACATGTGGCCAATGCATATAAAAATTACAAGTTGAATAAATAAATTTTAAGAAGTAATTTACTTTTTCTGATAAAAAAGATGAAGTTGCAATATTAAATTCAAAAACAAAAGGTTTTAAAAGATGGAAGTACATATGTTGTCCTAAAGCCTCCCCAAAAACTAAGCTGTGAAGCTCATCTCTGTGGAAGGATGCCAAAAATCTAAGCAAATTCAAAAATTAGACAAATACAAGGGCAACCAAACACAGATGCAGAGTCAGTGTGTGATGCTGTGTGTGCAGTAATTATGGGATGGATGCAGCAAAGGAAGAGTTGCCATTTGCTTGCTCTGTGTCTGAGGGCATCTGCCATCAGCTACTGCCAGGGAAAAGAATGGGCAAAACAGCAAATCCTGTTTCAGATCTAGGCAGCACATGAAAGAACCTGAACTACTGAAAGGTGCTTTAGTAAAATCATTTTTGTTGAAAACAAACCTGTTCTTTCTCACAGCCCATTTTCCAGAAGAGCAGAACCAGGCTAAGCAAGGCCTGACTGAGATTCACTCATCAGCTCCACAGTGCTGGAAAATCATGAGCAGGTTTTAATGGTGTCACACACAAGATAGATTTGCTCTTCCAATAAAATCACCAGAACTAATACTATTATAAGTGTATTATTATACTGCATTACAGGATTAGACAATCAATAACTACTTAGCAGTGCACATGTGAAGAAGCATCATTGATCAGCTTTTGTTTCCAGCCAGCAAAGAGCCACCAAAGGCCCTGTCTGCAGGTCAGGTCTGCAGACCTGTGAACACTTCAGCTGCTGCTCCAGCAATCTGGAGTCTGAACTCACTCAAGATTTCCAACTTCCTCATCTCAAAGGCCACATTTTAGGTCTTTAAGCATGTACAGACTGAGCCAGCAGCAGCATGGAGTGCTTCCAAATAAATTGCTTCCCATTTCAATTTTCAGTCCCAGCGAGGAGGAAAGCTGCTCACAGCCCCACTGCACAACCTGTTCCAGCATGGTTCCCAGCTCCTGCACTGCCACCTCCTCCCAGGCACAGGGAAAGTGAGAAGTGAAGCCAAGAGAGCACCTAGACAGGTGGGAACAGCTGTCTGGAACATGTGGAGTGCTGGCAACAGAGCTTGCAGAGCCAGGGAAACAAACAGACAGCAAGGGGCTGGTTTTGTACTACCCCCTGCAGCCAAATTTACCTCATACATAAGCACCAGCTGCTCCTCCCCACACCAGCCCTGATGATCATCCCAAGGCTGAAAACCAACACATTTACAGTGTGTGGAGAAGGAAATATTGTGAGATAGAGATTGTTTTAGTTATCAAAAGCTTCTGTGTGTGATTTCATGTGAGTTAGCACTGCCACCATCGGCAGGGTCAGCCCAGCTGGGATACTCACACTGCAGGAGGTGGGAGACCAGCAGAGCAGCTGTGTTGTCACTGCAGGTCAGTCTCTCCTCTGCCAGGTCCCTCTTGATTTGCAATGCAAACAGGTACCTGGAGGAGAGGTACAAGGGCTGGAGTTACACAGAGCATCCTGACACATGAAAGGACAAGAGAAAACTGAGCAGGAGGTTATAACAGCAGTGTCAAACCAAACCAAATAACCTGTGCCTGTGATCCAGTGCAATTTAGCAGCACAAAAAGACTCACAGGAACAAGGAAGCAGAAGGAAAACCACATTTTAAGCAGGCTTCATCTGTGCAGTAACAGCAGCTGTCATTTTTAGCTGGAAAGAAACTTAAAGAACACTTCAAGTGATCTTAACTATTAGAAAAAAAGATGGAGGAACATCACTGATTCCAGTATTTTGTTAGGAAAACTGATAAGCATTTCTGTTAGCACTCAACTAATCTACTAGCAGTTGTATTTTCCAGAGCTATATTAGCAGCCCACAAAAACAGTAAGAAGTTCAATTTACTTTTCTTATACTTCTATATTAGTTCAAATGAAATGCTTCCCATTCAGTTGTTAAAGAGGAATAATTTCTGTTTAACAGTTTTGTATGCTATTCCTTTTACTTGGAAGAAGGTAACAGTAAGGACTCCAGTAAACAGGCAACAACTCACTACTATAAACCTTCAAACTGACAGAATGATTCTTTTTCTTTACTGAATTACATCCTGAGAGACAGCAGTAAGATTTTTTAAAGAAGAATTTATTTTAAAACTTAATTCCTGAAGTAAAAGATACTAGAAGCTATATATTTTGAATGACAGGGTTTTTAAATTGTGTAAGTACTATAAGTGTGTATTAAAGGCTTCTCAAAAAGTAAGCTCTGCTTTCTGCATGTCTGCTGAGCTCTCTCAGTTTCTTCAGTATACTCACAATAAAGAATGCAGTATCATTAACAGCATCATTAACTACCCAGATGCTCTAAGTGCAGACCATAAATACTCAATAAATAGGCAAAAGACAGTTCCTGTTCTAAAAAGCTGTATTCCTAATGAATTTCCTATATGAAACAGCAGTTAATATAAGAAAACTTGGTGCAAAGGAAATACTTAGATACTATTTCTCCTTACAAGAGACAATCACAACAGTTGTCATGCTGCCTTGTTTTTAAATACATCTAAAGGATAAAAAGGAACCTCTCTAAGAGGAATTCCAATTAAAAATAGTGAAACTGTGAAGAGCACTAAATGAGCTCTTTAAACACCAACATCTGGGTAATGTCCTTGTTAGAGGCACAGACTTCAAAGCAGGTGCCCAGGTGATAGCAGGTGGATAGAGCTGCTTAACTGACCACAGATCAATTAGCAGTCTGCAAAAATAGCCCACGGTGAGCATGGTTAAAATTGTGAACAGTAAAGTGTGTTTGCAAGTGCAAAGTGTGATTGGAAGTTTAAATCATTTATTAAAATATGTACTAATTACTTTATGTTTCTTTTTTATAGATGCTGGTTATAAATGTAAGTATTTTCTGTATACTCTGACTCCCTGGACACCATGATGCTGGAAAGCCCAGAACTGTGCTGTGTTTTGGAAAGTATTTTTTCTGATAACATTCATCTGCCAACACACGTCTCCTGAAACTGCAACATTCACTCTAAGTGCTCTTTCACTCATCTTCCACCTCACTTTTGCTTGGAAGCAGCTGTGCTTCCTACTCCTTTAATTCAGTACATAAAACAAGTCCAGTAGTTCTAAAAAAAAAAAACTTTACCTAGTGTACTCCTCTTGCAGCTGACCTGGGTCTGGAGGGAAAAACTTCACAGCCAGACGAAGCATTGTAGTCTTTGGTCCTAGAAGAAAAGTTGGTCATTTCACAAAAATAAGCATTTCATACTCTGTTTGCCAACAGGCAGAGAAACAACACAAAAAAAGTCTAGGCAGATTTCACATCCCAGCTAAGCACAGCAGGCTGTGGTGTAGGTTGTTCATGTCAAGTGAGATAAAGCAGCTGTTTTCCAGAGGAACTTGGATACCACTGACAAGGTGAGTCTGCAGGCTGACTGCTGGAAAAAAAAAGAGTTTCATGCAATGTGAAATCTGTAATACCCCAAAGCAGCTGCTTGGCTGCATAAAAGCCCATAAAGACCATCAGAGGTGACCCAGGGAGAGGCTCCCAGAAGGGGATACATCCCCATCCCACAGGCTCCCAATGCCCACCTCCACCATCAGGACTGATGCCAGCAGACCTGGCAGGCTCCCCATGGAGATAAAAGGGTGTTTGCAGCCTGCTAATACCCATTTCCTGTACATCTCAACAACTAATTCAATT